>NW_017728886.1:15290293-15304868 GCF_001723895.1 Crocodylus porosus
GATGCACCTGGGGAGGAACAACTGGCACCATACCTACAGGTTGGGGAACTCCCTTCTTGTCAGTACAGAGGTGGAAAAGGATCTTGGAGTCATCATTGACTCCAAGATGAACATGGGCCGGCTGTGTGGGGATGCAGTAAGGAAGGCCAACCGTACCTTGACATGCATCCACAGATGCATCTCAAGCAGGTCCAAGAAGGTGATCCTCCCCCTCTATGCGACACTGGTCAGGCTGCAGCTGGAGTACTGCGTCCACTTCTGGGCGCCGCACTTCAAGTGGGATGTGAACAACATGGAGAGGGTCCAGAGGAGGGCCACTTGCATGATCAGGGGCAGCAGGGCAGGCCCTACACGGAGAGGCTACAGGATCTGAACCTGTTCAGCCTCTACAAGAGAAGGCCGAGGGGGGATCTAGTGGCCTGTTACAAACTAGTCGGGGGGACCAGCAGGCACTGGGGAAGTCCCTGTTTCCCCGAGCATTGCCAGGAGTGACCAGGAATAACGGTCACAAGCTGGTAGAGGGTACATTTAGGCTAGACATCAGGAGGCGCTACTTCACGGTCAGGGCGACTAGGATCTGGAACCAACTTCCAGGAGAAGTGGTGCTGGCTCCTACCCTGGGGTCTTTAAGAGGGGGCTGATGTAGACTTTGCTGGGGTTGTCTGACCCCAGTACTGCTTCCTGCCATGGCAGGGGGTCGGACTAGATGATCTACTCAGGTCCCTTCCAACCCTAGAAACTATAAGGTACTGTGCACAACCAAAGAACTTGGTAAAAAGAAATCTGTATTAGTCCTTTATAAAAGTACTTCTCTTAAGGAGATCAACATTTAAACATTCTTCAGTGTCAATAATCAGAGTGTGATGTGATAACATGTAGATCTTCAGGGGAGCATCTGTATGCTAACAACAGTCAAAAATGCCTCCAGAATGTTTTAAAGATCCTGAACAACTTAGTTACTGTGCTGCCAATTATGAGAGGAGCATGTTTAAATTTTAAAGTAAATCATATAAAGGTTTAAGGAGAACACTGTAAACTTATTTTAAACTGAAGTCTGACATAAATACTATCCTGATATGACTAGATATCTTGGAGGCTGGCACCTACAGAAACCAGAAGTGACAATGGAAAGAATATTTAGTTGTCCTTAAATGGAAGTGATCATTAAAAGACTTGAGAAGTTTGGGTAACTGTTCGAACTTTAAGTGTGACTGGCAGAAAGGGAGAACTTTGCTTGAGAAAGGATAAAAATATAAAAATTTTGGCAGGAAGCTGAGCTGGCAGCCAGAGTGTGGCTCCAGGCCAGACTCCAGTTTTGGGCAGCGCGCGCTGCCACTACATGTGTCACCCTGCTTTTTCTCAATGAGTTTTTTTGACCCGGGATCCCCCTTCCCACCACACTGCAAGGCAGCAGGCCAGGGAACACCTATACGTGTGGTGTGGGGCACAACAGATGGGTCTGCAGCATACGGCACATCCACACTCATCTGGATGTGGCTTGCAGGATCATCTGAGCATAATTTTACCTAACAAACACCCTGCCACTGCAGTAGCCACAGCATTGATGGTACTATGTCTCTCCTATTGTCTTCATAAGATGCACTGAAGGATGTTTGTGAGGTTTTTGTTTTGTTTTTAAACCCAGGTATTTTGTGCCTTTGGTGAACAGGTGGTATGTGGCAGGACAAGAGCGATGTTCTTGCAGACTATTCTGGCAATTTATTACCTATGAACAGAGGGGACTGGACTCGATAGCTCAGAAGGTCCAGTTCAGTCTTACATTCCCCTAAGTAGTAATAAATAGATCCACAGGAACAGAAAGAAAATAAAAAAGAGAAAAGTTATGGTGTAGAAAAGGATATATGAAACAGAGCTGGGGAAAGGAATACAATACTCAAAAAAGGCAAAAGTGGAGTGGAAAGACAGAAATGGAAAAAGGTATAGTAAGCAAAGAGTTACAGTGCATACCAGCACAAATTTGGGGGATTTATCTGTTTGGGGGCACTGTCTATGTACACAGTGCTCACATAGACTGGTGTTGTCAGTCCATGAACCAGCCATCTGTATATGGGGAAGACCAGGGTATACGTGTGGAGAAAAGGAAGAAAGCAAGCAGCAGAAGGCAGTGTTGTTAATATTCAGTCTGATCACAAAGACCTTTTCTGGTATTTTTCTTAAAAGATGCCGATTCTCAAATTCTGCCATTATCTCAGTTTTCATTTATAAATAAAGATTGTAGCCCTCACGGCATGGAAAAGAACTTGCACATGAAACACCTGAGGCTCACATACTAAAAGACACATAAAAGGACCCACTATTATATTTTTTTAAAATTCCAAGATGTTTAAACCTATTGCATGTTTCTGAATAAGAAGGGAGAAACAAAAAGAGACTTAAGAGTGAGAGGGACTGAATACGGGGGTGTGACGATAAATAGGGGGAAATTTAGTGAAGATAAAGTGGTCTCAAGGAAGAGACTGGATTTAGAAAAAAAAATAGGGAAAGGAAATGTACATGAATGGAGCAGATATTGTACTCATGAATTTGACTCAGCCTGTCATCTACAAAACCAAAGTTACAGGTGAAAACTGCTTCCTGTAGCACTCAGTTTATTTTTTCCACAAAGCAGCATACCATGTTTACTTGCACACGACACTCGCTTCCCACTCCACTCCCCAAAATTAGCCTTCCAAAATTGGGGCATGTGTCTTATGTGGAGGATACTGATTTTCTGCCCAGAGAAGCACGGAAATGCTGTAAGGTGGCAACTGCCTCCTTTCCTTTTCTTCTCTCAAGCAGCTGCATGCAGGGGAGATTTCAGTCCAGCAGGGGTAGATCTGGGGAGCGGTGGAGGAGGAGGAGGAAAAGGGGTAGAATGTAGGGGTGCAATCACTGGGGTGATTCCTGTTCTACCCGAAGTTTAAAACTAAACTGTCCACAAGCAATGGCATTTCTATTCAGGCAATACTAAGCAAATCAGCTGACTTTATGGATCATCATTAATCTACTCAGTTCCTGCTAATCACTCTTCACTCCAAAGGGATCAACTCTCTCCTTTTTAGTGGTCTTGATGTTACACAAATCAAGGTATCCTCTCTTCAGCGATTTTCCTGTGTTAACTACTCTCTTTTCTTATTTCACAGCCCTGCAGAATATTGTCAGCTCTTTTAAAAATCCTAGGTCTGCCCATGGAGTCCAGTCTTCAGCAGCAGCCATGGTTTCATCTTTTGGCTAAGCAACTAAGAGGTGCTGACAATTCAGCTATGAAAGGGTTAAAACTAGCTTTTCCCAAGCAGAAGAGGCAGGGTGAATAAGCTGAAGATGAGGCTCTGTCCCTGCTCTGTATAGCCAGGAAAAGTCTTCTTATCTCTGCTGTCCCAAAAACAATGCAAGTTATTTGGTGGAACGTGGTAAACAAGAAAATACAGTATGAAAATAACTGTATAAAAACTGGCAGTTGTATGTTGATATCTATGTAGGTAAAATCATAAGGATATTATTTTTCTATTTCTACTTCATAGTACAGGGAATATCAAGAAAAGTACATACGAAATTCTATTGACAATGGCATCTTCATCCTCTTGCTCATCTGAAAAGCAATTTAAAATACATTACATTCAGTTCTTAAGCCAACTTATCCTTTCTTTCCCTTTATGTAACAACACTGTTCTAAAAGAAATGAAAACTATAGCTCAGATTTAAAATTTAGTATTATTAAATCCAAATAAATTATTTCTGCTTTTTACAAAATACATGCCCATGGCAGGTGAACTATACAATTCCATTATATGGGTAGAGGAGCTGAGGGAGGAATGTTAGCACAACAGAACAAGCGTGTTCCAGGTTTTCAGTAAGAAATCACGTGGGCATTTCCAAATGCAGAGCCAGCCACCTACAGGCTTGCATCACAATGGAAAAAATCCATGCAAATAAAAGGTTGTGCCCTTTGCACTGTTTACTGAGTTATCTTGACATTAGGACTTGGATTTCTAAATTAAATAAGCGAATGGTTGTTTACAATGAAAATGAAGCTGGACCCACTTCTCAACAATCTACTATGGAAATGGCAAGCAAATAAAAGGAAAAGATGTTATTTCCAATATCAGAAATTTTATTACAACAACTAATAAACAGTTGATACCACTGTGCAATCTTATTTTTGAAACTCTGAAGTCCAAGTAGCTAGCTATGCTTTTCTATTCATGTATGTTTTTCCAAGGAATTCAATTTGCAAACATGTTTGCTGGGGAAAGGGGTCCTCCCCCTTTTTGGATTACCAGAGAAAAGTAGTATCTTCCTGGAAGTAAAGACATGATGAGCGTGGCCCTATCATCACAGCTAGCTGAACCCATCAAAACCTCAGGTCACAAATGCAAGGGCAAGATGTTTAACTGGTATCAGCCTGATGCTAGGTGTCTCAACCAGCTTTATAATAAGGGAAATCTTTCATCTTCACCAAGATAGAATATAACATCCCTTTTCTTTCTCCCAGTTGTAGGCTCCTAACATTCAGAAAAACGTTGTTTGCTCAACAACCTGGAGAGGTTGGGTTCCTCTGCCTTGTAGCATTTCTTTTTGCAAAAGTAATGTTAAAAACTTGAATATGTAAAATTACTTACCTGCTTTCCTTTTGTACCTTGTGATTATGAAGTAGGAAACTATGTAGAGAATAGCAAACAGGAGAAAACAGATCTGAAAAAGAAATGTAATTTAATTAGGTTGAAAAGAGGCCTTAAATGCATTACACATAGACAAAAAGTATGATGAAATTCAAATCAACAGAAGCGTTATACTTAAGCTATTATTCTGCAATTAACATATGCCATAGATCTCACTTATGCGGAAATCAACAAAATGCCAAACTTTTGTTAAGTAGGAAAAATGCTTTAGTAAAAACTTCCAGTTTTTTTAACTTGGAAAGTTAAAAAAGCATTTGTGTGGGATACTTCTGAAAGTCAGATAAAATGCTCATAATATTAGGCATCACTGAGAAAAGATTTGAGCCATATCTACTACTTGTATTTTGCTTGAAATACAAAGTTATAGCCTTAGCTCACAGTGTTTGGACACAAAAATCCTTTGCACCTTGTAAGTCACATTATGACAGGAGCACACAGCTGTCTAGTACAATTTCAAAGGTAAAACCTTTTTTCAGAGAAGAAGGAAACAGGATATCTCGGCAATGTGCTGATTCAGCACACAACTAAAGTAGAATACATTTCAAAATGTAAAAGGTTTTAGGTTGGGGTGTTGTTATTTTGAAATGATTTTCCTGGCTGCAGAGCTCAGAGTAGACAATTTTGGGCACCCTTTTTCTTGGTATTTAGCTGCAGAGTTTGGTCTTCCCAGGAAATAAAGAATTTTGGGTAACAGTTGCCGAGAAGAATGCATGACACTATCAATGCAATTAAACAGAACTTTAATTTTTCATTATTCTAATTTAGTTCCTAACATCCTGGAACCAATTCAGAGCATTGGCTTTACGGACAAAAGCAAAGTAAATGAGCTTACCTCATAGCATTTAACAGTAAGCATAAAACTAGTAATTTAAGATATTAGATCCACAGAAAACAAGTCTGGCTAGTTATTAGCCAACAATTGAGGAACAAAGAAGAGAAAAACATACTTATATATACAAAGTATTCAAGAACTTGAATACCTTACACAGTACTTACCTTGGATTAGATTAATAATTTTTCAAGATAGCAACCTATTCTTAAAAATATACTAAAATAAGTTTTTATATGCAATTAAATATTAGCAAAAATTGAGGTACTAAAGTCACAGAAAACAGAGATGCATTTTCCTTTTTATCTATAAAATAAACCAGATGCAAAAATGTATGTATATGACAACAAAAGATCCCTGGGTTTAGTTTAAGTACTTCACATTATGCTAATACTTAACAGGACAGGAGAAGTACACTTGTTTGGTTTTGTTAGCTTTTTGGAAGCAGAGAGCAAGGATTGAATTTCTCTCCGTCAGTTCTGGCCAGTAAAAGGTTTAAATAATTTTTAGGGTACCAGCCCCAGGAAGACAGTGTTAGATTGGAGAAAAACAACTTCAGGTTGAAACTAATAATGACAGTTGCAATTTAGCTTCTACACTGAACTTGACTATCATTGAATTCCCAACACTCATTCAGAAAGAAAAAAAAAGCCATCTCTAAAGCAGTAAAGCCATCCCATCCCAAAATAAGATTTTTCAGGGGGAAGGCAGGAAGAAAGCCATCACCACCCTAAATTTGTGGTACTTAAAAATTTCCTAAAGAATTTTTAAAGCAAGTGCATGCACAGATTAGAAAAAACTGAATCAGAGAAGTTATAAAACACATTTTAAAACACTTGTAATTGTATGTGTTTTATAAAAGCAGAAGCTGTGTGCCTGTCACTCAACTCTGAGGAAAAGGGCTAAAAAGCAAGAAGAAATGGGGAAACCTGCTTAAAATGGGATTAATTACTTTCTAGAGACTTTTCCAATTAAGAATTTTACACACACACACACACCAGCCCTATTTAAAAGTTTTGGCACTGAACAAATATGGATATTCTTAAACAAAACATTGTTGAAGAGTAAAGGTTGGAAGTATGTTTCAATGAAGTCTGGATAACAACAAGAATTGCTCTGCACAAGAAACTAAGAAGTTTGGAAATGAATAATTAGAAAGAACTTACTGAATTTCTCGTCATACAGTCTTAGGCTGCTTAGGCTGTATTGTACATACAAGGTTGTGCAAGTCTGAGAATGAAACATAAAATTCCTCAAACTCCAATATGTGAGAGAGCCCTACATCATGTAGTGGGAAGTGGAAAGCTCTCAGGTCCCCCAGCACCACTCACTGTGCATGTAAAAATGGCAGCTGGGAGCTCTCCACTCTCCAGCTGCCACTTCCACTGGAGTTCAGGAATGGGAAAAAAGGGGAGAACAGCTGCAGTTCCCAGCTGCATATTCACTTTTTAAAAGGTTCAAGACACAGCCAGAAACATCACAGAGGAAGCAGGAAACACCATACTTTCATCATGGCCCCAGAGAAAGGGGGAAGAGCAATGGAATAACAAACACACCCCACTACACAACTACCATATTCATAACCTCCTGGTCATAAACTCGTAAGGCATGGGTAAACCTGAATCGACTGCGTTCAGGCTATAAAGCCTTCGACAAAAATCAAACATAACATGGAAAAGGAGATCAGACAGCCCAGCATATACTGACTGCTACGCCTGTGTGAAGCAGTTAGTATTCGCTTCAAATTCGGCTGATTCAGGGGACAGTGATTCTATTTGGTGATTGACTCACTGTCCTGAATCAATTCGGCCAAATCAGCCAAGTCTCTGAATCAAACAGTCCCCATCCCCCACCTGCTCTCCCAGCCCCATCAATGGCTGCCCCACCCAGCCCCAGGACGGAGTTGTTTTTTTAAACCTTTGGATTCTAAAAAAATTAATTTTTTAGGTGGGGAGGAGGGAAATCAAAACCAGCAGCTCCTCCTCAGCTTCAAAAGTACTCACTTCTAATTCACAGGAGTCAACAGATTACTGTATTTACTCAATTGTAAGATGAGGCTTCCCCCCTCCCCCCCATTTAACATAAGGAAAAAGCCCCTTGTCTTAGAGTTGAGCAGGGAGGGTAGAAGGGATGAAATGGCTACTACGGCCCAGGCTCAGGGTCAGAGCTGCAGCTGCTGCCTGCACCTCCCCCCCTACAGCTTTTGCATCATACCATCTCCCCCTTCCCCCCACCCCAATGCAGCCTCTGCTTCCCTGCTACCTGGGGCATGGAGCACAGCCCCAGCCTGGCCCTGCAGCAGTGGCGCATAAACTGCATGGCTGCTACGGGGGCTGAGCTAGGACCATGTAGTGCCCCAGGCTAGAATGGGGCAAAACCTGTTAGGGGAGAGAAGAGGGGGACCAGAAACGGACATTATACATCAACCAGTTTAAGTGATCAGAAACTGGTTTAAGCCTGTAACACAACAGATGTTCAGTGCACATAAACCAGTCATAAAATGGCTGAAACAGGTCTGAGGTAAACCTGGTTGAATGTACTATCAGACATAACTGACTTGGGTCAAACCAGTTTATGCAACGTCTGTCCCAGACCCTTTGCTTGTTTAAGCTAAACCAGACACCCCCAGCATGCTCTCTGGGCTGGAAAGGTCTCTCTGCTCCACAGCAGAGCTGGCCCCTGCCCTCTGCTCCCTAACCAGAGCTCTGATAAAGACTTGCAGGCACAGCAGGGTCTGCTGGCTTCCCCATGCCCCTCACCACTCACTGCTTAATCAGCGATCCCTTCCTCCTCTCTCCCACAGAGTTGACTGTAGCCAGCATGTGGTATGCTAGCTAATGCTGTGCAAGGCAGATAGGACAGTGTCTGCTTAGGGCTTTTTGGAGGTAATCAACACCTTAGATGGTAAAATCCCTGTATTCTTTCCTTTGGAAAAGGCAGACAAGGTTCTTTGGATAAATCTGATACACTTTCTGATATCTTAGACTAACTAAGTAGTTGGAAAAAAATTTCTTAGCGAGCTTTTGGGTTTAAAAACCCTTTGTCAGGCTAAGGAAGCATCTTCAGTTGGTCTGTGCTCTTCCCAGATGGAATGAATAGTAAAGAAGCCAGAGACTGATAGGTGTTTCCAATGAAAGGCTATTTAAAAAAAGCTTGTAATGAGCAAGGCTTTGGTTTCTGATGGGGTGTTAAATGCTGATAATGGAGCTGATAAAAGCTCTGTTATTAAGGGGGGGGGGAACACCTCCCTAATCAGTGTCCTGCAGGGGGGCCTGGCCATGACCCCCTCAGCTCAGCACTGTCGAATGGAAGGGAGGGCTGCTCTACCACCCCTGGCTTCTAGCCTGAGCCACTGCAGGCATGTGCCTGCATTTCTGGGATGTCTTTCTGGTTACAGAACTGATTTAGCCTAGCCAGGTTAGACTAACTTGAAAAGACTGAATCAATTCAGGCCCAGGCTTGAGGGCAGGCACAAGCAGGGGGCAAGGTAGACCTCCCCATACCACCTGCCCCTCCCCACCCCCATGGTGGGGGTGGTAGAAGGGATGAGTTAAAAACAACCCTTCAAAAATTAGATTCTATACATGGAAAACTGTAACAAATTTATAACTTTTCCATGTATAAAGTCTAATTTTGGGTGAGTGATCTTAAAGCCAGGGTCATTCTAGATGCAAGTAAATACGGTAAATTCAATGGGGGATAGAATTAGGGTCATCTCAGCATCATATATGGACTTCAATGCCAGCACTATGCAAGTCACCAGTTCTACAGCTGCACATGAAACTCACAAGACAAACTCGCTTTTCCAGTGCTGGATGAACAAAATTGATTTGCAGCTGGTTGCAACTAAAACCCGGCAAAGGGAAATGATGTTGGCAAGTACAGGAAAACATTTTGAGCAGTAAAACAATAGCAAAATGTCATTATCAAGGGACTTCCAAATGCCAAAATGAACCCCCAATGGTTTATGCTTCCTGACCTACTCATGACAGTAACTAGAGAGATCTTTCAACTAGCCAGATTAGCACACATCTTTCTATGGGAATCAACCAAGCTACAGTAATCCACACATTCTATTCCAAATCGACTGTCATCCAGCTTTTTATCACTAAATCCAGCTAGAGCAACATAAGCCCAAAAGAGGAACAAGTCAAAGTTGCTGAAAGGCTGAAATAATATGGCTTTATACTTGATGACTAATACGCACACTACAGGAATAATCTGTCCCAGGACATTTTAGTTTAGCTCCAAATTTCAGAAAGAAGCAATAACAAAAACAAACACACGAAAAAGGACTCAGCCACATGTGCTTAATTACAAGAGTAAGATGCATGGTATTTGAGTTAAGTCATTATAGATGACAAATATGCAAGTTATTATGGAATTAGACATTACGTTAGTAGCACCTGCACAATGGATGGAATTAAGCATACATAGTCGCCTGGTATAAACACTTCTTTATGGGCAACTCCAGTGCCTTTCAAAATTAATCTTGAACAAAGTAGTATGTTCTTTTTAAATAAAGTTGTACTTAAAAGGTGCAACGTAGTCTATGAAGCTGTCATTTCTCTACAGAAACACTCAGTGAGATCACAGGGATAAAGGAATTTCTTTGAAAGGTTATGTACGCCTCTGGCGGGATTTAAAGCACCAACTAATATGACTGTGGTGATAAGCTGTCCCAGTGACTGACCAACTAGATTTCACTGCTTGCACACAGCCCTAATGTTTTAAAACATAAGTGTTTTATGGAACTTAATCTACTTACCATCTAGCTTCCTAGCCCACCACTACAATTCTGTACTGTACTGAGCCAAAATTGTAAGGAGCTAGAGTAGATAGGACAAGCAGTATTCTATCAGCAGGATTATGGTGCTCCAAAACAATCTCTCTCTCATATTACAGTCCATTTCTGCTACCATAAATAGGGGGCATATGCCAGAAGACATCATACAGCACAACTTTAGACAACACAAGAATCTTAAACATCTGGCTAACCTGAAACTTAATGATCTGGAAAGAAGGCAAAAAAAAAAAAATTCCAAAAAAAGAGAGGTAGGAAAACAACCACACTAGTATAAAATTATGGACAGAAAATTGAGTTATGATACTGTTGTTAAAGCTGAAAAAAATGCTGCACATGGCTGGAAATCCATATTCTTGGAGAAAAAGCTTTTTATTATAAACAGTCTCTCCATTATTTTAAATAAAAAACACTTAATTTGGAGTGATATAAAAAGTGACAAAATAGGCCTTAACTCTGAGTACCCTAGCTTCTTATGATGATGTAGGTTTCAAAGTTTTCTTGCAATGTTTATCAAATGCTTTGTACTGAAAGCCTATAAATATGAAGACACTCAAAAAAAAAAAAAGACACCACTGTCTTTCATATAGAAACGCAGAGTACATTTAGTATCAAACAACAGTACTGTTTCAATTTTTGCATCAATTTGCATGAAGCTTAAAGAACCATAGCATTTGTCTGTTTAAACTTCCTTTGCTATAAACTGATTTTTCATAATACATTTAGCTTAACTTACTGATGTCCAAAAATGGTAAACTTGCTACCTAATTTCCAACCACTACATGTACAGCTATCAAATCATTTTCCCCACGGGTTTTCCCTATAATAGCTATGCAAATATACTGTATTTATTTTAACAAGAAAACTTCTTGAATAAAAGGAGTTTAGACCAACTATCTTAAAAGATCCCTCTGTATTAAACAATAATTTGAATTAAAAACAAGCTTATATTTTTAGGAATAGAAAGTCTTAGCTAATCAAGACTATCACCATGTCTGTCCCTGGAACATTATTATAGTTTACAAAGATGCTTGCAGAAAAACTCTGTATATGCCTAGCATGACAGACAAAAGGACTCAAACAGGAAAAAAAAAATCTGAAGGGTCGAAGAGTACTTTCTTAGAAAGTAAGTGTAAAGGAAAGCAAACGCTAGCAAAATTCTTAGCACCAAGCTAACAGTTCTGGCTTAAAACAAACAACGAACAGCACCAGAGGAAACTGGAACAATGCATCACACTGCATAAATAAATCAAATAGCACGGAAAAATTTAGCTCCCCTTACAGGCCAGAACCTCTGCAGGAACTTAATAAATGCTCGGGTTACATACAAACCAAGACGTGCATAATTTCACCGTGTCCTGCTCCCTTAGCAGGTCTACAGGACAGAGGCACCCTCATAACACATATACAGAATTAACCATTACTATATGACTAGAGAGGTGCACTGCCTAACCTGTTATAATATTATGACAAACAAACGCATGAAACAAAATATATACATGCTCATATGTCCGGGCAGAACCAAAACTATTTTTAGGAAGCCTTTTTCCCCACCATGATCCTAGACGCATCAAATTAAAGACCCACTGCCCAGAGTAAGAGCCAGGTTTTCACTATTGGCTTTTAAGCCTCTAAACTCTATTGCATCAGATGGCAGCACTTCGCACCTGAGCTGCAACCTACGTGTTCCATAGGGACATGGTTCAGACTACTCCAATGCTTTTTCTAGACAACTGGCCAGCAAACCAGGAAAGCAAATTAATCTAGGTTCCAGTAAGTGTCCCGTAGGTAAGGGGGACTTCCTTATATGAAGTGCTTCCTTACATGAAGCACTAAGAAGTCAGATCAATTCCTAATTAATGGATGTCCAGATACCAGTGAAACTCAAACTGCAGCTCCTGAGTCATAACCAGCTCTTCAACTTTCAGCAGGATTTATTCGAAGAAAGTATTATCAAGGGTATTTTTAATGCATGCATTGGGTTTGTCTTTTCTACAGTCATGAATAATACAGCACAGGTACTATTTCTCTGTCAATCTTAACTCATGTACTGTAGCTATTTTCCTTGAACTGTGCCACAACTCAACCATGGGTGTTTTTGTTGTTGTGGATCTTTTTTAACATCATCTGATCATTTAGCTTCTGCACCAAATAGGATTCATAATCTCTGGCCATATCTACACAAGCAACAGAGTGAACAGTTGTTAGTGCGCAGTCATTTAGTACTTGCATAAACAAGTACTAAATGACTACACAGTAACCCACGTTACTGCACAGTAGCATCCCCACACTTTTTTTTTTTTTTTTTTTTTTTAGTAGCAATGAGCTACTGTGCAATAGCATCACATCATGGTTAGTGCCCGGCAAGTTACTACGGAGTAGCAGCAAGCTCGTTGCTACTGTGCAGTAGCGTCTCACGTAGACGCGCCCCTGAGATGTACTGTCGACAAGGAAGCAAGGTAAGTGAGAAGTTAAGAAATGAATCAGCATGGGCACAGCGATTAAGTGACCACAAGGGCAGTCACTCTAATGCAAGATTATGGCATGCTTCCAGCATGGAACGGCTTGCATTATTTTCTATTTATTAAAGTTTTTATAATCCCTACTCAGTCAATGCAACCCCTTTTATAAACATTGTGTTAGAAAAAGGGAGATGACCAGAAGCTAATGTAACATATCTTCAACTTACAGAAATGAAGAACTCTTCTATACAAGTACTTCAGAACTTCTGATTTTTACATTAATTTACTATTTTGCATTAATTCAATTGTACGACAGTTACAAAAATAGGCAAAGATGAAATGCTTAAATGAAATGAAATGTTTAAAACAGTTCTAAATAAATCTTTACACCAATAGTTTCATTATAAACATCAAATTAGGCAGCGATGTAAGACTTCACAAACTGAATAAAAATTATAGTAATCATTTTTCTCCCCCTTCTACCTGAACTTTGCCTTTTGCCTTCCTGAGACATGCTACTGGGATATAAAGAAAGCTGCTTCTTCATCATCATCATCATCATCATCATCATAACAACAACAACAACGGTAATAAAAACTATTTTATTTGCATCACATGTTCTTTAGAAACAGTTAAATATTGCTGGATTCAGTAAATCTCACCCACCCGCGCACAGTCATGCAACCTATCAAAAAATGCACCCTATTTATAATATTACATAACATTACATACTTCCAAACGCTTCTCTAAATTACACTCCAGAGCCCCTATGCTGACTGCACTTAGCTGCAGGACATACCATTTGTCAAAGATCAAAGTCTTTGATTTCAGATGGCGATGGCAAAAGGTCAGATGGCGATGGCAAAAGGTCAGAAGCTAACACAACAAACTCTGTAATTATAATTTATCCCTCTATATTAACAGCGCTGCATATACACACCTCTGTCTGTGCCTCATTTCAAATCACTTGAGTTCCCACACGAGAGAGACACTAACCTTGAACAAATTGCAGCTTGGTACCGTGATGTCAAAAAAAGATATCGGTACCCATGGTGACCAGATAAAAATGAAACTACTTTAGTGAAACTGTAAAATTAAATAATGTGCTGTGCGCGCCAAACAGGACCAGTACCACCCCAGTAAAAATAAGCCCCCCTTTTTTCTGAAACCTGAGCAAACAAAGAAAGCACAAGTGCCAACTCATTAATTATTCATGCCTAGCGTATAGTAATTGGTCATCTTTGCCAAATATAACTTTGAAAGAACTTCCGCCCAAACCAGAGAACTGCGTATACACTCAAGAAGAACAGATAGTCTACAACAAATATTATCTCTCCGCCTACGTATTTTTCTGGCGTACCCCCCGTCTTGCCAGCCAGTCTACTTTGTCATTATCTTTCTTATCAAGAGCTCTCGGTAATCTGCAGACTACAACGGCTTGTGTGAATCGCTCGGAAGCAACTTTCTTACCCAGCCTGTAAATGCTGGGTAACATGATATCTGCGTGCTGTAACTGAATAAATCAACTCCTCTGCCTACGCTGCATCACATCAGTAGCGTAAGTAAAATAAACTTTCTATGTAACCAATACACTGTGTTTAAATCATCTGACTCCTGCTCACCATTATCATCCACCTGTCCGGTTATAAATCCCCCTCCTCGCGCCAAGCCAGTCGTGCCGACACAGGCTCGCAGGTCAAGGGTGCACCGGCATTAGGGGTGTGACACCAGTTGTGGCCTTGGCTCCACCACGATCTGCTGGCTGGGAAACTGGCTCTTGTGGTCGGACCCAGAGGGTTGT
>NW_017728886.1:15305426-15308271 GCF_001723895.1 Crocodylus porosus
ATTGAACACCTTCAAGAGTAAACTGGATGCTTATCTTGCTGGGATCCTATGACCCCAGCTGACTTCCTCCCTTTGGGCAGGGGGCTGGACTCGATCTCCCGAGGTCCCTTCCAGCCCTGATGTCTATGAAATCTATGAAACAATTAAACACAAACCTCATTACTGAAATACTGGAAACAGTGGTTTGAGTTAAGCCCAGTCCCACATCTAGACGTTGCGAGGCACATGACTTCTTGGTTACCAAAAGGCAAGGTAGGGGTGGGATATCAGGATACTGCTTGAGAGTGGTATTCACTATGCACTCCAATGCTGGAGGAATCTGAGGGGGCCAGAAGTAGGTAGTACCTAGAATGATGATACTCAACACATACATCTGCAGCTGCCTTGGGTTTAAACTGCATAAGATTATTGTGGAAAGGCTGCATAGGAGAATGCTCTCCTGTCTACCCCTTTTGATGTCCCGGGGTCAAAAATCTCCCTCCACTGCAAAGTAGCAACATGGAAAATGTCTGAATATGTGGTGAGTCCGCAGCACCACATACCACCCAGGCATGCTTGTCTGGACATGGCCATAAGGGTTGCAGAGAAAATCTGGGAAAGCAGCGAGGAGCACGGAAAGGAAAAGTGATGAAAGTTTTCTATATGGAGAAAAATCCCCCTTTTTATGCTCTCCTTCATTACTCTCTTATTCTATATATTAATCTCACTGTCATACAAATCTTCTATAGACTATATTAATAATGAAAACATGAGAAACCCATTTCCACAGACAATACACACCAATATACTGTTGTACTCATTTTAGGACTGGAGGAGAACAGAAAAAAAAGTTTACATTGAAACCGTACTTCTATGGACTCCAATACCAGAAACATTATCAGAAAGTTTTTTGTTTTTTTAAAAAAAGAACACAACTGTGAGAATGTCTGGAAAATAAAGGGTCCTGTCATGTCTCCTCCACCAAACAGTCCACTTATTTTTACCCCACTACACTTAGACAGGTCACCCAAACTTAGTATTGACTTCCAATATGCACAAGTCAAAACAAATTACTAAACTGAAAAAACATTTTTCCGCAAAAGACTCATTTTCCATTGTAATTTATAAACCGTGGACCTTTTAAAAAATATTTACCTTACCATCTTATTAGGAAACATTCTTAGGATGATATGTGACATTATTATGTTAAACCCCTTATACAAACTGACACAAAGAGAGAGAGTTATGACCCAAATACTCCAATATATGATTATAAAGATTTGAGGCGCTACGGAGAAAGACTGTTACAGAAAACCCTCACTATTTGCAGGTTCGGTGTTCGCAGTTTCAAATATTCGCAAATGCCAATGCTTCTTAAATACACTTAAAGCAGCTCCTTGGGAGCTCTGCTCTTCTTGCCGCTGTCGGGCTCCCACTGCCGTCGGAGCAGCTGTGCCCTACCCCGTCCAGCTGCTGGGGGCACTGAGTTCACAAACACAGACGGTGTTCATAAATACAGTGCCTTATTCATGGATTTCGCCATTCACCAGGGATATGAGAATATATCCCCCGCAAATGGCAAGAGTCACCTGTACCGATCTCTGTTGGCCACACACAGTCCTACAGCTGACTGGGGGCAGCAGGAAGGTTGAGCTGCATCATGGTCCATGTGAGCCTATCTTTGTTTGCAAAAAGAGTAAGGAAATGTACAGGGAATGGCATGACAGAGTCTAGGAAAGCAGATGGGGAATATACAACCCTATACATTGAGAGCCTTCACTTAGCAGCTGAAGAAAAATGCTGTATGAGAGATGCAGCATACCACGGAACAGAGAAACACCATAAAAACTTGTTTTCGACTACTGAGAGTAGATGACAACTAGGCATATGAAAGGTTAAATGGTTAAACTATATTTATACCATTAATGCATTAAAGTTAACATTTAAAAAAAAACCTATGCTGGATGCATTATCACACGGTTTACCAATACTACTTTTCCAGAGTACTCTTCCCCGAGGCAGCCCAGCCCACCTTTGTCCAAGACCTGCCCCTTCCACCAGCAGTTGGGCCTGTGTAAATCAAAGTGCTGCAGCAAGGGTGGGGGATGAGGTGGTGGAGCTGAATGGAACAGAGCCAGCCCTCTCCCCGGAAGAGGAAGGGGAGCAGGGCAGAACGCAATGGCTGGCAGCAGGAGCACCACTTGCCACTCACGCATCTCGCTATGGCAAGCAGAACAAGAGCTGGCTACTCTGTAGGTACATGTTATTAGTTAAACAGTTGACCAATATAATTAGACAACTTCAAACAGCTAATGTGTTACATATTTACATCCCTAGTAGAAACGTGATGAGATATGAAAGTAAGGAAGCTTGAAATTCATGCGTGTTCCCTACACTTCCAGACTAGCCTATGAAGGGGGTGGGCTGAGAGACTTACAGGCCATTCTGTGGTCACTGAATACTCACACTCTGCTCCTACACTTGGGTTGCGCTGCATGGGCAACCAATACAAGGGGGCATAGGGTGGGATGGGGCAGCAGTCTGCTTGCATGTGTAAGGCAGTATAAAAGGAAAGGTGGGATTAAAGGACCAAAGGTGTCAAAGGGAAAGCAGAAGAAGGAGGCGGCAAAGCCTGAGGGAGCACAGCAGGGCACTGTGGCAGACTGGAGTTGAGGTGTTCATCCGAGTCAGTCAGTACAGAGGCAGAAAAGGATCTTGGAGTCATCACTGACTCCAAGATGAACATGGGCCGGCAGCGTGGGGAGGCAGTCAGGAAAGCCAACCGTACCTTGTCATGCATCCACAGATGCGTATCGAGCAGGTCCAAGGAGGTGATGCTCTCCCTCTATGTGGCACTGGTCAGGCC
>NW_017728886.1:15308401-15329390 GCF_001723895.1 Crocodylus porosus
CAGGAACAATGGTCACAAGCTGGCAGAGGGTAGGTTTAGGTTAGATATCAGGAGGCGCTACTTCACGGCCAGGGCGGCTAGGATCTGGAACCAACTTCCAAGAGAAGTGGTGCTGGCTCCTACCCTGGGGGTAAGAGGTTAGATGAACATCTTGCTGGGGTTGTTTGACCCCAGTACTGTTTCCTGCCATGGCAGGGGGTCGGACTAAATGATCTGCTCGGGTCCCTTCTGACCTTAGAAACTATGAAACGCTGAAGAAGGCGGGACAGATGGACCCCTTTGCAGACTAACTAGGGTACTAGGCTTATTTTAGTCTAAAGAGAAGATGGAGGGGGAATTTAATAGCAGCCTTCAGCTACCTGAATGTGGGGTTCGAAAGAAGATGGAGCTGGACTGTTCTCAGTGGTGGCAGATGACAGAACAAGGAGCAACAGTCTCAAGTTACAGCCAGGGGGGTTTAGATTGGATATTAAGACAAACTCTCTCACTAGGAGGGTGATGAAGCACTGGAGCAGGTTACCCAGAGGGGCTGTGTGATCTCCATCCTTGAGATTTTCAACACCAACTCCTTAGCTGGGATGAGATAGTGGGGGCTGGTCGTGCTGGGAGCAGGGTTGTGGACTAGACGCCCCCGGGGCTCCCTTCCAAACCCAACTTCCCATGGATTCTGACAACCAAGGTCCACGAGGGAGCCCGGGGCTGCGTGGGCTGAAGCTCGCTGCTGTGGGTGCGGCGTGGGAAGCAGAAGGGAGAGAAACAAGGATAGAGACACAGCGGGTAAGACAGCGCGAGGAGCGGACGGCCGCGAAAGCGCCAGGCCAGAGCGACAGGCACCCGGGGCTCCGGGGAGGGGCCTGGGCAGGGCCAGCGGGGGCCAGCCAAGGCCGGGCCTGCCGGGGGGCGGCAGCGGGTGACGCGGGCAACGGGACGCACCGTGTACTCGCGCACTTGGCTGTGGAAGTTCTGCTCGCGGATGGTCACCTCGTCCGCGTCCATCCTTCATAGTCCCGCAGCTCCCGCCCGCAATGGCGGCCGCCGCGCCCACTCCTGCTCCGGCCGGGAGAGCATGGCCAGCCGCTGCGGGGGAGGCAGACCCGGAGCCCGCCCGCTCGCCGGCTTGGCGCGTCTGTCACCGTGCGGCGCGGCCGCGGGAGGGCCGGGCCCGGCCTCTCAACTGCGTCACGGCGTGGCCCGCACTGCGCAGGCGCTGCCGCCGAGGGGCGGGGCAGTGGCGGGACCGCCCCGCGCAGAGGGCCGCGGACCAATGGGGGTGGGGGCGAAGGCACCGCCCCTGGGAGCGGGGCTCGCTGACGGGCGGGATCACACGGAAGGGGCGGGGCTAAGGGAGGGCGGGAGATAAAGAGATGGGAAGGAAAGAAAGCAGCGGTGAGAGTAACAAGCTTTCTGAGGGAGAGGGGTAGGAAGCAGCTGGGGAGGGTGAGATCCGTCTCGAGCAAGCGGCAGCAAGTTCAAAGAGCAAAGGAAGGGAAAGGAAAAATAAAGGGAAGGGCAGAGGCTTGACTTCATACCTCTGCTGATGTCCATCCCTATCTAGGGCTTACTGCAGCCGAGGGGAAAACTCATTTCTGTCCGATCAGCTGAGCTCTTGCACTCCTCTGTCTCACTCACAAATGCTGAACCCAGGGTTCAATTTCAGAGGGTTCCCCCTTTTGCACAAAGCAGTGTGACTGGTGAAAGCAAGACATCCTGATGCACTTAGGTTAATGGATAGTATCCTAAAGGTAGAAGAACCTTCAAGCTGCTCTGCATTGTATCAAGGACCGTGGTGGCTCCTGCCAGCCAAAGCTTTTTGAAGAGTACAAAGATGGTTTAAAAGCCTTTTTTAGCCCATCTACCTTGAAGTTGTACCAAGTACAGCTCAGCTAGTCCAGAGGGCTTATCCATCATTAACCTGGTCTCATATTTTTACACAGAAACTAGCAAGAATACAATTTAATCTACATGTGGTAAAAGTTGAAGTTGGGGATTTGAAGGTGATTGAACGATGAGTTTTATATCAAGCAAGGGATTTTGTTGTGGAACAAAGGACTTAAGAGTGCAGCTGAATAGTGTCATACGAATTAAGGGTTTTCTTAAATGGTGATTTTCTTGGTTTCTAATTTGTTAACACATTTGTTCTAGAGCATCCTTCCTACTCAGTTTGAAACATTTTTGTTCACATGGTTATATCACTATAATACAGTGTTTGTTACCATGTGTAATAGTTCAAAGAGTGCCTACAAAAATACATTTCCTGCCCCAGGGACTAATAACCAGGAATCCTGGTCTTCTCTGATTAAAAAAAAAAATCCCCAATTTTTGGTTTAAAAAAGTAACCCCAAATCCACATTTTTCCCAGACTAAAATGAAACAACACTACATATCTGTCTATATATTAGTGGTGTTTCATTTAAATCTTGGAAAAAATTAGATTTAGGGTTACTTTTTTAATCTGAAAATTGGGAAAAAATTTTTATTAGAGAAAACCATGATCCCTGCTAATAACTAAGCAACCAAACATAATGCTCAGGATGACAGTTCAGACAGATGAATGCAAAGATATCAATGAGAATAAGAGGACTTAATGGGTACATTTTAATTAAACATGGGTGTGTACCCCAAAGAGTCTCTATTAACACTTTGCTTTAAGTATAAATAGAACCTGTTCCATCTCTTTTTTTGTTCATGGGGGTGTATGGATACATGATCATGCCCATTTGTGATGACAGTCCTGATCACATACAATGCTTCTCCCCCGACAATCAGTCTGTTCTAACAGTATGGCAATTTTCTTATTGAAAGCTGTTATTGTTTTCAGCTTAAAGCTCAGGCCTTGCACTTCAGTGGTGTCTGGATGTCTGTTGAGACTTCATTAAAATAATACCTGGGTACTTACAGCAAAATGTAGGGACTTTGATTACGGGACCCCCACCACAAAACACCGAACACATTTACTTTCGATGATGCTGTAACTTTAAGAGCTTTAAAGCATTTAAAGTTACAGTGTGATCAATAACTTCTGTAAGCACCCTAAATTATAACTTATATCAGCATTTCCCAACTGTCAAGGCCATCAATCATTAACAAGCATGCCACAGGATCTTAGTGGGGTGTGGCTCCCGGTGGCGCATGGCTCCAGCCAGTGCTGCCACCACGGCCCCACACCACCACCCATCCCCGCCACTCTGTATCCAGCCGCACACTCTCCACTGCTCCATATCCGGCCAGTGTGCCATGAGATGGAAAAGGCCATGTAAGTATGCCATGGCATCAAAAAGGTTGGGAAATGCTGGCTTATAATCACTAAATACAGCACTGAGCGCTTTGTAGTTTACAATCTCTATACAATGAGTACTCCTGAAATCAAAATAAATTCAGACTGGGGAGGCAAAGGGCTCCAGGAAAAGGTTAAAAGAAGGCTTCTAACCAACTGGAGAGTGTTGGTTTATATTGTCTCTGCCAAAGGCAAGAGAGAAGTAGTCTGTTTTCCCTTTTCCCCCTTCACCAGAAGCTCTGCCACTACTTCATGTTGTGATTCAATGATGAGTCTCATTCCTAAGTGATAAGTCTGCTATATGTACTACTCACTTGACATTTGCAGCTAGCACACTAGCAATCAGCAATTAATAATTTTCACTAATGCTTAGATCAGTCTGGGCTTCTGTGCAGTCACATGTAGGGTGGACTGGAGCAGCCAGCATACTATACAAAATAGCTGCTCATCATATTTATGTTGAAGAATGCGAGAGGAAACCACAGTTTTTACAATGTGTTATGAGATCTTAAGTGTTTACAGAGAACAGATAAGATATTGAAACCTGAGATCATATCAAAAACTCCTATAGATTTGGTTTAGCTTACAAGTTAGGTTGGATCTGACCTGTCTGAGATTTTCACTTGCGGCTGTAAGGATTTTAGATCGTCAGATCTGATGGTTATACCCATTAATCTTCTCCAAAATAGAAAAACAAGAAAGACAAAAGAAAAACAAATAACTCCAATACCATTGTATCCATGGTAAAAATGAAATGTAGATCAGTTTAAAAAAATACTAGAACAACTTTTAGGAAGGCTGGATGTTGCCTCTCTACTGTTTTTGATTTGCCATTATTGAATATATTGTAAAAAATGGTCTCTTTCAGGGTTGTGCTGAAATTTATAACATGCTTTCTGAAACAGTAAAATGTTTTTCAGGGACATTTCTGATTTCCAAAGCACGCGGTGATTTTTTTTTCTCTTTACCATCAGTAGTGCTATCTGCTGAAAGCCATCATTATATAAATTGAGTATGACACCTTCCCTAATGTGCAGCACAGAAAGTGATTTTAGGAAGTGGTAGCAATGTGAATCACATTGAAAATACATTGAAAAACATCTGTAATTTATAGATATGATATTAGTGTAATACTATGAATTTCACAGAGTTAGCAGTTCTGGGAAGCCCTCATTTTGCACAAGTCTAATTTCTTTGCCATAAAATTTGTTCAGCATAGCAGCTTGATATTCATGGAAGATTTAATCTGCACACAAATTCTATTACATATTTCACCAGTCCAGTTCTTAAACCCAGTTCCAAGTTATCATTGCTTTTTGTTAAGTCTGTGTCTTGTCTGCATAATATGTTCTCAGACCTTGTAATGGGGACCCTACCCATCACTGAAGGGAAGAGAAGGAACTGATAATTGCGGAGGGCCCTTTAATAAAACGTCTGCCCACCCCAGGTACAGCCAGCACAGTGCAGCCAGTGCTTGACAAGCCTGGGGCAGAAATGGTGGGTCAGATGACCTAGAGACAGGTTAGAAGCTTTATAAAACTAGGACTGTGAGTGAGGCCTGCGAGGAGATGGACCTAACTGGTCAAGGAGGAAAGACTCCAGACTGCAGGGAAGTGCAAGGAAGCCCCTGCACTACTGGGCAACAGAGATAAGCATTTTCCTTGTGTGTTATATCTTGTTGCCAGGGTGTGATGTTGACACAGGGTTACGGAAACATTTTGTTTGGGAGCAGATACTCATATTTTTTGTTTGTGTTGAAGCTGAACCAGAGGATGTGATTGTGGTTGAAGGGGAAGAGGAAGCCACCGAGAAGGGTGCTAGGGCTAAACCCTTCAAAACAGGGTAGCAAAGCAGTGCAGCTGTCAGCTAAAGGACTGGCGTGAGACAGAAAAGATTGAGGGCACAAGCCCAGAGCCCGCAAAGAGCAGCACCAGAGCCAAGGGATCCAGAGCCTGTGAAGAGCGAGACTGGGGCCAAGAGACTCCGAGCCCATGAAGAGCGAGGCAGGAGCTGGGGCTTGGGAGCCTAGGGTCCTGGGATAGAGGGGCCCAGCCAGAGTAAAGTGAACCAAGGCCAAGGCACCTCAGCCCAGACAAGAGCTTAAGACCTCCTGCCCTGTAAAGACAGCCTCTCTGTCCAATTATAACACCAAGGCATGGCAGAAGAAACAGGGTGGGGCCCGGAGAGGCCAGAAGGGGTGAGCAAGGCTGGATCCAGGTGGCTGCTAGGGAATGATTTTTCCACGCCAAGGCTGGATGCATTATAGACCCCTCCATCAGTCTTTGCAGGTTGTTCCTCATCTCCAGAACCACTAAAGGCAAAGCACATCTCTGCTAAGAGCCTGGGTTCGGGACCATAAAGAATTCTCCAGAATTCTCTGCCCCCAAATAGTAGACTCCACATCTCCTTTTAGATAAAAGTTTTCACAGATTTTTTTTAAGACTTTTAATTAAAATATTTCCTGCAACCTTTCTGATATCAACCTGTCTAAAATGGTTATAACTCACTTATTATTCAGTAGTGTTGCCAGCTCTCGCAAATTAATCATGGGTCACCTGCCAGAATAGGTCATGCAGTGACAATAGAAGCTTTTCTGGTTTCCGTGGTTTTCCAGATTTGTTGGACAGAACTCTGTGCAAGAGTCTGCAAGGATGAGAACACAGATTGCTCCTGCCACCAAGATAAGCCCTAGCGTCATGACTCTAATAACAGAAATAATCCTAGAACAGCGGCAGGGGAAATTTGAGAAAGCTGCTGCCTTCCCAGCAGCAGTACCTCCCACCATAACTGAAGTTGTCCTTTGTATTAAACTCCAAAATAATTGCTTCCCTGGCAGCTCCCTTCTCTGCTTCCCAATGCCTTGGCACATCTTCTGTGTCATGAACCAGCCACACCACTTTCCAGGGTAGCAGGTTACAGAAAAGTGGGTAAATTCGAAGTCATGCTGGATCTCACCCAGTGGAGAAGTGTAGACAATAAGTAATAGGAAATGGGTGACATGTCTCCTGTCTGGTGACGAGTGATGAAAGAGTAAGTGAGCACCCAGTGGGACATTGCACTTGTGTGCATTAAAGGTTGCCATTTTAGCCTGAAATTATTTCACGTGTACCAGCAAAGGAACAGAGAGAAGTTAAAAAGACTATTTGAGGTTTTAAGCAAGGTATCTCAGACTCAGCTTCCAACATTAAGCACAAATTCGAGGCCTAAGTTCTTAGGTGCTTATGCTTTTAGGACAGAGAAGGTAGGGTCAACTGGCTCATCAAGACATACTTAGTTCTAAGAAAATGAAGTCCAGGTTGGATAGCCTTTCAATCCATCACTTAACAGGCTGGAAGCTAGAGATGAATCTATTTTTACCCAAGTCCATTTGGAAAACAAGGAGGCCTACTTTGTGAGGAAGCATCACTCAAAAGTGGAAGCTGTCTTTCCCCTCATCCCGGACCTGGTCTAAAGGACTTATTTTATGGCTTTTCCCACCTCAGCCACTAAGTGTGAAAATAGTAAAAAAGATTGTAAAGAAATAGACCACAGTGAGGCTAATCACCTTTTTGCTAACCTTACACTCCTAGTTATCAGACATGATTTAGGTGTAACTAGAACTTCCCACTAAACCCACAACACATACAAACCTAGCACTGTTAGGTATGCAAACATGATTTCACAAGGTAAACCCAGAGATTTCAAATACGAATCCATTATGTCAAAAGCATTCTGCAGCAGAAGCCATATTACTGTAGTCTGAAGTCAGGAAGAAGGCAGGGTATATCTGAACTTGTTGCATTCTTTCTAAATTCTCTGCAACAGAAGAATTGCTCTATTACTTTTCTGTAGTCAAAAAAGGAGTGAAAACTAAGACCTGACATTCTCCAGGGGATGCCTTGATTCTAACAAGGTGTGCCTTAAGTCTGGCAAAATAGGGCTAGAGACTTCTCTTAAACAAATACCCAGTATTGATTAGCCTTTAAAAGGGGAAGCTGAGGGAAAAGAACTACAGAATTCCAAAATATTTATTACCATTTTATACATTGAACCTTTTTTCCAAGATCAGATTAATCTTAAAAATGTGTCAGCATCCCGAATCCTATGGAAGATTTAATTGTGTATATATAATTATCTAAACAGAAGGACAGATCTTTCATTTGTGTATCTAGGACTAGTCACATACTTAATGTTGTGTCTACTAAAGAAGGTTGAAATAATTAAAATAGGAAGGCTCCCCATTTCCATATTCTTCAAAGTAGCCCTTTAAATTTCTCTTTTAATTCTAGATGAAAGTAGTATTTAGTTATATAGATCATGTCTTATATTTTACACAGTCTTCTACAATAAATAGGGAACTACTTGCAAAATCACTGCGACTATTCATAAGCTTAAATTCATCATATGCATAGGTGTTCATGGAGTTGGGCCTAATCCTGAGCTCTGAGTCCAATCCAGAAAGATGCTAAGAAGTTACAGGAATTTGGCGTTCTCAGTAGCTTACAACTGGTATCCAACACCATATCCATATATAATCAAACTCTAATTATAGAAGAAAAAAAGCAAATGGAAAGGCTTAAATTTATATTATATCATAATTTAGATATTTTACACTACCCTAATTATTCACATTAAGATTATTTATAGGGTGATCATTTCAAAGTGTCATATTTTCTGGACTAAATCTCTAGCAGTAATTGCATTTTAACAGGGAAAGACAGATCAATCAATCTTGGTCTAGATTCAACTCCTATGTTTGTAACTGGCATTTCATATCAGTGCCTATCATCCTTCTTTCTGCTTTTTGGTATGTGAAAGTCATGTAATTCTGAGGTTCATATTTACAGCCTGAGTCATTCCATTGTGCCAGTCTGCAGGCTACAACTTTGTAGCTAAATACTACAAGAGACCATAAAACCATGAGATCTTTCTGGAAGAAGGAAGGAAAAAGATTACGCTGGCATAAGAAAAAATGGACATAAGCTGGCTATGAATAAATTTAGGTTGGAAACTGTACAGTTTTATCTAAAACAGTGTTCATCAACCTGTTTGCCCAGTAGGCTGGGCAATGCCCAGTAGGTCCATGGGCTGGATCCGGGCAGTGGTCTCAATCCAGTACATGGGGCAGGCCCCATCCAGCTGTGTGGAGGGGGGTTCAGGAGCAGCCCAGCCCCAACTTGGCTGTCAGTAGTAGGTGTTATAGGGCGTTGGCCCCTTCTTGATTGGTGCCTTGGTCCCAAGCAATGTCAGGGTGAGATCCGGATATGGCACCACTGAGATGGTTTGGGTGCTGCTCCTACTCGTCTGCCATGTCTTTGATGTTCATTGTTCTTTTTCCTGGGAGGCAGTTCCCTGTA
This sequence comes from Crocodylus porosus, assembly GCF_001723895.1. NCBI lineage: Eukaryota > Metazoa > Chordata > Crocodylia > Crocodylidae > Crocodylus > Crocodylus porosus. The sequence continues at coordinate 15,317,012 of NW_017728886.1, forward strand.
GGTGGCCTGAGGAGCTCTCAACCCCAGGTTTCTTTGTGGGGCTCCAACCTCCTTTTAACCCCACCCTCACCACATCCATGGCTGGGGTGGACTCTGCTCACTGCAGGTCTTACACTGAGATGATCCTGTCTCATCTACACTGCCCACCTCCACAGGTCAGGTCATCTTGGCCGTCACTCCTCCCAAGGCTGTCCTTCATCTTTGGACTGCGACCTGGGCAACTAAACATGCCCCAGTCTGGGGTTAACTGTAACTCAGAAGAAAACTGAACATAAGAGGTCAGTGTCCGCTGATGGGCACCTGGGATCTTGTCTCCCAGAGGCCTTCGGTCTTGCCAAGGACTCCACTGTCCCTCTCTGCCTAGTACACATTTGGAAGGGTCGGCCACCCTGTGCCAGGCCCCTGCTGGCCCTCTCGGGCAGGCCCCCCCTTGGGTCCATGTCCCTTCCCCCTTTGAGTCTGCCTGACATGAGGCTAGGCTGTTTGGGTCCCACCACCCGGTGTTGCCTGGGTCTCCTACACTGGGCTCCATGGTCTCCCACACCTCCCTCCTGGGCTGCCTGAGGGTGTGGGTGGCCCCCCGCCTCCCCTCCCTGGCGCAGTACCTGGGTGTTCTGTCGGGGTCATGGCCCATCTCCTGGGCATCCTGGGAGACTGCTCCCCTCCAGCAGAGCTCCCCGGCATCCTCCTGCTCCTGGGGTTTGAGCTCCCTGTCTCGCCTGCCGGTGTTCTCCGGCAGACACTAAGCCTCCTCCCCCTGCATCCAGGGCTTGTGCTCCCCAGCTCTGCAGCTGGCATCTCCCCACTGGTGTTCCTCCCTAGTGCTGGCTCAGCTGTGTTCCTGGCTGCCTTTCTGAGCAGTGTGTGCGTCTCTAAGGCCACACCCCTGGCAGCTGCTGTTTCGCAGGCTCAGGAAGCTCCAGAACTGCTGAGCCTGTGTCGGCCTCTCTACCCAGCTACTGTTTATCTTCACCCCTGCAGTGAATACTAGGGGTCATCAGGAAGGGCCCTGGGGCAAGCTAGCGGGGCTTTTGCCTCCCCTCTCACACTGGCCCATGGAGTAAGGGGGCTTGACCCAGCCCTGTGAGGAGGGAATGTGGCATAGCCCACACCTGATCCAGCTGTGGGGGGGGTCAAGAGGTAGGGGAGAAGGGAGCATGGCCTTTCCCTGATCCAGCTGCAGGGCGGGGATGCAGCCCAGCCGCAATCTAGCCACTGTGCAGGTTTGGGGTTCAGAAATTTGGCAGGGGGAAGATGGTCATATTAACTGCCACCATTCCCTTGCTGCCAAATCTCCTGACCTGTGGGGATCCCCGTGAGCCAGATGCAATGGCTCTGTGGGCCACATTTGGCCAATAGGCCAGAGGTTGAGCACCCATGATGGAGAACATTCCACAGGTCTACTCTTAAATGGCTTTCTGCCATGGCTTTTAGGAAAGGACATACCTGAAGCCGTTATTTGCTGTGTTGTGATGCAGTCATGGAGATTGCCACATAAGGCTCTTCAAAGTTGCCACATCAGTCAGAGTTGTCACTAATACAGCAGCAAAGATGCTGCTCCTCTGGGTTTTTATTTCTGTCAGAATGGGAATGGAACCCAACCAGCTCGCAATTCTGGGGTCCAAAGCAACATCAAGAGTATGCATCCTCCCTGAGGGTTGACACCTGCTATAGTTTCATGTTATCCAGAGATGTAAGGAAAGTGGGAAACCAGATAATCCTGAGCTTAGAGCAGTGTTTCCCAACCAGTATGCTGCAGCACAAAAGTGTGCCATCAGAAATGAACAGGTGTGCTGCAGAATTTTGCCATGGCAACAAGCTACAATAGGTAGGAAGATGGGGATGCCTTAACAGGTGTGCCACAGAAAAAAATGTATTAATGTAAGTATGACTTGGGCTGGAAAGGGTTGGGAAACACTGGGTTAGAGAATAGGGGTCAAGAAGTTGAGAGCCTGGGCAAGGCTACTGAGGTTTGCAGGAAAAAGAGATGCTTGCACAAAAAGGTGGAAGTTTCCCCTTGTAAAGTGCAGTTATAGCCAAACATGTTCTGTGGTAATATAAAAGTGTCATAATGGAGTTGCAAAGAGACAGGAAAGGAGTGGCATGGGACTGACACGCTGCACACTCATAAACCCTAACATACAGTCAGGGAGCAGTAAGCATTACCAGAAGTTGGGGCTGCTGAAGAGTATATAGGCAGACCTGGTGCAGGTGCTTGCTTGGTCTGGAAGCCAGAGTGTGCAAACGTGATGTAAAGCTGCCTTTCCCTCACCCATCTTGGCAGCACTTTCTGTGCAGCACCTCTCAGGACACAAAACATAGAACATACCCACAGATGTTAAAAGGGGACCAAGAGGTTAGGAACTAGGTAAGAGGAGGAATCGTGTGATAGGTAGCTTACAGTGAAGATGTAGTTATCTTTTGTACAGGCATATCAACCAGCGTTTGAGAAGGCAGATGGCCAGGCAACCTGGCACTTGCTAGTGAAAGCTCTGAAAAGGTCTTCAGGAGCAAAAAAGATTTATATGAAAAGAGATAAATTTACTTATGTAAACTTCAAATAGTCAACATTTTGATTAATACCTTGAAGGCTTGGGACCAGATCTGCATGGTTTTAGCTCACATAAAATATAAGCACATTGCCCCAGGGGGATAATTCAAATAGATAAAGTTAGGTACCTAAGATTCCCTACACAGTGAATGAAGAGAGTTAAGGTGCCCTTAAACTATACAAGGGGCCCTTAAACTGAGCAGAGGGACATTCAAAGCTAGGCAACAGGAAACACTGAATTTCCTATTGCCTAGTTGAGTTTCCAGGAGTGTGGCTGGCCTGCTCTTCCTTAGAGTTTATATTCCTGACTCAGGGCTGCATATGAAGATCTCTTGAGGGCTGCATAATATTCAGTCTCTCCGTTCTCTTGAGAGCCAGAGCACCCACCAGGTATAGTAGTGCCAACTTGCATAGTAGTCTAGAACATTCATGCAGGATATGAGAAATGTGGGTCAATATGAGGGAATTCAAACTCATAGCCCACACCCTGCAAGGCAGTGCCTTGAACAACGGACTACAGAATAGGCTGGGGGAGGGCACCCTCCAAGACTTCTGTTGAAGATGCTGAATCACTTGGTAGCCAACAATATAAGAGGAATAGGGCCAGCAAGAGAGCAAGCAAGAGCCCAATGATAGTGGCACTGTCCTGTGAAAAGGAAGTCCTAGGTTCCAGACCCTACTGCTGACATTATTTCTGTGTTTATCTAATGACTCTAGTGAAAAATGCATAAACAGTCAAGGGAACAAAAAAGAGGGACCATGACTGGTATAGCAAGACTGGCTTTCCTTTTGGATACATGATTCCCAAGCAGTGAAGTGACTAGGGCAGGGTGACAGAGGCAACCTGATGTAAATATGGCAGGGGGACTGGGTGCCTACAGGCGCAGGGGAAAAAAACCCAGTTTTTGCCACAGCCATGCAATTGGGAGTGTGGTGGCAGCAACAACCAGAAGTTGCCATTACCCCTGGCACATGCTCCCTTTTCTATACTCCCTGCAACCCCCTGACTCTTGCATTCTTGACTGCCCATTGACCCAACCTCAATAGGATGGGTGAAGAGTAATTTTTCATAGACAGGTGGTTAGGGCAGTCTCTTTGAAAGTTGAATGTATGGGTCTGAATCTTCTCAGATTGAAGAAGGCCTAGAATCCAGATCTCTCACTTTCTGGGTAGTGCTCTAACCAGCTGGCAAAGGCAATCAACACTCCCCCTCTGGGGACCTAGGTACCTTCCCAGCCCCAAACTGGATTCCAGCAGAGCCTAGGTGTAAGAGTAGTGCATAGTTGATGAAACTGGATCACTCATTTAGGCATCTAATGAATCTTGTGGATTAGGGAGCAGAGCCAAATGGGATTGTTCTTTGGAATGTAAGTGTTTAGTGTATCTAAATCCCATTTAGGTGCCTCTGAGACCAAACTGGATTTGGCCCTTTTTCCTATCCAGTTCGTTTGTTCATGACATGCAGAGTATGAGCTTGTAGTGCATTTAATTAATTGGCACCCTCCTGTCTCATCCGAGGACCGGTGTACCCTTGACCTGTGAGCCTGGGTTGGCACAACCGGCTGGACATGGGTGGGGTAGGTAGTCGGACAGGTGGGTAAGTGAGAGGAGTCAGGAAGTTTAACATATCTTGGTTATACAGAAAGTTTATTTTTACTTGCACTACAGAAGAATGCAGCATAGGAAGGAAGTCGTGGTTGCGCGGTATAAAAAGAGAAGTTGATTTATTCAGTTCAGCATGTAGATATTTTTGTTGCACAGATTACAAACTGTGTGGTGCAGATTTTAAGCAAAACATACAGGTAACTTTGGTCTAAAGACTTTCATGAGCTCTTGTCGAGAACAGATGAGCCGGCAAAAATGGATACACCTGAAAACTTTTATCGTCAGCGGGGAGAAGTCAGTGACTGGCCAAATCGCTGACTATGTCTCCTGGGCATGTGTGGAGGTCTCCACCGAAGGCAGAAATCTTTCCAAAGTTATAGTTTACAGGGTAGCCTATTACAACACGCCAGGCCTGAATAATTACAGGACTGCCAATCATGACTGTGAACAGACTCTGTGTGTTCTTAGGTTTCACGCGAGATTGACTGTGCATGTGTTTTACATTTAAGCTGGGGGCGGGGTTTGGATATGGAACTATAATGACGAAATATGTTATGTTAGCCTTTTGACCTTTTTGCCATCGGCATCTGAAACCAAAGATTTTTCTTTGATACCTCCCATTGAATTGTTAGTTTAAAGCCCTCTTGACTACTCTAGCTAGTCTTTAGCTAAGACAGGGTTGTCCAGCTGGTGGCCTGTGAGCCATATGCAGCCTGTGAGGGATTAATCTTTGGCCCGTGGGCTCCCATTCAGTTGTTCCCTCAACCGCACTGGCTGCAACAGCAGCTAGGGGCTCCAGACTCTCTCTTCCCTCAGTCACATAAATGGTGTGATGAGGAGGTGGTCCTCACATAGGCCTAAGGAGCCTATGGCTTCTATGGCTTATGCATTGTACAGCCCCAGCAACTTAGACTTTGGATAGCCCTGATCTAAGATTAGTCCCCCAACCATCAAGAATAGATCCAGAGCAGGAGCAGTGGAGCAGTCACACCCCCCTTTCAGACCACACATTGGGAACAGCAGGCAGGGACTTTTTCAAGTCCCTGAATCAGATAAGAATCCCCCCCACTTCCTTTTCCCTCCATGCTCAGTAGCATGTTCCCTCCCCTCTCATTCTCCCCCTGCCTCGCCCACTGTCCCTGGCTGACATAGGGGCAGGGAGAGCTCCAAAGTTGTTCCTACCCTGCTCTAATTGACCTGCACAGGGAGCTGGGCTCAGCCAGGAATGGCAATGGAAATAGGTGGGTTCTCCCTCACTGCCTGATCTGCCCAGACATTTTCTTACAGCCCAGGAGCAGGCTCAGGGAGGGGGAACCTACCCATTGCCACTGTCCCAAGTTGATTCTGGCTCCCCATTCAACCCAGCTGGAATGGGGCAGGAGTCACTCTGGATCTCCCTTGCCCCTGGGGCAGCCAGAGACTGCAGCAGCAACAGGTAAAGGAGGGAGGAATGGGAGAAGAGGGGAGGGGATGTGCTTCTGAACACAGTGGGGAAGTAAGGGGTGCCAAAAGCAGGTGGGGAGAAAGATTCATACCTGATTTCGTGACTTAAAAAAATCCCCAGCTTCTGCTTCTGCAGCATGGTCTGCTTATCCTGGTGGGAGGGCAGAGAAGCTGGGAGCAGGAGTTGCGGTGCTAATGACTGATCCCACACTCCCCTATACAAAATTCTGGATACACCCATGCTGACCATCCTGTCTCCTGTTGGAATGTGGCCCAATGCCTTATAATCATCCTTTATGGATACACCTGAGGCCTGGCTCTCACTTCAGCCCATTTAAGCTTCTAGTCATAAGTGCTTACAGCTGTACCTTTGTAAAATACTGAGGGACCCTGTCAAATCATATAGGTGTAATGTTCTACATAAGATTTATTGTCTCCCCTACCACTGCACACATGCTTTCTCTGATAGGGGAACTGATTCTTTACCTTGATTGTGTTTCTGTCCTTTTGGGTATTCTTCTCCTATAAGCTAAAACATATGTTTCACCTGGGTTTACATAATCAGGTTGTATAATTTTGTCTTTGACAGTAAGCCATGCACCTTTTATGAAGGACTTTTATCCCAAATGCTAGAAATCTTGGGAGAAATAAATCATCTTAAGTCTTACAATTAATAGAGGAAAGATTTATTCTTAAATCATGGATGTTCCTTTCTAATTAAATTCAAATGTGTTTAATACCTCTCAAGAGTGTTAAGATAATAAGTAGCCTCTTTTTGGACCTTAACTTCCTTGATCCCTGTCAATAATTATATTGGGTGACTAATAAAACATGATGCCTAGCATTTTTTAAAATCTTTATCTTCCTCTTCTGTCTCATTAACAAAAATGAATAGGTTTGTTTCATAGGCAGCTCCTACTCTTGAAAATTCAATGTTGCTCAAGGACATTCCAACTAAACTCTAGGGACATGTGGTTATCCCTTCTTGTAATAGTCATACATTAAATAAACTTTTTAAAATATATTTTAGCTCCATGCTAGCTATCTCTTTACTCCATCCACCCTTCACTTGAATCTGTACACTTATTCATAGAGTATAAGGTGAAGAGATACCACTGTGCTCATCTAACCTGATCTCCTGTATAGGACAGGTCATAGTAACCTGCTGTTGTGATTCTACCAAGTTTCACAAACTAAGCAATGCCTAAGGTCAGAAACCTCCAAACATTCTTCAGTTAACTCAAGTAGTATAACTGAAAAATGTTATCACTATAATAAAGAAAGTGATTCTGTTGCAACACGGTACAAAGCCCATTGATAGATTTTCAAATATCCAGCTCAGTTTTTGCACTTTTGGATTTTGTGGTTGGTCTCTTTCGCTGAGAAACATGTCATTGAGTAAGCTAATGCTTGAGGCCTTACATTTCTTCCCAGGACCAGTGCATTATAGTAGTTGAGCCTGCAAGTGATGGACACATCCTATAGAGAGAGATGCGGCTTGCAAGCCTGCTAAAGACAGGCGTATCTGGGTATTGAGATCATTTGGGTGTCTAGGAAGCAGTGGATCCCAGATGCCAAAGCTGTGTACTTATCTTTACAACTGGAGGGCAGATTCTCCTGCTGTTTGTGGTTTTACCCAGTTCTATAAAATGCCTTTGGTTTTCATATGTGTATTATTGTTCCAAGTCTATTTAATTTAGGCCCTTCTAGCCATATGTCATATTAGTATTTTTCTTAGCATATATACATTTAGCTGTATGGCTGTTATAAGACTTTGTTCATATGGGTTACACTGAATCTCTGCCGTCCCTACATAAAAAAGAGGGTACATCCAGCAATATACCTAGACTCCTGGCGGCCCTGGACAAACTTTTAGTATCAGGCCCCTCTTCACCAGAGATAACATTGAAGGTAACCTGAGTAACAGCGACCATGAAATTATCAGATTCACCATCCACCACAAGGTCAACAAATCAACCAGCAGGATCCAAGTCCTGGACTTCAAAAATGCAATAGGCTCAGAGCATTAGTAGGGGAGGCAATGCAAGACCAGGAAGGGAAGGCGAATAGGGTGCACAAAGAATGGTCGTTGTTCAAAGATACGATCCTCGAAGCACAAAAGAAAACCATTCCTGCAAAGAGGAAAGGTAGCAGAAGGGCTGGCAAGCCCTCCTAGCTTAATATGGACATTGCAGTCCTCTTGAAAAAAAAAAAGAGGTGTACACACAGTGGAAACTAGGGATGGTCCTCAAGGAGGACTATACATTAGTGGCCAGCACTTCTAGGATAATGATTTGGAAATCCAAGGTAACGACTGAGTTTAGGTTAGCTATGGGAGTCAAGGACAATAAGAAGTCCTTCTTTAGGTACGTAGGCAGTAGAAGGAAAACAACTGGAAGTGTGGGACCCCTGCTTAACACCTTGGCACAGCTGGTAATCGACACTTAGGGCAAAACTGAACTCCTGAATGCCCACTTTGCTTCAGTATTTCATCGGACCGAGGGGAAACAAGCAAGATAAGGCTTATGGGGGCATGCCAGGAATGGCAGCCTCTCCACCGTAGATTCCAAGTGGGTGCAATACCAACTAGAAAAGCTAGACGTTTATAAGTCAGCAGGACTGGATAGACTCCATCCAAGGGTGCTGATGGCGCTGGCTGAAGTCATTGCGGAACCCCTGGCAAAACTCTTTCAGAAGTTTGGCGTACAGATCCCTGAGGATTGGAAGAGGGCCAACATTGTGCCCATCTTCAAAAAGGGGAAGAAGGAGGACCTGGGCAACTATAGGCCAATCAGCCTATCCCAGAGAAAATCCTGGAAAAGCTCATTAAAGAATCTATGTGTGATATGCTTGTGGAAGGTAAGATTCTGAACAACATCCAGTATGGCTTCATCATGGGTAGGTCTTGTCCTACCAATTTCATCTCCTTCTATGAACAGGTCTCTTGCTACTTGGACATGGGAGATGAAGTAGACATTATATACTTACACTTCCAAAAAGCTCTTGATCTAATATCCCATGATATCCTTGTGGGAAACCTGGGAGATTGTGAGCTCAGCTGCTTGACAGTTCAGTGGGTGGGAAACTGGCTACAGGGTAAGACCCAGAGAGTTCTCATGAACAGATCTATGTCATCCTGGTACAAAGTGGCCAGTGCTGTCCCTCAGGGGACTGTGCTTGGACTGGTGCTTTTCAACATCTTTTTCAATTATTTGGATGGGGGCGTGAAAAGCTCACTGCCCAGCTTCATGGGTGACACCAAGTTATGGGGCAGTATGGTCATACCAGAAGATAGATTTCAGATATAAGCGGACCTGGACAGGCTAGAGAGTTGGGCAAACCTGAACCCGATGAAGTTTAACACTTCCAAGTGTAAGGTGCTCCATCTGGGGGCAAACAACCCTCAACATACATACAGGCTCAGTGGTGACAGCTTGACTTGCACCATTTCTGAAAGGGACCTCAGGTAATGATTGACCATTGCATGAATGTGAGCCATCAGTGCGAGGCAATGGTCACCAGGGCAAATAACACCTTGGCATGCATCAACCAATGCATCTCATATAAAACTAAGGAAGTGATAATCCCACTGTACTCAGCACTGGTGAAACCGTAGTTGGAGTACTGTGTCCAGTTCTGGGCGCTGCACTTCAACAAAGATATGATAAAACTTGAGAGGGTCCAGAGAAGAGTCACCTTTATGATCAGGGACTTGCAAAACAAGCCATACGAGGGAAGGCTGAGGGACCTGGGCATCTTTAGCCTAAAAAAGAGAAGGTTGAAAGAGGACTTGATAGTGGCTTACTGCTATATCAGAGGAGTGCATCAGGAGCTTGGTGAACAACTGTTCACTAGGACACCCCTGGGGAAGACCAGGACCAGCAGATGCAAACTCCTGGAAGGCTGCTTCAGGCTTAATACTAGGAAAAACTCCTTCACAGTCAAGGTGTCCAAACTGTGAAATAAATTTCCTCCAGAAGTGGTGCAGTCACCTACCCTAGTGGTCTCAAGAGGAGACAGTCACCTCACTGGGGTCACTTGACCCCAGTTGTCTTCCTACCTAGAGAGGGGGGCTGGACCCGATGAGCTGCGAGGTCCCTTCCAGCCCCTAGCAATCAATCTATGAATCTATGAAGCTATAAAGATAATAATCAAAAAAATTACCATTTTCAGGCTCCCTTTCTGTCTGGGCCCTGGGCAGCTGCCGGGTTCTCCATGCCTGTGTCCAGCCCTGGGTACATCCTTTTTCTCCTATCAGGCCTACTCCCAACAAACTGTTTACTTTAAACTTAACAGCATCTTGCTTATTAACTATCAGTGCTTTGAAGGTTACAGTGACATAATTTGTTGAGACAGATGGTCTGTAGTTTCTAAATCATACCATTCTGTGAGTAATCAGTCATTTAAATTGTAAAGCCCAATACAACACCGACAAGGTTTGACACATTCTCATTCTTCTACTTTTTGTGTATCAATACAATAATAAACTAGTCTTGTGTCCTGCTATAGAAAGAGCAACATCTTAAAGTATTTCCATCAACTTTGCCAAAGGACGTCCTTGTCACATCTTTCCAGATTCTGAAACCAGATCTAATCAGATTCTAACTCATGGTAAAGCACTTCAGGACCTTAAGCAGAAAAGACTATACAGCAGGTGTGGGCAAAATACAGTCCATGGGCTGGAACCAGCCTGCCAGGCACTTTCATCCAGCCCATAGCACCCACCAACAAATTGTACCCCACCCAACCCTTCCACTTATGAGAGCGGGAACAAGGCACCCGCATATACAACCCCGCAACATACCCTATTGTGGGAGCCAGCAGCCACCTTCTGGACAGGGCTGCTGTCACTGCTGCAGCTGCTGGGGACCTGCTTGGCTTCCCCAGCATCCTGCTTGCACTGGTGCTCTGGCCAGCGCTGCACATCATGGTGAGGAGCACAGCCCCTGCCAGGCCATCTCTATCACCAGCGCTCTCCACTGTTCATGTGTATCCCTCGCACACGCACAGCATGGGAAACTCCTCACGCTGGAGCTGGCTGCTTTCCCTGCCCCAGCTATCCCACCCGCAGCCCGCACACAAGTATTTATTTATTGAGTTATTACGCAATCACCTCTATATGTGGTATGCAAACACAAATGACAAAAATATTGTTGTAATAAAATTAAAATATGTTATAATAGGTGTTTGACTTTTAGTGTATGATTTGGGGTTTTTTTGGTTCTAAGATGGCAACCCCCTCTCAAAAAGGAGTATTTCTGGGGGACAATAAGAGGGACTTCCATTGGCAAAGATCAGGGGTTAGGCGTGAGACTTCTGGTCCCAAGATGGCGACCAGGGGTCAGGGCAGTTATCAAGGAGCAGGGTTACCCATGTGAGCCTCAAAAGCTCACTAAACCTCCTTAAGTGGCCCTCCACCCTAAATAATTACCTGCCCCTGCTGTACAGAAATAAAGTAAATTGCATTCTAGCATATCTATCATCTCCTCTAGCACAATAGGTAGACCTTCATACATTCAACTGAATAACACTGGAGATAGGTACCTAGTCCATTAATAGAACAAACACAGAGTATATGCAACTACAGGAGTCAACTAATGTTGATTTAAGAAATACTATGGTTATGTGGGGTTTAATTTGGGGTGATAAGTTTAATTCCTACTAAACTGAGTTAGTGCATACTTAGCAGACAACATTCACATAGTTTCTTAAGATTTTGCTTTTGTTAGTGGCAAGGACCTAAATAGTTTGTACTTCTGTTTGAAACAGCAGTAACTTCTCACAGTAAGACATTGTATTTATATCTGTGTCCCTCAAAGCCAGGATATCTTTGATACGTGAGATAGACTCCATCCCTGCTCCTTATCAAACTTCTAGCTCTGAAGCCACTCAGGCTGCCAACTGCACCATGAAGAAAACAAGAATCATTATCTTAATTCTAAGAAATTAGCATTATGTGCTATGATATATATTTGGTATTTTCACTCCTGGTGCTGTCTGCTGCCAGCTTGATACAAGCTAGTAGCATTTCCAAGTTCTGCTCCATACCACATGCTCAAATCCTAGTTGCATCTCAGTTGCTAAGAATACAGAAATCTGTTTTGCAATGCCCAGCTTGCCAGCTACAGATTTCTTAATAATAATATAACAATTAGCAAACACAGTGAAGCAAAATGGAAAACTCTGTTTAGGACACACACAGGGGGCATCTACATGAGTTGCTGACTGAAGATTTGCCTAATTAGCTCCACAGTAAAGCACCTCCATCTACACGTGCAGAGCTATTAGGCCAGAATAAACAGTAAACTGCCACAAGTTAGTATTGCCTGATACAAGAACTATCCTACAGCAGAGTTTTTTACTCTGTTGCAACACATGCGTAGGTGGTGACTGGAGCTGGCTGGGGCACAAGGGTGATAAAGTACAGGGCCCTGCCAGATAGCCCTGACCTGTAGCACCTTTGTGCCCCAGCCAATCCCTCCAAAGCATGTTCAGCCAGGCAGGAGCAGCCCTGGGCTGGCAGGCTGACCCCCTGCCTGCCTTGCCAGCTGGGGCTGCACTGTCCCGGCTCAACATACTGCGGTCCTGGTACACACTGCACTGGAGTTTATTGCATCAAATTAATATTTGTGTATAGACATGATATAAAAATCGTGGTTCGTTTCTCGGGAGGAGGAAAAAAAACCCTTCACAGACACGCTCTATTAGCAACACAAAAGGTATATATTTGCAAATAGGGTCAGAGAGAGAGACAAAAGATCAATCACTCTGCCCCCGGGC
>NW_017728886.1:15344327-15353506 GCF_001723895.1 Crocodylus porosus
TTAAGGAGACAAGGAGGGGTAGCAGCTGTGGTTTTTTTTTTTTCCTAAATCTGCTATTGATAATGCATTTTTAATAATATTTCTAACAGACACACCCACAGAAATTACCCTGTGGTAGGAACAAGGCACCCATACTGATAGTCATGAATGTGCCAAGCAGTCCTTGATAAACTGCATTTATTTTACAGCAAATCATGCTCATGTCCACAGAGCAGATAGTAGCATTTTAGATGCAGAAGTTGCTGTATTAGGGCACAACAACTGCAAGGCCAAGCTGCCTTCTCCTTCATTCCAAAAAAGGTAGCCAGGGCCCTCCTGTTACGGAGGGCATTCACCATTCTGGTGAATTAAACCTGGGTATAATTTGTGAAGACCCTCTTAGGCTTTGTAAATAGGTACTTTATTTGCTTTTTGGTCATCTGGATAAGGAACATGCCCTCTGCTGCTAGAACAGCAGGTGGAAATTCAAATTCAAACTTGACCAGCTTCATCATACACTCCCATCCCCATGCCATTCCTCAAAATTATTCTTCACATCTTTTGTGGAATTATTACCAGAATATTAAAGAAACAAAAATGAATTTAATAACTCATTGCTACATCCTCTGAAACCCTGACCACAACTATAAAACACACTCCAACAGCATAGTTATCCAGTAAGCCCTGAACTACAGTCAGGCAGGAGGGTTCCTTGTGTTGGCTTGCCAATGCACAAGTGAGGAAAGGTAGAAGAATATTTACAATCTAAATAATCTCCCAGGCTGGGAAGATGATCTGCAGATGGTGTATCAAAATGGTAAGTGACTGCAATTTTTCTTACCTTTTAGGGTCTTGCCCCCAGATTATTAGACCCCCAACATTTCTTTTATCAGCTGCGCAAGATCACTTGAGAGTGAAAAAGAAAAAGAGGAAATATTTATAGGCCTCCTAAAAGCAAGGTCAGTCAGCTCATTAACGGAGGAGGTTTCTCAACACGGAGAAGCAGAGACACAGAGAGGGAAGAGTAGGGGCCTTAAATGGCAGAGCAGTACCTTACTGTGACTTAGGACACTGTTGAAATGTAAGAGGAAAATGCAGAAGCACATGATGGGGGTCAGGATCTAGCTCCTTCTCACCTGATATCCCCGAGTGAGGTCATTTAGGGGTTGATGGATGAAAACATGGGTGGATCTAGATTTTAAAAACAGGGATGCACATGGTGATTTGCATCATCACATATTAAATAAGATGCATCTTTCTTTGGGTAAAGACAAACTAGAAGTTTTACTAGCATGCCCGAGGCCTAGGGCTGTATTATTCCATTTAAGATTGAAGCAAAAACAAACAAACATAACTCATTGGAATGAGTTAAAAACAAACTGCAAGGCTGTGAAATAGAAGCTTCATTACCAGGAGCAGCAAATGGACAGCAGAATTGCAGAATAAAAGATAGCCTGATTAGTGGAACATCAAGACCATTAAAAATAAGAGGGTCATTAACACCTGTAGAATGAAGGGTTTAGAAGGGATGGGGTAGATTTTAATGAACTGTGAAGTCAAGTGACTCCTTGTGGCAGTGCATTGTTTGTGCCTGCCACTTGAAAACATCAGGCAGACTGTGGAGTAGCCAGTGGGTGAGTTCAGGCCCAATTAGACAGTCAACTGACTTCAGACTGCTGCCTGATAGGAGGAGGGCTGAGCAGGAAGTTTATAAACCTAGACCCTGGGAGCAGGGCCAGCATCTACACCTGGGGAGCTGGAGGAGCAACATCTCCCAGCCAAAAGACCACAGCTCCTGGAACACCTGGAGGTTAGAGTAGGAACTGTGGGGATGGAGGAGGTTCCTGTTGGTCCTGTGTAAGACCTGAAACTTCACCCTGATGGAGTTGGTTAATGTGGTGGGGCTGCCTGCGGTGGGGCAGTCTTCAAGAAATGCTACACATGTGCCACTCCAGTGAAGGGCAAGGATGGAGCACCAGAAAGCCTCAGCCCCCACTGCCCTGTGGGTCACCCCATAGAGGAGAAAGGCTTGGGGCCAAGGTCCACTGAGTGGGACCTGAGGCCCAAGGAGCAAAAGGCCCAGAGTGTGTGTGTGGCCCAGTAAAGGGGTGGAGTAAGTGTGTGCCCCAGACATGGGTCAGTGTGACCCAGAAATGGGTCACTGTGGTCCAGTGAGGGGCTGAGGGAGTGGTCCAGTGAGGGGCCAAGGGGCTTGCTACACCCCCAGACCCTGAATGGGCCAGAGACCAAGTGTGGCCCAGTAAGAGGCCAGGGGAGTGGCAAATGGATTTGGATGCCATCTACAAGGCATGGGACACAGTGTAGGGATGGTTTGGAGCTGTGTGCTTGGTCCAGAACACCAGAGCCACAAATGGGAAGCCTCCTGCATTTTTACATCAATTAATTTGACATCAAGCGTGTGGTAGGTGAGAACAGGGCACACTGCCCTAGCTGGGGAGGGTGGGGAAGGGGAGGAGAGGGGCACTGAACTCTTAGGGTGCCCGGGGATCACCCCCTGCTACACTCCCTCAGCACTGCCTAACTAGAAATGATGCTGCCACTGCCAGGCAGTTGATTTTAAACTTTGGGTGAAGCAGGAATCACAGGGGGGTACAAGTGCATCAGTGCACCCCCCTCCCCCACCATGAATCCATCCCAGGATGGAAAGCCTGATCCAAGTGGCCACTCCCACTTTGTCTTCTCCTTTGCCACAACACAGCAGTCACTTCAGACTCAAGGTTCACCAGTTCCTGTTCTACAAACCCTAGGAAATTTATATTGGGAATGTCAGGTCCTTTACGAGAACCTTCAGTTGCAGCTTCTTTCCACATGACTGTGAAAACATCAGCCCCTAGGAACCAACAGCCTTTCATCCCTTTAGCTCTGACATGGGAGTTCCTACTATGCTATTCCAGCCCAAGAGGTTACCAAGAAGAAAGAAAGAAGAAAGGCATGACAAAGAGCTACAAGTTTTCCTGCTGGAAGTCATTTGAACTGATTGTTTCTCTCCCCATCATTTTCAACCCCCAACTTCCACACTGTTAACACAATGTAACAGCATTTTCACTTTCAGAAAAATAAAAGCATGGCTTTATTCAAATGCACTATTTGTTACCAAAACATCTTTTCATTCAAAAGCCAAAGTGATCCCACACAGTTAAAGCACAGCCTCCAGACTGTTAAAAATTAATAAAGGTATACAGAACGTGCATAAAGAAAAGGCACTCCACACAGCTGCAGTACCATTCCCACCCAAAATTCATGCCTTTCAAAATGCACAAAGCTATATAAAGTATATGAAACAAATCCCATATAGTGGAAAAAATACTCCTGGCAAATCCTAACATTGTTGACACCGTTGTATCTCCGACACATGCCACAAACTCTGAAGTGTATATACACTATCAAAGCAAAGCACACATCCAAAAATTAATAGTAGAAGCTTCCCTCAGAGTAGGTACCTAAAGTATCCCTGATAAAATATTGCTGGTGACTGCCATTTGCAAGAAAGTATCTTGCTAGATTCTCATAGCATCCTGAAATCTCTGAAGCTCTGCCTCCCAACCATCAGTGAGGTTTTCTTTCTTGCTCTCATAAATGTTGTACAGAACACAACACACTTATGATTTAAGCCTGTATTTGATTTAAACAGTATGATTTGAGCCTCAGGTGCCTGTACACAAATGCATGGAGCCTGCGAAACAAGCAGGAAGAACTGGCGGTCCTTGTACAGTCACGGAACTGTGACATGACTGGAATAACAGAGACTTGGTGGGAGCTCGCATGCCTGGAGCACTGTCATGGATGAGGACAAACTGTTCAGGAAGGACAGGCAGGGGAGAAGAGGAGGAGGAGTTCCACTTTATGGAAAAGAGCCATACGATTGCTCAGAGCTGGAGATGGAGAAGCTGGGGATAGGCCTATTGAGAGTCTCTGGGTTAGGGTCAGAGGGGAAAGCAACAAGGGTAACGTGGTTGGGGGCTGCTACAGGGAGAACTGCAGCGTTCTTCATCTGAGGAGGAAGAACCTTCACAGAATGGGTGGTAGCATCTCAACGAGACCTGGGGGTCACAGTTGACCAGAAGATGAACATGAGCCAACAGTGCGATGAGGTTGCAGAAGGGCAAGTAGAACTCTGGCGCGCATTAGCTAATGTGTTGCTAATGGATCCAGGGAGGTGATCCTCTCTATTCGGCATTGGTGAAGCCACAGCTAGAGTACTGTGTCCAAGTCTGGGTGCTGCATTTCAAGAAGGACGTGGATAAGCTTGAAAGGGTACAAAGAAGGGCACTGGCATGATTAGGGGCATGGAGGATAGGCCCTATGAGGAGAAACTCTGTTCAGTCTGACTAAGAGAAGGTTGACAGGGGACTTGATAACCGTCTACAAGTAGGTCAGGGGTGAGCATCAAGCTCTAAGGGAGCAACTCTTCAGGAATGCACCCCAAGGGAGGAAGAAGGCCAATGGCCACAAGCTAACAGAGGCAAAATTCAAGCTGGATGTAAGAAAACACTTTTTCTCTGTAAGGGTCACCAGAGTCTGGAACAGATTGGGAACAGACTCCCAGCAGAGGTAGTGCAGCTGCCATCTTTGGACATGTTCAAGATGAGGCTGAACAAGCACCTTGTTGAGCTTGTCTGAGCCCAATAACTTCCTGCCCATTGGAGGGGACCGGACTTGATGATCTTGCAGGTCCTTTCAGTCCTTCGATTCCATGATTCTATAAATTCTATTCTTGGCCAAATAACTAGGGAGGAGTATAAGAGCATTGCTCAGGCATGCAGGGATGAAGTCAGGAAGGCCAAGCACAATTGGAGTTGCAGCTAGCAAGGAATGTGAAGGGTAACAAGGGTTTCTACAAGTATGTTGGTAGCAAGAGGAGGATCAGGGAAAGTGTGGGTCTCTTAAGCAATCTTGTGACAGAGGATGCAGAAAAGGCTGAAGTGCTCAATACCTTTTTTGCCTCAGTCTTCATAGGTAAGGTCAGCTCCTAGACTACTGCACCGGGCAGCACAATTTGGGGAGGAGGTGAGCAGCCTTCTGTGGTGAAAGGGTAGCTTAGGGACTACTAGATAAGCTGGATGTGTACAAGTCTATGGGGCTGGGTGGGATGCACCCAAAGATGCTGAGGGATTTGGCAGATGTGATTGCAGAGCCATTGGCCATCATCTTTGAAAACTCACAGCAATCAGGAGAGGTCCCGGATGACTGGAAAAGGGCAAACATAGTGCCCATATTAAGGAAAGGGATAAAGGAGGATCCAGGGAACTACAGACCAGTCAGCCTCACCTTAGTCCCTGAAAAAGACTCAGACCCTTACTGAACCCATTTCTAAGCACTTGGAGAAGAAAAAGGTGATCAGGAACTGTCAGCATGGATTCACCAGGGATGAGTCATGCCTGACCAACCTCATTGCCTTCTATGATGAGATGACTGGCTCTGTGGATGTGGGGAGACGAGTGGGTGTGGTGTACCTTGATCTTAACAAGGCTTTTGATATGGTTTCAACATTCTCACGGGCAAGCTAAGGAAATACGGGCTGGATAAATAGACAGTAAGATGGATAGAAGACTGACTGGAGCACTGGGCTCATAGAGTAGTAATCAATGGCTCAATGTGTAGTTGGTAGCCGATATCAAGTGGAGCGCCCCAGGGGTCCATCCTGAGGCTGTTTTTTTTCAATGTCTTCATCAAGGACCTGGAAGATGGCATAGAGTGCACCCTCAGCAAGTCTGCAGATGACACCAGGCTGGGGGAAGTAGTAGATACACTGAAGGGTAGGGCTAGTGATCAGTGTGACTTGGACAAATTGGAGGATTGGTCCAAAATAAGTCACATGAGGTTCAACAAGGACAAGTGCAAAGTCCTGTACTTAGGATGGAACAATCCCATGCACCAGTACAGGCTGGGGGCTGACTGGCTGGCCAGCAGCTCTGCAGAAAAGGACCTGGGGGTTACAGGGGGCAATAAGCTGAATATGAACCAGCAGCGTGCCCTTGTTGCTGTAGCAGCATTTTAAAAATGGATCCATCTGAAAGAATGGAAAGGGCTGCCTGGCAGAGAGACAGAGTTTGTCCCAGCGGGGACACTGTAGGCTCTGAGGGCAAGTGAAGCTGTTTGGAGGCAGCCCTGTTGGAAGTGGGAGGGGTGACATAACCCCAGCAAAGTTTTGAAAGAGAGCTGTTAGCCAAAGCCAGGGAAGGGCTCTGGGCTGGGATTGGCTGAGAGGCTTGGATAAAAGGGGAGAGCAGATTTCCGACCGGGGGAGGGGGGGACAGGGACAGGGACAGACACAGACACAGACACAGACACAGACACAGACAGGCTGGAGACTGGATACAGTCTCAACACAGCAGTTCCTCCCAGAGCCCCTAGGAGTGTCCTGAGGAGCAGCAGAGCAGGCTGCCAGGGGAGAGATACAGTAGCCAGTTCCTCTCTACAGCGGGGAGCCTGCAGAGGAAGGATCAGAGAGGGGTTGATTGTGTGGAGACTCCAAGCCAGGAAAGACCTGCCTGCAGCCTGGTGACTGGCTGGGTGAGCACAGCAGAGCCGGGGGGGACTGCCAGGCTCTTCTGTTTGCCCTTAGGGCTCCAGGGGCAGGAAAAAGCCCAGGGAGTGGCTGGTTTGCCAGGCTGTGAGGCTGTGCAGGACAGGAGAGTTGCTACGACCTGCAGGTCAGACACTGCTCCCTGCTGAGCTGGGGAAGGGGGTCAAAAGCAGGGGAAGGCTGTCTTGCGGGGACTGCAGAGGAGGAGCTGCTGCGTGATGCCTGGAGACCCTTGCTGCCCAGCGACCCCAGGAGCACAGAGATGGACATCAGCACCAGAGAGCGTCCGCAGACCACATGCAGGGACACAGACAGTTCTGCTCTCTGAGACACCCCACAGAGGGCAGTGCAGACAGGATCCCCAGTACACTGTGTGCAATTGAGAGACTGTGTAAATAATTTCTTGAGGGATTATTAGTTGGTATATCAATGTGTTTATTTAATGGTTATTTGTTATGTTGTAAATAATTAAATCTTGTAAATATTTTGAGAATTGCCTGGAGGGTGCTTGATTGTAAGGGGAGGATCTCTGCTCGGGGACACTGCAGCAGCTTCCCGGGGGGCTGGGCAGGGCTACTGGGTACCCCAGGATCCCACTATTCAAGCGGGGGCTCGTGGTGTGTTGCACCCAGGGTTACATTGTAGGAGCTTGTCTGGGATTTCTTGGCAATGTACCCATCTTAACTGGTGCCATCTACCCGTAGCTGAGCGTCTCGCCCACCTTGCAGCAGGCTTGTGTTTTTGCTTTGATGTGCTTGTCCCACTGTGGGAGTGTTGGTGTGAGGGTTCTCAATTGTTATGGCTATGGCTGAGCTTCTGCAGTGGTGCACGGAGCTGCAGGTGAGCCCAGGGAGGGTGATTGTGATTACCAACATCCCCAAGGACCTTCCGGCAGAGGCCATTCAGGATCTGCTCAGGGGGTCCTCTCAATGCCTTAGACTATGTCAGGTGCATGGAGTGTGCCCCGATGAGAGAGGGGATCATCAGATGGCAGTATGTGAACTGACAACTGCAGTGGATGCCCTGCATATTCCCTGGATGCTAGAGGTCACAGATGAGGAAGTCTGGACTGTAACTCTAGTAGATAGGGGGCCTGTGTCTCGCCCAGACTCTGGAGGGGAATCTGCAGAAACCCCCTCCAGAGGAGCTGAAGACCAGATGCGCCAGATGCCGTAGGTGAGAGTGGGATAGGCTCCAGAGCACCAGACCCAGAGCGGGCAAAGGCATTGGGAAAAGCCCTGAAGGAGGCCCTCCAGCCATCACCTGAGTCGGTTGCCTACAAGAGGCTCCACATATTTTCAGGGAAGGACCCACTCCCCCCAGGGGAAGAGACTTTTGAGGTTTGGCATTCCCATGTGACAGAGACTTTGGCCTCATGGGCAATCTCAGAAGTGGAGGCAGCTGCTGGAAAGTCTCCGAGATCCAGCTTTTGAAGCGGTCCGAATGATTAAGCAAGAAAACTCCAACATTTCAGTTCTGCAGTGTCTCGAACTTCTGTCTAGTGTCTTTGGAAAATCAGCGCAAACCGAGGCTTTGTTCCTGGAATTTAATAAGACATACCAACAAAAGGGGGAAACAGCCTCCGCCTACATTCTGTGATTAGAGAAAGTGTCGCAGCAGCTAGTGGTCCAAGGAGGACTCACTTGGGAGATGGCTGGCAAGGGTTGCTTGCAGCAGCTCCGGGTAGGAATACTTTATGATGAGCAACTGGTAAGGGAGCTCAACTTCACTGGGAGGAGAGAGGATCCCCCTACATTTGGGCAGTTGCTTCGGGAAATCAGGGAGGCTGAAAGCCTACAAGCCGTAAAGGCCTCCATCAAAGCGGTAGCACCAGCGCCAGTCTGGGGATTGGCCGTGGCTCTGTGGTTGAGATTGAGCATTGGTGGTTGAGATGCCAACAGCGCCTGACTTTGACAACAATGCCCCACAGTCACTAGCCGTGCTGCACCAGCAAGCCCAGGTGACACGGGGAAATCAGCCCAGGGCTTCCCAAAGCTCACCAGCTATCAGGTCACACTGGCCCAGCTGGCCCAAGGGGAGAGCAAAATTTTGTTACAGGTGCAGGGAAGACAGACATTTTAAGCGCCAGTGTACAAGTCAGGGAAACTTGCCCCTGGTTTCTGCAGTGACTGCAGGCAACAAGGGAGGAGCCGGGAAATGGTGGCAAGACCCGGGGAAGGAGCCGACCCAAGTCGCAGCTTCCCCAGGCTCTGACAGTCCTGGAACCCCAGCTCAGTTTCCCCCAGGACTAGTGGGACCTAGGGCAGAGGTCCTTGTGGTGATAGAGGGACAGAAGTGTATTGCTGTGTTAGACAGTGGGTCACAAGTAACTACCATATTCCAGTCTTCCTATGACAATTTTTTGAAGCATTTACCACTGCAACCACTAACTGGGCTGGGGCTATGTGGCTTAAGCCAAGAGGTCCACCCATACAGTGGGTATATTACTGCCCAGCTGGAGTTCTCCAAGGAAGTGGCTGGGGTATGCAAGTCTGTGGCTGTTGCTGCACTTGTGTGCCCAGATCCTAAGTGGATGTGGGGGGCCAATATAATTGTCAGAACCAACTCCAGTCTGTTCCAGGTGCTAGTGCGATATTGTCAGCAAAAGCCTGGGAAGCAGTACTTAAAAGCTTTGCCCATGCATGCCCTTTCC
>NW_017728886.1:15355716-15367877 GCF_001723895.1 Crocodylus porosus
TTTCCTGCCATGGCAGGGGGTCGGACTAGATGATCTGCTTAGGTCCCTTCCAACCCTAGAAACTATGAAACTATGAGTTTCCCATTCTGTAAGTGTACTGCTCATTTCTACTGCCTAAGTGCAGCACCCTGCACTTGTCAGTATTGGTCTTTGGTTTGGGACTGATTTTTTTAGCCTGGGATGGCCAGAGATGTCTAAAAGAAATGTGAAACTTGTGTACGCTGCATGCAGCGGAAAACTTTGCTGGGCAGGACAGCTTACCTGCACACCATCCACAGTTCAAAGCCCTTGGAGCTGGTGTGTATTGATTTCCTAACTATTGAAACTGATCACAAAAACATCAGCAATGTAGTAGTAGTCACAGATCACTTTACCAGGTGTGCCCAGGCCTACCCCACCAGGGATCAAAGGGCCATCACTGTGGCAAAGGTTCTATGGGAAAAGTACTTGGTGTATGGCCTTCCACAGCAGATCCACTCCGATCAAGGGCGAGACTTCAAAAGTCACCTATTAAGAGAAATTTTCCAGATGGCTGGCATCCAGAAGTCACAGACCACTCCCACAAGGGGACCCTCAGCCGGAGAGGTTTAACCAGAATCTCCTTAATATGTTGGGTACACTGAGGAACGAACAGAAGGATCATTGGAGCCAACACCTAGCTTTTTTGGTGCATGTGTACAACGCTACCAGAAATGATGCCACCGGAGCCAGCCCCTACTCGACTCATGTTTGGAAGGGAACCTCAGCTACCGATAGATCTCTGCTTTGGGGTTGCCAAGGACCAGGATGAGCCTGAATCATATGGGCAGTATGCTCAAAAGCTGAGAGAGAGACTGCGGCGAGTGAACCAGCTGGCAATGGAAGCTGCCCATTGAAACACAGCCTGGCACAAGCAGAGGTATGACCTTCGAGTGCGTCCGCAAGGCCTACAGGTCGGAGATAGGGTGCTGCTGTGGAACCTTGGGGTGATAGGAAAACACAAAATTGCCGAGAGGTGGCGGCCCTCTCCTTACGTTATTGAAAGACAACTTGGGAATTTACCAGTCTACGAAATACACCCTGAAAGTGGAAGGGGCCCAGAAAAGACTGTGTGTAGGAACTTGCTCCTTCTGGTAGGGGAGTTGGTGGGACCCCCACTGACAAGAGAAGGGGCTCATGAGTCCCCATGGAAAAGTACCACACGGTGGCAGATCCATTGTGCAAAGCAGGAAGGGCATGAGCTCCCTGGACACTGGCACGAGCCCAATAGTGAGTCTGAAAAGGACTATTCTGAAGGGCTAGACCTAGGTACTGGGGTCGCCTGGCATCACCTGGAGCCTGAGAACCCTGTGGACCCCAGTGTGGGGCCTATCCCAGGGGGTTCCCCTCAGTCCGGGGAGAGTAGTAGCCCGGTTCAGAATACAACAGGAGTCTCCTCAAATCCTACTGCAGGCAGCACTGGTGCAGAACAGGAGGGCAGTATTAACTGGGACCAGGAATTGGAGTCCCCACGTGGTCAGGGTTTGGGTCCTGATGGCACTGAAGAAGTTAGCTCCAAGGAGATAGTGCTCAATACACCCTGGCCCATTCGAATAAGGAGAGGAGTATCCTGGCTGACATATGATGCCCCCAGGAGCCAGCAGCGAGGTCTCCATCTCTTTGCCATGGAAGTACTAAGGGACTGAGACTGCATTCAGCCCGGTTCGCTACACAGCGAACCACTGTTTATCAATTATATGAATTGATAAACTTAAGAATTGAAAGCATATATTTATATGTAAATCTGGAATATATATGAATAGAACCATCATCTTAAGTATTTCTCTGTGCTACCATACTACTTTGTGGAAAATGTATATATGGAAAGAGTTATACCTTGTCTAATACGTTAACACAAGTATGGACTTAGTCCTGATGTCTTTATTCCATCTTTACCAAGTCTGTATTCTGGATACGCTTGAGTCTTGACTAAGTACAAATATAATAATAATAACTTCAGGGTTTAGCTCATAACTTTTATTTAAATGAAGTAATAGATGGCATGTAGATGCCAGAATTAAACCAGATTAGTGACAAAACACCAATGTGCATTTTCAGTGTAATTTCATTGATGATATATTACGATTTTTAGCCCATAATTATATTTGAAAGAGATATTGATTCGTGCAAGTTGCTGAAGAAACAGAATACTGTAATATGTTTGAGTTCTATTTGCAGGATAATAATGTACTGTCAATCTCAAAACCCACCATAGGAAATAAGGGCAAGATAATTTTCATTCAGTAATTGTTCACAGACATTTCTTAATATAAAAACAGTCTCAGTCTTTGTTAATATTGTAACCTATGACCACTCTGGTATTTTAGTAGGCATTACCATCTGCCACACAGGGCATCTAGGTGGAGAAGTGACCTTGAATCTCTTAGTTTCCTCATTACTGGTTGGTTTTGTTCCATGGCTACATTCCCAGTCTGCATCAGGAGGGCACTAGTCACATCAATCTCAAACACTGGATAATGCTTGATGTTGGCATTAAAGAAGTCTAATAATTCTGCTTAATCACTTCTGTTCCTGATCAAAATCTGGAAAGTAGTCTCACTCCTATTCATTCTTTTGAAATTCAGCCACAGCCTTTCTGTCTGGCATCAGACATGGAATCACAGGTAATATGGCACATCATATGTCCATCACCTCTAGTCATATCTATTGTATAACAGTTGATGTTTTGATTAGAGTAGGATCATTTCCATTTGCCCTCAGTGTAACACTTCTGAAGGAAAGTTATAGACAAGCTTTTTATGTATTTTAAATATGCAAATTGAATTCAACCAATGTGTGTTAGTTGGCTTTAAGAGAGTTACTTTCTCCCTGAAATTCCTGCTAGGGGGAGGAAGAAATTGAATTCAAACATGTCGATTTCATGGCTGGAAGAGGGAATTTGCATCCTGGCTAAAGCAGTTCAACTTTCCTCCTATGAATTAGCAATAATGGAAATATGAATGAGCCAAAACCCTAGATTCTACCACTCTGGGAAAATTCAATTATGTTTAGTATCTGATCTTTGCAGCTCAGCCTCACTTGTAGTAATAATAATAATAATAATAATTCTTGCATAGTGCTTTTCCTCTTCATAGTGCTTTGCAAAGATTACCTAATCAATCCTCACAGCACAGTTCTAAGGTAAGTTAATGGTATTTATAGCTGCCACATTTACTTACGTACCTCATGAACTTTTCCCCCAAAATCAGACATCCAAACCTGGGTTGCATGTCTTAAGAGTGGAGTCTGATTTTCTTCAGCAGAAGAGAAGCATGGAGAAACAGAAGCATGGGAAAATTGCGCTATAATGGCTGCCTAATGGCAGCCACCTCTCACAGCTAGCAACCAGTAGAGACAGAGTCCAGTTTTAACCATCTCAGCAGCCACTACTGATTTGGCAGTAGCTTTTTGCTAAGCAAGGGTCTGGTCAGCAGTGCCTGTGAAAGGGTTAATACTGTGGCTTGGGCCTGAAGCAACCAAAGTTCTGGCTGAGAGTGAATGAGGTATTGCATACATTCTGCTCTCTCAGCTATTACTTTGGAGACATCCTTTTCTTCTGTACTTTGCCTTCCAAAAACAAGTTGTATGTCTTATTTGGGGGAATATGGCATGTTGCAGGCAATTGAATTGGAGAGGTTAAGTGACATGCCCAAGGTTACAAGGAAAGCAAGTAATAGAATCAAAATGAGATTCCTGGTATTGTGCTCAGACCATTAGCCAAAACACTCTTAATATTACAACTGAAATAGGAGGAAATGGTGATTAATTAACACAGCATCTTGAGTAATACTGAATCAAGGGGAGGTAGAGCCCTGAGAAGCAATAGCCACGAGGACAACCGAGGGAGAGTACCAGGGGAGACGGGACCAGACACCATCCTTCCACGAGAAAACCAATCACCATCAAAGAAGTGGCAGGCAAGACCCCTTTCCGGAACCTAGAGTCTCAGCGGGGAGAGGCCAGAATGGAAGTAATACAAAACTCTATTTTATTTGAGCTTAATATCATGGTCCAAATGGAAAGACAAACAGAAAAGTGGGTTCCCAGCAGCCAACTTGAGTGGTACGGTCCCCAGAAAACTTGTGAACCTGGCATATCCAGATATCAACAAACTGGAGTTACGGCAGGAATGACCCTATACTAATATTAAATATTCCTATTTGCATATTCGCTCCCATGCTAGTAGCAAGATACATATCTTTTTGTGTGCTCTTTTTTCATTGAAAAAAATGAAACCTTATTTTAATTAAATAATACTGACTGTGGCTTTTAGAGGGGTTATTCATTGATTTAATGCATTTATAACAGTTTATTTTTGAGTTTTTTGTTTTTCCCCCATGATCAGTTCTAAAAATTGCCATGTCAACATTACAGCAGTAGTTATATTATAATGAAAATAAGGACTGACATTGAGGGTAAACTTGGCAGAGAGAATGACATTTCCTGTGTTAAAATAAAGTAATTAGTTTAATAAATATGGAGAGAGAACAGAGGGAAATAGAAATGTCCCTTGTTAAATATTTACCGCTTGAGCTCTGATGAAATTCACCATATAAATGACAAAATAATACAAGTAAGTGTTCCCAAGGTTAGGTCAACTTTCAGCTTAGAGTTAAGTCTCTCATGGAGAGAAGAATTACATTTCTTGGCACCGACACGTTAATTATATAAATTTCATAAAGGAAATGCAAAGTCTTGTAATGTGAGACTTTGATTAATGATGAAATTCTGATTTATAGTTGTGTATTTTTGAACCATGATACTCAAAAAGCAGCTAATTATAAAATTAGTTTTAGGTACAACCTTACTTTTCCTACAGAATTCCTTTTAATCAGAAAAAATCATTCTGATTGTACTTTTCAGTCATTTCAGCTTCACACGCCAGATAATCTCTTTACAGATTTGAACATAATGAAATAAAAATAGAAGTGGATTGGGGAAGTAGATTCTTACTTTCTCCCAACAGCTGTCATTTTTTATGTTTCTCCTATATTACTTATAATAATACTCTGCATTTGAACAGCTCCTTCCTTCCAATGAACTAAAAGAGTTTTAAAAAGATTAATGAGGTGCGTGAGGTGCATTATTCCCTTGTTTCAGATAAGGAAACTGCAGCACAGAAAGTAGGTAGACTTGTCCAAGGTCAGATAGGAAGCCTTTGACAGAGCTGTGATTAAGACCAACAGCCAAGATTGTCAGGAGTGACATTTAGATTTATGTTCCTCAGTGTTTGTGTGCCTGACTTACAACACCTAAGAGGAATCTGATCAGAAACTGCCTATCCCCAGGCTCTGAAAATCCACAGATCTCAACAATCTTGGCATGCTAGTTACTAGTTGAAAAACATGCAACAACAAGTATTCAAAGCAGCAATACTTATCCTTCATCCAAACCTACCACACATCAGCTGTTATGTAGTTTAAAACTCCCACCCACTGCCCTTTCCCAACAGATAAAAATTTCACCTTTCCTTAATGCCTACTGAAATAGACAGTCAGCAAATTTAGGGTGTTTTGAAACTTAATCTAGAGAAATCATTCCCAAGGAAAGGTCTTAAGCAGAAAGGAGTACTTAGTAGGGCTGTGCGAAGCCTTGGTCCCTGATTTGATTTGGTGAAGATTTGGCCAGATTTAGTGGCTGAATCTCTGAAGCCAAATCAAATCAGGAGTCCCTTTAATCTCTTCAAATTGAATTGGAACCCTCTGAATCGATTCAGACAGATTTGGAAAGATTTGGCAATTTGGGCATAGACACAGCTTTAAATGTTTTTACTGCATACCTCTAGGTAGCAGGCAGTTCATCAATGCTGCCATGCTGGGGTGCATGGAGCATCCCACAGGAGTGTGGGGGGCTCCCCAGTGTGCTCGGCAGCAGACCCAGAAGTGGACCAGAAGCACTTCTGGTTCATTTCCGGGTCCACCAGAGAGCAATATGGAGGGACCCTCCACCCCCGGCTTGGCAACTGGTGCCTCCTGGGTCTGGGGGGGCATCAGGGGTCTCCGCGTGGTCGATTGTCAAGCTGGGGGAGTGGAAGGGGGGGGGTCCTGTGTGCTCCCCGGTGTACCCTTAAGTGAACTGGAAGTATTGCTGGTCCACTTCTGGGTTTGCCACCAAGCATGCAGGGGGCCCCCTACACTCCTGTAGGATGCTCCATCTGCCTGAGCATCACAGCATTCACGAGCTGCACCTGGTACCTCGAGGTATGTAGAAAAAACATTTAAAGCTGTGTCTATGATTGAATCGCTGATTCTCCAAATCAGCATCGAATCTTCAGATTCGGATTCGGCCGAATCAAACTGGGGAAAGTAATCCGAATCAATGAATCAAATCACTGTCTCCGATTTGGGCCAAATCCGAATCAAATGGGGCCCATTTCGCATACCCCTAATACTTAGCATTTTGGTGTGCAAGAGACTACCATGAAATAATACACATGAAGCCTTTATTCACTAGGCAGCAAATTTCAACAATAGTCATAAAACAATCCATGATATTCCAAGGAAGTATTTGAAATATTGTCAGTGCTCCCTTAAATATGCTGTAACAAGTCATGCAAAACAAGGAAATTAGTTCATGAGAAACTGCTATGTTGTGTTTGGAATGTAATATTTTGTTGATGATATTTTATTTCATTGTTTGAAATTTTGTTTTGCATAAATTGTTAGAAGGCAGAGGAATCTTGCTATATAAACACAAGTTAAATCCATTTATTGACATATTTTTTGCCGAAGTCAAACATGTTTTGATCAAATGTATGATTTAAACATATTATTCAGCCAGTATGTGCTTTCCAAGTTTTTTAATGAAATATGTATTAAAGAAAAGTCTATTATTGAGCAGTATTTTTCTTTTGCTGGAAATTTTTTGAATGTTCCTAGTCCTTTCTGGGTCATTTAATGCCCCCCCCCACAAAAAAAAAACCCCAACCTGACAAAAAGAATGGTACAAATTATGTACAGATTGCTCCAAAAACATCCAATATTATTCATTTCATATTCAGCTATATTAATCTAGCATTTCATGCCAATAAAATACAGGTTGGTGCTATCAATATTACTATTAGGATGTAAATTTCATAAGGTTTTCCATGAGGCAAGGATTTTTTGGGGTGATATTTTTCATTTCGGTGTAGTTGGGATAAAGTTAGACAAGCTTTCAAGTGCAAGACATTCTTGGTCAAGTCTCTAAACATAGGAAGCCAGGTATAGCATAGTGAAAAAACAGCAGAGGGGAGGGGCTAAGAAAAATAATCAGGGATAGCAGACAAACAATTAGTAGAAGAAAAGAAGCTGATACTGGGAAATCAAGGGCTATCAAAGGGAGGAGGAGGGGTCATTTTCACCTTTCTGTGGAGAAAATTCAGGAGTCACATAAAATATAATGTGCCACAAACCCAATATCACTGTTTAGTCCTTTGTTCTCAGAATCCAGCCATCTTATAGATGTCTGTTTCCAAGATCACCTTTTAAAGGTGTTAGGTATATTTCCCTTGAGCAGAAGGATAAGCCTTTCATGAATGCGTGAAAAACAGTTCAGCAATGAGTTCTTGCATAAAAATATAGTTTAAAATATGAGAAAGAAAATGCTTTGACAAATCAACAGAACATTTTGTGCCATTGAAGATGAAAAATGGATTATGTATCAGAGACTTTTAATCTTGGAACAAGAGAGCTGCATTTCTAAAACAAGTAGCATCCAGGACATATGATGTAATGACTGAAAATGAAAAAAAAATGCATGGAAAGGCCAAATATAATCTTCTGAAAATTAATGAGATATTAAAGTTTCACCTAGAACTGGATACAAATATGCAGCACTTGATTGGGCAAAACTGACAAAGATGGGCCAGGAGCCCAGGGATAAAGAGTCCACACAGGATAAAAATAAGACAAAGCTGGCAGTTGGCTTTCTTGTTGGCAATATCAGCAACGAGGCCAAGGACTCAATGGGTATGGAAAGCAACTCCCTATCAGGCTTACAAATAGACCCTCAGGTTTTCTCCCACAAGAGGGATAAGTCCATTTATGGGGCTGGACTGTAACACTCTGGAGTGCTGTGAAATCCTTGTAAGGGTGCCAAGAGACTGCTGTTCAATATTAGCACTGCTAGATGTGCAAACACCTACACAATTCAGAAGATAAACCCAGAGATTTCAATAGGAACCCCTAGTGTCAAAAACATGCTGACCTTTTGTGATCTTTCTGAGTCCTTGGCACCAGGAGAATTGCTCTAGTATTTTTCTCTAGTTAAAAAATGAGTGAAAGCTAAGCTGGCATTTTCCAAGGGGTGCCTTGAATCTCTAGCAGGCAAACTGAGTTATGCTAAGGCTTTTAGCCATAGTCCAGGCCTTCCCAGATCTAAGCAATGAAATTGAACAGAGTGCCTTATAAGCTATTGGAAGTAGTAAGTGCTGTAATTGAAGTACTGTAAGTGAGCAATATATAGCACTTTCCCTATAAGGAAAGATAACCAAAAGAAAGATAGGCTTGGTGTACCATATAAGAAATGCTTGGTGCAGTGCCAGGGAACTAGACATTTTGGGATAAGAACGTTACAAAAGTAATGGACAAACAAAGGGAAAGGTGTGTGTTTGTGCTGTATCTGTGGGGAGACAGGGGCAACTGTGGACTTTTCACTCAAAACAGCCAGAAACACACCCGGGGAGGACCCTGAAGGTTGCCGCTGAAACGTCTAAGCCACTTGCCAGGTAGTATTATGGGGAGGAAACCTGTAATTTTGTCTAGGGGTTACTAATACAGTTTACTTAATATCAAATCGGATGAGGGGCTGTGTCAATCCTTGGGAGTCTCTGGCAAAAAGAATCCTATTGGTAACGGAGTCCAATGAAGGGAGACTTTGGTCTAAAAACATTTAGACCACTGGGCCAGGCAATATCTAAAGTAAGTCAGAATTCCTATATTGATTTTTTTATCTTGTAATTATAAAAGGTGAAATTTCTGCAAAAAAATGTCAGTGTGTTTGTTCCAGACCCAGCTTAACAAGGCATCTCACTCAAAGCCATTAGGGTTTTCCCTATTTTTCACAACCACTGCTATGTGCTGACACTGAAGGCATAGATATTAGCTCTCTTTTTTCTCTGAGTTCCCCTTCATGATGTCCTGTGAATCTGGAACCACTTGGAAAGAGTATGGGAGAAAGACACTGCAGGCAGGTGTCCTTTTGCTTCACCTACAAGATAAAAAAAGGACAAGACCTCAAGACGGACTACAGCTGGACCCCCAGTTATGCGGTTTCGAGTTACTCTGATTCACATATACACACTTTATATAACATGACCATGCTTCAACTCATGTGATACCCTGCTTCATGTTTACGCTGTTAGGAGTCTGCTTAAATAGTGTTAGCATCGCTTGTCGTCTCCTCCAAGATTGTCCATCATTTTTGGTTACGTTAACCCCTGAACATTTGTGAAAATGGCATCAAAGAAAGTCTTGATGATGTGCCCAAAAGAGCAGAAAATAGAAATCCTTGACAAATTAAGAGAAGACAATAGTGCTGCATCGATTGCTTGCCAATACAATTTAAGTGAATCAACTGTGTGCACCATTAAAAAAAGTGAGTATAAAATTAGAGACTGCATGAAAACGACAACCCCTGTGAGTTCTAGAGTGTTGTTGGTGACTAGAATTCCTCATTTAGAGAAGGTTGAGAAACTCCTTATTCTTTGCATCAATTAAATGACCAATACAAAGGGAGCAGTTATTGACGGCGCAGCAATTAGGGCTAAAGCTTTGTCTCTGTATGAGCCCGTAGCCGGGAGTGAAGGAGAGAGTAGTGACGCCAAGCCATTTGCTGCTAGTAGAGGTTGGCTGTACAGATTTGTTCAGTGGTATAATCTGCAACATGTGAAATTACAAGGCAAAGCAGGATCTGCTGATGTGGACAGTGCTAGCAATTTCAAGCCAGTTTTTAGAATTTATTGAAGATAAAGGTTACAAACCCACCCAAGTTTTCAACCGTGATGAAACAGGACTTTTTTACAAGAAAATGGGTAACAGGACTTATTTAACCAAAGAACAAGGTGTGGCCAGTGGTTTCAAGGCATTTAAAGATAGATTAACCCTTTTGTTTTGTGCAAATGCCTCAGGGGACTTTAAGTGCAAACCTACTAAGCCAAAAATCCATGTGCGCTAAAGGATAAAAACAAGAAATGTTTGCCGGTAGTGTGGTGTTCCAATAAGAAAGCCTGGGTCACGTGTTGTTTTTGAGAACCGGCTACACGGCTCGTTTGTACTGGAAATGAAGGAATTCCTTGCGAAAAAGAATCTCTCTTTCAGGGTCCTTCTTGTGTTGGACAATGTGCCAGGTCACATGTCCGAGTCATTGTCCTTTGCTGATCCCAACGTTTCTGTTGTCTTTGCCTCCCAACACAACCTCAATTTTACAACCTATGGACCAGGGCGTTATTAAGACTTTCAAGTCTTATTATACCAGGAGGCTCTACAGACAGGCACTGGACACAATCGACGCAGGGAAAGTGGAGAATCTGATGCATTTTTGAAAGCGATGCATTTTAGACTGCATCAGCGTAATCCAGGAGGCTTGGGAGGAGGTCAAACCTCCAACCTCGAATGCCTGTTGGCATGAACTCTGGCCTGAGATCATCAGTGACTTCAGAGGCTTCCCCACCATCGACAACAAAGTCGCTGACATTGCGAGGCTGGCCAAATGGCTGGGAGGAGAGGGATTTGAAGACATCGAGGATGCGGACGTGGTTGAGCTGTTTGATTCCCACCAACAGGAACCAACAAATGAGGAACTTGAGCAGCTTGCTGCATCCAGCAGCGACAGTGAGGAAGAGGAAGAGTCAGAATCTGCTAAGCCAGCCTTCACCGCTAAAGCCATTCGAGAGTTCCTGTGTAAGGCTCAAAACTTGAGTGAAGAGACCGTGGAACTTGACCCCACCATGGAAAGGAGTCTTAACTTTAAGAGGGGCTTAGATCAACTCCTTTCATGCCAAAAGGAGCTCCAGAAGGAACTGGACAGGAATGCCAAGCAGTAGAGGGTCACCTCCTTCTTCAAGCACCTCTCTGAAGAAGCCAGATAACTCAGTGCAGCCAGATGCTCTTCCATCAGATGAATAATTTGTGAGTAAAGGTTTTAATAAGGCTATTAATTCCATTATTTTGTGTTTAAATATCCTTTTATTATGAAATAATGTTATCAAATCTTGATTTCAGGTCCCTATCCCCGTTTTCCATTGACATAACGCCTCAAGTTACACGGTTTCAACTTACACAGTGTGTTTCAGGAACGTATCCCCCACGTAACTCTGGGTCCGGCTGTACAGTGAATCAAATAGGAAGCAGAAGCTGTTATGCCAGAGGTGGGCAATTATTTTGGCTGGAGGGCCACTTAATGAGTTTTAGTGAGCTGTCAATGGCTGCACACATGAAATCTTTCAGAAGGTATACTTTTAACAAATTATGGACACAAGTATCCCGCCGCCTCGCCGCACTGGGGGATACTGACAACAGCGTCCCCCCGGCCTGCGGGGAGCACCGAGCGTGTTGGCGTTGGCCGTGGTCTGCCAGGAAGCCCCAGGGCAGGGCAGGCCGCTCTTCGGCTGCAGCAGGGCAGAGACCTTCACTCCCTTATCCGCACACAACAGCACCCATTGGGACCCACTGGGGGAAGCTCGGCGGGGATGTTGGCAGGGGCTGGGCAGAGGAGGGTGCGTGTGCAGCCATTCCTTGCTTGGGGACTCCTCTTGGTTGCCTCAAGACTTGTCCTTTCCCTTCTCACGGGGCGATTTGGCTGCCGGCCGCGGTCTCTTCCCAAAGCACCGGGCTGGTTACAGCTGGCCTGGTCTGATCCAGGCCGCCTCCTGTCTAGAAACACCCCTGCTCCCGCCGGCTCTGGCGCACACCAGGCCCACTGGGGACAGCTCCTCGGGGCCGTGGGAGCGCCCTGCGCCGGCGGCGAGCCGGCAGCTGGCGGGGGCCTTGCCCCGCTGGCCGCTCCCGGCGCCGCAGCTGGGGCCGAGGCAGGCTCAGCCCAGCCCCGCCTAGGCTCGGGCGCCGCGGGCGAAGGGGAGGGAGGGCGGAAGCCTGCACAAGATGGCGGCGCGCAGGCCGAGGCGGGTGGCCGGGCCCGGCGCAGGACGGCTGCGGGAGCTACAG
>NW_017728886.1:15367993-15372858 GCF_001723895.1 Crocodylus porosus
TCGCGCGGGACGGGCTGGGCTACGTGCTCGGCGCGCTCGGCGGCGGCGCCGGCGGCCTCTGGGAGGACGGCGAAAGCGACGGCGGCGGGGAGGCCGAGCGGGGCCTGGCGCCTGGGGGGAGCCGCGAGGAGGATGAAGATGAGCTACAGTCGGAGGAGGAGGAGGAAGATGAGGAGGAGCTGGAGGATGAAGGGGCCGAAACGGGAACAGCGGCTCTGGCGAAGGCTGACACAACAGGACCCCACGAGGCGTCTTCAGCAGACGGTGGCACTTGGGAACCCAACCCCGCCGGGAGCCCCATGGAGCAGACGGTAGGTGGGAGGTTGTCAGCACAGGACGCACTGCTCTTCGGGGCCTCTTCCCTGCCCGAGATCTCTCCTGAAAGGGACCGGTGGTTACGATGGCCGAGGCGCACCTAGCTCCATGTTGTTGTGGGGCTGAAACACTGTTAGGTGAAGAGGCCAGGGACCAATACTGGGTGTATTAAGGGAAGAGGGATCGTTCTTGGAAGCAAGAGGCTGGATCAGCTTTGAAACAATGGAAATGCAGGCTTCCCTTGCCAACTGTTGGGGTTGGGTTCCTGACAGTTCCCGTGGTTGGCAAGACAAAAGGTTTGTGGGAAAAATGGCAGGCGGCAGGCTGATGCGCTGCCACGGAAAACTGTGGTTACTCAAAATTAAACCGTGGTTGCCAGAATGGTATAGGGAATATTCAGCGTGGATACATAAACCTGTGGCTGGCGAGGGAAACCTGTAATGTGGAAACAGACAAACAGGTAAAGGGAATGAAGGGGGAAAGGAGCGTTATCCTGCATCTGACAGCATAGGAACTGGACTTGTCTGCACTGGCAACCTTGTGCTATGGGTTCTGGCAGCAGACGGCAGTCGTCCAGGTCAGGTGCACTGTGGAAGGAACTAGCTGAATGTGCTTCGGCAGCCAGAAGATGCAAGAGAGCTCCTCTTCTGCCCGACAGCAACAGCCTTCCCTGCTCTACTGAGGTGATTTAGTTCTGCTGGAGGAAAAGCTCATTCTGCTGCCACAGAGGAGTTTTAAAGGTGAACTCACTCCACCCTTTGCCAACAGAAGTGGAGCATAACAAAGACTGGAGTGTAACTTGACTGTGATCGCATCAGGAATACGTAGCAGAGCCATGAAGTCACTTTCAGATTGAAGCGTTACCTCCATTCCAAGTATATCTGATTGAAACACGATGTTGCGGTCATTGTTTCAGGAAGCCAATAGAACTACAGTAGGAAGGGATGAGGAAGATCAACCAGATGTTGTAATCTTCCTCCTACAAAAAGATACAGCTGACACTAAACTGATGGGCAAGGTTCTTTGGGTAGATGTGATACTTTTTATTAGACCAATTAAGTAGTTAGGGAAAAAGTTCTTAGCAAGCTTTTGAGGTGCAATCACCCTTCTTGTGGCCTGAACTTTTTTCCAACTACTCAGTTGGTCTAATAAAAGGTATCATATCTGCTCAAAGAACCTTGTCTGCCTATGTCCTTAGACCAAGATGGCTACAACTGAAAACCCAGCACTAAATTAATAACACGTTGGAGACCAAGCATTTTGGAAGCCTGCAGCATTTCCAGTGACTAATGGGAGAAATGAACCTGGATTAGGATCTTGGTTTTAGCTAAGTAGAGAACTTTTCGTTTAAGAGGATAGACTTCCTTTTTTGCCATTGAGTTGGCAATAAGCAAAGATAATTTTCTCCAAGTTTCTCAAGTTGGCTCCTTTAGCGTGATGTTGTGCTATGTGTCTAGTGCTACAGTTAAATACGTACTGATTAGAAATAAATGTGTGGTATATCTAACAATTTGTCAGAGTTAGTGAAAAGAGTCACATTTATTCCAAAGTACTTATATTTTTCTAATACATCACCCTAATTTTTTCTTGGGACAGAACCTTTGCCCTAGTCCAACCAAATACGTCCCCCCTCAAGCGAGAGGAGCTGGAGGGAGAATGGATGACAAAAAAAGGGAAGAACTGTTAAGACTGAAGAAAACAGTGAATGGTCTAGTGAACAGGTAATGAAATGAATGCGTCAAGTCGAATGTGTCAGCATTGATGGCCTTTTGCTACAGCATCTATGACTCAAACCAAAGAGATGTAAATAGGACTTTCTTCTTGCAAACTGATCCTTTTTTTGGACAGTTTTGAAGCCTACCATCCTGGGAATGATTTTTTGTTTGTCTGTTGTTTTGCAGAACATCTACTACAGACGTTGATACATTTAGGAGGAAAGAAGATAGGCTTTCATTATGTGTGATTGTAAAACTTTGGACTCACTTCTCCAAACCTTTACTGCTACATGCAGGGCATGCACCCAGGGACATCAGTGAGGCTGTGCAGAGTTAAAACAATTCTAGCCTCAAACTCTTCATATGTACAATATAAGCTTGAAGATAGGGATTTTTAATTTTAAAACATTTAAATTAAACACACAACTTAAAAACTAAGAAGACTGCTTGGCCTGAATCTCTGAAGGGCCTTGCATATCTTGTACTATAGTTTTATCTTTTTCAGTGGTAATGACTAGTTATTTCTTATTTGCGACTTTTAGAAAAAAGCATTTAATTAGTGTTAATTTTTGTCTGTGCCAGTGTTTCAAAACTTTAGAGCAATCTATCTTGCATGCAGTCTGGCCATTTATCTGTGTAACAATAGCAATCTTATTCTGATCAGCCACATGGCGGGTATGTATTGGTCATTTCAGAAATACTACTTGGAGTAAGAATTGTTCTTTATTTGTCTTCTGTATAGCACTAAGTGCATTGCCAGTGCCTTACAAATAATAGTATTACTTTTGTGCTTCATATATTGCATCTTATGAGAAGACTGGGACTAAATATTTGGTGTTTTCAAGAATTTGGTGAACAAGAAATATCAAAAGCCTCTTTCAAAATGTTTTCCCTTTATCATTAGGTACTAGTTAAATAAATGAGGGAAAATATAAAGGTTTTGACATGTGGATTAAAAACAATATTAGGTGATGTGTATTGAGGGAATTGGTACAAAGCTAAAGAGAACCCTCAATTCTATTTCTTAATAGGCTGAGTGAACCCAATATGGCCTCCATAAGTGGACAGTTGGAAGAGCTGTACATGGCTAATAGTAGAAAGGACATGAATGAAACCCTGACAGACATTCTTATGAATGCTTGTGTTGCTGCAGCTGCAATGCCTGCAAGGCTGATGATGGAACATGTCCTTTTGGTCAGCATTCTTCATCATACAGTGGGAATTGAGGTAACTTCTTGCCTGGAGCCTGTTCTATTTTGTAATCATGTTGTTGCACTCCTTTTTCTTGGATGCTTATCAAAGTGCCTTTATAAGTCCTGTGTCTCTGTTTATACCTCATTGTATTGCACCATTTGCTGACTTGTGTGAAAGTAGTTGTGGCTTAGTAGCCAGGAATTCACAGGTAAGAACCTCTTATCCGTGTTACTTGGATATTTTCTTCTCTGTGTTTTTGTGGGTGATCTTTATAAAAGCGCAGGTCATCATTTGATTGAAAGCTTTAGTACTTCTGACTTCATTTGTAGTGTTGGAAAATGTTTTGGCCCCCCTGTTCTTCTGTTTAATTAAAGTAATTCATTCCTATCCTGTGGCTATTTAAAATATTCTTAAATCCAGTATATCAAATAACAGTGTTGATTAAAAATTAGGAAGCCATTCAGCAGCAGTACTTATCCATTTAAGTACCAATGCTAAATCCTGCTCCTACATATAGTCCATAGGCTTATGCAGATGTTTGCCGGACCTTCAGGACTTTGTGGAGTACCTTATAACTTTTTGACAGTTTGCTGCATTTTTAAGTTTGCAGATGTCAAGACGCAATTAATTTTAACTTTGCCTACTAATATGAAGGACAAGTTAGAACAGGTAATGCCAAAGGGAAGTCATTATAAGAGTTTAGCTAATTCTACTGCAACTTCTGCCAAGAGACAATGAGGTGTTTCAGGATGCCGTTCCCATAAAGCTGTATTCTAATTATATAATGGTAGAAATACCAAGAACCAATTTAATAAGATGCATTACGGACTCAAGAATTACTTTAATATTGGTATGAGTAAGGCTAAATTACTTCTATATTAGCTGTTTTTGCAACCAAACTAATATCAGCTGGATGTAGCTTTGTTACCTTCTTTCCATGCAACCTTTTTGTTATGATGATCAATTTTTACTCCTACTTTTTGCTTTAAAATGTTAAACACCCTTTTTAAAATGTTGATGGTGATTTAATGAAACAGTTTTTGTATAAGCTTAAAATTAACTAGAGGTGCACTGATATATCAGTAGTATATCGGATCAGCACTGATAAAAGGGAAATTAACATTATCAGCAATCAGCTTTTTTGGCTGATGTAGCAGATAATGGCAGTGATAAATGCTGTGTATGCACACAGCTGCAATGCATGTAGCTAGGACAGCAGCCTGGCAGCTTGGAGAGCAGTATCCAGCTGTTAAGTCTGTGGGGTAGGAAGGGCATGGTGAGAGGCGGGAGCAGATTGAGGCCCCCACAATGAGAGAGGGAGTGGGGCAGGGGTAGTTGCTGCCCAGCTGGGGCAGTGAATACAACCCCAGTAGTTGGACAGAGTTGTGGGTGGTTTGTTCACGGGGGATGGGGAGGGCTTCCTGCTGCTGTGCACACCCCTAGGGGAAGCATGGGGGGCATGTGCTCCCCCCTGATTTCTGCGTGGGGCAAGGGCGGGCTGCGCACCGCAGGCTCGGGGCCAGGAGCTGCACCAGCCTCTTCCCAGCCAGGGTTATGCTGGGAGGGGTGGCTTTTTATAAGCTATGACCACCCCAAAATTCCCCGTAGCCACCTCTCCCAGCACAGATGCCTACTGCCCCT
>NW_017728886.1:15372958-15394453 GCF_001723895.1 Crocodylus porosus
GCTGCTCTCCAAGCTGCCGTGCTGCATTCTTGTAAATCAGCTGTCGGATTGGTATCAGCCAGTATGGCTGCTTAATAATCAGCCATCGGTGTCAGCCAAGAATATCTTTATCGGCGCACCCCTAAAAATAACTATGCCGTGTGTCAGAGACTTTTTAGTGCACATTTAAGAATTTAATCGTGACTGTCTAAATGCATTATAAAGCATAAGATATTTTGTTTTTTAAAAAGTCTAGACTATAAAGTGCACGAAACTATGAGGTAACATTAAGGCTACAGTCAGAATTGATACAGGAGATGCAAAAGTTAAGATTTCTATAGCCATCTTTACAAGACTGTGTAGCGTGTATGTAATGTTTTTGTTGTTGAATGCACAGGTAAGTATATTGCTATATCAGTGGTTTTCAACCTGTGGTCTGTGGCCCCTTGGGGATCTGCAAAAGATGACTATGATCAATCAAAAGCATGTGAATACCTGCACTTATCATTCAAAAAGATCTACACCTCCATTTGAAATTTTTTAGGGGGTCTGCAAATGAAAACATTTAAATCTTTGTGCTGTATTGTTAAATGTTACACCTGAAACCATTGGGGAAGTGAAATGCAAGCAAGTCAGAATTGCTTTTGGAACATAATGCAGTTTTTAATAATTATAACTGCAATATTGGCATGGCGGTATTACGTGTTTTTTAATTACATAGCTTGTTTTTTAAAATGAATAGTTGACAAGTGATTACGTGCACAGTTGGAGCTAAGATGTTTGGCATATCTTTTTTTCAAAGAATGTAGATGTAATATTACTGCTGATGAATGAAGAATCAAGGAGGTATTGAATTATCCTAGGATCTTTTTCCAGATTGAACATATTCAGCAATTACTTGAGTTTTATCTAAAATTTGGAGTCAGCTAGTAGTAATGCAAAATCCACAACTACAAGCTGAGAAAAAAACATACCTATCTTATTAGGCTTTTCATGGCAAATAATTTTAATTTAAAATATTGGGCTCTCTTTGCTTGTTGGCCTCTTGACGACGGCTTAGATCAAGTGTAGTAATTTTTGGTACTGGACACGTTGTCTTTCAGTGTACAAATTACTTGGAGTAAGAAGCTGTATTAGCTTAGCAACTGGGAGCATGGTAATCCATGCTGCAGTGAGTAATACTTCCAGTTTCTTTGTTTTAAACAAATATTTTTGTAGTTGGTTCTTTATCTTTGTTTCATCAAACATAGGTCTGAAAGGATAACTGGGCTGCATGTGTAAAAATATAATTGCCATGTGGCAGTGGACAGGATGTAAATAGTATGTATTTTAAGGAGAAGAAAGAAAAATGTAAGAAAAATATAGTGTACGCTCTTTTTTTTTTTTTTTTATGATGTTGATATTTAAAATTTATGTTGAAGGAGGGGTGTAGCAGCATTCTCCAAAGTTAATTGTTGGTGTAATTATCAGCATTTATGCTTTTGCAGCTGCTGTTTAAAACAATTAATTGCATGTATGCTAACTTACTGGTAATATTTTTTTTCTTTGCCAGGTTGGTGCACACTTTTTGGAGGCAGTAGTAAAGAAATTTGATGAACTCTATACAAGTGAGACTGAAGGGAAAGAATGTGAAAACCTCTTTATCTTGATTGCCCATTTGTATAACTTCCATGTCGTGCATTCACTGCTGATCTTTGACATTCTGAAGAAGCTTGTTAGCACATTCACGGAAAAGGACATTGAACTGATTTTGCTACTCCTGAAAAATGTGGGCTTTTCCTTGAGGAAAGATGATGCCTCTGCATTGAAGGAACTGATCAGTGAGGCTCAGAACAAAGCAAGTGCTGTTGGGAAGAAATTTCAGGACCAGTCCAGGGTATGAATACATTTGGATACATAATAGGACAAATTTTCTTGTGTAGACAGAATTCATTAAAGAATTGATTAAATCTTACATCCGTAAGAACTGCTTCACAGTTAGGGCGGCTAGGATCTGGAACCAACTTCCAAAGGAAATGGTGCTGGCTCCTACCCTGGAGGTTTTTAAGAAGAGGCTTGATGCCTACTTGGCTGGAGTCATTTGAGCCCAGTTTTTCTCCTGCCCAGGCAGGGGGTCGGACTTGAAGATCTACAAGGTCCCTTCCAACCCTACTTCTATGATTCTATGATCTTTTAAACTTGCCAACACCTTCAACTTGTGTTAAATTTGTCAGCTAAAGTTCTTTGTTATGTTGTCAGATTAGATCGTAAATTAATATTGCATTTAACTTCTGTTTTTGTGTACATAGAGAAAAACATACAAAGGAAAGTTTGTTTCCAAAATACAAAGACCAGCATGATCTGAAATAGCTGTAACTAGGACCACGTTGTTATGCAAAGTTTGAGGTATTCAGTTCATTATTCAGTGTTGTTTGAGTCAAAACCCATAATAAGCAGAGGTATGAGCCTGGCTTTAAAACAAATAGAGGCAATAGTACTTGAAATGAATATGGTCTCTTAGCCAGAATTTTATATGTGCAAGTATGTAATCTAGATTCCAGAATGTATTGCAGCCAAAGTGCTTGTGTGTGTGTGCGCAGTAACACATTCCAGGTAAGTTTGCACTTTTAATGACCCTTTTTCCAGCAGCTAAGTCGTCATGTTGGGTTTTTTTTCCCTCCTGTAGGTTCACTTTATGCTAGAGACTATGCTGGCACTCAAAAATAATGATATGCGGAAAATCCCAGGTTATGACCCTGAACCAGTTGAGAAACTGCGCAAACTGCAGAGACCATTGGTAAGGATTTTGTTTTTGGTATATCCATACTACAACTGTTCCTAAGTCATACCTTCAGAACTAACTGCAAGACCCTTTTTAAGGTGATGCTGACGTATGTTAAATCTCTTGCACAGCTGGGAAATGTTGTTTTTATGTCACTATAGCTATGATGGCAGAACCCTGTAGTGGAGATATGACAGATGCAGTTTTCTGGTGGCATAATTCACCATCCTATAAATGACAGAGCAAAGTCAGTTGAAGTGTTCTGTATTTTTGCATCCCCTAGCTGACAAAACTGCAGTGTAGAGCAGGTCAGAGTTCACATCCTGAGAAACTCCTGAAATGCAGCTGTCTAGGTGTTAGTATCCAGTTGCATGTTGCTAAACAGTTAGAGAAATGAGGGAATTTTTTTC
This sequence comes from Crocodylus porosus, assembly GCF_001723895.1. Taxonomy (NCBI): domain Eukaryota; kingdom Metazoa; phylum Chordata; order Crocodylia; family Crocodylidae; genus Crocodylus; species Crocodylus porosus. The sequence continues at coordinate 15,376,109 of NW_017728886.1, forward strand.
TAAGTATGCTGGGGCTTGCAGAAAGTGGTGTAGGATCCTTTAACATTTTATGCAGAGCAGGCAAGTTGTCATGTCAGAAACTGCACTTCTCAAACCTGAGGTTTATCCAGTTAACCAGCAGCGCTTCAGAAGAGTGGATATTTTTCTGAAATTTGTGTCACTATAATGTGCAAAGTTAGGAATTTAATAGATTATATCTAGGCATGTTTTAGGCAGGTTCTGTAGAGCTTTTTATTACAGTTTTGCAAGTGTACCTTTAAAACCTACTTGTAACATCTTTTCCCATCTATTCCTTATCTCCTGCTACCACTAGGTGTACTGAAAGTTTTAGTGATTTCATATGAGCAAAAATGTGCCATAGAAAATAAGAGACTGCAAATAATTTTTAATTTGTAACTAGATTGGAATTTAAACCAAAGCTTTTATAATTTAGTGAATGAAGATAATCTTCTGGATTTCTTTTTTGGTGGGTGTTCATTTAAAAAAAAGAAAAAGCAATGAAGTCCAAAAATGCAGATTTAGGAACATATATATATTTTTATTTAAAATAAATGGAATTGTGTAGGTTTTGTAGGTCATGATTAGAAGGAAAAGTTACGAGGAGGAAGATTTGACAGCACAGTAGGGAGACTTTTAAAAAGTGGGCTTTTGATCTAAAATCCTTTAAATTAAATTAAAAACCTGCTTGGAACTGAAAGATGCTCCTGTTGTTTTTGTTGTTGTACAAGGTTCACAACAGTGGTTCTGGAAGAGAGACTCAGCTTCGTGTATCATTAGAATCGCTCCTCAACGCTGACCAAGTTGGTCGCTGGTGGATTATAGGGTCATCTTGGAGTGGAGCACCAATGATTGATAATACCAACAACAAGACTCAGCAGCAACTGCCTGTTGGAAAGGTACATATATAGACATGCTATTAATTAAAGAATGTATCAAAAAATTTTTTTGTCCTTGGGACACGTGAATTGGCCTCTCAAGCCTAACAGCGTTTTGTAGAACTGAGCCTTTGGACTGTAAGATTCATCTTTCTAATTTGTAAAGCAGTGCACATCTATGGAGTTTATAGAAGCTCCATGTGACATCTGTCTCTTTCTAATGTGGTTTGTGGGGGTCAGATTTCTGTTTGCCCTGGCCCTGAAATTGTCTTTTCCACCTTCTGAAATTACAGAAAATTTCTTAGCTTTTTGACATATAAAATGAGAAAAGCAGGCACTGTCAAAGAAGGATTCCAGGACTTTGAGTAAGGTCCCTTGTTCCTACGAGATATACAGTTAACTTATTTTTAAATTGCACAAGTCACATGGCAAGAAGAGTACAGCCATTTAAATTAGATTATAGACCAGGGATAAACCTGAAACTAGTTCTGCTATAAAGGTAGAGCACTGAAGAGGTAGGTACTTAGGAAAGTAGAGCAGTTGTAATGCTTCTTCATCCAGAAGTCATTCTGCTGCTATTGGGGCAAAGCTAAATCATGTATAGGGGCAGTAACTTTATTTTAAAGTGGGATAGTTGACTTGCTACTCTTTATCCTGTTCTTATATCCATGGCCCTTAAAAAAGCACTTCTAACTCACTTGATTTTCCTTGGTAGAAGGCGAAGCCATAACAATTCTTATGTTGATTTCCAGTGATAAAGGCCAAAAGGCCTTTGGATTGTTGCTTCACAATTTGCCTCAAATAATCGGTCATGTTGGAGAGATTGCAGTGGAAGTATTTTTCTCCATCATGTCTAAAAATGAAATTTCTTTTTAGGTGAGTTCAAAGATACTGGAGCTTGCTCGTAAGCAGAGAATGAACACTGACATCAGGAAAAATATTTTTTGTGTCTTAATGACTAGTGAAGACTTCTTGGATGCCTTTGAAAAGCTTTTGAAGTAAGTACAGAGTGCGAAAGTTGCTAAGGGTTGAGGTGAGGATGGAGTGAAGAACCATCAGAAGTGATGATGACAAGGAAGCCAAGCAGTGCAGCAGAACTAAAGTACAAGTCAAGGAGTAAGGAATGGACCAAAATATTGTTAACCTTCCAGGGAGCACTTTAGAAGAAATGGCTATGACCAAGGAGCTGTTTTAGACAAACAAGGTGTTTCTACTAAGCCTGTGTGAAGCAGCTAGTATTCGCTTTGGATTTGGCTGATTTTGGGGGACAGTGAGTTGATTTAGTGATTCGAATCACTGTCCTGAATCAATTTTTAGCCAGATCTGATTTGGAGATTTGGCCACTGCTGCTGAATGTAGGGGTGCAGATTTTCTAAGATAATCAAAAACCACCATCCACTCACTGCTAAGAAACTGGCAATGTACAGTGGCAACTGAACAAATGAGCAGTGCAAAGAAAAGCATCTGAATTGGGAATTAATTCTGGAATTGCACTTAAATTTATTAAACAGGCTTCAAATAGCCAAGCATTAGAATATTTACATAAAGCTATTAACCACTAAACAGCAAAATCGGTTAAGACTGGGGTAGTGTTGTTCTGGTAATCGAGTCTAAATACCAGACTGGGCAATGATAATCTATTCTATTATTTTGAGAATTAGACATGGGCAACTGGTGCCATGTTAGTCAGAGTGGGGCACATGCCCCAACCCCCCAGCAACCAGTCACTGACTGGGGGGGTTCCCCCGCAGCCACTCTCGCTTCTGAAAGTGTCACTCCCCAGCTGGTGCTTGCGGGGGGGCCCACCGGTGTTCCCCAGCACATTGCCTAAGTGGCAAGCATGGACAGTCGTGGGGTGCACTGACACTTGGGGGATGCATGTGCACCCCCTATGCTTTGCCACCTAGAATCAGAATATTCTGTTTCAGTTAGCCTCTGTTCTGTGTTAGCCTCAGCCTGTTGGTATCGGTGAAATTTTAATTTGTTTTAAAGTGAGAACAAAAGTAAGCATCAAGACTAGCAAAAGCCAGATACATTTAAACAAGAGAATAAAAAATTAGAACTATTGTAGTAACACAGACCAGGAAAAGTAAAGAGCGGAGAAATCAATGTTTAGGCAATTATAGCAACAACAAAATTTTGCTGTAATTTACTTGTGAGATTGAGACTGTAGCCTAGAAAGTGTGATAAGCCCACTGTTATGTTAGACTATTAAAGTTGGTGTTTTTAAGGTCTTGTAAATAAAAGATTAAAAACAATTTTAGATTTATGTTTTATAAAAGCCTAAACCAGGGGTGGCCAACATGCAGGACATGCTGCAAGTGACTAGGGCGGACAGTCTGGTTGTCCTCTGTCCTCTATTGATATGAAACCAGACGCCTTTACGTCCTCTTTTTCTCTTGAAGAAATAGAGGACATAAAGGCATTGGGTTTTGTTTTAATAGAGGATAACCGGACTGTCCCCTACAAGTGACGGGGTAGCCTCTGTGTGTGGTATACAGCAGATCAGGGAAGGAACTGGGAACACGGCTACTGATCAGGCAGAGAACAGAAAGCAGGGCACCAGACCAGGAAAGAAGTCCCCACTGGGGAGCATAAAGCAGAGCAGTAGGCTGACTAGGGAAAGGGAACCAGAGGTATGGACCTTACCTTTGAAAATCTGTGGTGCACGTGTACGCAAGTACAGTGGCAGGTATCTTGAAATTTACACAGCCATCTGAGATTAGACTCCTAGCAGTCCATGACAATCTGCATTCTACCAAGTATTGAGGAAGATCCCAGGGATTTTGTATTCCTAATGCAGGAAGATAATACAAGTCTGTTACAAAAAAAAGTCCAGTCTTACAGCAGTGCAAAAAACGTTTGACATTTCAGATTAAAATATTAATCATTTTATTTTTTAATTGATTTTAGTACTGCCAAATACTTGGCAGTACTGGAAACTAAATCATATTTATTCACAGAATAGGTGCAGTGTTGAGGTACTGTTCTTTGCCAAAGTCCCTTGACCTTCTTTTAGATGGGCATTGACCTTTCTGCTGAGACAGCCGGCATGGGTGCCAATTAGTACTGATTGTGCTGCTGCAATTATTACTGCTTTTCTTAATGTGGGTGCCATTTGTTAGGACCTGGACTGAAACAGTCAAACTCATGTCACATGGGTCCCTTGGTCACCACTCAAAAAAAACTGGGTTTGTGTCTCCAACCAAAAAAAGATTGAAGATGTATAGTTTTCTCATCTGTAGTTGAATTTAATAAAATGTCTCTTCCTAACAACCTTGGCAATGGTCAAGTAAAGGCAACCTTTCCCTCCCCAAACCACGGTTGAGGATATGACTCGATCTGAGGACCCACAGCTTTTAGCTCCCTCTTTGACCTCCCCTGTGAAATTTACTGTTTTTCAGGGCTTCAGCTCTTGCTTCCTAAAGGTTAAAGAACAATCTGGCTGTGATTTGTGCCTGTTTCTCAGTCAGCAAACATAGTCTGCTGCATTTCCCTCTTCAGAAGCCCATTGTGTTTGTCATTCTCTATCTATCCCTTGTTGTTTGTGTCCTTCAGTTACATCTCAATGACAGCACTTGCCGCCCACTGAGTATGTTGGGTTGGCTTATGCAGTTGACAATTTGTTTCAATTTAAAGCTTTTAGGATTTCATTTCTGTTGCAACAGAGTAATTTAATTGATTCTGAGGAATAGCCAGCAACTCTTACTTTAAGGCAGTCAATATTTTTAAGCTCAATGAACTATTGTTGTTCTCTTTATTGAAATTGCAGGCTGGGACTTAAAGATCAGCAGGAAAGAGAGATTGTTCATGTTCTACTTGACTGTTGCCTCCAGGAAAAGACATATAACCCCTTCTATGCGTATTTGGCTGCCAAGTTTTGTGAATATGATAGAAGATTTCAGGTAAATAAAGATTTGTTCATGCTTCATTTATGCCACCAAAATGTGGGGGTTTTATTTATTTCTCCGTCTAAAGTTTTCCATTGTTGGTATCCACTGTCAGGTTTATCATACCAATCTCTTTCGTTACGTAATAACACAAAACAGCTCTTTCTGCCTAAGCATACTTTTAACTAAAAACCTGCTTACAAGGTCATCACTTTCAGCTGTTCCATTGAGATTCCTTTGGCCAGAAGAACCAGTAAGCATGTAACAAACTAAAATCAGGAAACTGCATGTGATGTTTTGGGAAAGGAAGTTGTTAAAGAGACCCCTCTTGCACCCAGCATAAACCACTGACCCTTTGCCATCCAACAGCTGGAAAAAAAAGAATGATGTAGTAGTTATAGTTGCTTCTCTTGCTATTGAAACTACAAGATGGTTGGGTTTTCTAAACAGAAACCGTAAACTGTACTCATAATTGTAGACGTTTCATGCAGACTTATTTCTCTTGGTGCTTCAGCATAAAAGCTGAAGGAAAAAAAAACCAACCTGGGTGATTTTTATTGTGTGTGTGTGCACAGTTCCTTTTTTGAATAATTTTTTTCTGCTTTGTACGCAGATAACTCCCAAAATGTTTCATCAATAGAGTATAAAAAGTTTGTAAGGCTCCTAGACAGCTACTTCTTATGTGCATCTTGTGTGACTGATATAAAATTTATAATGTTTGAAGTTGATAATTGTGGAGCTTGTAGACAGAAAAGTGGCACTTAAAACATCTGTTGTTTAATTTCAGAAAGTTGTGAATCAAGGCTAAGGTCCAGATTCTGCAAAATAGAGCCCTATCATTAGACTCCTGCATCTGCACAGAGCACCACTTATATGCAGCTATGTAGCTTAGTTTTGTAATTGTTAAAACTGTTTGTCAGCTCAGCAGTCAGCAACATTTTCCAGTGGTGGGCCAGAGTGACCCAGATCAGGTCCAAGGCAGGCTGGCACCAGGACCTAGCCATCACTGCTTCTCTCTACTGCCTCTTCTCCGTGTCCCTACAGCCTCAGTGCAGCACAGGCAAAGCCCATGCTGCCAAAGCCAGATGCAGCTGCAAACCAGGCCATAGGTTGCTAACCAATTTGGTTTATATGATTTTCAGACCAGGGGGCAATTTCTGACCTAAATTGTCTTCATTTTGCTTTGCAAATCTTTTGGAAAAGCTCATAAATCAGTTTTAAAAAATATTTTGATGCTTGCTCGCTACCTGAATGGAAAAGATGTAGTAAGGTAGGTTTGAGCACTTGCCACTATGATATTACATAGTAGTACTTCCTTATTTGACTTGTGACTTGAATTCTCTTTTATTCTTAAATGTAGATGACATTCCAGTTCAGTTTTTGGGATAAAATTCGAGATTTGGGAAACCTGTCACCCACTGCCTTCTCCAACCTGGTGTGTCTGTTAGTTCATGTGTTAAAGACAAAATCACTCTCCATTTCAGTCCTCAAGGTCAGCATATTCTCTCTTTAAAGTATTTTTGCACTTTGAACATAACTTTTACTTTGATGGAAGATGTGTTGTTGTTATCACTGGTTGCTGTCTAGCCAGTGTTACAGCGTTGGTGTTTATCCAGTTTTGATTATTCAAAGCTGAACTTTTCTCTGCCTGCTGAAATTAACTCAGTTGTCAAACTGCCCTAAACTTGGGGATGTGAGCTACCTTCATGCAAATGTTGTAATGGCCAAACTGAGAAGCTTGGCTCAGTAGTTAAGATGCTAGCTTTGGGGCTCATGAAGCCTGGGTTCAGTGCCACAGATTTCCTGAGAGACTGATGAAGTCACTTGTCTCCATTCCCCATCTGTAAAATGAGGCTAATGATAATATCTAGTGCTTTCATCCAGAGACTCACAGCACTTTACAATGCATCATTATGCCTATCTTACAAGTGTGGAAACTGAGGTCCAGAGAGGCACCTAAAGTTACTCTGAAGGCCAGTGGCAGAGCACGGAATTAAAACCAAGGTCCTAGCCCAGTGCACTGACCATTAGGAGATGCTCTCTCTTTTTGTGATGCCATGAGGATAAATTTGTTAAGAGGAACTTGGAAAGGGGCATCTGGAAAGTACTTAAAATCCGTATGCAGAAGACAGAATTTGGTCTACTGTAGACAGGAATAGTGTTTTATGGGAAATCAGAGTTGAAGACAATATATGTTTGTTTTTTTTCTCCCATATTTATACTGCCTATATTAGAGGTAGTTAACCTTCCTTTATGTACAGAATAGGCTAGTTGAGTTGCAAACTGCTTTGCTACAAAAGGGTGCATGGCTTTTTTATCATGCTAAAAACCAGCAGTGAGGTTTGAGGCGGTTACTAACTAGTTGGGATTATTTTGTTCCTTTGGAGAAGGCAGGATGTCAAAACCACAGTTTCATAGTTGGTACCGTTGGAAGGGACCTAAGCAGATCATCATCAAGTCCAACCGCCTGCCATGGGCAGGAAAGAAAGCAAGCTGGGGTCAATTGACCCCAGCCAGGTGATTTATCTAGCCTCCTTTTGAAGACCCTCAGGGTAAAAGCAAGCACCACTTCCCTTGGAAGTTGGTTCCAGCTCCTAGCTGCCCTGACTGTGAAGTAGTGCCTCCTGATATCTAGCCTGAATCTACTGTCAGTCAATTTATGGCCATTATTCCTTGTTACTTCCTATAGTGCTTAGGGGAACAGGGACTCTCCCATAGCCTTGGCCAGTTTGTAGATGGCCACCATATCCCCTCTCACCCTTCTCTTGTGGAGGCTGAACAGGTTCAGGTCCCATAGCCTCTGCTCATAGGGCCTGCCCTGCTGCCCCCTGATCATGCGAGTGGCCCTCCTCTGGACCCCCTTGACATCCCTCCTGAAGTGCGGCACCCAGAACTGGACACGGTACTTCAACTGCGGCCTTACCACTTAAACATGCCTTTAGAGCAAGGTCTTGAGGATATCCATGGATTCTGTTGACTTTGCTAATTACTGCCTTGATGTTGAATCTTCCATTTTGGAGTAAAATTACTGAGATGGCTGTTCAGGGAGCAAAGTAATGACCTGGATTCCAAATGTCTTCAAGGTTTGTCTACAGAGTTGCCCCCCACTTCTTACCCTCAGTGAGGGGTGAATAAACTGTTTACTGAAATAGCTACACTCTGTATATTCCCTAGTTAAGATGCAGTTTATTCCATTTCCTGTTCAGAATAATACTGTAGTGGGATAATCACTTTTATACCAAAATAACTGCAGCCCACACTATTAAGGTTGTACTGGTATACTTATACTAATATAGTTGAAATTACGCGAGTGTTGTTAGACTACCCCAAATTCTGGTTATGATAAAACCATGCTGTATTGCAGGGCAAAAGAGTGCTGCCCCTGCTGTTGTACTGTAGCAGTCTTTGGGGCCCCCAGATGCTGAAGAGATGGGCTGCCACAGAAATGTTCTCAGATTCTGACTGAGCAGGAAGTGTGCTTTGGCTGCCTGCATATGTCAGAGGGGCCTGTCTCCTTGGAAAGACCCATCTGGGTATCTTAGTACTGGTAAATAGGGTGCCCCACATGGGTGGCTTTAGAAGTTGGTTTTGAGCAATTGCTCTTCCATGCAGTGATCTCTTGTGGCAGATTCAATTAGATTCTCTTGTGTGCAACTCTTATCCAATGTGTATGTGAAGCCAGTAGGTGTTTTTGAACTGAAGCGTAAGGGATTATTCTTTGTTTTCATCTCCAGTTTGTCAAATTATGCAAGGCTCATTCTTTTGATTTATGATTGGTTTGCTTTTCATTTATGGTGATCCCGGATGCCACTGGATCACAAACTCAATATGAGTCTGGAGTGTGACACAGCTGCTCAAAAGGCAAATGCAATTTTGGACTGCCTCAATGAAGACATTAGGTGCAAGAAACGGGAAGTGATGGTGATTCTTTACTCGGCACTGATTAAGCCTCGTTTAGAGTGTGATGGGCAGTTTTGGGCTCCGCATTTTAAAAAAGGCATGAAAAGTTAGGGTCCGGGGTGAGCAACAAAATTGATAAAGAGCTTGGAAGGAAAGTGTTGAAGGAAATAAGCCTATTCAGCTTGTGGAAAAGGCACTTGAGGGGACAAGAAACCAATCCTCAAATATATGAAGGAGTGCCATAAAGAAGGAAAACACTTCCCTCTTGCTGCAGAGAGTAAGACACAGCCCAATGGCTTGAAGTTGTAGATTTAGACTGGATATCAGGAAAAATTTGTTCGCTGTTAGAACAGTGAGGAAGTGAAATAGACTGCCTAGGGAACTTGTGGATTCCCTTTCCTTAGCGTTGTTCAAAAAGAGGTTTCATAGTCGATGATCAGCTCAGGTCCTGTCCAACCCCCTGCCATGGCAGGAAAGAGTACTGGGGTCGAACGACCCCAGCAAGGTGATTGTCAAGCCTTGTCTTAAAGACCCCCAGGGTAGGAGCCTGCACCACTTCTCTTGGAAGTTGGTTCCAGATCCTAGCCGCCCTGACCGTGAAGTAGCGCCTCCTGATGTCTAGCCTGAGTCTACCCTCTGCCAGCTTGTGACCGTTATTTCTTGTCACTCCTGGTTGCGCTCGGGGGAACAAGGACTCCCCCAACGCCTGCTGGTCCCCTCTGACTAGTTTGTAAACGGCCACTAGATCCCCCCTCAGCCTTCTCTTGTGGAGGCTGAACAGGTTCAGGTCCCGTAGCCTCTCCTCGTAGGGCCTGCCCTGCTGCCCCCTGATCATGCGAGTGGTCTCCTCTGGACCCTCTCCATGCTGTCCACATCCCTCCTGAAATGCAGCACCTTGCACTTGTCAGTATTGAAACCCATCCTGTTCTTATCCGCCCACCCCTGTAACCTGTCTAGGTCCGATTGTAGCCTATTCCTCCCTTCTAGCGTGCCCAATTCTCCCCACATCTTAGTGTCGTCTGCGAATTTGAACAGGGTGCTTTTTACACCCACGTCCCAGTTGCTGAAGATGTTGAACAGTGCAGGCCCAAGCCCTGCAGAACCCCACTGCCCTCCAGGTCAAGTAAGACCCGTCCACCACTGCTCTCTGGGTACAGCCCTCCAGCCAACTAGTGACCCATCTGACTATAGGTATCAATGCCACAGTCTCCTAGTTTTTAATGAGAACGGGGTGAGAGACAGTGTCTAAGGCCTTCCTAAAGTCCAGGAAGACTATGTCCACTGCTACGCCTGCGTCCAAGGATTTGGTGACCTGGTCATAGAAGGCCACCAGGTTGGTCTGACAGGACCTGCTGCTAATGAACCCGTGTTGATTGCCCCTAAGCATAATCTCCCCTGCTGGCCCCTCATGGGCATGCACCAGGATAATTCTCTCAAAAAGTTTACCCAGGATCAAGGTAAGACTGACTGGCCTATAGTTTCCTGGGTCCTCCTTCTTCCCCTTTTTGAAGATGGGAACCATGTTCGCCCTCTTCCAGTGCTCTGGCACCACGCCAAAGCACCATGAGTGTTCATAAAGCTATGCCCGGGGTCCCACAATGACCTTTGCCAATTCCCTCAGCACTCAGGGGTGGAGATTGTCCGGAGCAGCTGATTTAAATACGTCCAGTTCCCTGACTAGATCCTCACTGACCCTAGGCCTGGGTGTGCCTCCCCTGGGGTCTATGGAGGTCCCAGTGGCGGGGTGACCCGGTCCCTACTCAAAAAAATGGAGGCAAAGAAATTGTTAAATAGGTTAGCTTTGCTGTCTGGTGCAATGACCAGATTTCCTAGAGTGTCTTGTGGAGGCCCCATGTTACCTGGTACCTTCTTTTTACCTCCTATGTATCTGAAAAAGGACCTCTTAAAAAAAAGTTGGATAAGCATTAGTCAGGGATCATCTAGGGGTCGCTATGCCTGTGCTATAGCGTGGTTATTCCTTTGCTTCTGGGCTTTGCTGGTTGCTAAAGGGCTGGGAGGGAATTATTTTTCCTCCTGTCACTACATTTGTCAGGCTTGTTTTGTTTTGTTTTATTCCCTTCCTCAGAAGTTGTGGCTGTGGGCCCAGTGGAGGTGCCAGTAGCTGTGGTTTCGGTGCCTGTGGAGGTGCCGCTAGCTGTGGTCTCAGTATCTGTGGACGTGCCAGAAGTTGTGGCTGTGGGCTGCAAGCCAAGGCTGGAGATTTTGACTGGGGTGCTCTGATGCTGCTGCTGGAGATTCCTGATTAAAGGGTCTTTCCCCTCTGCTCAGGGTCAGACCAATTGCCATATTTGGGTTCAGGAAGGAATATTTTACTCCAGAGTCATATTGGTACAGACAAGGAGTTTGGGGGCCATTGCCTTGGCCCTCTTCCTTGGATTTCTTGAGTATTTTTAACAACCCATGCAGCAGCAGGATGCTGACTGTCCTTGCCCTCCTGCTATACCTTTTGGCAGCCTAGGATTGTAGTTGAGACCAGGTTGATTTGTGTAGTTTTAATAATAAGTTAGACAAGGATGTGTATAAAATGGTTTAGATAAGGATGATCCTGCCTCAGGCAGGGGGTTGAACTAGATTAACTCTGGTGATCCTTGCCAGCCATATTTTCCTAAGATTCTAGGAAAGATCACAATATTTCTAAATAAAGATGCATCTTCAAGCTTCTAAAAGATGATTCCATAGTTTTAAAATGTTTTTTGCAATTTTCTTTTTTTATTATTTTCAGACTAATTCTTATTATCTTATTAACTAGGTAATTGAATTCAGTGAACTAGACAAACCCAAAGTCCGTTTCCTGCGGCAAGTGTTAAGTATGCTGTTAATAAAAACAGACTCAGAAGAACTTAGTACCATTTTTGGAAGGTAAGTGATGGGTGGTCTTCCCAGGGAATGCTTAGTGAATAGGTATTGGAAAAATAAAAGGGCTTTGCTTTCTCTGTTACTGTTCTAAACATCTGACTTAGAGAAACTCTTGGGACAGAGGCACGTCTTCCTATATGCTTGTACAGTGCCTTACCCAAAGTGATTCCAATTTTGATTGGGGTATCACTTGCTATTACAAAATAAAAATGTATGTCCAGCACTTGATACAGATTTTGAAATGGTGCATGATTTCAGTGATCAGACTGTCCAACAAGAACAAGAAAATTGTTGATGAACACACCTGATATACCAGCCAGGTTCAGAGTTCAGTCATGCCACCAAATTGTTCTGCTACCTCACTTATGCATTGCAAAATGAGAAATTAAGGGGAAGCTAGTTTATCAATGTTGTTGCATATTATTTAAAAATCTCCATTTCTCATGTGAGAGGGGTGAGGGTCTTCAGGTGAATGCCTTTTAGAGGTAATCAAAAGAAATGCCTTAACCCCTCTGAAGTGGCTATAATCTAGGTCTAATGTGTTTTCTCCCTTTTTCTACAAACCATGAATTGTCTGAAAAGCTTGAATAAATGTACTTGCATCCAAGGCATTAGCTTGGTTACAGCATGCTTTTAAGGACCCATTTATATTACAGTATGGAACAGTGTTCAGTGTAGGTCACAGGTAATCGGATTTCATTACAAGTGTGTTTATGGTGCGTATAAGAACCTTTGTAAGTTATTCTAAAAAAGAACTGGGGCGGGGCTAAGTGTATCTGAAAATAATGGCACAGCACTTATGTAATGGAATCAACAGTGGTGGTGTCTACCTTTTGGAATTAGATTAGTTTTAGGTATTGTAATAGTAATTAATATGTTACTTTTACAATTTTTTTAGACCTACTTAAAAACTGGAATGTCTCTATTGCTGTGCATTTACAAACCTATTCCAAATGCTATCTGAAATACATGGGTATATTGCCTATGCTTTTAATTTTGCCATAACTTATGCCTTATGTCAACTCCTGTGAAGCACTTTAAATTCCAAACTGCTTTTGAGAACCGATTTGCATGTAAGGTGTCTGGCTAGTTGTTAAATCAGTGTAAGCTTCTACTTGTTGACATGAAAACAAAAGTATTTAGCTTTTATTGAGAATTCTTCATTTGGATATTTTCACAAAACCTGCCATTTGAACAAAAAGCACTTCATAATTTTCATCACCTGGAACATAAGAAATTGGAATTATTCCTGATTTGTTCTCTTTCTCTCTCCAGGTTATCTGACAACCCAAAATTGGGAATGTTGCGTGAAGGTTTGAAGCTCTTCCTTAGTCACTTCTTATTAAAGAACGTTCAAGTGCACACAAGTGCTGAAAAAGCCAGTTTACTAAAAGAAAGAGTTGAATTAGTAAGCAGGACTTTGCAAGCAAAGGAATCCAGATTGAAACTATAGTTTGCTCTTCAACTTTGTATGAAAACTTTGTATGGACTTCATAACAATGTTGTGCTTAACTGCAACAGGTCTTTTTTAAGAAATCTAAATGCTTGATATTAAGCTGTATTGTTACCCTGCTAAGGATCCCAAACTCTGGATATAACAGAGCTGTATCACCCCCAAACAAGAATCTCAGTTTTCTGAGATGGTCACAAAAGGAGGACATTATATATAAAAAAAAAAAAAATTGCGTGTCTTTCTTCACTTGTCTAGTCATCATTTAAGGTTTATCTTCTTCCTTCCTCATTCACCTCTAATGAGTATTTCCTAGTACCATTGTACATCTTGGGAGATGGCAAAAATTATTAAATTTTACTTAATACCTCATATCAGTCTCCACATGATGCTATCCAGCAAACCCTAGTTTTGTAATTCTGGAGAGTTCAGTGTTTGATATTCAAACTGTTACCTTTTATTTTAAATAATTGTGTAAAATTGAAAAAAAGTAAGTGTTTCTGTGTTGTATAATGCTCGGCCTTCTCTGAGGCTTGTTAATTACTTACTGTAAGCAGGTGTAAAGCAGACCACTAGATGGCACAGACACAGGTGAGTCAGTTTTGGAACAGTTCTGCGTTTTTAAAGAAAATGTGCTTTGTGATTGTACTGACTAGTTCAAAGAATTGTTTACCTGCATTGCTGTCAGGGAATGATTTCTCCAACACTTGCATTATAAACCTTGGTGGTTTAGATTGGTATGAAGAGTTAGTTTGCCCAATTATATTGGGCTTAAATAGCAAAGCATAATTTTATGCTAATATTTTAATCTATAACTGCCTAGTGCATTTGGATCTCGTGGTTTCTGAGGCTTTTGCCAGCTCCTACCTTAAAATGTTTCCATGTGTAAATTCTACATGTGCTGTAATCAAACTTATTTTCTGTCTTCCAGGAGGAGAATATCCCATTTAGATCCTACTCTTTTTCTTTATCCAGGTGCTTGAAGGACTAATATTTTGGGTGCATCACCTGATTCCTTGTTAGATTAGATGAAGTGTTTCTTAAAATATATGGCATCTTACAAGTGGCAAATTAAACCAGATTTTCATGGCTAATTTTGCCATGTATGATACATTCTAGCAAACAATATTTAAATAAAACTTAATGTCACCAGGTTGTATGGATGGCTAGCGAACTAGTTTGAAATCGGTTCCTACTACAGTAACACACAAATCCAGCCCATCATCCTGTAGCCGTAACATGCATCATGACTCTTACTATGGTGAAGTCTGTTGGATTACTAGAACTCAACTAATGGGTTTGGTAGAGACACAGTCCTTACCCTAAGGAAATCACTGGTTAAACAAGGACATTGGTCTTTTTCAAGCTTATCTTAAAACTATCCGTCTGCCCTAAGGACATTAAAGATCCTGCGAATGCCCCATGAGGCCATCATTGCCAGTTTCTGTAGCCAAGAGGGCAGAGTGGACTACCATAGCTAGTCACCTTTGATGTCACAGGTTGAAAGACTAGGTACCTATTTATGAGTAAGCTGACAGGAAGTAGCCTTTGACATAAGTCAAGAGCAAGGCTCAAGCTGTCACCTTTAAATCAGCAGCAAGATGCCTTTAATATACAAAAGCCTTCGTCTGTCTGTCCATAATACTTTTATTCGCACTCTGATTGGTTGTCTGAAACAACCAATCGAAGTGCTTCAAGAGCGTTCAGGACAGGAGGTGGCAGTGGTGCACTGCCATGATGGCAACAGAGTGGGGGGCAGGGGGCCAGGCCAGCAATGCTAGCCTCACCCCAACCTAGCCTGAGACGGTGGCAATGGAGCAAGGAGGGGCCAGGCCAGCACTACGGACCTCACCCCCTCTGGCCTTGCTCCCTGCAGGCAGCAGCAGCACAGGCTGCTGGCTGACGGGTGCGGAGGAGACAGCGGGGCAAGCCTCACCCCCCACCCTCTGCTCCTTGGAGATGGTGGTGGGTGGCGATTCTCCATCCCTGCCTGCCCCCTCAGTCATTCGTGGGGAGGGGAGGCAGGTGGGCTGGGGGGAGAACAGCACCAGACATAAAGCGGGCCTGGCCCCAAAGCAGCAGGAGGGGGGAAGGCTGAGGAATGGGCCCAGACCCAAAGCGGCAGGGGCAGGGAGAGCAAGAGTGAGCCTGGCCCTGAAGCGGTGAGGGGGCAGGGGAAGCCAGGCACGCGTCTCAGTCTGCACCCATGTGCCCCCTGCCCCCGTCATTCTTGATGGCCACTTTGCTAGTGCCTTAATATGTCTTCTGCATTTCTTTAAAAACTCTGTGTCCCTATTTGTATGAGCAGGCCTACCCTTAAACTGATTGCCCCCTTCTCAACACCTGGCTGTAAAGTACTCATTTTGCTGGTTTTGTGGTGCTTAATAAAGTGTTTTGGGATCCCTGAAACTATTTTTGAGCGTCTGTGATTAGTGTGTGATACCAAGATGTCAAGCATTTTTCATGCATTTCCCTGATGAAATAATTCTCTTGAGCTTTTAAACTGGGAAAAAAATGTTTCATTGTTTCCAGTGCTTGTTGTCCAAGAGTCCAGCTCATATAGAACAATACAACTGGTCAGCAGGGGAAAAAAGATGCCGAGAACTCGGTGCAACTGAACAACATAATGTACACGGGGGGTGCAATGCCACCTGCAGCAGCTGTTGCTCATAGCAATTGGTTCTGTTGTCCTTTATGGAGGGTGAGAGGTAGTGGAAAAGGTGGGGGGGGGAGGGGGGCGTGTGTGTGTCAAGACTGGGACTTGAAACTGCTTTTTTTTTTTTAATATATGTCTATAAAGGTATAACTGTTAGGACTGTACAAAGCTTCGGTCACTGATTTCAATTCAGTGGAGATTCGGCCCAATTCGGCCGCCGAATCTCTGAATCCAGATTTAACCAGGAGACCCTTTAATTTCTCCACATCAAATCAGAACCCTCCAAATCAATTCAGAGAGATCTGATGATTCGGACAGACACAGCTTTAAATGGTTTTTTTTCTACTTACTTCAAGGTACCAGGCGGCTCGTGAATGCTGAGATGCTGGGGCAGGTGAAGGGTCCCACAGGAGCGCGGAGGGGTCCCTAGCACACTTGGCAGCAGATCTGGAAGTGGACCAGAAGCGCTTCCGGGTCACTGGGGGGCCCCTGCCTCCTAGTTCGGCAACTGGTACTTCCTGGGTCTGGGGGGGCACCCAGGGTTCCCCTGTGGCCGATCGCCAAGCAGAGGGAGAGTGGGGGTGGGGGATCTTCTGGTCCACTTCTGGGTCTGCCACTGAGCACGGTGGTGGGGGGGAGAATGACACACTCCATCTCACCCACCGTCACAGTGTTTACAAGTTGGTACCTCAAGGTATGAAAAAACATTTAAAGCTGTGTCTATGGCCAAATCAGCATTGAATCTTCAGGTTTGGATTTAGCCTTAATTGCATTGGGACAGTGATCCAAATCAACTAATTGAATCACTGTCCTCAATTCAGGCTGAATCCAAATCTAATGCGTCCCATTTCACACACCCCTAATAGATATATCTATATCATATTTACTCAAATCCAAGATTAGTCCCGTCTTGCTATTCAACCTGGGGAAAATAAAGTCTAGGTCTGAATTTGAGTACCAGCTCAGGGCAGGGGGGTTGGGGCCAGAGCCTCTGTGTGCTCTTATGTTCTGGGCTAAGTCGGAGCCAAAACTGCTATAAAGTGTAAGCAGAGGCTGGGAGGGGAAAATTAGTAGGGTGGCAGACAACAGAAGGCAAGTGGCAGGAACAAGTAGGAAAGAAGAAAGGGGAGGCAGGCTGCCTGCCTCCATCCCCACACTACCATTTTCCCTGCAACTTGGCTTCCTGCAGCAGTGTGGGGGCTAAATTTTAAGACAACCTTCCTATAATGGATTACATGGACGATTATAACAGATGCATAATTTTCCCTGTATAGAATGTAATTGTTTGCAGTCATCTTAAATTCAGGCATCTTGGATTCAAGTATATATGGTAGTGTTGCAATAAACACTGAAAGAAGACTTAAAAGAAGCTCAAAACCTTTTTTTTTTTTCCCCCCTCTCCCTATCATCTTACCTCAGGCCATTGTCAGTACCTTGTGTATAGAAGGAAGATTAGTAGGGTCAATTAGCAGGGTTCATTTCTGTTCCCTGTTTGTGCAGGTCTTCCATGCAACTGGCAGCAAAAAAAAAATCTTCAAGCAGGGAAATATTAGATCCACAAAACTGGCAGGGAAACTTTGGCAGTGGAACTGCTGATGTCTCACTTCAGTGGGCAAGATTAAGTTGATTCCACCCCTTGAATATGTATGTCTTGTCTGTCAAGTAGTGTGATGCAAACAGTTCCCTCAGAAGCAACTGTGCCAATCCTCAAACCTCAAATTGTAATCGCATAGAGACTGTTGTGGCTGTAAATTGCGGGGGATCTAGCAAAGTAGAAAAAGCACTCTTTAGGCCATGGCAACTGCCTAACAAATGTTTCTGCTTTCAGGGGACTTCCCAGCACCACTTTAACATGTTTGTGGTTGAATACATAAACTATAAATGAAATGCACATTGCTGCAGCTGGAGCCTGCCAGAAGGACAGGGACAACCTTGCTCTTAGAACAAACTTTAAAATGTCCTCCTTAATCAAAATGTGACAGGCTGTCACTTCCTTGTCCAATTGCTTTCTTTTGCAGTCAGGAGTGAATATCCTTTATTGCCGATGGCAATTGTGCCTAGTGCTTTGTGATTCTAAAGAGGTTAACTTGCTGCAGTTGCAGGAGGCAAAGCCTTGCAGGTGCTGTTACTGCCTTAAAGGAGACAGCTTAAAGTTTGCAGTTTAACAATCAGTTTTTATTTGTATAATTAAAACTTGCTTTTTATTCACTATTATTCATCCTAAACAATTAGTATGTCTTGCCCTTTATCATACAGTCATTTATCTCAGCCAGAACCTACAACTTTTTTTTCAGCCTACAACTTCAGGATTAGTTTGACACATTCGATTGCTGTGGCCTCCTCTAAAAATCATTTGGAAAGTAAGATTTTGCTGGGGGAAACTGAAATATGTTGTCACTTCACAGTGGTTCATGGTACACTTGATAGATAGCATCTGATGAAGTGTACTTGGGTTCACAAAAGCTTGTGCCATATATATCTTATTTAGTTGCTCTATAAGGCTAGGGACAGAAATTACAAATAAGCTGGTATAAGTGCTTGGAAACCAGTTCATATCTGTAACACAACAGAAGTTCAATGCACATAAACCACTTTCAAAATGGCCAAGTGGACTGGCCAAGTTCGCCGATGACACCAAACTTTGGGGCAAAGCATCCACGCCAGAAGATAGGCGGGTGATCCAGGCTGACCTGGACA
>NW_017728886.1:15394464-15408647 GCF_001723895.1 Crocodylus porosus
TGACTTCCTGCCCTTTGGGCAGGGGGCTGGACTCGATGATCTCCCGAGGTCCCTTCCAGCCCTAATGTCTATGAAAATCTATGAAAACCAGTTTAAGATAACTTGGATGGATGTAGTATCAGACTTAACTGATTTAGGTTAAATTGGCTTATTAAACTTGTGTCTCGCATCCCCTCCAGATTCAAGTAGCTCACAGTCCCCCCCACATCCCAAGGTGCTTTGCACACACACACCCCCACAGGGTGGGCAGGTGGGTGGGCTAGCTTTGGCCCAAGCTGTCTGCTCCAGCCAAGCAGGAAGGCATGCTCTTAATGCCCCGCCAACTTCTGGCCTGGGCCGCTGTCTGCATGTGGCTGCATTTCCAAATCAAAAGTGAATGGTCACTTGTTTATCAGTTCAATCTACAGAGCTCAGACTAGCATCAGGCTTTTTGACTGTCTGTACTTAACATAAAGGTGTGCCTCTTTCATATGTATTCTTTCCCTGCCTTCATGGCACAATTGCCTAATAACAACTGATTAAGCCAAATGTTTGTACTGTAAATTGAAGGGAAGAAAAATTGATTTAAAAGGTGCAGGATGTAGGTACCACTTCTTAACCCCTGTGTGTTGCATTTGTTTTCACCAGTGTTTTCCTTTAACCCAGGAATCAGTTTTCCAGCAAGCCTGCCATGATCTGCTAAAGTGGCTTTGGCAGGCTGCTTCATTTACATATCCAGGCATGCCAACATATTTTTGCCCTTCTGTGTGCTGTCAGATCTGTGTTTTTGTATTATCCTGGGTATATACAGCAGTTTGGCAAAGGAAAATGCAGAATAATAAATTAAGACCATTTTTCTTTTCTGCAGGGAACAACTCGTTGTCATCAGCAAAGCTAGTTGTGCCAATGTTCTTCATAGCAGTGTTGTCTGTACTATTAAAATGTAACTGCAGCAAGTGAAAATGCTGGCAAGTGGCTTTTTTCAAAACTGGACACTAAAGAAGGCCTGCTATAGAAGTTATGCAGCTGTCCAACACCTCTGTGCCTCACTATACATCACAGACTAAACCTTTGCTATTTTTTTGTAGTGTTGCAGCTTTCAGAGATGAGGAAAACCCAACAGGTGTTAGTCTCTTGGCCAAGCTGCTTGAGAATGTCCTGCTTTCTAATGCAAAAAAATGCCTTTTTTGTGCTTTTTTTTTTAAGCTCCCCTCTCCCCCAATTTACTGTGTGAATGAAGCAAGAGAAAATACTGTATATTGGAAAACCATGCAGCTACAGTCTTAATTTTAATTCTTATACCCCACAGGCTAATGGAAAATACAGGGTGATTTGCCTTAGATTGATTCTAGTCACAAGTATGATGTTTGATTATTAGATATATTACAGAACATTTCAATCCTTCAAACTAGGTAGTATAATCTACAAAGAGCCATTATCACTATTTCAGCTTTTTTACCTGGACAATGAAGTTTTAAACCCTTTCTCTGGTTTTTGTATCAAAATTAAAACGGCAATAAAATCTGTTTTTCAGCTTTGGCCAGAGTGTTACACTGATAAATCATATGCAAGTCCTTTTGGCAGGGTTTTACACTGCACCTGAGTAGGCTGAGTTCTTGCTGGGCTTTTCAACTGTGCAGGTTAATGGAAATATGCACAACAGGGGTGATGACTTGATATTCTGAAAGTACATGTGTGGGCAGCACTACTTGAGGATTGCTCTAGCAAAGGTGTGCAACTCAGTACTACGCTTAACACACATCTGGGATAGTTTTATTTGTATTGTTCTTCAAGTGAACTTACGAAAGTTAGTCTGGAAGAAAAGCTGCTAAGTTGCGTGACAATGATTTGAGGTTAATATATATAATTGCATTAAACTGTCAAATATTCAGAGTAATACACGTGTGTGTATATATAAGCATTGTGACACGATTTCAGGTTAATATAATATATAGTCAGCTACGTGTATATATATATATATGTAGCTGACTATATGCTTTGTGCACTGGAATCCATACACAGTCTTTTCACCAGATTACATAGTCATTTGCCTTAATAAGATAATTTGATCTTTATAAAAACATTTTTCCATGGGATGAGTGTAGCTTTGTCCATGTTTTTCTGTACTGGACTGATATCAAGAAGTTGTTGATACAGAAATGACTCTTTTACCATATGTTACTTTTCATGATTTCATCTCCTGAAGGAACTTTCCTTTGCCCTCCAATAAAGCTTAGTTTACCTTAAGGTCTGCAGGCATATGAAGCACAGCTGCCCCTAAGAAACAGCTGTGCAAGTACCAAGCCTGCTGCAAGCTGCATTCTCTTTAAAAGCATGAAAAAAAAATCACAGTGGCCTTCCACTTGCACAAATTCATGCACAATTCAGGCTCTGGCATCACTATGCTCATTTATGTATGCAAATGAAACAGGAGCAAGAAGTTGATGACTAATCCACTCATGCACTTGAAATACAATTCTAATAAATCTGTCTCAGTACCATCAAACAATTCCAATTCAAATGCCTGAACCAGTTTAAACATGCTGAGACTTTCAATGTCAATAAATGCTCCAATTCTCTGTGAGATCCTAAATTGTGACTAGAATGAAACAATGGGTGACATCAATATCTTTAAACAACTATTCTAAGGTGATTTTACCTACCAAACTAAATGTCAAAAGTGCTCCTTTTCATATAAGAGACGATGAAATCCCTAATACGCAGTCTAGGGCTGGATCCTATTATCGCTACAGTGAGGGAAACTTAGGAAGTTTGGAAAAATGGAGGAGCAGCATTTACAAGTCAAATCTTATTTAACTGGTTTCTATGACAATCAAATGTACTTGCCTCTGTGGGCAGCCTTCCCAGCAGGGCCCATTGCAATAAGACTCTGGGCACAAAGCTAGAAACCACCTGGCCTTGCCAGGAGACCCCTTGCCCTTCTGCCAGAATGCAGGGAAAGAGCAGAGGTTTTCCAATGCACATGTGGATCCTTGTTGCTTCCAGGCTGGAAGCCATCGGCAGCTCAGCCCACCAGGCCAACAAGCCTAATCTGGAAGCTCTCAAGAAGGATGGTTTCAAGTTTTCAAGTACATGTTTGATTTTGTGCTAAAGATGTCAGACTGGCACTTGACACCATCAGAAAAAATCCCATGCTGTTTGTCAATGAGAAATATGTTAAAATATGAATAAGGCAAAGTTTTCATTAGGTGGAAAATGTGCTCTGTTTGGTTTTGGTTTTTAACCAGCTCCAGCCACTCATGGACCCCTCACTGCTGCATCCCTCACTGATCTTTTACCAACAACAATAGGTTATGAATTTACAAAAAAACTCCACCTTGGGTCACCATGTTATCTTCACCTGCTGTTCTGCTACATTTTGGTATAGCTGATTGGGTATGGCTGAGCTGGGAACTATGGGCAGGTTCTCTGCAGCATGCATCAGTAACTGGAGTAAATGTGCTGTGTCCACACAACCAACAAGCTTCGTGGCATGCACATGCTGAAACATTGCAGGGATGAGATCAGTAGGAAGCCTTAGCTGCTCTGA
This sequence comes from Crocodylus porosus, assembly GCF_001723895.1. NCBI lineage: Eukaryota > Metazoa > Chordata > Crocodylia > Crocodylidae > Crocodylus > Crocodylus porosus. Next base: position 15,397,994 of record NW_017728886.1, read on the forward strand.
AGATACAACAGTGCATTTGTCTAGCAGAGACAGAGCCTGAGAAAGTATCATTTTGAGCAAAATCCTTGAAGGCAGCTCTCCTGATTTCTAGTCCCATGCTTCACTTATAAGCATTTCTCCTCGTTTAAGCACCTTCAATGGGTCAACTCAATTTTTGTCTGCAATTCCAGACCTCTTTAAAACATCTTCTGATCTTCTTTTTCTTAAGACCATATTAAAAGGTTTCTTTACTTTTTTTCCTGCCTGTCTCTTGAAAGGCCTTTCTGTGCTGGTGTCCATTGCTGCATGGGCCACTGCTTGCACACACTGTTCAGACAACAACCATTAAGTATGGGCTCCTAATGCAACTGTGAATGGCAAGCATTGCCTACCAGGATGAATGCTGTTTGAGTAGAGCTCCACAGAGCTGTTCACCAAAGATTCAGCCTGGTTGAACTACTCCCCTGCTTGGAAGAACTGGCAAGCTCACTGCTGAGGACAAGCATTTTTGATTGCAGCCAGGACTGCTTCACTGGCTTTATCTGGAGGTTTAAAGCCTACAAGAGGAACACAGATAGAATGACCCAAGGTGAATTCTTGGCCCTGGTAGTATCTGTGGGAGTTTCCTGGCTCTACTGGGGTCTATGGAAGTTTTGCCATTTAATTCAATGGGGCCAAGAGATTATTCCTACTCAACACAGATAGCACAGTTACCCATGAGACGCTTCCTTCTCTCACCTGCACTAGGCTTGTCACTCTGAAGGGATCATGACTGAATGAAGACAGCCTCCCTTCGTGGGCTAGGTTTTGCCACACACAGTCACATGGGTTACCCTACTCAGACAAATCCATTTCAGTGAGTGAAGCACTCCCCAGGGAGATGTAGGGCAGTAGACTCTAGCCCTCCATACATTATGTTCTTTGGGATAGGAAACATCTTTGTCCCATGTCTGAGGCCATGATCTGTGACTGGAGCTCCTAGACTCTGCAGCCAACAGAATTAGAAAACAATTAGTAATACATAACTGGTCCTAGTGAGCTCGTGCATGGATTTACCATGTGCTTGGAACAGTCTCCTGCACTCCAAGAGCTCTTGGTTAGATCAGTGGGCCCTGGGTTGACGCACAGAATCACAGCTTCTGCCTACTGCTTACTCCTGCTCATGATTACATATACACAGTTAAAATGCCTATGGTGTAGTACCAATTCTTAAACATGGATTCATTTAAATCAGGGCTGTCCAGCCGGCAGCTCGCAAGGGGTTAATGTACATCCTCCCCCCACACCACCACTTTTCCCCTATCACTCCAGCTAGTGCAACAGCCAGGGTCTAGGCTCCCCAACCCTGTCTCAGCTTTCACTTCCTGCTCCCACCCCAGGGGGCAGTGGCACAGCCCACGGTGCCAGGGACAGAAGTGCAGGGATGTGTTGGGGGCAGGGAGCTGCTCACATGCCCAGTGCAGAACTGGAGGGCATGGCCTGGGGGCCCATGGCTTGCACTAGTGTGACTCACACGTTGTGTAGGCTCCCGGCCACTTAGAAGTTGAACAGCCCTGACTTAAAGTAGAAGAGGTCTCCTATTTCCTGTTTGCTGGCATTATTCACATGCCATGTCCTATATCAGCCTCAGCCCAAGAAGAAAAACTCATGCGCTTGTACGTTCACATTCTGGCCCCACACTTGAATCAGTTCTTCATCCAAAGAATGAAGGAAAGTTAATTAAGGGGAACCAGATTTTTCTTTCACTCCCTCCCTCAATTCTTTTTTCTTTCATTGTATAAATCTATAACTATCCAGTTTCACTTGCCCTGAATTTTTTTTATTTTTCCTGGCTAAAGTCAGCCTCTTTATGAAACCTGTCCCTATGGCTGGGAAAATGGCGTTAACTCTGACATTTCATCCCCATCTTTGGATGTTGACAGAATGACTTTGCTGAAGCAGATGCTTTTAAGAAGCAAGCTTCTCATCTTCTGAGGGAGCAAATAAAGAGTATTTCTAAAGACAAGTCCTAGGAAAAGATGCTCACACACCTCCTTGGGCTAGTGTTTCGCTCAGTTTTCCCCTGCCACAAATGACTTGGCTTGAACAATGGACCCATAATGCTAACAGGAGCCTGCTGGTGCATACATTTCATAGATTTCATAGATTTCATAGACATCAGGGCTGGAAGGGACCTTGGGACATCACTGAGTCCAGCCCCCTGCCCAAAGGGCAGGAAGTCAGCTGGGGTTACAGCTACTCTTCCTCTTCTCTGTCTTCCAGAAAGAATCAGCCGGATCAGGAGTACTAGTAAAAGCGTGCTTTGAAAATGGAGCTAAATCTTAGGCTTCAGGGTTGGATGCATCATTAGCCATACCAGGGAAGGACAGTTAGCACAGAAATCAATTTTAACTAATATTTTCAAAGCAAGAACAAATCTGTATAAATGCTTTTGTCCTCCTTGGTTGGATTAGAAGAGGTATTCAGCCCCAGGAACTGGTATGTTCTGAGCCATAATTAAAACAGGGAGGCTGTCCTGCACCCTCCAGCAAAGACTGGGAGTGGTGAAGAAATGCTGATTACCACACCAGGCAGAGGAACTCTGCCTCTGGTTTAAGCAGAGAAGGGGCAGGGTACTCAGCTCCACTGCTCCTAATTGTCCTTGATTCTGGGACACTTACCAAAAAGCAGGTGCTGCCAGAGGTATTCATGGAAGAGAAAAAAGATTTTTTATGGATACATAGGTTCAGAGTCAACATCTCTTATCGTGAGAGGCTGGAGAGGATTTGTGTCCTTGGAATACCTGCTGAAATTCTGCTGCCCAACTAAAGACACCTGTACCAAACCCCACAAGCCCAAGAACTGGCACAGGAAGTCAGCAAGGGAAGTTCCCACTTTCCTTATAGGGAATGCTGGGGATTAGGCTCACAAGCCAACAGGCTAAGGAGAGAGGGGCAGACACAGCTAAATAAACATTAACACTGAGGTACATACACATAGGATCTGGGTAATAGGAAGTATACAGTGACACTTTGATGACTAGATGATCTACTCAGGTCCCTTCCAACCCTACAAACTATGAAACTATGAAATCACCCAAGAACTGGTAACTGGTAGGAAACGCTAACACCGTGATATACAGACTTGAGAACCTTAAAGCCTCCCACAACTCCAGGGGGCTCCAAACCAGCGTCTGGTCCCATAAAACACTTAATTGCCATCTGCCAGGGCTGCACGTCTGAGCCCTGCTGCTGCAGCTTGCAGTTCTAGCTCCTAGCTCTGCCACTCCTTCCAACTCTCTGGCCACACGTCTCCCTCTCTCCCATGCCAACCCATGCTCCCATGCTGCTCCTGCTCCCTGGGTGTTGTAGTGCTTCTTGCAGTTCATTCCCCCATCCTCTGGAGGCTTCTAGGCATTGCAGTTCATATTACAACATTACAACACATGATGTTCAACATTACAGTGCATTACACATCATTGGGTTGAGTCAATAGTGAACCTCTCCCTTCCCGCCTGCTGATTCTACCTTTGGCAGGAAGAACCTCATACACACCATTGCAAAGAGCAAGATATTAAATTGTTTAAACCAGTCAGACTACACCAAATTTCAGCGCTGTCCAAAGCAGGGTTTTTGCCTGGATGCCTCCTGACCTACAAAGTTTTCATCCACCCTTTCAAAAGATGCATGTCACATGCCAATGCTACATCATCAGTACATGTATGAGACCATCCATAAGGTTCTGCACAGGTTGAGAGAGACTGAGGCTTGCAGGTTAAAGTAGATGGAAGGGGATAGGGACCAGCAAGGAAGGGGACCATGGAGGAAAGCTGTTGAACTAGGAGACGGCGTTCTTATCTCCAAGTTTTATACAACTCTCACTGAAGTTCATGGATATCTTCTCCTTGGTTTCAATGGACTTTTGATTAGGCCCAGAGTGACTTGTATCCCCTGTATCCCCTCACAGCCTAAATACAGTAGATGGTTGATTTGATCTAATCTCATCTAGCAGGCTCTCACCCTCACAATCACACCACAAAAAGCAGTCTAGTGTCCCCATGTGAAGGCCCAGAACCTGGAACTACCTGCACTTGACATCCTTCCAACCCCCAGCTCCCATAGGAGCCCCAGAACAAGTCCTTTGGAGAGATGCTGTCATATGGCTTAAACTATTCAATTCCTGTTTTTATTATTCCTGGCAAAAGGACAGTGATTAACGTCAATGATTGTGGACAATCTAATGTAATTACTCATTAACATTTATAAAATAGAACCTAGCTGCTACCGCAAGACGTGCTTTATGGATTCACAGAGTTTAAGGCCAGAGAAAGCCATTAGATCATCTAGTCTGACCTCCTGTATATCACAGACCATTACATTTCAAAAGCTCACCACTGCAGAGAACTTGTATTTGGCTGGAGCTTTCCAGCAAGGAATCCAGTCTCAAATGGAGAATGCCAAGAGAAGCCCTGGCAGTTTGCTCCAATGGCTAGTCATCCATTAGAAATATGGGTCCGTTCTTCCTCCTGGCTGTCCAAAGGTCAGTTCTATCCAGCAAACCAACCCAGCTCGAACTGGGCAAATGTCCCCCTTCCATGGGGACAACCACAATCCAGCTCCAGTTGTATTTTGAAGGCATAAGTGGGAATTGCTACCGTCCTTTCTTTTTGAATGGAGACAATTACACCTGCAGCAAACTGACTAGCCAGACAATAAATTAGTGCCACACATAAATTACTTAAAACTGCAGATAAATTAGTCTAAGAGATAAAATTAATGGAAATTCTGATCACTTGCGACCATCAAGTCTGCCAACAATGTGATTCGTTCAGCTCTGCTCCAGTGACACCACCAGTGCTCTTTTTGTCTGCGGACTTCAGAGTCCAGTCCAAGTTCCAGAGGTGACAGGAATCTTCGCGTTGACTTCGGTGGGCTTTGAGTCAGGTTGATAATACGTCTGCCCTTCTGAAACAAAATCTTCACAGAGCTTGGGCACACAGAGGACCATTAGACTATATACTTGACTTTCTCTAGATTACAGGCCATTTCATTTCATCAACATATCCCTGTGTCAAGCCCAAAATAGTTAAAGCATTTTAGTGCTGAGGGGACTTCAGTATTATGTGTGACTGGTAGAGAATGAGATACAAACATATCACATCTAATCAATTCCTTTCCATTACAGGGGCCTTTGGAGTCGTAATATATCCCAAAGCTCTTTGTATGAGATCTGCTTCCTAGGTTGCAAAGAAAGACAAATTCTCACCAATCAGTTCCTTCTCAACTCCAAGCCTAGGCATCTGGGCTTCACACAACTAAATGAAAAAGAATAAAAATAAACAAAGGAGAGGAATTGCCATACCTAGTCCATGACAGCCACTGAATAATGATCACGTGGTAATTTCCATTTGCTCTCAGCTGGCTGGAACTGAACTGGAGCAGAGGGGAAAGGATTAGTTTTCCATTATCAATCACCTGAGCAGTCAAGCCATCCCATGAAATGAAAACCTCATCCTGTGCATTAGCTCTCGCAATCAAGCTGTGGTGCAAACAGCTACTGTGTGCAGCAACAATTAATGCATCACCAGCAACTGGAAATGGATGCCTCTGTTTTTATGTTTTGTGAATGTTGAACATGTAGGACCAGATCCACAGAAGGATTCAGGGCTACACAGAGGACTTGTCTACACCACTGAAACAGCAGGTCCCAACCCCCAGGGTCTGACCACCCACTTATGCCTGCAGGCACTTTCCAAACCTGGACCTCAATTTTAGACTGAAGTGCCTGCAGTGGTAGTAAGACAGCATTTAGGCAACTGAATCCATTTGTGAATCCAGCCCTTATTGTAACTACACATCTCCAGCAGTCACTGAAAAAAAGGATGCTGCAAGAACTGCCCTCACATAGTAGGAGTGTTGCAGAGTCTCATGAACTGGTTGGGAAAGACCTATTAAGTCACTTAGCCTAGTGCTCTCAGCCTCTGCAGAAACCCCTTCTGTCTGCCTGCACCTAGCTGACTCATTTGACAGCACAGAAAAAAGTAGTGGTCAGGATTGTCCCTTTGGATCCTGATTTAATCCAGGTCTCCTCCACCTGGTGCAGCACCAGGATCAAAGAAAGCTACTCCCTTCTGAAGGCAAGGAAGCAGCCTGGCTAGATTATGATCCTGTAGGGCATGAATGGAGGAAGGAGAAAGAGAAGAATAAAAGATTCAGCATAGGAGAATCTGAGAAGAGAGTCACAGATGACATCAAGATGGGCTGGATGTATAGGAAGAAGAAGAAGAAAGAAGCATTTCAGCCCCAGAAACAATCAGCATTCCTCGTGCTGAGGAAGTTGGTGTGCACAGGGGTTTCACAGCAGGGGGGTGGATTAAATATTGCTGGTTTCCCACTTGACACAGGTTCAGCAGGTTTACCTGGAACATGTGGCTCTTATTGCAGCTCTTCTGCCATAGCACTTCATTCTTCCGAGTCGGCGGCTAATGACATCCATGCCTGAGCCCCGGGAGCGCGGCCGGGAGGGGAGAGCGGGCGTGCCCCGCAGGGCCCTGGAGGGGGCGGGGATCCAGGCCGCAGTTAGGAGCGGGGGAGGACTAGGGGTGCGGGGCTCTGCGCTGGCCCGGCGGCTGCGGAGCAGGGACCAGGCACGGCGGGAAGATGCCGGCGGCGCGCACCTGGCCGGGTGGCCGCGCTGACCCCGCGCTGCGGGGACATGGAGATAAGCGCGGCCGCCCCTTTGTTCCCCGCCGGCCCAGCTGGGCAAACCCGCGGGGTCCCCGGAGCTCCCCCTGCGGCCGCCGCTCTCTACGGCCGCCCCGAGGCGCGTTTACACGGCGGCTTCGCGTCCGGATCCGCTCCGGAGCAAGCCGGGAGCGCCGACAGCCGGGGCGTGCCCGCGCCGCGGTCCCGCCTTGCGGCGCTGCACGTGGGGCCCCGCGTCGCTACCGCGCAGCCCAGCGCGCCCGCGCCTCCTCCGCCGGGCCGGGCCGGGCCGGGCCTCCCGCGCTCCTCTAGTCTAGTCTCGCCGCGTCCAGTTTTGGAAACACCTGGCGACTTGTGCCGTGATTTACGAAGTGAAAATGTTAAATGGGGCCACCAGCTGGAAGACTGACAGAGCTTTACGAGTTTTATTAGGTGCCCTATTATGGAAAATAAACTTTAATCCGTCCATAAAACCGGAATCTGAAAACCATATTTGCCCTTGTAGTCTGGAACAGTGCAGGTATTCTTGTGAGACTCTGGGGCTTAAAAGAGATTAGTTTTATTGAGACAGACACAATGCACCGGTAGGACTTTGATACCTCCTCCATGAATAGCTGCTTACATCCTGCTGGGCTTCCCCCCGCCCCGGGTAGAAACACATTTGGACACAGGTCTCTTGGCATACAGGAAATCTCTAGTGCAATCGAGTTCATTTTCCTGTGTAACTATCAGACACGTAGCGGCAGAGCAGGCGGCAAGAGGTGGACGGCCGGGCCCCTTCGGAGGCTGAGCTCGCCTCCAGCTCGTCGTGCGCCGGCGCTGCTGGTTTGCCTCGTTTGAGCTGCGGGGGGGGGACGGGGCGGGTCCGGCTGCCGAAGCGGCCGCGGCCGCGCTGTGCTGGTGCGGTGCAGGCCCGGCCATGCCGCCTTTGTAACATTGTGACGATTATTTTCAAACCCTGAATTTTTAGAAGTTTTTTCCCCCTTCCTGGAGGGCAGATCGGAACGATTGGAAATATTTGTGTTAATTCAAATCAAACCCTACCTACTTAGAGCCCACTAAAATACTCCAATATTTGCATACAAGGAAATGGCGTTTGGAACAGGTCTCTACTTTAATCACCTTTATCGATATTCTGCTTCAATAAACCTATTGTATCCATACACACACGCGTTAGTATCAGATATCCGATACTACCAGGCACGTGAAATACAGCCCGATGTCTGCATGGGATTAGTACTAACGAGAAGGAAAAAACCAAAACCCAATGTTAGTTCTTCAGCTGTGCCTAATTCAAAATGTGATCTGTAAAGCAAATTATTTCTGTTTTAGCTTGCCCCCGCAGTATGTCGGAGGAATATTAGACGAACACTACGTAGGGTTGGCACCCGTTTGTGAGCCACGTGTGTGTGTGTGTTTGTATATGTATGAGTATGACGTATTCGTGTAGAGAGTGTAATCCGCATACACATATACACTACATGTATGTAACTATACATGTGTACTAATAGATAATATGTATACATGTGTGTGTATATGTCACTGGTCCCACAGAGCTGATGTATGGATTTACAAAATTATGGATTTACACGAGTATTAAAGCGTAATAACATATATATGGCTTTAATAACCACGCAAATCCGTAACTATAGGACCATATGGCTTTAATAACCATATATCTATATACGTGTATTAGTACTATACACACGTATCATATATATATGATACTTACACATGTGTATATAGACACGTATATAGCACACATGGATAACCATATATATATAATATATGTGTGTGTATAACCATATTATCATACACACACACCATGGATAATCATATTATATATATATATAAATAGTATATATAAAATATAGATGGCTTACAAACCTGTGCTAACCTTATGTAATGCTTGTTTAATATTCTCCCAACATACTGCGGGTGCTGAGGCGTCAAGCTAATACAGAAATAATCTTTGTGACAGATTACTTTTCGAATTAGGAAACCTGAGAGCTAACACTGTTTTCCTTCTTATCGCTAGTGCTAAGCTCAGCCCGGCATCAGCCTGTATTTCACGTGCCGGGTATGGCCAACTCTGTAGAGAAGTCATTTATAGGGGCCATATTGTTTTCATTTCAAAGGTTAACACAGGTTTGTAAAACATTCACTCCGAGAGTGCGGGGCGTGGGGACGCTCCGTGCCTCACGGGCTCGGATTCTCGGCTGGGCAGGCGCAGTATGTCAAGACCAGCTTGACATATTCAGCCCGGGGCAACTTCTGTGGCGGGCAGACCCCTCGGGAGGAGGGCAGGGGCAAACTGCCTTTCAGCAGCTGTCAGCGGACGGGGATCCAAGTCAGCGGAGTTAGGAACTGGAGCACTCGGAAATATTTTTGCCCCTGTCCTCTCTGATTTCGAGCAAGCACCGTAACTAGGGGAACGCAGTGCGAACGAAACCAGGACTGTTCAGCTAAGCCCGATTCTGGTCTCGGCTAAAAGCAGATGCTCGGTTTATCTTTATCCCGGGACAAAGGTTTTGATCCTGAAATCCTGCAAACTCACAAGCTCGTTGCCCCACTTCAAGTACCCGGGATAAAGAACCTCGCCCCGGGACCATCGAGGCCCATTCGAATCAATTGCCAGTCGATCCGCGTGTGTAAACGGGTGTCCCGGTCTGTGCTGATTGGAATTAACACGCGGGACAGTCAGGCCTGGGTTAAACCAGGCGGCTGGTGCCAGCTGGGCAAATACAACCCACAGGCACACTCTGTTCTTGGCTACCCCGAGGGTCAGCAGTGCGACCCGGCAAAGCGGCTCCGGGTTTACACCCCGTGAGGCTGGGGCACTGCCTCAGGCGTTCACACGCAGCAGCGGGGGCAGCGCCGCGCTGCAATCCCTGAGCGGGGATGAATGGCTCGCGTGGCCCCGAGTCGGCCGGGATGAGCCAGTGATTATAGTTAAATCCGCGATAATGGATTTGGGGAAGCGCCGCACTGACAGCAACGAATGGATCGTTCAATTTATTAGCCAGATAAATCCCGCAGCTGTGAAGGCGCTGGCCTGGCGGCTCGTTGCGCCGCTCCACGGCGGAGCTGCTCGCAGCCCCGGCGCGGAGCCGCCTGCCCCTCCCGGCGGGCAGCGCTCTCTGCCGCGGCCGCGGCCGGGGCCGGAGGCTGCCACGTCGCCTCCGCTGCGGGGGCTGCCGGCGTCCCGACTCTGGCCTCGGGCCCGAATAACCTCCCGGCGCAGCCCCAGCCCCCCGGGAGCGGCAGCACCCCCGGATCCCTCCTCCCCTGCACCCTCGCACCGAGGCGACCCCGCATCCAGCCTCCTCTGGGAAGGCTCCAGGGCGCAGATCGCAGCAAGGGGCTGCGTTTGGGTTGATTTTAACCCCAGACCCTGGGCTGATTCCCGGTATTTCCGAGCGGGACACAGCTCCCTCTGCGCCGGGCTGCGGGGGCAGGAGCCGGCTCCGGCGTGAAACGTTTCTGCAGCTCCCGGTGCTCGGCCGTGCATCTGCACGCGGCCAGGCCCAGGCGGCTGCAGCCTGCGGCAGGAAGGCGACACGCAGCGCACCCAAGGGATCTGGGGGAGGAAGAGCCGGGCTCCCCTGCGGAGCCAGCTCGGCTTCTTCCTGCGGGGCGGGATCCGGCCTCAGACGCGGGCGCAGGTCGGCGGGGCCTGCACGGGCTGGAGGGGAAGACAACGGGCCGGGGCAGCGCCGGGAGCAGCTTCGCCCTGGCCATTAGGCCCGAGGTCGGTCCCGAAATGAGGGGCCAGGCGGGCTCCGTACAAAACCTCCTTTATTGTACAGGCGCGGGGGAAGCCGGGCAATAATTTAGCATGCACGCGTGTCCCTTCTCTGTTATAAATACAATATACAAAAATAAAGACGGTCCAGTCCGAGGTTTCCAGCAGCGCGGGGCGTTCCCGGCGCTCGGGCTCCGTGGCCCCGGGGAGGTTTTCCAGCTGTCCCGTAATACTGTGGTGAGCCGCG
>NW_017728886.1:15408825-15410105 GCF_001723895.1 Crocodylus porosus
GCCGCGGGGCTGCGCCTCCTCGTCGTCGGCCTCGGAGCAGTCGGAGGAGTGGTAGGGGCAGCAGTGTCCGGCCTCCTCGTCCTCCTCGGGCTCGCTGTCCCGCAGCTCCCGCAGCCGCCGCCCGCAGCCCTTCTCCGGCCCCGGCAGCAGCAGCTCCTCGTCCGCCTTGTCCTCGCCGCCGCCGCCCTTCTGCTTCTCGGCCTCCTGCGCCGCCTGCTCCTTGGCCTTCTTGCTGCGCTTCCACTTCATGCGCCGGTTCTGGAACCAGATCTTCACCTGCGGGACGGGGCAGGCGGGCGGGGGCTGAGCCGGGCGGGTCCCCGGGCCTCCCCGCACGCCCTTAGCCCTGGCCCTGGCCCTCGTGCCCCGCTGAGGCTGCCCGGGCCTCGCGGGCAGCCTGCCGCGCGGGGCGTGAGCCCCTCCGCCCCCAGGGCAGCCCCGGCGCGGGAGCCGCTCCCGCCCAGCGCGGGCCGGTACCCACCTGGGTCTCCGTGAGCATGAGGGACGTGGCCACCTCGAAGCGCTTGGGCCGGGACAGGTACTTGTTCAGCTTGAACTGATGCTCCAGCTCCAGCAGCTGCTGGCTGGTGAACGCGGTGCGGGGCCGCCGGCACTTCCCCAGCAGGTTGGACTGCGCCTGGGCTGGAGACAAGGGCGGCGGGCGTCAGCGGGGCTGCTGGTGCCCGAGGGCGCCGAGGGCCTGATCCCATAGTCCGGGGGCAGCGGTGGCCTTGGGGTTGTTGGGGCCTCGGGCAAGAGGCAGTTGGGACCCCTTAGAGGCTTGATTTTGATGAGCCACTTCCTTGCAAAAACATCACCCCCCCCAAAATCTGCCCCCCCTAAAGGGTGGTCGCCCGGTTTGCCCTCCTCTAAGGCCTCTACTGCCGGGGGCACCCAGAGGTGACCGGGCCGTGCTGCAGCCCAGGGATCGGCCCCGACCCCCGTTTCCCTGCCACCTCCACCGGGCAGCGGCGGAGGAGGCTGCTCCACGGAGGGCATTTCCCTCCGGCGGGGCAGTGCGCGGCCTGACGGGGGCTGCCCGGCCTGCCTGCGCCGGGCCGGGCGCTGCAGGGAGCCAGGAGCCGGCGGGGAAACGATCCCAGCCTCCGCGGAGGCCGCCGCAAATGGCTTCATCTCATGTCAAGGCCGCTTGCTTGCAGACAACGGCCTGGGGTGCTGGGGCAGCCCGGCACCAAAGGCCCCTGCGGCTGGCGGGCCCGGCGGTGCGGGGCAGCGGGAGCCGAGCGCGGGGCACAGCGGCTCCGAGCGGCCCCGGCCTC
>NW_017728886.1:15410925-15412254 GCF_001723895.1 Crocodylus porosus
AGCTTCGGGCCCGGCTCCCATTGGCCCCGCGCGGCGGGACGCGCCATTGGCTGCCGGGCCCGGGCGGGGCTCGGCGATTGGCCCCGCGGTACCTGTCCGCACCGCCCCCCACCCGCAGGTTGGAGGGGAGGGGATAGCCCCAGAAGCTGCTCAAGACCCGATCCGCTGGGGGCGGGGGGAGAGTGTCTTGCACACGCACAAAATGTAGACACGCGCACACACGCCCTGGGGAGCAGGGCGGCGCACGCTCCGGCCCAAGGAGCGCGGCGCCCGCCGCAGCCCAGACGAAGCGGAGCCCAGCGCGCTGCCTGCCGCCCCCTGCGCCGGGCCGGGGGGGCCGCACAGCGGGGCGCGGGGCCCTGACACCCAGCGGCGCTCGTCTGTAAAAGACGCGGCCTGGGCCCCGCGGTCGCTCTCGATCCGCCGGGAGGAGAGCCCGGCTGCAGCCCTGCCTCATGCACCCGCCTGTTTTATTTCCCTTCCTGCCCCGGCCGCCAGCTCCTCCCGGAGCCCCGCGCCGCCTTCCTCCGCTCTCCCGGGCGGCACACGCGGGTGTCCCTGCCCCGCGGCCGCGGCATCGCTGCAGCGCTCCGTGCGCCGGGCAGGGCGCTTCCCGCAAGGAGACGGCGCCGGGCGGCGTCGTCATCGTCACTAGTATTATTGTGGATGTTACTAGTATTGTCGTTGCTGTTATTACCACCACTGTCCCGTCATCGTCATTATACGTGGTGTTAGTATTGGTCTTACTATTAGGATTGCTGTTGTGATTACACTGTTATTCGCATCAGTGCTACTGTTATTGGTGTTCTCCTCGTCATCATTGCAGCCACTGCCACCGCGGCTCTCCAAACCCGGCTCCCGGAGGGCCCCGGGGGTGACCACGTTTCGTCCCCCCGACTGTGGCCGCCTTCTTCATCTGACAAGGGCCAACCCGCGCCCGGAGCCCGCGGGCCGGCGCGAGACACCGCCCCTGGTTGTTCCCGAGGGATCATTTCCCCCGGGGGCACTGCCGCCCGGCTGACCGCCCGCGGGAAGAGCGCGGCCGGCGTACTGCCAGGCCTGGGTAGGTGTCACTTCCAGGCTCGCACCGCCGCTGAACACATCAAATATTGACAGTCTGCGGCTGCCAGCAGCTTTGCTTTTTTTGCTTTTCTTTTCTTTTAGCTAGTGGCAAAGAACAAACCGGTGGGGAGCAGGCAGGCGGCCGCCACCCACAGGAGCTTTGGGCGCTCGTCCTGGGAGACCCCCAGACCCGGGCCGAGGAGGGGGCGAGCAGGCAGCGCCCGGGGGAGCAGGTCGGGCTGGTGCCGGGGAGGCTGGCGGGGTCAA
>NW_017728886.1:15412573-15436140 GCF_001723895.1 Crocodylus porosus
GAACACTGCACGCAGTCACATCCCCTTCCACACAGACACCCCATCCACACACAACCGCCACACACACGCGGCCCACCCATGCCAGCGCTGCCCCCCCCCCAAACACACATTCACACCACACGCCCGCCCGAGCACACCCACACTCGGCCCCTCTCCCTACGGACACCCGGGCGGGCAGCCCCCCGCGGGCCTGGCGCCCGCCCACGCGCCCGGCTGATGCGGGCCCTGGGCAACACGGGCAGCGCCGGGCCCATCCACCGCCACACGTCTCCCGAGAGACTTGCCCCAGGCTCCGAGGCGGGTCCAGCCTCCCCCCGCCTTGATGTGGCCGAGCCCTGCGGGATCCCCGGCCCGCTGGCCCTTGGGCGCCGGGCACCGCGGCTTGCAGCCCCGTGGGGGGGCGGACCCCGCCGCCGGCCGCGATCCAGCCCTGCCCCAGCCGGAGCCCAGAGCAGGCTGTGCTCTGCGGGCTGCGCCTGGCTCGGGGGTCCCGTCCCGCCCTCTCCGGAGCCCTGTGTCCTTCCAGCCCCGACGGCCGAGGGGCCCCTTCCCCGAGCCCTCGAAGGGGGGGATCGTTCCTCGCCTTGCAATTGCAATGCAAACGAATGGGTCCCCCCTGGCTGGCCCGGAGCTGAGGGGAGAGGGAGGCGGAGGCGAGGGAAGACCCTTGGTGCCCCAGCGCCATCTGCCCCCCTCGGCGCCGCCCCCCGCGCCGCTCGGGCTTTCCCAAGCAACCCTCCCCTCTGCTTCCTTTTACCCGAAAGGGGGCTGGCCCAGTTGCTCGGAGGGGCCCTCGTTCCCCACCGCCCCGGCGCTGCTGGAGGGAAATGCCAAGGCAGCCCTGGCAGAGCGCGTCAGTGGGTCTCAGCCCGGAGACCCCGGCCGGGGGGGCAGGTGCCTCGCCGCGCTAGCGCTGCCGGGCGCCCCAGCAGGCTTCGCTGGACAATCCCCCGATTTCAAAGAGGGATCCAGCGGGTTAAAAGAGCATCCCGCCCCGTTGGAAAGAGCCGCTTCAGGAGGGACAAGAGAAGGGTTTACAAAATACTGAAAGGCGAGGAGAAACTCAAGAGGGACCTATTATTCTTTGCAGCGCAGGAGCCGGGGTCACGGCGTGAAACCAGCAGGGGGTCCGTTTAAAACAGGCACGAGGAAGTCCTTTCCCCCCAGAGAGTCACTGAGGGGAGAAAGTCGTTGCCACCAGCTGCGGTGGGAGCCGCCGGTCCAGCCAGATTAAAAAGGGATTGGACCCGTCCTTGGAGCAAAGGGGCAGGGCAAGGGAACTTCCTAGGGTTTACACGCTGGAGGCTGCAGGCGGGGGGGAACCGCGGGCCCAGGTCACCTCCCTTTCACACCCGCGCTCTGCTCCTACGTGGCACGGGAGCCTGAGCAAGGAGGGCCTGTGGTCTGATCCAGCAATTAGCAATGTTTTCCGTTTTAGCGGTCTTTCTGAGTTCTTTGCACCAGAGGAATTGGTTTCGTTTTTTTGCGGTAACACGGGGAAAAAAAGCAAGAGCTAGGATTTTTTCGGGGGTGGGGGGAGGGAAGGGGCTCGATCCTAGGAGGGGGTCACGGCTACAACAAAGCTGACGCCCTGCGCTGGTGAGTAGTTGAAGGGAGGTAGGACGAGACCCCACCAGTGGTCAGCCGGGGCCCTGAGGTGGTCACGGGTGAGCGGTAGATGCAGCGGACTCCCCGCGGGCCATGAGGATGCCCAAACAGCCGGCCCACACTCTGGGTCCCCGGTTCCCTCCGGCGGGGAGACCCCTGCACTGTCCCCGGTGCCCTCGGCCCGAGTGACTTCATCTGGGGCACCCGTGAAACCGACGGCCCGCGGGGCCCGCCGGCCTGGGCTGGGGCTGCCCCGGCCAGGAGGGTCACGGAGCTGTTTCAACTCCGAGCCATGAGCTCTCCTCTCGGGAGGGGCCTGGGGGCTGCGGCTCCGGGATGTAAAATGAAAATTAATCCCCACCCGGCGCGCGCTGCACAGATGGACCCCACGCGGCAGCGGCGCTTTATGGCCTTTCCTTGATTAAAATAACAAGGGAAAGCTGCAGGCGAATTCACTTAATGTAAAAATAGAAAATATGACTTTACAGCCCTACTTAGGATATTGGCTCCGGGACCGGAGAACGAGTTTCCCGGGCGGCTAACACCCCCTCCGCCCGAGATCGATGGGACACGAACCGGTTTCGACAAACAGCCATAAATCACGGCTTTGCACAACGCCCTCGACAAGATGCAACAGGAAAGCGTCAGGCGGTTTTGGCTGGCTCTAATTCAAACGGGCGCAATTAAAGCAGGTGGCTAGGCAGCAGCTGGCCCCGTGGGTTTTGGGGGGTTTATTCTGGGGCAATACGACCCAGTCTCTGGATCCGACGTATATGCGGTGTGCCCGGAACACACGGGCTGTGCGCCTCTCATGTCTTGCTTTAGATGAGTACACGCGGGGCACACACCGCGGATCGGTTCGCCACGGCTGGGAAGGCAAGTAGCTAGGCACCTCGTGGAGATGGCACCTATTTGTTCCTAACGAGAGCCGGGTGTGGGTTTATCCAACAAGCTTTCCGCTAAACCCGTCCATCCGCTATACCCATCCCGTACGCCCATGGGTGCTCTCACCCACAAGTACCCTCTAGGTGTGTCACCTATATCCATAGGTTCCTCTCTGCAGCCTCTCACTTTGGGCACCGACAAGTCTATAGCTGGGTGCCCCGCAGACACAGGAAGCCACCGGGCCCGGAGGTGCTGCTCGGGTGGGTGTTGTCAGCCCCTCTCCACCCAGGGCGCAGAGGCTTGTCTCTCCCCCCCCACGCCGGACTTTGCCCTCCCTGCCCTCTCGCGCGGGCATTACCAGTTCCCCCCACGTGTCCCGTTTGCTCCCAGTGCTCGGCGCTGGAGGCCGAGACCTGGCGAATGAACTCGGCTGGGCGGCGGCAGGGCCTGCAGCTGCGCTGCCCTCGGCGAGCTCCGTGGCCCCCACCCCGGGCGGGGCAGCCGGACGCGGCCACCAGCCCGACCCTTCCCGCCGCGGGGAGATGGCCCTTGGCAGAGCCTTGCGCCCCAGCCCTCACCAACCGCTGCTGAGCGGGGCGCGGGGCCCACTCGTGTTCACGGCGGGATCGATGGGGCCGCGCGTCTCCGAGACGGCCCAGCGCACCTCCAGAGGCAGCCCCGGCACCGCTCTCCCGCCCGCCCAGGCCCGCAGGGCGGCGGGGCAGAAGCCCGGCTCGGCTGCGAGAGGCGGCCGCGGCCCGTGCCCCCAGCCGGGGCTGCAGCCTGCTCCGGCGCGGGAGCGGCTGCGGGGGAGACTGCGGCTGTCGTCGGGCCGGGGCCCCCCGGCCGCTCGCCTGCCTTTGTACTCAGTGGAGGGTCCCGAGCTGACTCCGGGGCCTCCCTCCTGCCTCCCCTCCCTTCGCTTCCCGTAGAAAGCGCTTCAGGTGAGCTCACCTTGGAGCTGGAAGCGGAGTTGGCAGCTCCCCCTCTGCCACGCCACCAGGACCTGCTCTTTCCACCCGCACCTAGCACGGGGGGAGTCACCGCCCCACTGGGGGGCTATGCGAAGCGCTATAAGTAATTATTCATCTCACACTTTCAAGACCAAAGTGCTACGGGCTCAGTTCTTGGTTTCCTTCCTACCAGCTTATTTCTTTATCTATTATTATTATTATTATTTTAGATTAGGGTCTGGAGGAGAAAACTACCGGCCTGGTTTTCAGTTTGGAAGAGCACAGGCTTTCTGACCTGAGCTTTAGCTGGGGCCGGGCAGGAGAAATAACACGGCGTAGGCAGCGGGCCAGCAATATTGCCAAAAACACATATTACACTGCGACATTCTGTAAATGAGATAATGATACATAAACCTCCGTGATGAATGGGACATCCCCGAGATGTCTCCTCTAAATTAGCCGCTCGCATTGACTGCTAATAATGGTGAGTTTATGAAAGCAATTTCGGTGCAAAAAGCAAAGGGTCTCCTCGGTCTAATCAGCCTGCCTGCCTTAATGGATGAGGGGGTCAGGCGGAGAATTATTGACACTCTGCTGCCCTTAACCTGTTTCCCAATAAAGCTGATTAGTTTTTGTCAATTCATCAGCTAACCACTCTCGCCGGGACTGCATCAAAGCCTTATTTGCTCAGGGGAAATCAACAAGTCACAGATCAGCTCCATTAAGGAGCCGCTCCCGCCGCAGACGCGCGTGTCAGACCCGCCCGGCAGCGCGCCCCCCCCGCTCCGCTCCCGGCTGCGACTCCTGGGGGGCCGGATCCTGATGGGGGCACAGATGCGTGCCCCCTCGAGCAGGCGCGTTGGGCTGCCCAGGCCTTGGAGGGGGCGAAGCGTGGCCCCCATCCAAACTCTCCTGCTGTCGGAGCGTGTCCCAGAGGCGCCGCCGCGCAGAGACCGCGCAAGCGAAAGGGCAGCAGCACACGAAGTTGTTTCCTCTCCCGGGCTCCTGCCTTTGCCAAGAGCGGCTGTGCTGATCCCAGCGAGCCGCGGAGGGAGCGCAGGGCCGGGCCCCGGGGGAGGGATGCCCGCTCCGCCCCCAGCTGGAGGCCGCGCTGGCCCGCCGGGGCCGGGGCCGGGGCCGGGGCAGCTGCTGTTAATACCCCTCAAAGAAGCATCTTCCCCCAAGCCCCAGGACTTCACCTCCGACACGAGCCGGGCTTCAAAAGCCTCCAGCCCAAACTCGACTCCTTGCACCCCCGCACACCCAAAGCGGGCGCTGCCCCTTTAAGCCCCAGGCGGCAGCTTCCCCGCCCATCCCCCTTCAATTTAATTTCATTAAAACAGAGCATGAATATTTCTATTAAACCTAAAATGAAATATGAAGCCATTTAGACTCTGCCTGCACCAATCACCCAGATTTATGACTTTTATTCATCACATCAAGAGCTGGGAAAAATGAATTTTCTTCACCCAGGAAGGAAATAAAACCCCAGCCTTGGTCATTTCCAGAAAGCTGTTAATTTGCCCATGTGGTAATTACTTTCACAATTAACTAAAATACAAATCAACTTGACAAATTGGGTTAGTTTATATATTAATTAGCCCGCTTAAATTTATTCATTATGAAAAGACAATTTAAGAAGACCTCGGGTGTCTGTTTTATTGCAATAAATTATTGGTAGGAAATGGGGCGAGTAAAGCGGCGTAATGGTGGAGGACGCAGCGTGCGCTCGCCCAGGAGCGGAGCCTTCCCCGGCGGGGCTCGGGCGGGCGCGCCCGCAAAGCCCGGGTGCACGCGTGGGGCTGGCGCGTGGCCGGAGCGGGAAGCCGGGCTGGGCGAGCGCGGGGCCCAGCGCGCCTCGGGCTCCTGATTTAGCTCCATGTCGATAGAATCATTCGATGCCTTTTAGCTTGTGATCTTTATAAATGTCCCTCTATTAAATTAGAAAATGATTCTCTTCTCGTTTAATTGTATTCTTTCGTTTCTTATTTCCAATTAATTAGTCCTATCGACGTTGCGATATTTTAAAAGACTGGAGTCCGTTTCCAGTTTAAAATATATGGGTCAGCACACGCTATTTTATACTCGACACAACTATATAATGTGGTTTTTAAATACTCTTCTCTCATACGTCTTAAACATCTGGCTAAATGCATCGCTTGGAGCCGCTGCAGGTGCTTTGCACGAGGAGGACAAACCTCCCCGCTTAATCCGCGGGAGCTCTCGGGGACGTGGGCCCGGGAGAGACGCGGACGAGCTCCCCAAGCCCTTTTCTCTTACGGCTTCGAGTCATTATTTAAATGGCTTGTCTGAGTTCAGCCAGAAACGGCTCCTACCGCCGAGATGAAGGTTAAAGACAAATCCTGCGGTGGGGGGAGCGGGAGCCCCGCCCAGCCGGATAAGCAGCCTCCGGGCGGCCGGGCCAAAGGCGACGTGGGCCGGCGCCGTGTCACGCGGCAGCGCAACGCGGCGCAGACGTGCGGCAAGCGCCCCTCGGCAGGGCGGCGGGGCAATCCGTGCCTGCTCCGTTCGGGGACAGGTCTTCCACGGTCTATTCAAACCAAAACTAAACAAAACGACGTCCCGTCCCCCAAAAGCCACAAGCCAGCTGCCTCGTTTGGTGCCAGCTCCGGCTGCCCCTGGAGGGTCGGAGCGGTTCCTGTGCCTGGATGGATTCCCGCCTCCCGCGCCGGTCGCCCGCTCAGGGTTGCGGGATCGGGCCCAGCCAGCGCGTTTCCTTTTCCAGGGAGTGACTGTGGCCCGCCACCCCAAAGCCCCTTGGTGCCATGGCTGTGCCTCCCGCCCCTGCCGGGAGACGCTCGGAGCGGCTGCCAGTCCCAGGACCCGGGCGGGTAGAACGTCGGCGCCCGCCGGGTTCCCGGCGTGGGACGCGGAGGCCCCGCGCGTTCCGCCCCGCGCGCGAGCAGCGGCTCAGCCCGCCGTCTGCGGACGCGGGGCGACCCTGCGGTGAGAGCCCCCGGGGCACCGCTCGCCCGCCCCCGCCCTTGTCCCGCTGCGCGCGCCTGGACACGAGGGCGAGCCGCGGGCCTCGTCCTGCGAGTGAAACGCCCCCCTAGCCGCTGCGTCAGCGGGGGAAGCGCAGAGGGATAGGGTCACCCCTGCCCCGAAGGAGGCTCCGGGGGAATCGGCCTTAGGCTCGTCCCTCCTCCTCCTCTTGCCCTGGATCCACCTTCTGATCTCAGCCCCCATCAGAGCCCGTGGGTCAGTCTGCGGAGGGCCCGGGTCAGGGAGGGGGAGCCCGTGTCCCCCCGCTGGCCTCTGTCCCCGGCTGCAGGGGTGAGCCCCTCCCCTTGTCCTCCACTCCCGCTGAGCTGGGGCCATTGACACTGGCTGGAAACCTGCCTCCCCTGCCCAGGCAGCAAGTGCCTGCCATTGAGGGGCTGGGAGCAGCCTGGGAAGCCGGCAGGGCTTGGTTCTCCCCCCCGCAGTCCAGGGAGAGCCACCTGGGCCGCACGGGGAGTGTGAGAGGGTTAGCTGGCAGGTAGGTGGCCCAGGAGCTGCCTGCCTCAGCTGAAGGCAGTAGGGGCAGGAGCAGGCTGTAGCCTACAGAGTAATCTAGAGGGAGGGGAAAGCTCTGGTCTAAGTGACACAGTGCCTGGCTAGGAGGCCTCAGCCACCCAAAGGGGAGCAGTTTCCTGGCCAGCCTCCTCCCTTCCCCTCAGGGCCTCTTATTGCCACTAGGTAGTAGCCTTGTACAAATATCAGAGCGGGGAGGGGGGGGAAACCCAGCTCCTGGACAGCAGGTGGGACCTACCAAGCTGAGCTGTCCCCTTGGGCTTCTCAGCCCTGCCCCCACTATGGTAAACATGACAGCCTTGCAGGTGGGCCAGGAGCGGAGGGGCCATGCTGGGTCATTTCCTTGTTCAGGGAAATGCCTCTTCTTCCTGCCCCCTTGGCTTGAGGCAAGGTGGACCCAGGGAGAAGTTGGAGGTCAGGGCCTGATGCACCCAAGCAGGAGGGAAACTGCAATATAGGGAGGGGGTTTCTACAGGTAGTTCATATCAAAAAGGTTCTGGGTATAGGCACATCTGCCAGTTGTGTGTTTTGGAGGAGAAAGTGCCCTGCATTTGATGCATGATCCAAAGGCTCTTGGGATCAATGGAAAGCCTCCTCTTAACTTCAGAGGTTTAGGACTGGCCCTCGTGTGAAGCTGGTTTTGGCTAAGCAAGCAGTCCTGCACTCCCTGCCTTACTCCTGAGCCCTTAGCATTTTAGTCTTGAAAGACTAATTAATGAAAACACTTCACACAGTGCCCAGTAGGGAGGTTATCCCCCTTCTAGGAATGGGTGGAAAAAGCAGGTCCTAGTGTTTTGGGGGGGGGGAGGGGCTGTAAACTCCAGTTCCAGCTCCAGGGTGACATCACCTGAAGCCTTTCTATGGGAAGGGAAGGGAAGGGAAAAGAGGCAGGAGGGAGGGAGATCCCTCGTGTTAGAGGTGAGGTTGCTCTGCAAGGGAGAAGCTCTGCTTCTCAGGGCTTCACCCTTTGTTAGGAAATAGCTCTAACAAGATTTGCAAAGGACAAAGCGGTTAGGACCTGGAGAAGATCGCAGTTGCATTTTGAGGGTTCTTAAAGGAAAGCTCAGTTCATTGACCTGTTCACACCAGCTGGGACTTGCTCCCAGTGGTTAAAGTATATGATTACATGAACGCCGGCTGGCTTTATGTTTAAGCAATGGTCTTGTCCAGTTACAGAAAGAATCAGACCTGACAAAGCCCTGCCCCTGTGCCACCAAGCTTGGGTCCAACAGGCAACAGGTTCCTCTGAACTGTGTCTGTGTGGCATGGATGGGTCTCGGTGCAGAAGCTGGATCACGTCAACCTGACACTTCTAGGTGATGGATAGGAGATTTGTCTACAGCTTGAGGTATTTTGCACTTGAGTCCCACTGACTTCTTTATGGGGCTGGGAAGATATTTTTTTTTCATAATAAACACCTGGAAGGGACTTGTTTGCCCTGAGTGCTGACTGGCACAATACTTTATTTGCTATAGTTAAGTTCCAAGTTAAATCACCATTAGCAAATAGTTTTTTCTGTTGTCAGAAAGTTCTGTGCAGAGTTACTACTAACCGTGCGCTGAGTCACCAACACTGGTATCTTTGGAGAGAGGTAGGAATCTGGAAATGGCTTTCTAATGTGTGTAGATTAGGCAATCATTTGTGTGGGATGGTTTAGAACCGGATGATCCTGCTGTGAGCAGGGGGGGACTAGTCAACATCCTGACCTGGACCTCATGGACTTGGCATCAGCATGTTCCCTGCTGCTCTGTTATTTAAATGGTAAATGTCTTCCCAACAGATATTAGGGAAAAGGACTTGGCTTTGCCCATGTGAAAATTCTTATATTTGTTGTGTTGAATAGCTTTCTTCCATGCTTTAGAGCAGAGGCTTGATGCTTTGCTGGGTGGGGTACACTGGTGTCAGGGATGTGCCTGTGATACTCTGCACATATTGAGTTTTGGGGGAAATTCAGTGCATACACAATCAATGAAGTAAGCAGACCATCAGGGCACGCCTATGGAGCAGAGCACACACAGCTCCCTCAATAGGTGTCCAGTCCCTTTCCTAGGGGCCAAAGGAATGCGTAGCCTCGCCTTTGCCTTCTCCTCCTTCAGCTCTCTAGCATTTGGGGCCTCGAATTCATGTCACAGGAACAACATAAATGTCATAAAAGATTAATTATAAGGGGAGATTAATAATGTGACAAATACCATTGTTTTCCATTCTGGGTTTCAAAGGTCCTTCCCAGCTATTGTGGGCTGAAGAAAGGGCTTAATTTGGTAAAATCTAACTAGGAACCTCTTCCATTATTGATTCTAACAGGCATCATTGTAGCAGCATTAATCACAATAAGCTACTTGGAGATTTAGGTGATTGTAATATGTTATTCCATAAGACTCTCATCATGATTTAGCTTTGATTAATGCTCATTCATAAAATGATATAAACTTATTTCTATTCTATTCTCCAACACAAAGCCACAATCCATCCAATAGTTTAAAACACTTAATTTAAAAGGATGATACATGTACATGGGTGTCTGCAGAGGAGGTTGGAGTGAGGGTTAAAGGGGTTATTTCCAAAGGAGAAAAATGACTGGATTACTGGCTGTCCAAATTGTTTCTTGCCTTACATCAAGTTGTCTTACAATTCTCACTCCTTCAGGTCATCCAGTAGAGTTGGTTCAGTTCCTTGATGCTATGTACCATAGATATGATGAACTTGCCTTCAGAACTGAAGGGTTCCACACCCCAGATCAAACAAATAGGACAGTGATGCTGCTTAAAAATAAATAGCAGCTGCAAGAACAGGCACATGCCTCTGGTGTTCCAGGTTGATCTCTGTTGGGCGCATCTACACAAGATTACTGCATTGTAAGCGTCACCATCTACATGTGCAGACACTTACTACAACATAATTTGCTTAATCACAAGTAAATTTGATATCTGCAAATGAAAGTAATAAATATACTTGAGATAACGTACTGCGCAGTAATACATGTGTAGATGCCTGATTGGGAGCAAATGTGCAGGGCAACAGGGGGTAGAAGATTGCTTCCTTCCCCTGGGAGCTGCCTGCTGCTGGGGTGGGCTTTGCCGTCAGAACCCAGGCAGGGACTAAGTCCCCCTGCTTCAGCAGCAGGGAGCTCCCAGCTGTTGTTCAGTGATCATGGGGCCAGGGCTGGGAGATCCTTACCTCCCAGCCTGAGCCCCACAGCCATGGAGCCAGGGCTGGGACCCATCTTGCAGCTGCGGTGCTGGTTGGATTTCCCAACTCCAGCTCCACAGTTGCAGAGTGGGGGCTGGGAGCACCCTGCTGCCAAGGCAGGGTAACATTGTCCCTGCCTGGGCTCCAGTGGTGGAGGCAACAGGTAGCTTCTGGGGGCCAGGAGCAATGAATGTCTCAGCTCCTGCCAGGAGACAGCTGTCTCATGGCCCCTGGGCTAGCACCTGGGGGCAACCTAGATCTTCCCTGGCTGTTGCAGGGGCCAGGTGCAGGGCTGCAGTGAGTGGGAGCAGCAAATCTGCTCCTGCATTCCTGCACATGTAAACACATGCCCAGGAGAGTTTACTCTAGAGTAAACTTCTCCCAGATTATTTGCATGGGTAGACATGCCCATTGAGTAGCTCACCACAGACCGGCTCCTACTCTCAGGTCCCCAGTGTGTGGATCTTACTCCATGCAGAACTGGGCCAATTTTTGTTCTCATTTCCAGGGGTGAAAATCTGGGATAACTCTATTTGTGTTTTTGCAAATTTAAAGCATCGTTACTGGGAGCTGGATCTGGCCCATTTATTTTCAGTGCCATGGTCTTGGCACCTGAAAGATCAAATTGGTTTTATTTTTCTGAAGCTTTTCTAGTGCATCTGCTTTAGGGTTTTCCATGGATATCTGGCTGCAATGCAGCTGATCTTTTCCCACTTAAAATACCTTGGCAATAGCAGAGGCCCTTTTGGGCTGCACGTAATCCCTCTGTCTGCTCCCTTCTCTTCTTGTAGGCAGTTTAGCTTGGCCAAATAACCAATGGAACATAAACATACTCACTTTCTATTTCCTCCTAAAACTGTACCATAGGGTTGTTTAGTGAGTACACAATATTATGTTCCTCATTAGCTGAGACACCTCAAGAAAAAGATGAAGGAAGCAGGAAGGGAACAACTTAACTATCAAACTGTTTAAGAAAATTAAATTCCTTTTTTCATGGGCTGGGAGGTGATGTCTAGCTGAGAAACCCTATTTAATACGTAGGTCAGCATTTGGTGCTTTACTATAATAGATAATGGATAAAGAGTTCATAGGAGCACATGATGGGAAATATATTGATAATTCAATTTTTCTTTGCAAAATGTCTGTAACGATTGCAATTTTGGTTTAATAATAAATTTAACTTATACAAATCGCTTGATTCAAACCCAAGCTTTTCTAACGACATCCAGTATTAATAATATCTGTCTAGCCAGCTAAAGAGGTTTTAACAGAGTATGCCAGGGTGTTCTGCAATTAGAGTAGCCATCTGCCCTTTATTAAAACTGCATTAACCTTTACATTAAAATACATTTAAAATGCAGACACACTGAAAATATCAAACACAAATAAAATAAATCTTGAAGGTTTCCTTGCTTCATTGGCTTATTTGTGTAGAAGGTGACAATCTGTTGTTATGGCATTCATAATTTTCCAGGGAACGGTAACATTTCATAGCAGTCATTTTCCTGGGTAAAAGATTGGGTCTTCTTAGGAAATAATTGCACAAAAGTAATGGCATTAATGGCATCTCTGCTGAGGATTCAGAGAACATGACGTTGTTTACGGAAGGTCTGGAAAATCATTTAAAGTTCATGTTATTAGCTGAAAAATAAATTGCTTTATTTTAAGGGGCACATCTCGTTTGCTCTGCTCGGGCAAGAAGCCCTTCTGATTTCAAGGAGGCTATTCACATAGCTAGAGTGGGGTCACTTACAGAAGTGAGATGCTCAAGGTGCTGCCTTTGGAGTAATTAGTTCATATGGGTAAATATTGTAAATGGCATCTGATTAGAGGGGTAAATTCTCCTATTTCTGTTGCTAGGGGAGATTCCGCTGGCTATAGAATTAGAGTAGCTGCATAAGGGGTGAGTGTACCCTGCATTAATCATTCCTATTATTGGCAGAGCTGCTAGTGCTGTCTATAATCAAGGCTGCCCTAACTTGATGCTAGAAGACCCTGTTTTTAGCTGCTTATAATTTTGCCAGATTTAAAGCATTTGGACCATTTTTTATTTGTATTTATTTATGTTGGAAAGTTTCAGCACAGATGATTTCAGCCACTTCCAGGAATGACATTAGTGAAAAGGATATGACCTTGCCCATGTCAACATTTGTATGCCCATTTTATTGATAGCTTTTTTGCGTGATTTGAAGCAGGGGCTTCACACTGGGCTAGGAGGGTATGCTGGTGTCAGGGATGAGCCTGTGATAATCTGCCTAATATTGAGCAGAGTATGAGCCTTTGGGAAGTTCAGTGCACACATGATCAGTGAAGGATTGTTAGCATTTGGCAGATAAATTCTGTCTGCACTGGGCATGCTCCAGCCTAGGACATTAGGGCCTGACTTTCCCCTGTCATTGCTTCTCCTGACTATTGTGGTGCTGAGCACAGGGAATGAAAGCAGGGAGGAATATCTTCTGTATTTTCAATGTCTTTGCCAGTGTCCTGGCAAGGAGGAGGAAGCTGCCAGAATCAGATAAAGAAAGGATCTAGACTTGCTGGAGGCAGCAAAGGGATTGGAGTGGGACAAGAAACTAAAATGAAAGCTGGAGACTGGCACTGGTTTGCTGAGAAGACAGGGAGCAATTTGGATTCTCTGGGCACAGAGACTGTAGGGGAAACTGCTAGTCAGCTGAGACTGAATGACTTGCTATGGCCAGTGAGATTTTTGTAAACTGGTAAGGGAGGATGGGGTGGCAGAGCAAAGAGAGCAGAACTGTGATAGGAGCATGGAGATGATGGATAGGCCAGAGCCAAGTGGTGGGAAGACGCGGGACTTTGATAGAGAGCAGCTGTTGGAGTCATGCTTGAATAAGGCATTAAGCAGAGGGGTATGTAAGACCTAGGCTGTTTCCTTCCAGAATTTGGATTGGAACCCAGTGCAGAGCCCCAGAACCGTGGGGGGGAGCGGGGGGTGCAGTCTCAGGGGCCGCAGAGCCCAGCACCAGTGAGGGCACAGCAAGAGGGCTGCAGTGCCAGGGAGGGCATGAGCTACAAGGAGCTGGAGAGCCCAGTGCCAGAAGGGTGCAAGTTGCAAGGCCCAGGGGCCCAGTAGTAAGAGGAGTTTGTGGGCTAGTTCCTCAAAGCCGGGTCCAACACTGTGGGTCTGGGATAACTATATCAAAGGGGCAGAATCTGAGTGGGCTGAGGCCCCAACAGAGCATAACACCAATGTAACACCTGCAAGGCATGGGGAGTGGTAAAGGGATGGTTGGAGTCACTCAGTTGGCCCATAAGGCCTGAGGTGCCTCGTGCAGCACTGTACTGAAGAGAAGTCTGGAAAAGGGCCTACAGATCAGAGAGCTTGAGTAAAGCTCAGTGAACCAGGACTAAGTGGAGGCTCATGGGCAGCCTCCTGAGTTATTTTTCCATCATAGACATGGCAGGTGAGATAAGAGGGTGCCCTCAGGGCAGAGCTTGCATGGTTGCAGAGTTGCCAGGGGCATCATGGCCACCCCGAGGATTGCTCTCCATGACACCCAGGAAGTCTGAGTCTTACCATTTCCCTGCTTTTGAGAGCATCTGTGAAACCTGATGGCACTGTGTCCCATCTCCCACTGGTACTGGTCTTCAGACAGGATAACAGCCTACTACAGCTATCAGTTACTCAGATCATTTTGAATGATCACTTTGGGGTTTTTTTTAAATTTCCAAGGACTTACTTTTGGAATACATTTTATAGCTTGAAAAACCTCAGATACTGACACTGAAACTAAATGTTTAGATTGACCCAAAACAAAACCTTTTCACAAAGTTAATTTCTTGGGAATTTTCAGAATTCGTTGTTTTTCTTCAAAGCAGAAATTCTGGTTTCTTTGGAGCTCCATAGTTCAGTGTTTCCTGTGCACTGGGCTGTCCCAGTCAGAAGGTTAGTTCCAACAGAGTTCTGTTGATAAGGACATAGTACTAAAAATAAAAGACTTGACATTAAAATCTTTCAAACCCATTTGCTGTTGTGCAACTCACTATACTATTTTTATTATATTTTTAGTGGAATAATACATCTTTGTCTAGAAAGAAGGGCTGTCTTGGGGCGATGTGTGTGGAAGAGAAGCAAGTTTTCAAACAGGTTTGTAGTTTTCTTAACTGGCTTTATATATGATCCTTATATTGACATACTTTTTGATTAATATTGTATATAACATTCCTTAATGCATCAAGATAATTCATTACGCAAAAAACATTCTACCACCTGGACATTTTATTGATGAAATGACATTTTATTGATGAAATGACAGTTTAATACTAAGCTTGCCTAAAGCTTCCATTGAATCAATTGGTTTAGTTCAGTTAGGATAGTTGTGGGAATAGAGAACTCAGGAACTCCATTCAGCTTTTACCATATTTGAGACCTGGCTGCATGTGTATAGCTTACTTCTGGTAGTTAAAGTTGTGTTACTCTAGATCTTCTGTTATGTAAGTCACATCTACACATGCAATTAATGCATAAAGATACATTCTGGCACTTATTGTGCCAGAGTTTATTGCTCCTGGCTGTGCCTTTTGAACATGCACCCAGGACCACAGCATGTTGACCCAGGTCAAAGCAGCTCTGGTTGGCAGGGGACCCTGGAGGGCCAGTGTGCCAGCCTGAGGCTGCTCTCACCCCTCTCAACATGCTGTAGAGGGGCTGGTTGGGGGCACAAGGGTGCTGTTTTGTGGGAATAGCCAGCAGGCAGCCCCCGCACTGAGGTACTCTTGTGCCCCAGCTAGCCGGGGCAGTGTCTACATGTTCAGTGCTGCAGACTTCAAAAACTCTGCAGCAGGATAGTACTTGTATTTATAAGTACTACCCTGCTGCAGAGTTTATTAATTTACTCTAGTCTAATAGCACTGCATGTGTAGACATGAGATGTTTACTGAGGAGCTAATTAGTCTACTCTGCAGTAAACATCCCATGTAGACACACACACGGTGAACAACATTAAACTCTGGTTCATGCTGTCAGTGGGTGAAAGGTCCCTGAAAGTGAAAAAAATCATTGGAAGGGCCTTTGTGGTATTGGAAAATGGTCACAACTTCCCTTTTTGGCTGACGGCATCAATACATTCCTGCTATTCAAGAAATTAATGGAATTGGCCAAAGATGAGTTGTTTGTCAGTGGAGTTGTTGCAGCTAAGGTGTATGGGGAAAGAGTCGATTCTATGAGGAATGTTTCTTCTTGGAGACTAAGGGCTACATGCTATTTCACGTTATGTACTAAAAAGGCAGTAACCTAGCCGCATAAGTGCCCCTTCGATACTCATGCACAGTTTCTAGTCTCTTCTTTGTACAGGCTGGATGCAGAAATATCCACATAAGTACTGAGTATGCTCTGTAGGGCTGTACTTTGGCTGGAACAATGCACAATGCAGTATACTTGTCTACGTACATGGCTAAGTGTTGAAATTGTAGCTGGACTAAACCTCATGACTATCAGGAGGAAGAAGGTCCTCCCATGCACCAACCTAATAGCTTAGTGGCTATGGCATGTACTCAGGCTGTAAGCCCCTCACACAGAGGGGATATGAATCTGCATCTCCTGTTTTCCAGCATAAAGATCTAACCATCAGGCCATAGTTTAGGCATTATCCAGTCCCCTCTTCAGTCTTCCCCTCAAAACTGGCCTCCCGGGCAGTGAAAAGGGGGAAAATATGTGGGGCCCAGAGGAAGAGACCAAGCTAGATGGTGTGTGCCACAATGAAGTGGCTGCTGATCTGGGTGGGACAGGACCTGGGCCCTTGATTCCAATCGGGCAGAAACTTGCCTACTGCTTTCCATCCATTTTTATTAAAGGAATATTTGATTTCTTTGATAAAATGTAGTCGGTTGGCTTGAAGAGAAGGGTTAGATAGGGAACGGCATCTAACCCTGTGGGCTGGTGACTAGAGTAGTGCTCGGGAAAGCAGAAGGTACAGATTCAAACCCTGTCTGAGTGTGGGGGGGGCGGTGGGGGTGTATCTGGCTGAGTGCCATAACCTCCGGGTTATTGTGTTAAAACATGGGAGGCCTGCCCTTCTTCCCCTGTGTTTGACTTCCAGTAGGCAGGTATGCAGATTCTATGCCAGCCTTCACCCAGAGGGCTTTGAGTTTACATTTCATGTATCCTAGCACACTGCTCTAATGACTATGATGTCAGGGATGATGTAGGTCCCTCCCCAGTGAGTGAAATGAAATCAGAAACCATGTATCAGAATAGCACTCTGCATAATTGTTATTGGGCAGAAAAAGTGAAACCATTTTAAGATTTAAAGCTTTACATGCACAGATGTATATTGTCTGTGTGTTTTCCAAAGTGGAGGTCTGACTCAGCCCCTTCCCCGGTCTCTTTTTCACAAGAAGTCATTGACTTGGGTGATTACTGATACAGATAAGAGTTGGTACCCATACTGGTAATATAAAGAAAGGATGTGGTCTAGTGAGGCAAGCACAGCTGTGGGTGGTATCTACTCCTATTGTTCTGGTTGGTCAAGTCAGTGAACCTTGGTGTGTAGCCTAACTAGACTTTTTTTTTAAATAAACACTTTAAAATGATTAGATATTTTGGGGAGAAGGAGAAGAAAATGTATGAGTGATTTGGGAACGAAAGTCTTGTTGCATCTCTTGTAACCCTTAATTATGTGGGGAAGTATGATGCCCTTCGTCTGTATTTTAGCTTCCCTAATGGGAACTTGAGAACCATGTTTTATATAACTTACAGCAGCAGCAATGCAACTAGGCACTTCTGTACCCTGGGCAGAAGTGGTACATTGGGCTGCAGCCAGGCTGCTGGCAGTGGTGGTGGCCAGGCCAGCAGTGGCACTAGCAGCTATTTGTGTGACCCCCCACCCCCAGTCTGTAACCAGTGCTGTTGTCCCAGTCACCACCCTCCATAGTCATGCTGTTTATAGTAGTGCTGTGAGTAGACCTGGTTCAGAGCTTTCTAACATACTTTTTCACTGGAAAGCACTGATTCACTTAAACCAAACCTTTTCACAAGACCAGGCCAATTTTGATTACAGCTTTATTGGAAAATGTTCCGCAGGTCCAGACTGGCATGCCTAGGTAATATCAGAGACCACAGCGAATACTCAAAAGAATAAGGCACTAGATCTTGATGTAGGAGATTTGGGCTCACGGTGGTCTGAATCTGGCAAGGCAGGCTCCTGAATATAGATCTCCTGCATCCAAGATGAAGTGTCCTCATTGCTATTGGTTAGACCAGATTCTTGATCTCTCTCTCTCTCTTAATAGTTTGAAAACTTCTCAGGGTTATCTTAATATAGGAAGGGAAAACTTTTTTTTGTCCAGCCCTAGTTGTCCAAGGTACTAGTTAATGCTCACGTCTAAATTGCTATCAAAGTGCTAAGAAATAAAGTTACTGCTATTCGCTGGAACAGAAGTGTGTGTCCTGTCAACTATCTTGGAGTGTTATGAATGTCAGTAGTTGAAAAAGGATGGCTAGATGTCAAGTTTAGAGAAAGGAGCCCCATGTAAAACAGATGTCAGTGACTATGTTATCATGCTAATATATTAGCAAATTTATATTAAGGTGTAGACAATCTTTATATGTGAAAGTAACTTCAAAACAGTACTGGCGATGTAGGTCTTTGGTGTTAACATGAGACTATTGCATACAAACATAGAGGGACACTACTAGAATGTGATGATGATAAATCAATGATATTGAAAGACCGTGGAGACCAGTTCACACTGATATTAGATAACAGTGTACGCAAATCAATGGAAACTGCTTTATGATATCCAAAGCAAATTTCAGTGCAAGATTAAGTAAACAATGTTGCAATGTCAAGATGATATGAGATCAATGGAAATCTCTGGAGATGACGTGAATGAGTCTGAAACACTATCAACAGTTTGGGATTGGCTGTCTCAAAATTAAATGAACAACTGATATGATTACCATTAGTAGTAGCAACACTATTACTGTAGCAACTGGTTACGGACCCATTGTGATAGGCACTGTACAAACCGAGAACAACAAAGATGGTTCATGCCTTAGAGAATCTACAACCTAAATATAAGACAAGAGATAACTTGAGGGGAATCTGCAGAAATAATGACTCCATACTGGTCAGCATTAGAGCCAAGGGTCTTGGCACAAAAGTCAGCATCAGAACCAGTGGTCTTTGTCAAGATTTTTAGAGGCCCAATGGCAAAGCAGAGTTTTAAGGAGGGGGCTGAAGGATACTGAGGTAATATATCCATGGAGTGACTCTTTAAGTGTGAGGGGCAGCATGGAGAAAGCATAAAGATGCTTATTTGAAAATGTGACAAATGATCATTTGGATGTGGGAGTCAAGACCTCAATCGTGAAAAAAGACAATAGGCCAGATGGAGATAGGTTGTAAAAGGCCTCAAAAAAGAAAGAAAGAAAAAGTGAACCGCAGTCACAAGTGTTTAATGCGATAGAGAAGGGCAAGCGGGCATTTATCAAGGCCAGAGAAACATATCTTGAAGTAAAAGCAGAACAAGGTATTGAGATCTATGAAGAGAATCCTAACTGTATGGAAGGACAGCCTAGCTATAAGGACTAAGAAGGAGAAAGGGAACCATGCAATCGTTTATGGGCCTGAGAACAAGGAAGATGGTGGTGGTGTCTGCAGTGATCAAGAAATGAGGTAGCTGTGAGAGCTGAGTGGAGGGTATTAAAAGCTTTGTCTTAGCCATGTTGAGCATGAGCTGATGGTTGGACACTTGTGAGATGTCACAGAGGCAGGATGAATTTTTATTTGGGTAGTTCTGTAGCAGAGAGAATGAACTGTGAGCTCTTCCCGTTTTTAGTTCAGACTTTTGGCAGTAGAGGGTATTAGGTTATATCCCTGATGAGGAACCTTGAATAAGTACGTCAACATTAATCTCGTACAACATCCTCTTAAGCAGGCTAGTAAAATATGGTTCAAACGAAACTATTAGAAGGTGGGCATAGTATTGGTTGGAAAACTGTACAGAAGTTATTAATGACTTGCTGTCAAACTAGAAAGATGTATCTAGTGGGGTTCTATGCTGGTCTGCCTTAGGTCTACTACTAGTTTGAATTCTCTTTAGCGACAGCATGATAGAGAAAGAGTACACTTATTGAAGCTGCGTTTGATACAAAGCTGGAAGGGACTGAAAGAACTCTGAAGGGCAGGATTAGAATTTTAAATTATTTTAACAAGTTAGAGAGATGGCTTGAAACAAATAGGACATAATTCAACAAGCACAAAGTAGTATGCGCAAGTAGGACTTCTCAACTGCATGAATGCAAGGTAAGAGATGACTGGTTAACAGTTATACAGAAAAGAAACTGAGGGTCTAATGGATCACAAACTGACAAACTGACACAAGCAAGGTCATACTGTTGCAAAAAAATCCATACTTGGTTATATAGATGGATATGTTATACATAAGATGTGGGAAATAATCTTTCCACACCACAGAGCACTGGTAAGGCTTTAGCTTAAGTAACATGTTCAGTTTTGGGTAGCACACATTGGCGATGGGTAAGGGGTGCGTGTGGGTGCACATGCACCCACTGAGCATGGCGGTGTACCCCCTGAGAAAAGGTGCTGCTGACCCTGCTGGTGGCACCTCTGGGCTGTTGCCGCTCCCCCTCCCCTCCCCCTGGGTGGTCCGCGATCACCACTGGCTGCCACCAATGCTGCTGGTGGCATCTGTGGGTGGTCGCTGACTGCTGGTCAGCGCTCGCCACCCCACCTCCCCCCCACCAACAGTGCTGCGGCCACCTGCAGGAGCTCACTGTTCCCCCCTGCTGCCCCCAGCCTCCGGGGGCACACAGCATTCATGGTAGCACATCTAAAGAAAGATGTGAACCAATTATAGTCAATAGCCAACAACAATAATAAGAGGTCCAGAAAACACAATTTATGAGGAAGACTTGGAAGAACTGAGTTTGGGGCTAAGAAAAGACTGAATGATATATAACAGTATTCAGATATGTAAAAGATTACTGCAAAGAGGACACTTATAAGCAGGTCCCCACATCCACTAGGAATAGGATAGGGAGTAAAGGTTTACATTGCAGCAAGGAAGATCTAGGTTAGACTTTAGGAACAACTTCCTGTCTGTAGGGATGGTCAAGCACTGGAACAAATTGCCTAGGCAGGTCGTGGACTCTCCATCACTAGATGTTTTTAAGGGCAAGTGTGAGAAAGTCGACTATCCGAGGTGTCCTGCTTAGTTGACGTGGCCTCTTAAGGATACAAGATGCTCACCCTCCGGGCTACACGCTCTGAACTCGCCTGCCACGACTTTGATGATTCCTGTTCAGATGGACTGTCTGGCGCATGCACGTCCAGAAATGAGACTGTGTGTCCATCGGGGAGCTGGTAAGGGCTCCTCCACCCCTACACCCTCGCCCATGCCTCCGCAGTAGAAACTTCTCTACGGCTCCCTCTTCTAGTGTAAGTCCAAACCTCACCAGAAATGGTGGAGGAATAACGTCAATGCCGCCTCTGCCTAAAATGGCTGTACCTGGAGCCCTGCTCTCTCCTCAAGCAGGAGCCTGCTTCTTTCTCTGGGCCCACCCCGCGACTCGATGCCGAGAGCACGTCGCTGACAGTCCATCCGCCCCTTTTGACCTTTTGGGCTTTCCTTTGCCCTGCTCCTGTCGAAGCCAGACGCTCCGGCACGTTGCAGTCAACCCGTCTCCGCTCTGGGTCACCGCCTCTCGCTTGTGCACCTCAGCGGAGCCTTACTGCTGCCCCAAAACGTGCGGAACCGACCTTGGGTGGCACGCATCCGCCCCTCCGCCTCCTCACCAGTGTCCGCCGTTCGCTGTGGCGCTTTCACTCCCCATTCCAGCGCTGCTTTTGAGCCAGACCCTCCTGCCGCACACCTACAAGAGGTAAATGTCGGGGTGAAGGCGTTCCCGTGGGGGGGGCAGCCCAGCGAGCTCTACAGCCTGCTGGTTCACCTGCTCCCGCACACTTCCCACCCCTCAAGACGCTACTCAGCGTTCTTCTCACCTGCTTCTTTTTCCTTGTCTCTCCCTGCCCCTCTTCTTCGCATCTCGACAAAAAGTCCGCCACAATATTTAATTTCCCTGGCTTATATGCCAGCTGGAAGCGAAAAGGCTGGAGAGCTAAAGCCCATCGCATTATCCGTGCATTATCAGTTTGGGCTGTATGCAGCCATCTCAAGGGGGCGTGATCCGTGACCAGTTTAAACTCCCGGCCGAGTAGATAGTACCGGAAATAGCTAACCCCCCATCAAATTGCCAGGCATTCTCTCTCAATAGTAGAGTACCTTTTTTCCGGGTCATTTAGTTTCCTGCTGGCATATGCAATCGGCCGCTCCACCCCGTCGACTTCCTGTGACAACACCACGCCCAGGGCATACGCTGAGGCATCCATCTGCAAGGTAAATGGGGCAGAAAAATTGTGGGGGTGTAGCACTACCGCTTGAGATAAGGCTTTCTTTAACTCCTCGAACACCCCCTGTCATTCTTCGTTCCACTCAACCTTCCCCTTCCGTTGACCCTTAGTGGTCTCCACCAGTGGTCTGGATATTTCTGCAAACTTAGGGATAAATCATCTATAGTAGCTCGTCAAGCCTAGGAACGCCCGCATCTGCCTCTTCGTAAGTGGAGGGTTATAGTTCTTGATAGCCACTATTTTGTCCATCAAGGGTTGTACTTGTCCTTGTCCCACCAAGAACCCCAGATATCTGGTTTCCCGCCGGGCTAGGGTGCGCTTCCTAGGGTTGGCTGTCAAACCTACTTGACTCAGCTCTAGCAGGATGGCCTGGAGGGCCTGCAAGTGTCGTTCCCATGTTTCTGTATAGATGACAATATTGTTAATATATGCCACTGCATACCTTTGATGGGGCACAAGAACCCAGTCCATTAACCTTTGGAAGGTGGCCGCCGCCCCATTAAGTCCAAGAGGCATTCTTTTGAATTCGAATAGACCCCAAGGGGTACCAAATGCGGTTTTCTGCTGATCTTCCTGGCGTAATGGGATCTGCCAGTACCCCTTGGACAGGTCGAGGGTTGAAATGTACTTCGCCTGTCCTATTCGCTCCACTAACTCATTAATGTGCGGCATCGGAAAACTGTCAAACTGGGTTAATGCGTTCAGTTTTCTAAAGTCCACACAGAGCCTCAGGGTGCCATCGGATTTCTCCACGGGCACCAGGGGGCTATGCCATGGACTCCGAGAGGGTGTTATGACTCCTTGTTTCAGCATCTGTTCCAGCTCCCTCTTAATTGGCTGGCACTTATAATAGGGAATACGCCGCCATCTTTCCCGTGCTATCTGGCCTCCCCTAGTAACAATCTTATGTTCTACCCCAGACGCCTTCCCCGGTTGATCCAAGAAAACATCCTGAAACTCTCTCACTAGTCCCTCAAGTTGCCGGCGTTGTGCTGCCTCGAGCTGTTCTCCCAACGGTACCGTTTTTCTGTCTTGGGGGCTCTCCGGCTGGCTCGCCGGCCGACTCTCCCACCCCTCACTCTCGGGGTCTGGGGACATTAGGAGCCCTTCTGATTCATGCCACTCCTTTAAGAAATTAACATGATAGATCTGTCTTTTGTGCTTGGCCCCAGGACGTATTACTTCATAGTCCACGGGTCCCACCCATCTGGCAATCACTAACGGCCCTTGCCACTGGGTTAGGAACTTACTATTGGAGTCTGGTAAAAGTATGAGCACTTTCTGTCCTGCTCTTAGTTCTCTTTCCTGTGCTGAGCCATCGTAATTCTCCTTCTGCTTAGCTTGGGCTTTTCCCAAATTGGCCTGAGCTATTTCTCGCACAGTCCGGAGCTGTTCCCTCAGGTCCTGCACGTACTCATCAGCTCTCCTCCCCGGGCTTGGTCCGGCCTCCCACCCCTCCCGCATAATGTCTAATAGACTATGCAGGTGATGCCCAAAGGTTAACTCAAAAGGCAAGTAGCCCACTGAAGCCTGAGGGGCATCTCTCATGGCAAATAAAAGTGGAGGGATCATCAAACTCCACTTCCTAGGCTCCGTCTGTGCACACTTTCTTAGCATACCCTTCAAAGTGCCGTTAAAACACTCTACTAGTCCGTTAGTCTGAGAGTGATAAAGTGCCGTCCTTAAATGGCGAATCTGGAGTACCCTACACAATGCCCCTAACACTGCCGACATAAAATTGGAACCCTGGTCCATGACAATCTCACACGGGATCCCGAATTTGGACACCCACCGCATTAAGTCCTCTGCGATCTTAGAAGCCGTGACTGTCCTCAGTGGGATGGTGTCAGGGAACCTGGTAGTGTAGTCTATTAGTACCAGTATATACTGATGTCCTGCCATACCCCGAGGCAGCGGCCCAACCACATCTAACGCTATTCTTGAAAACGGTTCCTGGACTATGGGCATGGGTTGAAGGGGCACCCTTGGGGGCTTACGG
>NW_017728886.1:15436240-15449460 GCF_001723895.1 Crocodylus porosus
GTGCGAAAGTCGACTATCCGAGGTGTCCTGCTTAGTCGACGTGGCCCCTTAAGCATACAAGATGTTCACCCTCCGGGCTACATGCTCTGAACTTGCCTGCCACGACTTGGATGATTTCTGGTTCAGATGGACTGTCTGGCGCGTGCACGTCCACAAATAAGACCTTGTGTCCATCGGGGAGCTGGTGAGGGCTCCTCCACCCCTACACCCTCGCCCGTGCCTCCACAATAGAAACCTCTCTATGGCTCCCTCTTCTAGTGTAAGTCCAAACCTCACCAGAAATGGTGGAGGAATAATGTCAATGCCACCTCTGCCTAAAGCAGCCGTACCTGGAGCCCTCCTCTCTCCTCAAGCAGGAGCCTGCTTCTTTCTCTGGGCCCGCCCTGTGACTCGATGCTGAGAGC
The DNA here is from genome assembly GCF_001723895.1 of Crocodylus porosus. Classification (NCBI taxonomy): domain Eukaryota; kingdom Metazoa; phylum Chordata; order Crocodylia; family Crocodylidae; genus Crocodylus; species Crocodylus porosus. The sequence continues at coordinate 15,436,645 of NW_017728886.1, forward strand.
ACATTGCCGACAGTCTGTCCGCCCCTTTTGGGCTTTCCTTTGCCCTGCTCCCGCCGAAGCCAGACACTCCGGCACATTGCAGTCAACCCGTCTCCGCTCTGGGTCACCGCCTCTCGCTCGTGCGCCTCAGCGGAGCCCTACCACTGCCGCAAAACATGTGGACCCAGCCTCGGGCGGCGCGCATCCGCCCCTCCGCCTCCTCACTGGTGTCCGCCGTTTGCTGTGGCACTTCTGCTTCCGCTCCCCGTTCCAGCGCTGCTTTTGAGCTGGACCCTCCTGCCACACACCTACAAGAGGTAAATGTTTGCCCTGCCTTCCGGCGTCTGGGCGAAGGCGTTCCTGTGGGGGGGAGCAGCCCAGCGAGCTCCACAGCCCACTGGTTCACCTGCTCCTGCACAGCAAGTTAGATAAATGTCTGTCAGAAATGGTTTAGGTCTAATTGATCCCATTTGGGGAGGCCAGATGGACTGGGTCAGCATTTCCCCCACACTTGGCATTTATACCTGTAGCCGATTCAGGGGTTTGATTAGCTCAAAAGTCTTTAAATGTCACACATTTCTTCATTTCTTGGGCACACTTGTCTCTCAGGAACTATCACCAACATAAATCAGCACTCAACAGCATAACTTAACATAGTCCATACACGGTGCACTGGCAGTCCTGAGTCTCCTCTAGCTCTGAGAAGGCACCTCCAGCTCACTGCTGTTTCTTCCACACTGCGGTCCTCCTTCTCCACCTGGCTCTGACTCCAGTTCTGTGGTGGTGCAGCTACTTCCAACCTCACAGCCTTGGGTCTCTCTCCAGACCCTGAGAAGTAGCTTGGGTTGTTTCTGGCACTGCTAACCTGGCTCCTCTCTGCTTCCTGTCTTTGCCAGTCTTCTGTCACTCTCTCTCTCTCCCTGGGTGTCTCTCCCCTAGGTGCTAACTTTTATTTTGGCAGGGGGTGGGAGGGGAGTGGCTAAGATGATGGACATGTGGAAAGCTTTACGCACTTCAGGTGACATCCCTATTCCCGAGGTGGGGCAGGGCCCTCAGGCACCCACATCCTTGGCACCCATGTCCCTAGCTCCCTTCCCTGCCCTTTAACTTCCTGTGGCCAGCCAGTTATCTGTATCAGCTGGCTCAGTCTTCCCAGGTAGCCTGCAATCAGTGCCTAATGCCTGTAGCTGGACAGTAGTCCCCACAACCCTGCAGACTCCTATAGCCTGGTGTGTGAAGGCTGCTGCAAGCCTCTGCCAGCCAGCCTGCTACAATACCCCACTGGAAGAACATCAACCACTGTTGTGCCCTGCTACCTGATATACAAATTACTATTGATTTCCCCTTCCCATGATTACCTCCTAGGACTGGTTGCCACTCCCTCCCCCTGGAGCCTTTCACACCCCCTCAAGCAGGTGTGCATCACAATTTGGGAAACGCTGGACTAGATGATTTCTTGAGGTCCTTTCCAGCTTTAATGACTATATTTTTTATATATATATAATCTCTTATACATCCTCCCCAGGTCAGGAAGTCTATACATACACATTTACATATACATATACATATATAAAATATGCAGTTATAATAAACACCAATGTCATTTGTCTGAAAAGCCTTCCTTAAAATTATAGGCTTTTAGTTGATGTTGCTGCATACACACCATGCAGACGGGCATTTTAGAAGTACATACACTACCAGAACTCCAGTGCTCTGCAGCTCCCCAGTTAAGGGGCCCTGAGAGAGCCCTGTATTTTGTACCCTGAGAGCACTTTGTTGGATAGAGACAGCAGGAACACAGTAGGCCATTTTGCAAATGGAGTACATCAAGGAAAAGGCTTGATCTAGCTTTTAGGGAATTTTGCCACTGATTTGATGGGAAATAGGATTGAGCCTCACATCTGGAGAAGGTCCTAATGCGTTTAAAGTGTTTAGAAAATTACTTAAGTCACACACTTTTTTCAGTTCAGACCATTAGCCTTTCACATGCATTTGTGTGGACCAGAGTGCTCAGCCAGAATGGCTGCTTGTAAATGTTAAATCAGCATAAATATCTCTGACTCCTTTAAGAAGGTTTGCCTGGGAACTTGCCGTGTGATTAGCATAATGAAGTGAAAGAAAATATTGACATAGCACATATCTGTACCTAGATAATGCTTTGCAACAAGTGATATCTGAAACACTAATGGAAATGTAATTGATATTACTACAATGCTTACAACCCGCTGGAAGGGTTGTGAGGGAGCCTGTTAGATGGATAAGATTAAAAGGTATTACAATTGCCTGAATTCTGACCATAATTATACTGTCAAGTTGTAAGCCAGCTATTTGCTTTAACTGCTGATATAAGCACCACAAATACTTATTGCTTTCTAATTTAAGGGTTTGATTCTGTGAGAAGCTGAGCACCAAGGCAACAGCTTGCAATCAGCAAGTGCCGAGGGTGTTTTTGCACTCCCAGGATCAGACCCTATTTTGGGTGCACCAGTAGGGTCTGTATAATTCTGTCTCTTCTCTAACATGACTGGCTAGAGCACAGCACTGTGCTACTGGGCGATAGCAGGGGGAGGAAGCTAACTGCCCGCATGTACCTGCAGATCCGATACCAGGAGAGGTTTAACTAGAAACTCGGGAGCTCTCCCCAGCTTAGGAAGATGCCCTGTGAAATTCACAAGTCTGGGGATACTTTGCCTTTGTTATTTTCCCAGTTTCTCATTCCCCTCCTCAGTTTTGTTTTAATCCTAATTATATGCCTCTGGGCTTGACCTAAAGTCCATTAAAATCAATAGAAAGGCCACCAGGGTAAGACCTGCAAAAGCCTCTATGTAACATTAGAAGCATGTTTCCAAAGTGACTTGGTCAGCGAGGGTCACGAGAGAGAGCTGTGCGGAGGCAGGCAGCACTTCCCCTACTTCTCTGTAAGTAGTGTGGCCACGTTAGCAGAGTCCTACATGACAAGGGACATCGGACCACAGGCAATGTCTCCTTAACGTAGTGACACTACTTCCAGCTTGGCTGCCTACGAGTGTGGATGAGGTGCAGCTTTGCCCAGTGAGGTGCCTCAGTATGGCACGGTCGTGTCCATGTAGAAGGTCTGGAAGGGGCAGTGAGGGCAGGAAGGTGTTTGGGGTAATCAAGAAATGCAGGATGTGGCTTTACGACCCATCTGTAAAGCTGGCTCATCAAGTCCCTCCTGTTGAAGTCCTCCCTCAGGCACTAGTCCCTGGTAATGAACTGACACCTAAAGTCCTGGGTTTCCTCCTACATTATATTTCTTAACTGGCAGGAGACCAAGGGCTCTAATAGAGTCTTGGAAGTGTCACTGAGCCCCTGTTCTGAGCAGACATGCATTTGCTTTCCTTGGAATTTAGAAAATGCCATGCATTATACACCTTCTCGGTTTCTGTGACAAAGAGGCCAGAAACACAGACTGGCGGAGTCAACGCTTCGCCACTCCTGAGGGAGTGGTATTCCTCAGCCTCATGAGGCCTGAAGGACACTCAGGGTGCTGACAGAAGTGACATTTGCTGTGCAATCGGCCCCCTGAAAGCGCTCTACAGCAGTGCTGTGACAGAAGTGCACAGCTGCAGAGCACTTTAAAAGTGAATGATCATGTGACAAATCAACCCTCATCTAATGAGGGTTCAGATGAAGGCGCTCCAAGGGGGTGCACCTCAGATAACTTCTGTCAGTTCCTGCACACAATTGGGGCTGATGCAGCCCAGACCTGCCCCTGGTGCTGTCTGTAGGTGGATTGGAGCCCCTTCATTTCATGGCTCTCCCACCTACCACCTCTCTCCTCTCCTTTCCAGCAGACAGCACAGGGCTGGGGGAGGGCGGGGGGAGCTGCAGGCAGGCAGCTCCTTCACCAGATCAGCTCCAAAGTGGAATTCGATTTTTCTCCTCCTCTCCCCAATGCAACAGCAAATATCGTTAGGTCGGGGGCACTCTAACTTATGGCACTTTCTGTGAGGCATCACAAATTACACTGCTGAGTTGCACATCTGTCAGCACCCTCCACACAGTCATGGTCCTTGTTCAGTCAATGGGAAAGATTCCTTTCTGGAGCGCTTTACCTTTTCACTGCTTCCAGCCTGGGGCTTCCTTCCCTCTTCTTACAATACTTGTGTGTTGTTTCGAGTCTGGTTTTAGAAAGGCTTTTCTGGCAAGCTCTTTTATTAGACCAGGTGTGTAGTTGGGAGAGATGTCAGACAAGCTTTGGGGCATAAAGTGCCTTTCTTCAAGTCTGGGAAAGAAACAGACACTGCCTAAACACAATCCCAGATACAACAGTGACTTTGGTTTAACTCCATTATGTAAATGAAAGCATTCCTGTAAGAGTGGAAGAGGGCAGGAAACCTGTGAGGCAAAGAGAACATATCAGAAGTAGCTACCAAACCGGTAGAGGGCAGTTAAAAGAGTGCAACCGACTTAGGTGAAAAAAAAAAGACCATTTAAAAGGGAAGAGGATTGTTACTACCTGTGGAGCACAGAGAACTTAACAGAGAGAGCAGGTCAATTGTTATGAGCCATAAAATCATTGTCAGTTTTGGCCTTCAAATTTAAGAGATAAGTATATTGCCTAAATATTTTACATAAATAAATATTGTATTTGCCTAAATACCGAAGCCCTAATATGTGCCTTGGTGATGCCCTTCACAGCTGTGTGTAATTATATATAATTCACAACATTACTTAAAGCTCGACACAGACCATTTAGTAGCTTGTCCTCAAGGGAAGTTCCCTCTGTGTTATAAGGAATCCTTAAATTAGGACTTCAGGAATGGGCTGTGATTTGCAAGGCTGGTGTATACTTTGTTAAAGGTTGATTCTTCACTACTTGCTCACCTCTGACTCAGGCCCATAGTTGTACAGTATGGTTTTGATTTTTTTCCCACTGCATTTCAATTTAAATTCATGGAGCTGTTGTCCTTATGTTGAATAAGTTAAAGCTAATCCAAGGTTGTTTATATCCACAGGGATTCAGATAACTTTCTTAAATGATGGCAAAGATCCAGTATGCTATCTTGATCGTGGTCTAGTTCCAGAACAATCAAGCTCAAGTTGGTTAAGAGGGCTGTGTACATTAAAACAGCCGTAAATCAACATAATGAATAAAACAGCCATACAGAAATTCATTACATACCTGATACACTGGGGTGTTATTTTATTGTTTGGTGCATGCTTGTTTTGCAGCATGAAATTTGGCCTGTGGATGTGAACTTCCAAACGGCTGTCATTCCCTCCCTGTAAACCGAATGCATTTTGATAAATAAATAAATGAAATAAACACCTAACTGTTTTATTATAATAAAGTTACTTGAGGCCAAGAGTTCAATAAGGAGAATTTATAAACATATCATTTCAGATCTTGGAAGGATTTCAACATAATTTGCTTGTGGTATGGTAAGTGAGGTGAAATCCATCTACAGTCTCTCTGGAGTAATAAATATATGGAAATGTCTATTTATATTTGCCATGAATTTACACCATCACAGAAATGCTCCAGACCATCCAAATCAAATATGCATGACTCCTGGGCAAGGAAGAAATTATTTATGCCTTTTAAAATAGTAAGAGCAATTTTCAATATGGAGTTTCAAACCTACACAAATGTAATTTCTCCACAAAGAGAGGGCTCACTTCCGCAAATTCTTGCTGACAGCTCACGTAGGTCTACTTAGTGAGTAAGAAAGAAGTACTGATATTCTACGTACAGGTTTGAATTAGGCTTCAAGGTCACAACCTTCAGTAATATTTTTGAATGTATTTTAGTTTGAGTTGACAGTGTAAATAAATTATTATAATTGAGACTTCATTTTATGTCCATTTGTAAATGAACATAGATTTTTCAATTTATCTAAGTAATTAACCTTTTTCAAAAGTGCTTGCTGTAATGCAATGACAATTTTACTCACAAATATGTGTCAATGATTGTTTGGAGGCATTTCTGGCTTGTAAACTTCACAAAATGCCTCTGCTTTCCCAGGAGGATTGAGACTAAAAGTCCCATGTTCTAAAATGGCCTTTGCTCTGGATTGCTTCAGCCTAACTTGAAACAGCCTGGTCCAAAGTGGCATATTTCAGTGGAAGATCATTTAGTTTAAAATCTTCTTATCAGGTCAAATCCTTTTATCCTTCTCAATACTGTTGCAGAACCATTGCAGAAAATCTTACTTATCGTGGTCTCCAATGTCAGCAAAAGGTAGATGATACCTGGCTCTGCATGACGCTAGTTTCTGATGATGATAGCATTATCACCAACTACCTTAGTGGATGGGCACTACACCTGCATCAAGTGTTTGGGACTGGTTGGATGACAGCTGTTTAGAAAGAAGATAGAAATATAGCATAGTACAGTTAAAAAAACCCACTATTACGTCTGTTTATTTCTCTTTGGAGTAGAGCAAGGAAATATTTCTAGTTGGTTAGTAACGAAGTGAAAAGTCTGGCCATTTGGAGTTTATAAAATCTCTAGAACAACTAGAGTTGTGGATAACATACAACTTTTTAAATTTCACTAAACATTTTCTCTTTGATTGCTAAATAACCTGAAAAAATAAAATTATTTCTTCCTTCCCACTAAATTGAAGCCTGTGGTGTGCAAAAAATATAGATCTGTATGTGTAAGTGATTACACAGCTGGAGGAAAGAAAAAAGGAAAGTGTTCAGGGGCCAAGAATTCATGTTTTGGCTGAGTCAAGTTAAAATTAAACCTCAAGACCTCTGAGTTCTGGTATGAACTAGAATCTCTCATTTGCAAACGGGTTCATACATCTAACCCTGTCAGGAATTTTTCTGTTTCAGACTATGTGAGGTGAGTAGATGGAACAACCCATCCCTGTCTGACACAGGGCATTAAAGCCCCAACCAAGACCAGGGGTAAGCAAAATATGGCTTGCAGGTAGGATCCAGCCTGCAAAGTACTTGGATTGTGCCTATAGTCGCATGGACCTTGCAGGTCCCCTGGTGCATCCTGGCTTTCCAGTTCTCCCCTCCTGCTGCCATTGGGGACAGGGAGTAGTGATCAGTGGCAGAGGTGGCAGCACACAGCCTGGTGCTGTGGAGGGGAGCAGCACCCTGCAGTGGCGGGGGGAATAGTGGCCTGTAGCGATGATTGGGTTGCAAGTGGCAGCAGGTCGTTCTGGAAGGTTTCCAACCACTGATCTGAACAATTGGAAAGTCCTGGGATAGCAAGGCCATCCAAAATAGGCGGGTAGGCCAAACTGGCAACAGGCACATGATCTGTTTGTGAGGTTGGACATATAAAATGGCTGGAGGGGGAGAGCGTGAAGAGCATCCGGTGTGTGTCAGAAAATGCCGTGGGTTTGAGTTGCTCTGTGGCAAAAGTTCTCACTGGCGTTTGACCCTGACACAAAGGAAGTGCTGTCATTAATTGCTTACAATGTGCTCCCAGCATGTAGAGGCCTCTCTATATGGGCACGTATGGCACCAGGGAAGCATCACAAGTCTGCCTTCAGGATGTTGCACCCTAAAATGGATGTAATGTCACTGCCTCAGTGCAGCACTGGGTGCCTGCCAACAAGCACTCCTAAGCTAGTGATCTCACTGGCTTGTGTCCAGTTCCCAAACTAAGGCAGCTACGTTACATCTGCTTCCGGCTAGATGTGCTGCATCCAGAGCAGGCAAGCTGTGCAGCCTTGTCTTGGACGGTCCTTTGACAGCGGAGTTGTGTGTTACGTGTTCATATTCATGTGTTGTCTAGACTGATGGCTTGTGGCATAATTAAGAGGGTGAGCAAAACACCAGCCCCAAGTGCTGACTTATGGGGGTTCAAAAATTGCCCTTGCTGCCACATGTGCTACTGCTGCCCAGGGTTCAGACCTGTCCAGCTAGGCTTCTGCTGAGGGCAGTCCTTTTCTCTGTTTTGAGCTCTGGATCAAGCAGGCTGTTTTCTGGGGGGCACTGACGCTTGGCTGTGTGTGTAGTTCTTGGCTCTGATCCTGCAAACTGCACCGTGGCTGGGCCTGTGCAGAGCTCCACTGGCTTCAGGAGACTTCTTTGTGGTGGTAGGAGAGTGTTTGAGTGCTTGCTTCTTATTTTCTAGATGCACGTTAACACTTGAGGGCCTGATCTTGAGACGCTGAGAATTAGAGCCCATAGGCATTCAGGCATTGGTCACATCCACCCTGAAACAAGTATGATGGACACGAGTTGCTCCCCCCATGCCCTCCCAGGGTGTGCGCAGCAGTGGGAGCTGCCCCCCCCTCCCCCGTGCCCCCTGGATGAGCCGTGGCTCAGTCCCACACCTGCCCCAGCCCCACTCCCTCCCTCACCACAGGGGCCTTGACCTAGCCCTCCATGCCCCATCCCTCCTTGCTTCTCATCCACACAACAGACTTACCAGCAGCAGGCAGCTGTATCAGAAATCAGATCGGTATTGGCTGACATGCCTCCTTAAAAATCGGCTGTCAGTATCGGCCCCCCAAATATTGGTGCATCCCTACTCATTACTGATGTCAGCTACTGTTGTGGGGAGGGGGCATAATGGGTATTGCACAGGAAGACAGTCTAGACTAAACTCCAAATCTTAAAATAAATATAATTTGTAAGAAGTGAGATCCTCCAGAAGTTGCCAGTGTGTTGGTTTTTATCCATTTTACTCTAGTTATCTTGTCCATTTTCATTTTCAATAAAGTTATAAAGATGCTGCTTTCCATGAGAAAGGAAATGAGCACAGGTACAAGGTGAGAGAGGCTCTCCTGAGTACAGGGGCCGGTGCTCTGCAGGAGAGGTTCCAAATACAGTGGGCCCTGCCCCTTCACCAAAACCCCTTAAGTGGGCTTCTGGCCCAAATAATTTCCCACCCCTGGACTAAGCATTGGGTCAAACAAGACTTGAAAAATAGCTCCTCTTCCTGCCACCTGACTTAAGCATGAGTTTAGTTTCTGTGTTTCTCTTGCAAGGGAATCGAGAGCCTAAGAATATCTTTAGCTTCTGAAGCTTGTTCCTGGCATTGTGAGCTCTGTATAAAGTCACCTAGCACCCACCTCCTTTCACTATTACCGTATACAAATGTTTGTGCTTACCGAGTGCAAGCAATTGCATGCTCATGGAAAGCAAGCGCTAATGAACTCTGACTGTGATTGAATTTGAAGTCTCTGAGCTTACATTCATATGTGCTTAATTGTATACACAGGAGAACTCCCATTGGCTTCAGTGTAGAGTTAGACATTGTGCATGTGCCTGAAAGATTGGAATGCGCGCTTTGCTTTCAAACGTGAGTTCATATTAGCAGGGGATGAGTACAGCTGAAGAACAGAAGAATCGGATAACTTGGAACACGTTTGTGAACTCTTCTCAGGACCGGAGGTATTTGGGTGGAGCGCTGTGAATTACTGTGAGGGTGGAGGAATGTGTCTGTCTCGCTTGCACTCTCCTCTGTGAATCTACTGATTGGTCTACACTTAAGATTGATTTACATGATAGTATCACACAGAGATTCCAGTCAGGGTTGTGAACCGTGTCTAATACCATGGATCCACAGGGCATAGACCTGAAATCTGGTCTATGTGGATGACTCCTTCCCTTTGATTTCAGTGAGATTCTACATAGGTATGAGTCCACCCAGCCATTGCAGATTGCGGGCGCAAGGCCAAATATAGCACAGTCCCTGCTCTGAATGGCCTCAATCTAGATACAAGGTGCGACAGATGGGGAGCACAGACACAGAAAGGTGAAAGGTTCAAAGGGGCTGGGAATTATCAGTGAGAAGTGCCCATGCTACAGTCTGTACACTGGTTTCATTAAAGCAAGAAATTGTAACAGATCTGGGAGGTGGTCACCTGCCCAGCCTTTGCTAATGAGTACTCTGCCATAGACATCTCAGAAGAGATGGGGCAGAGATGCAATGAGCTCAGAGCTGTGTCTCTAGTACAGTGGTTTTGACTTTCTAGTCTCGAGGGTCCTCTCAGAGAATGGCAGCTCTGAGCTTTCACTTGTTTTTTCACTATGGAAAAATACTAGAGCAATTTTTCTGTTGCAAAGAACTCGGATCACAACAGCACAGAACATTTTGGGCAATAAATGCCATTGTGACACTCTGGATTCCTATTTGAAATCTGTGCTAACATTGTGTGGCACCTTTAAAAGGCTCTCGTGGCACTCCAGTGTGCCGCGTTCCCCTGATTGAGAATCACTGTTCTCCGCATTGGGATGATCGTATGGGAAGCCGTGCTGTATGTGAGAGTAACTTGGAAATAAAAGTGGAAAGGGAATGTACATGGATGAAGCTTGAAGAGTCTGAAACCTCAAGATCATTGTAGAGGAATGACCTGAAGGCAGTTCCAACTTGGTCTGCTGAGAATGCAAGGTAAAAAATTGCTTGTGTTGTATTATTGACTTTAAAAGTGCAGTGAGGTAACCTGGCCAGTCGAAGAGTAGGAAATATAGAGTCCTCCTGGCATGTATACACAAGGAGGACAATAAAAGACAGGCCTGTTATAGAAGTGTTCTCCCTCTGGTGTGGAAATGAGTGGTTGTTAAAATATTGGCAATCTCCCCTTGCCTGGTTTTGAAGTCCTAAAATCCACTTTTTAGTGCACTGTACTCTTTCCATTGTGTAAGGCAGCACAAGCACTTTAATGTTTTTGCCTTTGGCACTAAGTAAGAAAAATCATCCAAAACCTGACCATTAAAATCCTGACAAAGGGAGTAACAAAGTCAGCAGAAAGTTTCAGAAGACCTGCCTTTTCTTATTTTTTTTCATTAAACAAGGCAAGTTTTAGTTGTAACCATAAATATGCAAAGAAGAAACATCTGGAAGACAACTAAAACCAAGTCCCTAGAGCAGGATTTCATTTTTTCAGTGTGAAACAAGGAACTGAAAAACATTGGCTCTGTGACCAATAGTGCATTAGATGAAGGAGAACATGGTGGGGGCCCAGAGCTCTTTAATCTTAGTCCTCTCAACAGCTTCACACAATTTTTATTTCTAAATAAACCCAATAAGAAATATTTTCTCCATTTCTAAATATAGAATTATCCCTAGTAATATTGGCTTGAGTCCCAAGGTGGGTAATATTTGGTCCTGAACCACAGACCAATTTAAAGATCAGTGTCTAATGGGAAAATAGGAGGGCAAATCTTTATCTGGATTTGAATCAAGAGAGCTCCACTGGTTTCAGAGAAGTGATCCTGATTTGCACCTGCTGGAAATCTTGCCTAAGGAGTTCACAGCAGCATAAGCCAGAAAGCCAGGAATCTCTTCTCTTTAACAGGATAAGACAGAGCCATGGAAGATCTTGCAATAAATGACATTAACACTGGGTCACCGTTATGTACAAAAAAAAAAAAAGGTATCTTAAGTAAAATGAAAGGTTTTAAAAATTTAATAGTTATAGTTTTATTTCTTCCTCTGGAGGCTGCACCTTTGGACTCTTGGCAACCTGGCTTTACAGATGCTGTGTGATACGATGACAAAGACAGCCAAAAATAGCAATTTGTAGAGCACGTGGCAAATGGAGTAAGGAATGGTGCAGTGTAGAGGCTAAAGTTGGGAGTGATTTGTACCTCAGGTACAAAGAGGGCTTTGTTTCCCCTTTAATTTTCCCCATGTGCCACATAATTAAACACCAGTGTGTGTGCAATAAAGCTCCACTGATCATGTCAGGAGTGCTTCAGATCAAGATTGAGAGATTTGCTGATGTTCAGTGGAAAGATTACACAGCACATTCCACGCCAAACCTGGTTTTTGTTCTCTGTGCTGTCAGACCCTCATATTTATGAGCACTACAATTCATTGTATTTTAGGAAATGAGGAAATAAATTGATAGTGGCTGAAGATGAAGTTAATAAAACTCCGAATTTCCGTTGGATTAGAACTGAAAAGTCAGAGAGCCAACTGCCCCTGTGGTGTAGGTCCAGCTCCATTGACTTCAATGGAAACAGGCGGATTTGTACCACCTGAGGATTTTGCCTGTAGTTTGTTCAGTAAAATTCCTTTATGGCCCCAAATTACTTTATTAGTGACCATAATAGTGATAAAACCTATTAACACTTACTAGTGCTAAGTCCCTTCTTCCAGCTTGTGATTTTTATGATGCGCATAGGTAAATCTGAAAGATTCACTCATAATTTTATCCCTATTAGAAGTGGTAAATTCCTAGTTTCTACTGGTGGTGAATAGCACAATATAGGGAAACAGTGGTCTTTATTCCAAGAAGCTGTTTGATTCAGCTGTGTTCCCATTTGGGATGAATTTGTGAAATAGCTGATTGTAGGAGGTATCCAGGTTGTAGCTGTATTGGTCTAGCGGAAAAGGCAATCAGGACTCATAGTAGAGATGATATTTTTTATTAGACCATCAAGGTTTTTGAAAAAATATGTCTTTAATTGCAAGCTTTCGGGCACAAACACCCTTCATCAGGCACTGGAGAAAAGATTGTAGAAGTTTTCCTGGTGTCACGGCGCGGGGGACCTAGGAGCAGCCGTGATCTCTCTAACACCCCCTACCGTGCCAAGTAGGCGATCCAGCACCTTCGTTCTCGCCCACCATGTCTTTGCTGTTATCTAATTTTATAATGGAGGCTGCATTTTGTCCCCTTGGACACGGTGCTCTGTTTAGCCTGGCCCCTGTTCTGTATGGAGTGACCTGGTGCACCCCAGCCTTATGGGCTATGTGTGGCTCCAACCTCCCCTGTACCACGCCCCAAGGCTTGCAGATGTCCCAGATGTTATCTGGTCGGTTTTCCTTTCCGCGCCCCCAGTGGTGCCCCCCCGGTTTGTCACGCAGCTGGCGCCCACTCGCTGGCGCCCCCCGGCTTGTCACACAGCCGGTGCCCACTCGCTGGCGCCCCCCGGCTTGTCACACAGCCG
>NW_017728886.1:15449595-15451200 GCF_001723895.1 Crocodylus porosus
CCCACTCCCTGGCGCCCCCCGGCTTGTCACGCAGCCGGTCCCCACTCGCTGGTGCCCCCCGGCTTGTGACGCAGCTGACGCCCACTCGCTGGCGCCCCCCGGCTTGTCACGCAGCCGGCGCCCACTCGCTGGTGCCCCCGGGCTTGTCACACAGCCGGCGCCCACTCCCTGGCGCCCCCCCGGCTTGTCACGCAGCCGGTGCCCACTCGCTGGTGCCCCTGGGCTTGTCATGCAGCCGGTGCCCACTTGCTGGTGCCCCCCCCGGGCTGGGGTCAATGCCCCCTAAATGCCGTGCCCTCTCTGGGCTTCTTGCCTGTATTCCCCTCCCTGAGGCTCCTCGCCTCTGGGCGCATGCCCTCACTGGGCTTCTTGCTTATGCGCCCCCCTCTGGGGCTCCACCCACACTGGGGCTTGCTTCCGTGCGCACCCTCCCTGGGGCTTTGCCTCGCAATTGGGCTTCTCTTCTTGTGTGCCCTCCCTGGGGCTTCTATTCCTATGCGCCCTCCCTAGGGCTTAATGCAAGCACCCTCTGGGCTTCTTGCCTGTGTCCCCTCTGGTGCTCCTCACAATTGGGGTTCAGGTGGCGTTGGCTGTATCTGGCCCCTCAGACCCCTTCTTAGGTCTATGATGCTTATCCAGCTCAGGCGGCCTCAGCCTTACCTGGCCCTTAATCCAAACTGTTGTGCCCTCTCTGGCACCAGGAACCCCACGCGGCACTCCTATGAGGCCTCCTCCAACCCCTTATAGCCTCACCCAGTCCTCCGGTGGTATAAAACTACAAACAGAAAACTCAAGCCCCTGGGCTACAACGTAAACTCTAAGCAACCTGGCTAACTCTCATTCAACTCCCTACCAGGGCTTCCTCCACCTGGTATCCTTAACCCGAAGCTGCTCATGCCATCAGGCTTCCCTACTCTGCTTGCTCCCGCAGAACTCCTTCTTCCTTGGCTGCCGGAGGGGAACTGCCACTAGGCTTCAGCCTGGGCTGTTTATATACTCCAGGCCCTGCCCCCGTCCTGGTCAGCTGACTAACTGCGGTTGCCCCGGCAATTGGCACCTGTATCCCTTCATAGGAGCAGGGCACCAGAGTGCCTCTGCGACACCTGGGTCATGGGTGACTGGTGCTGCCTTAGTTGGGGGAGGGTACATGCCCCTCCACCGACCGGTCAGTGACTGGGGAGTGGGGCGTCTCCCTGCAGCTGTTCTTGAGATGGTGAATTGCTATGGCCGATTGCTCCGCTCCCCGGCCGGTGCTTGCAGGGGAGAACTGGCACTCCTGCCTGCCCCCCCTACCCATTGCCTAAGCAAGTGCGGCCAGTCAGGGGGTGTGCCGGTGCTCTCAGGGGGTGCACATACACCCCTACACATTGCCACTGTCCTGGGTAGAAATGAAAGTTCATATTTCATAGGATTTCACAGAGGAGTCAGCTTTTTCAGGCTCTGGGGCCCAGGAGTATGGCCACCTCCCCTTGCGGGGTCTGCTCCCTACTGGAGTCTCTGGCGCACCAGCTGGAGGAGCTCCAGGCCACAGTCCAGAGACTGCGTGCCATTAGGGACTGTGAGCAGGAGATAGACTCCTACTGCCAGGCCCTTCTCCCCTGGGAG
>NW_017728886.1:15456666-15461929 GCF_001723895.1 Crocodylus porosus
TGATCCCTGCTGACTTCCTGCCCCTGGGGCAGGGGACTGGACTTGATGATCCTCTGGGGTCCCTTCCAGCCCAATGTCTATGAAGTCTATGCGTCAATAAATAGAAAACTACTCTGGGCAGCCAGCAGGGCACTGTAGTGTGCCTTTCACTATAAGAGGCTGCTTCCAGGTGGTATGGGGGCTGATTGGAGGCTCACCTGATGGGAAGAGGTCCAGGTTGGGGACCTGGATAAGCCCAGTGCCTGAGCAGGTCAGGTAGTCTAGGCCTGAGAGCCCTAAGGAGAGGAATTCTCTGCAGTAGAGCAGAAGGGCTCCTGAAGGATCAAGAAAGATAGGGGAAGCAGAGCAACTCTGCAGGCTGGGGGATAAGAGAATATTACCTATGGCAGAGAAGAAAGGGTTTATGGAAAGGGGTCTTTGTTTTATGTTAATACTATTGTTTGAGTTGCAAACCTTGAGCTCTGCTGGCGCCAGACTCAAGGCATACAGAGAACCCCCTAGCCCAGAGCAGGGGCTGAGCGGGGGTACAGAGGGTCCCCCAACCCAGAGAAAGAGGGCAGAGAAAACCAGAGGGTCCAAAAGTCCCAAGAAAGGCTAAGAGAAAGAAATATTTGAAGTGTTGACACCTGTGAGGCCTCCATTGTGCGGTGTGTGTGTGTGTGTGTTGGGGGGGGAGTGAGAATGGAGTCATGCAATTTGCCCTTAGGGCTATAGGTGTTCTGCAGGGGCACAGACAGGCCTATTGAATGTAAGGGTTGGATCAAGACTAGTGGGGTCTGGAAGGAACTCATTGATGGGTTGATTGGACTAAGACTCATAAGGCTGTGGGCCTGAAGGTAATTAAAGCCTCTTTTAATTACCTTCAATGGGCCTTTGTATATGCCATGTTTTTTGCCCTTTCTTATGCTGCAACTGCATGACTTTTTGCATGAGTGGGTTTTCCAGATGCTGTATAAGTTTTGCTAGTGCATTAAACTAAAACTCCCCATACATAATTTAGTTTGGCTTGCTGGGAATTAAAGCGTCACATCCATGGATTCATTCTGTGCAAACACAAAGGCACTCAAAGATGTGTAATGAACCTCTTTGTCCACCAGATGGCATTGCAACTTTTTTGTAGTTCACCCCTTCTAATTGCTTTAGCTTTTGAATTAACTTCTGCTTTTTTGCCATCTCCCTGCTTCCACAGCTATGTAGCGGGGCACGGGCATGGGGTGGTGGGGTGGGGGCAGTGCTGGACTGTTCCACTTTTCTGTAGCAGTGGCCAGGGACTGGGCTTAATTCATTTGAAAACCTGGTGTGCGCAAACACAGATGTGACGCTCTAAAATAAACAAGTTTGAATTTTATAAACGTATTTAATTTAATGAAGATTAAAACCCATGGTGTGTATAGGCACCCAATAACAACAAGGCATGGTGGGTGAGTAATCAAGGGAGGGCTATCTTAGAACTTGAGCTGGGCAGGAGCCATATTACCACCAGGGAGCATCATAGCTTCCCCTGGGGCCATGATACTGTCACACTAATATCTTTGTCCTTGTGCTAAGTCTCTGCACAAGGGTGAATGGCACCCTGTTCAAATACCAATTTAATTTGCCAACAAGAGGCCTTAACTATTCAAAGTTCTCACATTTAAAAACTTTAAGTTAGCTAATCAAGCGGCAGACATCACCATGCAACTTTGGGTAACAACTACTATTACAACAGAAAGCAAATATTCAATTTTTGACTATATGTTGAAAACTATTAAGCATTTCAGCATAGGCAATTGGTGTTACCTTAGTCAGGCGGGGCATGTGCCCCCTCCAGCAACCAGTCAGTCCCCCGCAGCCAATCTCATCAATGGGTGGGAAGGTGCCCTCCTCCCCCCCGTGGCTGCTCACGCCAACTGAGACGTGGCTGTGGCGCTCCCAGAAGCGGCCGTGGTGCTTCATCCAGTGCTTCCACTCCCTGGCTGGCACTTGCAGGGTGGGCACTGGTGTTCCCACCTGCCCCACTTCCTGTTGCCTAAGCAGGGAGTGTGGCCTGTCAGGGGGTGCACTGGCACTCTCAGGGGGTGCGCATGCACCCGAAGCACCCTCTGTTCATTGCCACTGCTATTCAGTAAGTATTTAAGGATCCTTATTCACTTGTTAAATTACCAAAATAGCAGCCAGATTTGTCGGTTTCATACAAAATAATTTGCTTAATCAAGTACATAAATTCTTCTCTGTTAGCGAAGTGAATATCGTCTCTATGGATGGTTTAATGTGCATTAGCTTGGGAACTTTACTCCCAAGTCCCTCCAGTACTGCCATGTGCCTCTGTAGCCACTGGGGGAGCTCCAGCCTCTGGCCACATGGCTGCCAGAGAAAAAGAGGGGAAAAAAAGAGAGAAATAGAGAAAAGAAAAAAAAGAGAGGAGAGAAGACAGAGAGGGTAAAAAACAAAAGAAAAAAGGGGACAAAAAGAGGGAAGAGAGGAAAAAGAGAGAAGAGTAGAAAGAAGAAAAAGAGAGGAGAGAAAAGAGAAGAAAAGAACAAATAGAAAAAGGAAAAAGAGAATGAGGGTATCTTCTTCTCTGTCCACATCTCCCACTGCTACCGGCTGCAACTCAGGCCCATTAGTCCAGGGCAGTGCCGGGCGGAGGGAGACCGCAACACCCCAGCAGCAGTTGCCAGAACTGGGGCACTCGGGCCTCCCCGACACTCCTGGAGCGGGGAGAGCCCAGGCCCAAGGCTGGGAGGGAGGGCATGGCCACAGTGGGGGCAGCACTGGGCCCAGTGCTCAGAGCAGGGGCTGGGTAACATGGGGAGAAGCAGGCTCGGGGGGGGGGGACACCACGGGCAGGTCAGCCCAGCTAGGCCCTCGGGAAGGCAGCAGCTGGAGGAGTGTGGAGGCTGGGTGGGAAGCAGGGCCTGTCTTGGGGCCCCTCAGACTTGGGCCGTGGCAGGCGGGTGGGGGCACCCAGCAGCATCTGAGGTGGGGTCTGGCTTGGCCCACACTACTCGTCAGGGATGGGACATTGCCTGGCTGGAGCAGGATGCTCTGGCTTAGGGCGCTCCCAGGTCCAGCCTCAGCCTCTCTGCGCACCAGGCACAGCGTGAGTGGGGTGGAGCCACCCTCAGTGCAAGGGCCTGGCTGTAGGAGCCCCCCAGGCTCCAGGAACAGCCGCCATGGGCCGCGCTCGGGGCTAAGCTAGCCAGGAGCCTCCAGCACAGCGGCCCTCTGCCGCGCTTGCCTGGGGTCCAGCCCCTGGAGGGGAGCTGTAGGTGGGCAAGGCTGGGGCTGGCCAGGTGCTGCAGAGGGCCACAGTGCTGGAGGCTCCCAGCAGGTGGGTGAGCCCTGGGCACAGCTGGGGCTCGGGCAGATGGACACCCCATCCCACCTGGGTGGGGGTGGCACTGGGGCACCAAGCACCAGGACCGGGCGCTCAGAGCAGGGGCTGGGTGGCACGGGGAGAAGCAGGCACAGGGGGGAGGCACCACAGGTGGGCTGCCCTGGCCAGGCCCTTGGGAAGGTGGCAGCCAGAGGAGAGCGAGGCCTGGGCAGAAAGCGGGGGCTGTCCTGGGGCTCTGTGGTCTCGCGCTGCGGCATGCAGGTGGGGGCGCCCAGTGGCACCAGAGGTGGGGCCCAGCCCACAAGAGGAGCCCGGAGCAGCAACTTAAAAAAAATGCCAAATGCCAGCTGGCACTAGAGTTTCTGCTCCTGCCTCTGCTATCAGAAATCAAATGCCAATGCTGACAGGAAGGAACAAAGCATTTCTCAAAGCCTGCCCTGAAGCTGCATCACAGCCAAAATATCCTTTCTAACCACCTCCACTGAAAGTGGCAAATCATTCCCCAAGGAACTATCCATGGTGGCAAAATGTGTCAGTCCTGAATGCCTACAACCTACATCAGAGGGAAACACTAAGCCCCGTGAAGAAGTATCATCTTTACTTCACTGAAAAGATCACATACATCTGGGAAGCTTTCACAAACTTCTTGTGTCTGTTTTGCCTTTGTTGCCCCCCGCACAACAACCAATCTGTACTCTTTGGCTGTACTATGTTCACCAGTCAAGACGTTCCAGACACCCTAAAAAGTCTTGCTCACTATTTCTGAATTTAGTCCAGGGCTTTCCTGGTATGTGAAAGGGTCATGACCTACTGGTATTATTTTTTTACTAAAATTGCTGAATCTTCTTTTTTCCCTTCAAATATGTAATAGTCCAACCAGCCTTAAAGTCCATCCTGAAAACATGAATTCTAGCCAACTGCTGCCCAGTATTAAGCCTCTCATTCCTGAAAAAGTTCATAGAGAAGCTAGCTAAAGGCCAAATATTAGCTCATCAAATTGGAGTTAATAGTCTAGAGCTGGCCCAATCTGGGTGCAGGCCAAGATGTTGAACTGAAATTGTTTAGTAACACTGATGAGTTATTTTCTGCTATCAGTGGACAGGAGGTAGACATCTATTCTCATTCTACTGCATCCTTATGGCATTTGCTATTATCAACAAAAACTGTTAGCTTTCCTGAGAGGAGTAGAATAATACATTCAAATGGCTTGACTTTGAGTCTGGTAAATACTGATGTACTACCAGATCTCTTTCTAGCTTGTGGACTCCCACTCGATCGATTCTTTTTCCTCTTCTTTTCAATATCTTCATGCAGTGGGCTGGGCAGTATGCAGATCAGACCCAGCACTACCTTAGTTGCATACAACCATATTTTGTGACCTTCTAAGACCAGGTCACAAAATCCTTAGATGGAGGTGTAGCAGTGGATGTAGTCTTTCTGGACTTTAGGAAGGCCTTTGACACTATCTCTCACCCTGTTCTCATTAAGAACCTAGGGGACTGTGGTGTTGACACCTACACAGTCAAATGGGTCACTAGTTAGCTGGAGGGCTGCACCCAGAGAGTGGTGGTGGACAGGTCTTATTTGACCTGGAGGGATGTGGGCAGTGGGGTTCTCCAGGGCTCGGTCCTTGGGCCAGCAGTGTTCAATATCTTCATCAGCGACTTGCATGGGGGTATAAAAAGCACCCTGTTCAAATTCGTAGATGACACTAAGATGTGGGGGGATGTGGGCATGCGGGGAGGAATAGGCTGCAATTGGACCTAGACAGGTTACAGGGGTGGGCAGATGAGAACAGGATGGGTTTCAACACTGAAAAGTGCAAGGTGTTGCACCTGGGGAGGAAGAACCAGCAGCATACCCACAGGCTGGGAAACTCCCTTCTCGTCAGTGCAGAGGTAGAAAAGGATCTTGGAATCACTATTGATGCCAAAATGAACATGG
>NW_017728886.1:15462029-15467723 GCF_001723895.1 Crocodylus porosus
ATCCACAGATGCATCTCGAGCAGGTCCAAGGAGGTGATCCTCCCCCTCTATGCGGCACTGGTCAGGCCGCAGCTGGAGTACTGCGTCCAATTCTGGGCGCCGCACTTCAAGAGGGATGTCGACAGCATTGAGAGGGTCCAGAGGAGGCCACTCTCATGATCGGGGGCAGCAGGGCAGGCCCTATGAGGAGAGGCTACGGGATCTGAACCTGTTCAGCTTCCACAAGAGAAGGCTGAGAGGGGATCTAGTGGCCTGTTACAAACTAGTCAGGGGGGGATCAGCAGGCATTGGGGGAGTCACTGTTCCCCTGAGCACTACCAGGAGTGACCAGGAATAACGGTCACAAGCTGGTAGAGGGTACATTTAGGCTAGACATCAGGAGGTGCTACTTCACGGTCAGGGCGGGTAGGATCTGGAACCAACTTCCAAGGGACCCTGGGGGTCTTTAAGAGGAGGCTGGATGAACACCTTGCTGGGGTCGTTTGACCCCAGTACTGTTTCCTGCCATGGCAGGGGGTCGGACTAGATGACCTGCTCAGGTCCCTTCCAACCCTACCAACTATGAAACTATATTTAAACTCCTGCCAGGATGTCTTAGCATGTGGTTGAAGTGCAGATAAGCTGATGCTGAACTTGAATAATGCTGAGGTGATGCTGGTGGACAAAGGAAAGCATTTGAAGAGTTTCACCTTATTGTGATCTTTTGCTTGAAAGTAAACATCAAACCAGATCAGTCCATCCTAGACTTAGCCATCTTCTTCCAAATTAGTACTTTCCCATTTACCACTTTGGTTGCAATGTAAACGTATTTTTGTAGACTGTCTTTCAACCATCTTTTGTAGCTGTAACAGATTCTCATTTCTGTGGATCAGACAGAGAGAGTGATGAAAAACACAAAGATTGGTGGGTTACATAAATTGGAAACTGGATTTGCTGCTAACCAAAGATTTGAGAGTCTACTTTATGGGTTCACATCAGCTTAACTTGATTGATTTAGATAAAATAATGCAACTTCTTAGTTCAGCCAAAGTCTCTGGTAAAGTGACTATTATCTTATTCTGTGTTCTGTATTATGTGCAGATCCAGGATTTTGTAAAGGGAGGCGCAGGAGCAGCAACTGGAAGCCCCAGCCACGTCCCGTCTGAGCAAGCAGATCAAGCCCCTTCTCCCACTCTGTGGGGGGAGCAGCTAGGGGCTTTTTTTTTTTTTTTTTTTTTTTTTTTAAAAGCCCTTTGATCAGGTAAGAATCTTCCCTCCCCTCTTCTTTTTGCTTCACGCTCAGTAGGACATCCCTTCCCTTCCCATTTCTTTCCCCTCTCCCCTGTACACTGCTGACACTATCCCTGCTGGCCCCAGCTGACCTGGGGGCAAGGAGTGGGGCTTCAGGAGCTGCTCCTGCCCTGCTCCAACTGGTCTGCATGTAGATTCAGACTTGGCCAGAGACAGTAGCAGTGGTGGCAGTGGCAGCAGGGATTGCCTTCCCCTGAACCTGCTCCTTGGCTAGCAGAAAGCATGTGGGGGGATGGGGCAGGGAGCAGAAACCCAGCTGCTGCTCCTGGCTGAGTCTGGCTCACTGCAGAGCCCAGCTGGAGTGGACAAGTGTGGCTTTGAAGCTATCCCTGCCCCTATCCTTGGGGCAACCAGGGACAGTGGCAGCAATGGGCGAGGGAAGAGGAAAGCCAAGGAGAAAGGACATGGTGCTGAGCACAGGGCGGTGAGGAAGATGGAGTTCTTACCTGAATTATGGACTTTATTTAAAGTCTCCGCCTGCTGCTTCTCCAGCATCATTGACTGAAGAGTGGGAGGTGCATGTGTGCCACTGTACCCCCTCTGGATCTGCCCCCGTGTACCCTGACTTGTGCAAGATAATCCCTAGGCACTGTTGTAGAATTGACATAATGCAATACAGATGTCAGGACTCTCTTCCGAATTATACCCATGTCAATCAAGAGGAACATCAACAAAATCCAGTTAAGCTAATCTAAATGAAAAGGCATGCAGTTTGCAAGTTTTGCTCTGGCAGAGAATGTCCATGTAGGATGCTCTTATAAAAAAAGAGTGTATTTAGTTTTCTGGTTCTCTCAGTCCTTTGTATTTTCCTCTCTTCTTGTTGATCTGAGTGCAAAATTGCTTGTGTTATTTATGTAGACACTTTTCCTATTGGTTTCAAAATAGCTTCTGTTTTATTTCTTAGATCATTTGCAATTTAGGCCACAGCCAGTGTGTGTAACAGAAGGGCCTTGTACTGGAAGCATAAAACTTGTCTAGTGTGATTGGGGAAGCCATCGGATTGAATTCTAGGAAATACATCTGACTCTATAAACTTAAATGGAAAAAAAATTAGAGCTTGTCAAAGGTGATGATGTCCAGTAGCTTCTGCGTTCTCTTGTAACAAACTGATTGATCACATTCCTTTAGTTCCTTCAGAAGAAGGTAGGGGAAATAATGGGACTCAGAAAAGGTGCTGAAAACCACGTAAGCAGAAGTAGTATTGTTCTGTTTCTGTTTCTTTAACTATTGGGTGGACATGCTTGGTAACTGCAGTTCCTAAGGGACAATGGAAGCAGTCTACAAGATTCTCCCTCAACCTAACATGAGCTAAAGGAGGCTATGGTGAAATGAGAGGCCTCTTGAGAAGAAGCGGAGAGGCATTCTGATCATCCAAACATATTGGTGTAAATGCACTTTTACCACTATAATTTGTTCTGCATGCTAGTTTTAACTGGACTGGTACAAAACACAGGTTTTTTTGGTTTATAACTATGGCAAGACTAGGAGTAGAATAGACTAGGACTGGAATAGCATAGCAGTAATCCTACGTTAGTGTGCCCTTTGCAGGTAGTTGACTTGAGTGGGTTGACTGTCTGTCTGGCCTCAAAAAATAGCAGGATAGCTGACTGCTCCAGTAACAGAGCACTGAGTCATAGTGCTACACATGGATCTGATAGTCTGGGCCCCCAGCTCAGAGAAGAGCTATAGCTGATGCTCCTAATAATACCACAAAACTAATTCACTGTGTTATTTTGGCTTTCCCCTCCTTTCCTCCAACAGGCTTGATTTAAAGAAGTCAAGTGATTCTTGTTCAACCTTGTTCTCGGGTTCTAAGTGGTCGTTTCATTTAGGATATTTGACTAAAAGCCCTTTTCATGGAACCAACTCCTGTAGGAGTGAAGCCAGCAATTAATGAGAAATGATAAAATAATAAAAGTAGTAATACATTAACTATATTATCTTTGCACATTTGGGCAGTTCTTTTCATTATATCCTCTTTATGGACATCCTCCAGCAACATTTGAAGAGCTACTTTATTGCTGTTCTGTGACTGTTTTGGTTTCCAGACATTAACAAGTTACTTAAATGCTAATGCTTTCCTTTTGCTCTTCCATTTTCCAGGTGTATTTTTGGCGCGTGTTCTCAGTGTTTTTGGTACATTACATTAATATAGTTTGGGGGATACATGAATACTATGATCAAAGGGAATTTGGAGCCTTGACTTTTTCACTTCATGCCTCAAGTCACAGAGAATAATGGCACAGTGATTGGAAAAAAAAATTTCTCTTGCTTGTATACATTCAGACCAGATCTTGGAAATGGA
This sequence comes from Crocodylus porosus, assembly GCF_001723895.1. Taxonomy (NCBI): domain Eukaryota; kingdom Metazoa; phylum Chordata; order Crocodylia; family Crocodylidae; genus Crocodylus; species Crocodylus porosus. The sequence continues at coordinate 15,465,625 of NW_017728886.1, forward strand.
GCCATATCTTCAGCAGAGGTAAATCAGCATAGACACGCTGAAGAACTCCACTCCTCAAACTGAATGTAGTATTGCTTTCCATAGCAGAAGAAGAACTGGCACATAGTTACTATACACCAAGATGGAACTTTTCTGAAGCCAGGAGCCAGCCTCACGGCACTGTCTTACCAAAAACCAAATGCCACTAGCTATGGCGATTTCTCTGTGGGGCTCTGAGGAAAGTTCTGCTGACATCATTTCAATGTGGAAAAGCAGCTCTGATATCAGGGTACCCCTAGTGTGCCCCCTTTCTTTGATGATCATGGGCTGAGGCAAACCCTACATTTCAAATGAGCTGTCAAGAAAAACAAATGCCGCATGTCCTGAGTCCTAGGAACCAGAATGAGCCTGCTGATCCTGTACATCAGTGATTCTCAACCAGGGCGTTGTGCACTGTTAGCACCATTAGGCGTGCAAACATGATTCACAAGATTAACCCAGAGATTTTAAATAGAAATCCATAGTGTTAACAACATTCTGCCCTGTTGTAGTCCAAGTTCCTTGCAACAACAGAATCGCTCCATTTGTTTTTCTGTACTCAAAAAAAAAAAAAGAATGGGAATGAAGGGCTGGCATGTGCCAAGTGATGCCTTGAGCCTGTTGAGGGATGCTTTGAATCTAAAAAGGTTGAGCACCATCACTCTACATGGAGGTCCTTGTCCTTTACAAGACGTTCTGCTCCACCTGATGTGGCTGGGTTACTGCCATTCGGGCACGTAAACTCCATTTGGGGCATTTATGCCCAATTTGCAGTCCTAATCTACATGCAGTATGGATGCATAAGGGTTAACATGGCTCTTGAACATGTGCTCTGGACCAGAAGATTTCTTTACTGAGTTGTGCTGGAATCATGCCTAAGATACAGGAGCCAATACTGATCTCACGCAGCTTTTACATCTTTCTAACCCCTTTGGGATGGAATCTTCTTAGACTTTCACCAAGGTCAATCAAGAGTAAAAGATGCTTTCCCCCTTAGGAAATTAGGTTTTTTTTATTATTATTATTTTTAAATGAGCTAACAAAAAAGATAAGAGTTTAAAAAACCCATCAGGATCCTTTCTCCACTCAAAGTCACATTCTACTTTAAAAACCATAAATATGTTTACTCTCATCTTGAATGAGAACTGACAGGAAAATACAAGGAAACTGTCCTCTAGCCTGCTGAAAATGCTACCTATGCCCATGAAAACATAGCTCTTGTTTCTATATAACAAAGCAACAGACAAGAAAATACACATCTCAGGAGGCGCTTCTGCTTGATAGGTCTGGAGTATAGACTTGCCTTTGCGTTACTTCAGCTGTATGCCACATACTCAATTCCGGTGTAAGATTGCAATGACAATTAAGGATGAGACCCATAAGCTATAACAGGCTTTTACATTTCTTTAAGACTTACAATCTCTCTGCTGGTCATGCTTTTCCTAAAGCCAGCTCTGTGCTAAAGATCAAGCACTTTGGCTTGTTGTGCATATGTGCATTAGGCCTGTGAGAAGCAGCTGGTATTTGCTTTGGATTCAGACTGGGCCAATTCGAGGGACAGTGATTTCATTTGGCAATTCAAATCATTATCCTGATTTGATTCGGCCAAATCTGATTCAGAGATTTGGCTGCTGCTGAATCTTTGAATCTCTGAATCAGCCAGGCCCATTCCCCACAGCCCGGCAATGGCTGCCCCACTCACCCCAGCTCCTGGCTCTTTGGGAAAAAAAACACCCCGCTATTCACCAGGTGCTGCTGGGCAGGGGGACGATCCCTGCTGCCCCTACTGCCCCATGCTGCATGGGGGGCTCTGCACCAGCCCCCAGGCTCCCCCCACGGGTGCCCTGCCCAGGCTAGCTCCAGCCCTTTAAGAAAAAACAAACAAAAAAAACCAAAAACCCCCTGGGACTCCACTCGTGCTGGTGGGGGGCAATCCCTGCTGCCCTATGTCATGTGGGGGGCCCTGCATGAGCCCCCAAAATACTGAGGCCACTGTAGGAGCAGTGAGTCCCAGGACTTTTCTTAAAGGGCTGGAGCTGGCCTGGGTGGGCACCTGTGGGGGGGCCGGAGGAGCGGGGAGG
>NW_017728886.1:15467823-15478500 GCF_001723895.1 Crocodylus porosus
CTTTTTTTTAAAGTACCAAGCTAGGGCGGGTGGGGCCAGTCATGGGGAGGCTCCAGAGGGCTGGCAGGGGTCCCCCCCATGGTTCCCTCCCTCCTCCTCCAGACCCCCCTCCCCTGCCCCTAGTACTTACCAGCTCGGAGTCAGCTGCAGCTCCCTGCTGCAGCCACAGGAGACTGCCCAAAGCTTTCTGAATCTTTTCCGAAGGTTCAGAGAAGTTTGAATTGATTCAGACCTTTAAATTGGTCCCCTGATTCGATTCGGCTTCAGAGATTCGGCCACCAAATCAGGCCGAATCTCCTTTGAATCAAATCACCACCTGAAGCTTCGCACAGCCCTAACGTGCATGTGACTATCCAAAGTGCAAAGCAGAGAAGTATATTTTGTATTATATGTGATTCTCTGAGGAATACAGACACAGCAGTTTTTATAATCCCAAATGTGTCAGTAGAAGCCTCCACACTTAGAGCCTAAATCTCTACTGAGAGGCTACAAGAGTCTTTGCAGGTGAAGTTGCAGGTGACTCTGATCTTCTGCATTGGAAGGGAGTAACAGGTAGAAATGGGTGTCCTTGGAGAGAGGATCTAAGGGCAGGAAATATAGGACTACCCAAATCTGAGGAGGAGCATTTTATCAGTCAAGTTTGTTTTCCCCCTTTATTAGCAAAGCCAGCCGCAGGGAGGGACTGAGTACCTACCATTCCTAGTTTATGGACTATGTTAACAGAGCAAGTCAAAAAGGTGCCTACTTAATAACATCTATACATAGCAGTTTAATGCAGCCTCTAAATTCTCATTATAAAGTAACTCTGCAGTTAAGAAAGATGGTTGAAAACTGCAAAGCTTTCTCAACAGAGCTTTTAGTTTTCCATCCCCTTTAGATTTAAAAATAGCTATTCTCCCATTTAGGAGATAGAGATTTTTAACTTCTCAACCACCAAATGACAAGACTTTGCCAGACTGCAAGAGAAATGTCAGTTAATTGTCAAATCTTTACACTGAGTAAGTGATTAATTGGCATGATTATAATCTCTAAATCAGCAATAATAAATTATTTCATTTTTAATCTTGACCTAAGGAGTACTAAAACACTTCAAATTGCTGCTTTTGCTGCTGTAAAATGACTGATGAAACTGTATTCTTACTATAATCTTTGTTGCTCCTAAAAATTCTGATTAATTGATAGTCACAGTAGGAATTCAAAGCCAATAAAGAAGAGCTTTGCTACTGATATCTCCGAAAGACCATATTTGATGGGGACTCTTGGGGAATTGTCCTGATTATGCCAAATACCAGAAGCAAATTCTATTCATTCTATTTATTATTAATATAATAAATGTTATTACTTGCATTGCAGTAGTGTCTAGGACTCCTGTGCTATGTATAAGGAAAGGATTCAAGATAGTCCCTGCCCCAAAGAATATGTAATCAAAGTATAAGATAAAATAACAGGTGGAGATGTAGACAGACAGACATGGGAACACAAGGAAACACTGAGAAGATGCTGGTCAGCACTGTAGGCAGAAGTCTCAGTGTACCAGCAGTTTAATTGTTGCCAAGTTTTTTATAGGGATTGTAATAATGGATAGAGATAAAGGAAGTTGGATTTATGTTTTTACATGGACAAAATGGTCAATGTCCTTGCAGCAACATGGTATTGCCAAGCACTTGGAAAAAACAACTCTTGACTGGCTTTCTCTCCTTGCCCTCACTTCTAATACTGGGCTGAGAATAGCTTGACCAGCTTCCAGAATCTAGCCCAGTCATGCTAACATCAGACACAAAGATCATTTTACTAACTGCTTTCTTCAGAGAGAAATACAAAACATTTTTTTTAAATGGCTTAAATCCTATGGGGATAAAGTTGGGGCCCAACATCTAAACTTCGGGGAAATAAGCTTGGGACATTGTATAAAAACAAACAAAGCATGGCTTTTCTCCTTGCATCTTGGACTCCATTTTGTTTTATGCATTACCAACCCAGATTTTGTTCAAAAACTTGCATGGTGGTTCAGATTCCATCCCAGAGGCCCATAAAGTTGCAATACCTTCTCAAGCTGTGCTCAGTGCTGTAGTGAGGGGCGGGGTGTGATCGGGGCGACTGCCCTGGGTGCCAAAGTGAAGGGGGGCCAACAGGTGCTGCCCAGCTGGGTCAAAGCATGGCATGGAAGGGTGTGGGGATGGGGGGAGGGGGACTCCCACCACTCTGTGCACTCCCAAGCAAGCATGGGGGGGCATGCGCCCCTCAGATCTGTGTGCGGGGCAAGGGCGGGCTGCTGCTGTGGGCTTTGTCTCTGGTGCCAAACGTCATTGCTACAGCACTGGCTGCGCTACAGGCAGAGTTGCATTATTCATAACCTTGAAACAAATCTATGTTGTGGCCCCTCCCATGGGCAGATCTAGAATTTTGAAAAGCAGGTGTGCAGATTGTGTGGCACATCATCACATGTAACACAACATGTATTTTCTCCAGTTAAAGAGGAACTAGATGCTTTACTAATATGCTAGGGAGCTGGAACTATATTGGCTTAGCTGAGAACGCTTCAGTGAGCTTAAACACAAAAAAGGAAGCTTGCAAGAAGTGGAAGCCTGGGTGGGATGACTAGAGAGGAGTATAAGAGTATTTCTCAGGCATGCGAGCATGAAATCAGGAAGGCCCAAGTGTAACTTGCAGCTAGCAAAAGGGAAGTGAAAGGCAACAAGAAGGCTTTCTATAAGTATGTTAGCAACAAATGGAAGTTCAGGGGAAGTGTGGGTCCTTTACTGAATGGAGGAAGCAATCTAGTGACAGCTGATGAGGAAAAGGCTGAAGTACTCCATGCCTTTTTACCTTAGCTCTTCACAGGCAAGGTCAGCTCCCAGACTACTGCACCGGGCAGCACAGTTTGGGGAGGAGGTGAGCAGCCCTCAGTGGTGAAAGAACAGGCTAGAGACCATGAAAGACTCATGCCCCCAGGGGTTGCGGGGGGATGGCAGCGAGGGGAGCACAGCAGTGGAAGCAGAAGCGGTGGGAGCCCAACGGCGGTAAGCGGGGGAGCTCCCACAGATGCTGCCAGCGCTGTTGGTGGTGGGGGAGGTGTGGCGAGTGCCAATCAAGGGGTGGCGACCACCTGCAGCCACCACTGGCAGCATCGGCAGCCACGAGCAGGGATTGCGGACCACCCACAGATGCCGGCAACAGTGTCAGTGGCACCTTTTTGTAGAGGGTGCACCCGCATGCATCCCCTACATGTCGTCCCTGCTAGAGACTATTTAGAAAAGCTGGACATATACAAGTCCATGGGACTGGATTCAATGCATCTGAGGGTACTGAGAGAGTTGGCTCAGAGCCACTTGCTGTTACCTTTTGTGACGGGCTAGCTGGCAGTGACTTAGCCCAGGGGTTTTGAAAGGGTAAAGGATTGGAGGACTTGGGATTCCCTTTCTTCACCAATCTGGTAATGATTTGGCCCAGGGGTTTTAAAAGGGATAAAAGATGATTGGAGGACTTGGGATTTCCTTTCCTCACCAATCAGGCTCCAGAGACTTACCCTCCGTGTCCCCCGATTGGCCCCTTGGGTCACCTGGAGGGGGATAAAAGGGGCAGCGCGGCTGACTCAGGGGAGACCTGTGAGGGACCACAAGGAAGGAGTTTCAAAGAGCTGGCAAGAGCTGAGCCATGCAAGGGAAATCTTCCCCCAGCTGATTCAGAGCTTTTAGATGACCCCCAATCTCCATCCCTATGTCACACTTCAACCCATTTCTATAAAGGCTCTAGAATGTGGATGAAGATCTCTCCCATAGCTCTGAAAAACAAACAGACCAATATAATTGTAGTCTTAGCTATGGTTTCACTAAGTGATTCCTGCCCCAAGCCCTTTAAAATGCCGTGAGAGCCATGGAGCACTCAGCATCCCACACAACCGAGCTCTGTAAGGAAATACCTTAATACATTTAGTTATTTTATACACATAATTTTGCAAGCCTGTCAGAGATATTCTTTAAAATGTACACATGCAAAACTGAACCAGCTCTTAGTTTACAAAAAGAAAACAGAAAGTGGTAATGAATAACAGACGGCACATAATTTAGAAGGTATCTACCAGTATCTAGAACTTAAATATGACTCAGAAATTCTGGGTAAAATTGGGGATTTTTCTTTTTTAATATAGATTAATAGCTCAGTTCTGGTCTAGTTTGAAGTTTTATGGCAACTTGGAGTTAGTGGAAAGGTGTCATCACAAGAACTGAAAAAGCAAGAGGCATGAATTGACAGAAAGAGCTTTTCAGTTGGGTTGTTTATGTGGGATTATTCATTTAGTGTTTTTTCATGAACACCCAGTTAGCTTCAATGACTAACATTTGGAAGAAAAGATATGCCATGTCCCTGTTAGAGATTTGACACTCCCAGCCCTGCCATTACAGTGGGAGAGAGCATGATAGCCATTCCTTTGAGCTCTCCAACAAGTCCTTCAGGGGAAAAAGAAAATGCAAAAGCAGATGACTAGGAACTGATATTCTTGATGGTTCTAAAAGGTTGGAAAAACAGCAGCAAGAAAACCCCTTTAAGAAACAAAACACACTCTTCAGGCCTTCTTCTGCATCCCATAGAAACAATCTTCAGGCCTTCTTCTGCATCCCATAGAAACAATGAGGAACACAATAGCATCCATATTTTAAAGTTCTTTTCTACATGAAATTTAAAGCAGGAAATGGAACACTTGGGTGTTTTGGAAGTATGGAGCCATGCTATGGAAATCAGAGTTAACCCATCATACTATTTAAAAAAATTATACTCCAGAAGAAGCAAGATCTAAGTGACCCAAGCATACAGAAGAAGATCAACTAAAGTTTCTTCCCTCAGCAGTACAAGATCGTAAACGAAGAAACCCCATGAAAACCTGGATTTAGAAGTATACATCTCCCCTCCTCCTCCAGCATACCTGATCTGGTGGCTGCTTCGGCTGATCTGGGACCCAAGCTGCATGCAGCATGGACCCTGGAGTGGCTGGCATGGATTGTGCTACACATGACATCTGCTCTGGGATGTTCCCTGCCCATGGCATGGTCCAGGAACTAAGTATATATTTCAGCCAGTGAATTGCTGAGTCACTGAACTGGCAATGCTTTAAGTTAGTCCTTTGGCTATCTCTGTTGGCATCCCCTGTGCAACCTGTCCTGCAAAAAAATACATTGTACAGCCCATTCGCCGTCAAAAGTAATTGATACAGAATCAATTATATACTGCAACATTTGCTGTAGAAAACCTTCTATGACCAATTAATTTGAAGAAAAAGTATTATATGGTAGCCAATGCAACATAAATAGAAATGGTGATGACTAATACTCTTAATAAATACAGTGTTTACTCACAAATAAACCTTGTTCTAGATTTGGGAATAACCTACAAGTGGGTCATTTTTCTGCTTTTATGAGTTTAAGATGTTAAATAGATATGTGAAAAGATTAGATATGACAATAACATTTTCCAAAGAAATTGTTTTAAAATGTTAGAGCACATAATTTAATGAATGATTTGAATTTTATTAGAAAGTTTGTTCAGGACTCTGAGAATAGCAGCTGAAAGTTAAGAGAAGAAACATCATATTGTTCATATATTAGAAAGTAATTTAATTCCTGCTTTAAATACAAATGTTAATGCAGTTTTAAACACTGTGTTTCTTCTGAGTGTTTGTCATCAAACCCATTAGTCACAGGCATTTTAATTAACAGGCAAATAACTCTATTTGTCACATCCATTGGTGTTTCTGCTAAAATAATCAGCTGTGAAACAGCAAATGACGTTGGCATTAAAATAACCATTTTCAGCTTGCAAGTTGAGGCTCAGGGATGGTTCAGTAAAACAACATTGCATCAATTTCTGCTTTTTCATATGTTCTGGAAGGGCTTTTTCCCAATGTAATTCATAACTTTTTTTCTTTTTTCAACTGTTATGGCAAACATATTCTAAAAATAACTTAGCAAGTTGTCAGAGGCTGAAAGGAAGAGAAGAAAAGAACACAAGACTCCTGTTTTGGATATTGAGCTGTGTTAAGGGAACACTGCTGATGGAAGATAGATATCTGTCTTTATGTATTTTTTAGGGCAGGGGCCAGATTTTGAACCATGGGGACTTCTTGCAGACCAGATCCAACCCAAGGCATGAGGGTTGCCACAGTGGTCAGTGCAGCAGCAGCAGCAGCATCCAACAGTGGCAGGGGTGGTGCAGGGTTTGTCAGGGGCAGTGTGGGTCCAGGGATAGGGCAGGGGGCAGCAGCTGGCAGGGGGTGGTGCAGGGGGTGGCAGGAGGAGTTGGTTTGGTGATGGTAAGCCAACCTCAGTGCTGATGGTTATGCCCAACAGGGCCAAGGGGCCCAACTTCTGATACCCTCCAGTAGTCTTGTGGGCTGGATTGAGAAGCTCCATGGGCCAAATGTGGCCCGTGAGCCGTGTTTGACACCCCTGTTTTAGGGTATTGGATGTATCTTTAAATGATAAATTTGTTAGTTGATAAGGTGGATTTGTTAATGAATAAAGTTCAAAAAGATAAAAAACCTAGTAATATATGCAACTTGCAGAAAGCAATTGCAAACCGACACTATTAGTACATAATAAATCAATACTAATACATTACTAATTATCATTTATTATTATATATTTTATATGTGTCCTTTGATTTTGCTATGACCTAGAAGCTGTTTTCTTAATTACCAAACCAGGAATTTGTTTGCTTATGGGGCCTGGCTAAAAGGGGAGAAATGCTAAGCAAGCAAACAAACCCATTCTGACAGGCCATATTGCCTTGCATATAACCTATAAGATATTTAAGAGAATTACTTGTAAGTTTTTCAAAGATTTCCATTGTATTATCCCAAAATAAGTGCTGGAAGTTTTGAGGGCAACCTACTAATGTTCACATCAGAAGATGGTTTACCCCCAACTTCATGGGAAATCTCAGTGCACCTTTCACTAGGGAGCAGTTCTGGTGCTTCCCTAAGAAACAACATCTTGTGGTTTTTTGCCTAACTCACTTTTGTAGAGATTTAGTGCACACAGTAAGGCTAGTATTGAAACCTTTAGCTTCATGTGTTTCTAGTTTCAAAGTGATCTATGAGTAAGGACTTGTATGCTGGGCCTATTCAGTTTAAACCAGGGTGCTCAGCCTCCAGCCTGCAGGACAACTCTGGCTTGTAGAGCCATGGCATCTGGCAAATATGACAGCAGGGGACTGGTGGAGGCTCTGCACAGCTGGATCCAGCCCTGCCTGGGCCACTGCTGTACACTGAGATCAGGGCTGGGCCTGCCCCCGGCAAGCGTGGATTAAGCTGGGCTAGTCCCCAACCCCCTCTTCCCCCCGCCCCCGCCACACATCCAGATTGGGGCCAGGATGCTCTGTCGTCCCCGACCTCCCCTGGTGTGTCCTGATCAGGCTGCTCAACCCCCACACTCCCTCTGTGCATCTAGATCAGGGATGAGCTGCTCCCTGCCCCTGCCCCCCCCACCCCATGTGTCTGGATCAGGACTATGTTGCACACTGACTTCTCCCCGACTTCCCTGGCAGCAGGGTCGGGGTAGGGCTGCAATTTGTTGGATGGGGAGTGGTGGCAGTGTTGATTTGTAACTCTCCTGCTGCCAAATTTCCAGAGCTGTGAAGAGTCCCACAGGCCAGACAATGCAGCCCTGCACGTCAGATTGTGCCAGCCCATGACTGGATCTGTGCAGTAGGACTGGGCCAATGTGTGGCTGGATTTGGGTGTGCAGGGTTGGGCTGGCATCCTGGATTGTACCCACAAATTGACCCCACATGGGATCCAGCCCGTGGACCAACCACATAGGGCCGAAAGGTTGGGTGCCACTGGCATAGGGTAATCTTTAGCATTGGACTTGAGCTTTACCCTACTGCACCCCTACTCCAGGTGGGCCAATCAACTCAAAAGTACTATCTCATTCGATTTAAGCATTTTGTGTGTTGATTAGATTGGACTCAGGCATAACATCAACTTTGCAGTGAAGACAAGCTGTATCTTAAGGCTGTTAAGTCTAAGTTGTCTATCATCTTGGCATCTAAACAGTGATAATCAGACCTATTTGTAGGGTCTTATAGCAGTTATGGCTTAAGACAACTCTGTTCAGAGATATACAAAACTATCTATGCCTGTGTTAGGTTGTGAACTGTAGTAGCACTGGGCTCCACTCAGGCTAATATAGCTGCTTCTCAGTAGAACCGATTACCCTGGACACAGCACTGCACTAACAGGGCCGTACTTACTCCTGTTCCAGAGCAATGTGTGGGCTCCATCAGCTTTATCATGATGTAAGTAGCAGTTATAATAACCGGAGATTTTCATTCTCCCTCCCCATATCTACTGGTCACATCTCATGTAGCTGACTGTTGTGTTTCTCAGATTTCATCCTCAACATGAAACACTTTGTATTTCTAAGATTGCTTGTTAGTGAGGCATCCCAGATCATCTCCCGCACTGTAATCATCTGTTCATCATACTTCATTATCAAATGCAAGGTTAAATACATCATATGGACATTTTAGACACAAGACTTCCAAGGTTAATGCAAGACCAGCAGTAACTGCTCTTTCCTCTGCATTCATTCTGCTGTAATTTTTTCTACACACCAAGATTTTATGGAAATGTGTCCTCACTAACAGGCATTATTGTTAGGAGTTTGGCATTGGAAGGTACAACATGAGTACCTTGAAATCAAAATATGTCACTTTATCAGAGAAATCTTCTCTTTCCAGTTATAGGTAATTCATGACTATCAACAACATATCACAAGCATGTGATACACAATGTGAGACTGGCCCACAAAACTATTATTTTAATCATAAAAGCAGTTGAAATTTAAGTGAGATAATGTTTAAAGAAGTGGAAAGATGAACATAACTGTAATGTAGTTCCCCTTTTTAACCTTGAGTACTAGGGCAATACTGAACAGTATATGGTCAACAAATACAGCTCATAACTGGGCAAAGGGACTGTAATATTTTTGGCAAACATCAAGTGATGTTTCTGGCATCACTCAGAGTTCTGTTGGTTTACGTGGATATAAAATGTAGACGGCACATTTCAGTTCCAGACAGTTTTAAGGGAAGAGAATAGACTTTAGAAGTGGTCTGCCCAGCTCCAAGGAAGAATTTCACCATGTTGATCCCAAAACTAGTTTTTATCCAAGATCTAGTTGTGTAACCCACATATTCAGATAAACAAAATTTACCTATCATTGTGACCTGCTGGTTCATGATAACATTGAATATGCCACATCCTTGCAGGCAAATAAATTAAGAGGAGGGAGTGAAAGATTAGTTAACTGCATGAGAAACAATAAGGGATTACCTCTAAAGCAGTTATCTTAGAGAGTGAGCATGCAACACATTTTACGTTACAAAGTTACTACATGTTTTCAGGGTAAATTTTACTTTAGATTTCAGAGGTTTACTATACAGTAAGGTGTGTATTGTATATCCACTATGATTTTACCACGTAGTAAAATTAGTTTACTATGTGGTAAAAGTGTCGTGTTCACAACCACAGTCAAAATTATAATTCACCAGCTGGGTAAGAAATGAGGATGTCATGTACATGGGTATTCTCCTTTTTCTTGAACATTCACCATCCTCTCTTCATTTGAAGATGACCTTAAAATGTACTTCCACAAAGTTTTCCCAAGATAATCTATCATGAGAGCAAATCTCATTTAAAAGCTCAATAATAAAGAAATGAAAAGGTAACCATAACATTCAAACTATTTGTAAGCTTGATTTTCACTTTCTGTCTCTGATATGTTTTCTATCTGATGCCTTACATGTTTGTGCTTGTTAGTATCTCTGTTTTAGGCTTTTATTTTTTTGGGATAGTGAGCAAAAACTGAACCAACCAACCAAACAGGCAATCTCCCCACCAAAACAACAACCACAACCAAACAGTGTGCTTTGACAGGCCTGTGTAAAGCAACAAGTATTTGCTTCAGATTCGGATTTGGCTGATTTGGAGGGACAGTGATTCAATTCAGTGATTCAGATCATTGTCCCAATTTGATTTGGTCGATTTGGATTTGGAGATTCGGCCATAGACTATACAGGCAGTCCTCGATGACACTGGACACAGCTGTCTCCAGCTAGTGAGTCATTGCAGTAGGCGGAGAGGGGAGGGGAGGGGTGGGGGGGCAGATCAATGCCCCCACAGCGAGGGAGGGATTGGGGCTCGGGCTGGGACAAGCTGCCCAGCCGGGGCAGGAGAGGCGCAGGACTTGGCGGGAGGGGGAGGGGTTCTCGTCACCGAGTACGGCTGCGCACATTTGCTTTTGGCACTCACATTTGCTTTTATAAGCCTTATGTCCCTCAGTGGGTTGACTGCTTTGTTTTTCTCTCTCTCACATACACCTTGCCTCTCTCAGCAGCGCCCTCTCCTTCTCCCTTCCTCCCTTCCCTACCCTTTGTATTCTAATCAGTGATTTCTATTTAGCAGCTCTGCTTCCTGCAGTCCCTTCACAGCCTCTAATGAAGTAAGGCCTCTACTTATGAAACCTTATGCTATACATCTCTGATTTACTTGGTCTATAAAGGTGCAAATCTACTCTGCCTTCCAAACTTAAAATTTATTAATCTAAGGTCATGGATGCTTGGGGTCACCTCAGAAATACAAAGCAGCCAGAAGCTACTGGTGAATTTTCTCTTTTGTGCTTT
>NW_017728886.1:15478600-15489680 GCF_001723895.1 Crocodylus porosus
CGGTTGCTGCTTACAGCCTTGTTGGTCTAAGGACAGCCAGACAAGGTTCTTTGGGTAGATATATCTTTTATTAGACCAACTAAATAGTTGGAAAAATTGTTTTTAGCAAGTTTTCCAGCACAAACACTCTTCTTCAGGCATAGGGAGAGTCCGCCAGTGCTTTGTGTGCGCTCCTGCTTGGAATAGAAGCCAATATGCAAAAGGCAGGTCTGTGAAAATGCAGTGAAGATCAGAGGCGATGGGAGACAATAGGTGTGAGACAGGGCGGCTGGGGGGAAAGGGGCATGTTGACCTGGTGCTAGAATGTAGCTGGTAAAATGTAAACACTCTTTTGTGGCTATCAGTTTAAAGAATTTTTGTTCTTATGAGGACTGATCCTGTGCAGCTAAAGTCAAAAGGAGTTTTGCTATTGACTTCAATACTTGTAAGATCAGGTTGATAAATCAGAAAAATGGATGTGATGGACTTTTGGCATCCAATTAATTCAGAACTTAGCATAATAGCATTCATTTATTTAATTTAGATGTGTAAAATATATCTCTGCAGCCCAGGGGGCATTAAACCACACAAAAATTCCCAAGCCAGCCAAACGGCTGAATTAAATAAGCCTTCAAAAACCAGGCTTTCTAACCACAGGTAGTAAAAAATTATGAGTCAAGCCTGCCAAAATCAGGAGACTGGCTTAAAAGTTATGAGTTTAAAGCAGTGGATGAGAACTGGACTCCATTGAAGTCAATGGCAATAGCAATTTTGGATTCTTTTTTCCATTTTTTTTCCCCTGAACCTTTACCATTTATTCATTTTATTTTAAAATTTTTCTTTGCTATTGTGAGGGCTAGAGACTTACTTTTCTTTCAAAATGAAAGCTTTTCACATAATCCCATGATTCCAGAAGCTGGACCATAAAGAGAAACCCCAAATAAATATCCCAATATTCATGACTGTTGGTAACCCTGTAAATACAGTTTTCAGTCCTTCCACCACAGAAAGCTTAGGCAGATAGACTGAGCTTGTAGTACACGCTGAGATCTGAAAAACTTAGGTCTTGTTAGATGATGTGTAGGAGGTAAAAATGAATTTTGGGTTGAGGATCTGTGATGACAAAGATTTCACATTCAGTCTACTTGTGTTTATATCAAGCTTGTATACCACAACTTATATGAATTATTGCAGTGGTGTTTAAGGGTGTGTTTTTAATCTTGCTGTGAGTTTAACCAATCATTTTCCTGAGCTATTAGTAGGAACTGCTCCACAAAATGATATTGGAGTAATAGAATCTTTTTTGTAGCATGGAAAAGAGTGGGGAAAATAGCAGGAGATATGTGTTTGAAAGGTGAGAACTTGGGCCAGTGTATGAAGGAGAAAAATAATGGGAAAACTTCAAGGGACCAAAAGTGAAGAGAGGGCCAGAACATTTTAAAATCAAAATAAATCTCATTCCTCAGGTTTAAATATATATAGCTGTCCATTTTTAAAGAAAGATATACCAGGTTACATCTTTGCTGTGCCAAATAATTAATGACTTTTAATAACCCTAATAAATTTGGATTTCATCAAAATCTTGTTTCATATCACTGACGGCTTTAAGCAAGGTCTCTGAGCTCTTAGAGCAGACATAACACCTGTATTAAAATGTACACTGCTGACATCTTTCCCAGGTACATCAATTATAATTAAAGAGTAATAAGAATGCCAAAATGGACTTCTCAAGCACTTTCATCTAGAGGCCCCAGCATTTAAAATTAAATCCATTAATTGTAACTACTGTACGTTTGTGATCCCTCAGGTAGTGTGCACAAACTAATTCATGGCTTTTGCAGCCCTGCCAGTCTTTGTTAATTAAGGTTCTTGATTTATTTAACTTGAGCAGAGACATATTGGAGTACCCAAAACTAGACTGATAAAAGGTCGTTAGTTCATATTATTTAAGTTAATTTGAAATCTGATAATGAAAAATGTTTCTAGGAGCCTGACAAAAAAGGATTAAAGAAATAGGCCCTAATTGTTTAAAGGAAAGCTCCATATTTTCTTTAACCTAGCAATCTGAAAGTTCATATGTTAAGACGTTCTCCTCACTGTGAATTGGCTGTGAAATATAGTTAAAGATAAAAGGTTTGGGATTTTTTTTTAAATTATTGTTTGCATTTCTAAGTTCTCTAAGAAGGCAGAGATATTACTGTCATCATCTGTGATGCTTTCTTTCTTTCTGGTTATATGACCCCCATCATGGGAGTTTCTAAATGGCTCACGCATATTAATAACCAAATACAATTTTATTATAAGAACACAATGTATTGGTAAATTAGGGCTATTATCATCCCCATTTTACAGATAGGAAATTGAGGCACAGTAGGTCAAGTGATCTGCCACTGGGGGAGCTGGACGTTTAAATTGAATCTCCAGAATCCCCTCCCTGTGCCTTAATCACGAGACCATCCTTTGGCTAATGCTAGTTTTATTGTCAGAGATTGTGAGCCTAATTCTATCTGCTTTAGAAGAACTTCCAGACATCCTTTAAAATTACTGTAGATAAAGTGCTAAAGTGCTAGGCCCCTGAAGGGCAACCAGGAGGTCATCTGGGTGGGGGTGCAGGTTATGGGGGCATTAGGACAGGGAGTGGATCTACCTGGTGTGGATCAGTGGAGCAGAGATGTAGTCTGGGGTGCAAGCAAATGTCAGAAAGCCAGGCAAATTGGAGATCTGGACACCATATTCCAGGAAAGAGCCAAGAGCAGGGGCAGTGGCAGGGGAAGCCAGGAGGACCAGAGACAGCAGTGAACACAAGGCTTGCCAAAGGAGATGGAAGCTCTTTATAAGGGCTGTGAGTGTGCTTAAAAAGGCTGAGTGGCACACTCAGCTATCAGTCCAATCACAGAGAACAGTTACAGTCACAGTCCAGTCATATTAGCCAGAGATCAAAGTTAGGTATGGAAGCTCAAGAGCTTGGCCCAGCTGGACCCGACTGGCTAGAGGCCCTGACACTTAAGCTGCTTACAGATGTGGAAAAAAAAAGCTTTACTTAAAAAGCTTAGTGTGCTCCTGCACCAAGCACAGCACATGCCCGGAAGAGGCATGGTGTTAGTTTGACACAGCTCACCCAACATCTGTATAGATCTCACACTTCAGTGGGCCTTTTGGCACTTTTATCTAATGTCTGAATGAATCAGCTATTAGATAAAAGTGCCAAAGAGCACTGCTGAAGAGCGTGATCTATACAGACACTGGGGAGCTGGGTGGAATTAACGTGCTTCTTCTTTTGGTAAAAAGCGTTTTTTCACCCACATCTGTCAGCAGCCTTAAATGTCTTAGATGCTTTTCCTCAGTGTTGTGCCTGTGATGGGTCATCATGATAATAACCATACCAAGTGCTTGAATTGCATTTTTGATCTTCAGATCTCTACAAAGCTTTACACTCTACAAAACTTGGAAGTTTCATTACCTTCATTTTATATATAGGGGAATCTGGAGCATAAAAAACTATGAATGTCTTTACATGTGCTTTGGGGCGGGGTGGAAGTGCTTTAATCTGAGTGGCTCTTGGGAGCCGCTCTAATTAAAACACCCTCATTGCTTCGTGTAGTCAGTGTCCTTCATTTCAAAATGGCAACAGAGGTGCTTTAACCAAAGTTTGTTCAATGAACTTTAGTTAAAATGCCATTGCTCCCATTTTGAAGTGTGAGGATGCCGAAACACGAGAGGCCGAGCCAGCAGACTTGATTAATCATTTTTAATTGATTAATCGAGTCTGCTCCAACACATGCTAATTACCACATGTTGGAGCAGGTATCTGGCACATGTGTAGGTGCCCTATGTGGCTTGTCCACAGGTCTACAGTGAGATATTGTTAGAGCAGGAATAAAATCCAGGAACTAGATTCAGAGGTGGTATAAACTGTCATTGCTCTGTTGATTTCAGTGAGACTGTACCGGTTTATGACAGCTGAAAATCTGTGCCTATGTCTCTATGCATTGGATCATGCTTTCTCCATTTGTTTCCATAATTAAGCAATTTTTTGTTGGAGAGAAAGGCCAGAACCAAATGTGTGAACTTGAGTAACCCAAAATACAGCCTTATAGAAAGGTCCTATAGCATTTAATGGGAATGAAACTAGTACAGTTCTGTAGATATTTAACAGGGCTTTTCAGGAATATCATTTATAGGAAAAGCCTATAGAATTCAGGTCAGAACGTACATGAGTTTGTATAGGTTTTATGAAGTGTTTTCTAAAATTCTATAGCACAGGTATGCCTCATTCTACAGAAACTTTAAAAAGACTTCTATAGAAAGGTTATTGTTTCTTATTAATTCTCTAAAGGCTTGGACAAATGAATAATTACACAATTTTAGACTGGAGGAAGACTTACCATAGTTCAGCTGAATCTGTTGTAACTGTTTTTTGTCTTTCTCCTCCCATGCTTAGGTTTAGAAACAGAGCAGCTGCTATGTGCTCATAAGTGGTAAGTTTTCTCTTCTTAAAATGGTGTAATTGTTCATCTCAATTACACATGGTATTAGATGTCTTCAACTTCAGTTGTTCCCAGTAGAATTTGAAGGCAGTACCCACCTCATAAGAGATGATCAGAGTAAGGTATATTTTCATTTGGTAGCATGTCAGGCCCAGCTTGCACATGACATAAGTGATTATGTCAGTGCTGGGTAATGCAAAGGCAGCCTTTCTGAGTGTTAATTCTGACTGAATGTTGTGGATATCCAAATCTGGAAATGCCATGTATCTACTTTCCAGATCAAGCAGTATTCAACACTTGACAAAACTGGGACTTAATGGGTGAATCTACATGTTCAGTTAAGGCAATGAAACACACTCTGATGCAGTTTGCCCTGGAGTGAACTGCTCCTGGGCACAGCATCTACACGTGTGTCTGGCACAGCAGCACTTTGAGCTGGAGCAGAGCAGCCCCAGTCTGGCAGCAGGCTCAGGGGGTCAGCCAGGCAGCGGCATTGGGGCTGGCTGGGGCAGAAGGGTGCTAAAGTGAGGCGCTGTATGGCAAGTAGCCCCTGCATTTTATCACCTTTGTGCCCCAGCCAGCCCTTGGCACCATCTACAAGTGCATTTCATTGCACTTAATTACTCCACTGTAAGATAGTACTGTCCCTGTCCCTGACAGTACTATCTTACAGCAGAGTTAATTAATTTACTGTGCCCTAATACCGGTGCATGTATAGATAGTGATGCTTTACTGCAGAGCTAATTAGTCAACTCCACAGTAAAGCGCACATATAGATGCACCTAATTAGTTTAAATTATGACAGAACTGTGAGAGAGGGCTTTTCAAAGCTGCTGCTCCTTCTTTCAAATATGCATAAGCAGAAGAATCACTTCCAGCAGGGTAGCTTCTTGATGAGACCCTTCATCTCTGAAATGCACACCATCCTCCAGACAGGGAAATTCACATAGTCTGAATTAAAGAAATATGGTTGACCCCTCTTTTTTCAAAACTCTGAAAGAAATCCTGATTAATTTCTAACAGGATCCTGGTTTACATGGGCACAAAGGAAGGTGAAATCATTCCAAACAATTCAAATAAAAAAGGAGATAGAACTTGTTTCACCAACAGCTAGATGTACGTTGGCCCAGAGATTACTGTCAGCATAAAATGAACATGTTGAAATTTGCCTGGAATGGAAATTTCTACAAAGGTAAGATGTAGGAAAATCTGCCATCTATGTTCAGTTGTCCTGTAGTTGTGCTTCTTCAAAAAACTTAAAGTTAAGACAAGGACAACAGTGATAAGTATGAAGGTTTTTTGTAAAGGGAATTCCTGCCTCACAAATCTGCTGGAGTTCTTTGTGAGTGTTAACAAGCACATGGACAAAAGCACACGGACAAGGGGGATCCAGCTAGCATAATATATTTGGACTTTCAAAAAGCATTCAACAAGGTCCTTCATCAAAGGCTTTTAAAAATGCTGTGCCATGGAATTAAAGAGAAGGTTCTTTTGTGGATTAAGAACTAGTTAAAAGATAGGAAGCAAAGAGCTGGACTAAATGGTCACTTTTCAGAAGGAAGGAGGTTAAAAGTGGGGTCTCACAGGGATCTGTGCTAGGCCCTATGTTGTTTAACATTTTCATCAATTACTTGGAAATGGGGGTGCACAACGAGATCTCCAAGAAGATGATACCAAAATATTCCGGGTAGTCAAGTCCCCAGCTGATAGAGAGAAGCTGCAGAAAGATCTCACCAAGCTAAGTGAGTGGGCAAAAAATGGCAGATGAACTTTAGTGTCAACAAGTGTAAGATAATGCATTAGGGGAAAAATAACCTCAACTATACGTACATAATGCTGGGTTCTGAACGAGCTGTTACAACTCAGGAAAGAGGGTATGTTCAGCCAGGCAGATGGGATAAGGCTGCGGGAGGGTGGGGAGCAGTGTCTAGGAGCTCCCCGCCATGCACCCAGGGATGGCGAGATCAGCTGCGTGCACCATGGCCCAGGCTGCCCTCATGTCTGGGCCAAGAGACCCACTGCAGGCTGGATAGAATACCTTGGCAGGCTGTATTTTGCCCACCCCTGCTGTAGATAGTTGCCTAAAAACATCAGCTGACTATACAGTGGCAACCAAAAAAGCCATTAAAATGTTGGGCATCATTAAGAAGGGAATGGAAAACAAAATGGAGAACATCATCATGCCACTATACAAATCTATGGTGCACCTATATCTTGAATACTGTGTACTGTTTTGGTTCCTACATTTGAAAAAGATATAGTATACATAGAAAAGGTACAGAAAAGAGCAACCAAAGGTCAACCAAAAGGGCAACCGAAGGGCAAACAAAATGAACAGGGGCCTGGAGCAGTTGCCATACCAGGAGAAACTAAAAAAGCCCACGACACTTCAGTTTGGAAAGGAGAAGGCTGAGGGGGGATACAATAGATGTTTATAAAGTTATGAATGGTGTGGACCAGCTGAACAGGGAACTGCTGTTCACTACGTCCCAGAATACTAGAACTAGGGGGCACCCACTGAAAGAAGTAGGTAACAAGTTTAAAAATAGAGAAAGTACCTTTTTATGCAACACATAGTTAATTCATGAAATTCATTGCCACAAGAGGTGGTGGAGGTAAATAGCACAGGCAGTTTCAAAAAGGGACTAGATAAATTCATGAATGATGGATCGATTAATGGCTATTGAGCAAAATGGTTGGAGTTGTTTCCTCTGGCATCTCTAAACTGATAATGGTGGATACTAGGGAGGATATTGAATAGGGGTTAGGGAAAGTATTGAATAGGGGATAGATCACTTTAGAGACATCCAGGTCAATTATATTCCTCTATAGGTTCCTTTTCTGCTACTGTCAGAGACAGAATACTGGGCTAGATGGACCATTGATCTGACCCAGTATGGGACTTCTCATGTTCTTATGTCCATACAGTATGTTTGTGTTGATTTGGTAGTATCTGTATTTTGTGGCTGGGTTTCTCAAAGCTACATCAGGGATTTGAATACTCCATTCCTGTTAAAATTAATGGAAATTGTTGTCCAGATCTCCTATGTGGTTTTGAAAATACCATCCTGAATTGTTATTTTAATTTATTTTGGTTTCCGGGAGTCATTAATATCTAGGCCTTGATCATTTTACAGATTTAAAATCTAGAAAACAAAATAAAATTCACAATAAAAAATGGACTGTCCACCAAATAACACAATAATGCTGCCCTTTTCTAGCAAATAAAAGCTCAAGAAACCCTTACCCATTCCATCCCCAAGTGGCAGTAAAATAAATGGACTTTGTAATGCCTTAAATCATTTGAGCTTTGGAGGAACAAACCAATTTAGCAGACTGAGATGGAATAGTTTGAAAGTTGAGGCTATACAAAATCAGTTGAAAAATAAGGATCAAATTTTTAACAGTGAGGATAAGTAACCATGGGAACAACTTACCCAGGACTGTGATGAATTCCTGTCATTTGAAATCTTTAAATCTGGACTGGATGTTTTTGTAAAATATATGTAATATACCTGGGTGAAATCTGTGGCCTGTTTAACATAGATCAGGTTAGTGATCATAATGTTTATTTTTTTTCTTGAAAATGTGAATGTATAAATATAAGGTGCTTTGATCTCCTTGGCTAAAAGGAGCTATAGAAGAACAAAGTATTGTTTTCATTCAAGATGCTTCTTACTTGATGTTTTTAAAGCCTTAGAGGGGTGGATTGAAGAGAATGCAACAGTACGTTCAAAGAGCTCCACTAACAGTATCATTTGATTTCAGTTAGACCCCATCTCACCCGGACAACATAACATGTAGTGGCCATGTTAGGAGGGGACCGATTGAGCACTGCTGTTCAGTGATCTCATTACAACTCAGTTTTGTCTGAGCAGTGTAGGAGAGACCTTGTTCATGTTTCATTAGGGTTAAAGCCTTGGACAGTTGTATTTGTAAGGCAGATGGGGCCTTAGATCTTAATAGTTCCTGCAATTACTGCTGCATCTGGCCTTGGCTCTGGAATAAACTCCTTGTATCAAAAAGATTTACTACCCTAACTATATCTGTATCTCAATTTAATGAAAATGTTAAGGATAATTTGATGGTCTCTTGCCAGTGTAATTTTAAATAAAATGTCTTCATTCCTTGGCAATGTATGCTGGCACTCATGTTTAACTAAAGGAAAGTGCTTAAGTGAAGTGCTCTTTACATTATTGTCTTGCCAGTGTCTTATTTTATAGGAGAGGCCTAATTTTCTGTTTTATTCAGAGTAAATAAATTAAAAAACAAAAAGCCCGGCAGTCTATACTGGTAGCAAACCATAATAAGTATTACTAGAAATCAGACAATGGCCTAACATAGTACTTGGACAGATCTCAGACCTTGTTTTGAAAGTATTTCTGAAATGATGGTGCATATCAGGAAATACATTGTGAGAATAGTATGAAAGATTGGCTGTGTGCACATCTTGGTTTGCCACATGAGTCCAGTAACTCTGCATAATCAAATGTTCTAAACTTTTATAGCTGTATGCAGGAATGGGAAATTTATGGTGAATTGGTGATAATTGACCACCAGCTTCCAGCTTACTGTGTGGTTGCCAACTGCGCTCATTATTGGCCATTCTTAAATGCTGAATGCAGAGACTTGGAGTGAATGCAAAAACAGGGTTACTGCGCTAACAATGTATTGCAAATAAATTGTTTTTGGACTTGTTTAGGGTTAACTCTTATTTTTTATTGCAAACTCAAAAATGCTTGTTCAAAGGATATTATCAATTGTAAAATTGCTAACATGTACAATATTCTTTGCTTATTAAAATATATTTAGTTTTTTAGTGTGTTGATTGATAATTTATGAAACATTTTAATTTGGTCACTGACAGGGCAGACAGTACCTCTAAAAGAAAGCCACTAACATAAGTAGCTGCCATATTATAAAAGTTAACATGTTATTTTCAGTGTTCCATTTATAGCCATAAATTAGCACTTGGCACTCCATTAACTTAAAGTCCTCGTCATTCCTTAGAAGGATGTTTCTTTTGTTTCCATTACTGCCATAGCTGTGGTGCAGAACTGCTATAGTGCTCCAGCTGTTTGATGCAGTTTTTATTTCAAAGGATGCCACTTGTTTGAACAGCTGCAGGGGACCACTGATGAACTCCAATTGAGGGTAGGGGTGGTGCCCTTTGAAATAAAAGCCTCATAAAAAAAACCCTGAGGATCATCTTTAATTAGGCAATCAGCTGCAAATTCAGTTGCAAACTACCCGGATATGAAAGATCTGGGATCTACTGTGTATTCATGTAAACCCTCTCTCTGTGCTCTGAGACATATTATTATACCGCCACAATCAGCAGAGGGTGATTGTAACAGGGGGCCTTCTAGGGGCTGACTTCCCAGTGGCCCGCCCACCTGTTTCTGGGCTAAGTGCCCGCGTTCTTTCCTGCCACGCCTTGTTGGAATTAATTAGTTAATGATGTAATTAAGCAGGAGACTGCCCATTTCCTGCCCTGATGCCAGAGGGTGCTATCTGTGGCTCCTTTCCTCCTCTACACCACAGCCCAAGCCTTGCAGATGGCATCTAGCTGTTATTATCATCACCAGCCCCCACACTGGGCCCCAGAATCCTCCTAATTAAACACCGCCTGGATTCCTTTCCTCAGGTGGTCTCATCCTTAAGGAAACGATACTCAGGGCCCAAGGGGTGACCATCCCAACAAGAAGCAAGGGGGCAAGAGTGCCCAAAAGTCCCCCTGGCTCACCAAGGGTGTCCGGGAATGTCTGATTGCCAAAAAGGTGGTGTACAACTGGTGGAAGGGGGGTGCTATCTCTAAAGAGGAGTATACCTCCTCTGCTTGGGCCTGTAGGGGGGCTGTCAGGAAAGCTAAGGTAGACAAAGAGCTAGAACTTGCATCCAAGATCAAAGATAATAAAAAGTCCTTTTTCAAATATATAGACAGGATGAAGAAAGCACTGGGAAATATGGGGCCCCTGCAAGATCCTCTGGGCAATCTGGTGGTTGCACCAGAGGAGAAAGCAGACCTCTTTAACCAGTTCTTCACCTCAGTTTTCTTGAGCAGGGACCGCGACTTCCCCACCATGATGCAAGACGGACTCGAGGGGAATGCCTCCAGACCTCAGGTTGGGGAGACTGGGTTAGAGAGCTTCTGCAGGGGCTGGAAGTGTTCAAATCAGCAGGTCCAGATACTCTCCACCCCAAGGTGTTGAGGGAGCTAGCAGGAGTTATTGCAGGGCCCTTGGCACGGCTTTATGAGCGCTCGTGGTGCTTGGGCCAGGTGCCAGATGATTGGAAGATAGCCAAAGTGGTCCCCATCTTTAAAAAAGGAGGCGGGAGGACCCGGGCAACTATAGGCCCATCAGTCTTAACTCAATCCTAGGGAAATTCTTTGAGAAGATTATCATGGAGCACATCTGCGATGGGCTGGCCTCAGGGATGATGCTCAAGGGCAACCAGCACGGTTTCATTAGGGACAGGTCATGTCAGACCAACCTGATTGCTTTTTATGATCAAGTAACAAAAGCATTGGATGCAGGTGTCACCGTGGACGTAGTCTTTCTGGACTTCAGCAAGGCCTTTGACATCGTCTCCCACTCCATCCTCATTAAAAA
>NW_017728886.1:15490187-15494682 GCF_001723895.1 Crocodylus porosus
GGGGGGACCAGAAGGGTTTGGGGGAGACACTGTTTCCCCTAGTGCCCCCTGGCATAACAAGGAATAATGGACACAAATTATTGGAGAGTAGGTTTAGATTAGACATCCATAAGAACTACTTCACATTCAGGGTGGCTAGGATCTGGAACCAACTTCCAAGGGAAGTGATGCTGGCTGCTACCCTGGGGGTCTTTAAGAAGAGGCTTGATGCCTACATCCGTAAGAACTACTTCACGGTCAGGGCGGCTAGGATCTGGAACCAACTTCCAAGGGAAGTGGCGCTGGCTGCTACCCTGGGGGTCTTTAAGAGGAGGCTTTGTGCCTATCTGGCTGGAGTCCTTTGAGCCCAGTTTTTCTCCTGCCCAGGCAGGGGGTCAGACTTGAAGATCTACAAAGTCCCTTCTGACCCGACTTCTATGATTATATGATCCACCTTCATACTAGGCAGTATAGCTCCCTGAACTGCTTCCCCTTTGGGTGTGGTCCCCTGGGACCTTTGGCTCACTAGCCCTGGCCCACCTCCAGGCCAGTTGGGACCCCAGGCACGCAGCTCTTGGGTGTTCCTCGTGGTGGGCCCCCGGCCCTTCGACCCTTCCGGTCCTGGCCCAAGCGTTGACCAGTCAAGGGATGTCCAGACAAGTGTGAGTCTATGGCCTTTTCTCTCTCTCCAGGGGTCCACCCTCCAGGCCCTCCAAACAAGGGGTAACCCACCTGGTTGTGGGGGCTAGGGGCTAAGGCCCCCCGACCTGCCTTTCACCAGGGTGGTAACTGGCCTGGCATTTCCTGGGGGCTCCCACAGCACTGAGAGCCCCACTAGGCCACCCACTTTTGGTAGGGTGCAGTTTAGGTCATACCCGGAACCAGGAGTCTCCTGACCATTCCATACAGCTCCTCCCTTACCTCCAGATGATACTAGCAGCCCTCCGGCCAGGCAATTTTGTTGCCCGGCCTCCAGCAGCAGAACTGTCCTGTTTATATCGGCAGCCCCAGATTCAAAATGGCTGCCCTCATCGGGCACCTGGCAGCTGCCAGCTCCAGGCCCTTAAAGTGTCAGGCACAAACAGTGCTCTGCACAGTGAAGCTATCTGTTCTAGAGAACAGAAGTGATTACAGAAGCCCTATCCGGTGGATTGTTGTCTATCTGTCTCTAGTGACTAGTGACTTCTGTCCTCAAAGTGAAATTTTGTATGGAAATCAC
Organism: Crocodylus porosus; assembly: GCF_001723895.1. Lineage (NCBI taxonomy): Eukaryota > Metazoa > Chordata > Crocodylia > Crocodylidae > Crocodylus > Crocodylus porosus. The sequence goes on from NW_017728886.1 coordinate 15,491,386, forward strand.
AAGAACAAAATGGAGAATCAGTTGTTTTCCTGAAGTTGCTGCTGTCCTCCTCACTGGACCTGGTGAACAGTCAACACATCCTGGAGACATCATCTCTTTTCTGCCCATTAAGGAACAAAAGTTTTGCTGTCTCACTGTGTGAAGGAAGAAACACGGGGTGTGGAGGAAGCCTGGGGGACCACAGTCATCCCATACAAGTGGGAGAAGGAGCACAGCTGGAGCCAGGAGCACCCTGTTATGATTCTGCAGTGAGTGCTCCTTCTGGATTGGTGGTGAGGGAGCCTAAAATAGTACTTCTGGCCCTGAAAAGGGGCAGCTGGGGAGAGAGGATGCTGGAGGACTCTCCTGTCTGCACTGGTCTGCAGCAAGCTGTGCTAAAGGGGAGCATGACAGCAGTCATGAGTGGTTGGAGCACAGGGACCCACAAGCATGGGGACTGCAGATAGAACACCAGGGTGGCTTGCCTGAAGAAGGATTGAAGCTCTGGGCTGAAGTAGGTACCTGAGGAGACTAGTGGTGTGTTGGATGGAAGACCAAGCCTTCTGTGAATGTTGTAGTAGAGCCAACCAGGTGTGAGTTCATCTCTTAAATTGATTCCCACATTGAAACTGTTAATGAACTGAGAGGGGGAGATGAACCCTGAATAAATGTTTGGTCTTAGATTGATTTCTTTGGGGACTGTTAATCAATTGATAGAGGGAATCTGGAATGAATGAAAGTACATCAGTTGATGTACCCTCTGAGATGGTTAAGGAATTAAGTGAGTTGATTTAAGTTGATTTACTTTTGAAGACTGCTAATTAACTGAGAGCAGTCCTGAAGGGGATGTCCTGAAGAAATGAATGAACTTCAGTCAAGGTACCTTCGGCAATGAGTAATGAATTAATGGAATTGATTTAAGTTGATTTACCTGTGAGACTGTTCATCAGTTACTAGAAGGGGATGAACCCTGAATGAGCCATGGACCAAATCAAATTGAGTCATTGATAGACTTCTACCGAATTCATAGATTGTAAGGCTGGAAGGGGCCTTGGAAGATCATTGGGTCCAGCCCCCTGCACCAAGCATGAAGGGGGTCAGGTGACTGCAGCAAGGTGACGGTCTAGTCTCCTCTTGAAGATTTCTAGGATAGACAATCACACCCACACTGGAGGGAGCTTATTCCACAGTCTGGACACCCTGACTGTGAAGAAGTTTTTCTTAATGTTGAGCCTGAATCAATCTTCCAGGAGTTTATGGCCATTACTCCTGGTTTTCCCCAAGGGTGCCCTGGTGAACAGTTACTCACCGAGCCCTTGATGTACTCCCCTAGCGTAAGCTGCTACCAGGTCTCCTCTCAGCTTTCTTTTCCTCAGCTGAAGAGTCCCAGATCCCTCAGCCTTTCCTTGTATGGCTGCCTTTTAAGACTCTGATCATACTGTTGGCTCTTCTTTGGACTCTCTCAAGCTTGTTCACATCTTTGTGTGGTGCCCAGAACTGGACGCAGTACTCCAGCTGCGGTCTCACCAGTGCTGAGTAGAGTGGAAGAATCACTTTCTTGGCTTTGTTCAAGATGCACTGGTTGATGCATGCCAGAATATTATTTGTCCTACTGGCTACAGCATTTCACTGTTGGCTCATATTCATACTGTGGTCTATTATTACTCCCTTGTCCCTTTCACTCGTGGTGCTGGTCAGTTTGGTGCCATGAAGCCTGTAGGTGTGTTGGGGCTCGCTCATCCCAAGGTGGAAGACTTTACATTTCTCAACATTGAACTTTATCAGGTTCCATTCCACCTAACTTGCTAACCTGTCTAGGTTCGCCTGTAACTGTAGCCTATTTTCAAGTGTGACCACGCTTTCCCATAACTTGGTGTCATCTGTGAACTTGGCCAGTGAGCTCTTCACCCTCACATCCAAATTGTTAATAAAGATGTTGAAAAGTACTGGACTGAGCACCAGCCCCTGTGGGACACCATTGCCCACTTCTCACCAGGATGACACAGATCCGTTCACTATGACTCTCTGGGTCCTATCCTGCAGCCAGTTTCTCACCCACCTGACTACCTTGAAGTTAAGCCCACAATCCTCTAATTTTCTCATGAGGACATTGATTAGAAATACCTGACCAAGATAATGGCAGTGTACAAAGGACTGCCATACTTGTTACTAGGGTTATGATTCAAAAGAAGAAATCAGATAACATCTAGAATATAGTGAGGGTGGGGTGTAATGAAAAGTGGAGCCCCACAAAGAAAATTCTGCAAGAGACAGACTTGGACCTATCAATCAGCATAACCAGTTCCCGACTTTAAAGATCAAAGATGTGGCAGGTGAGAAAGATAACATCAGAGAGTGTCTGTGATAGCATTGATCCTCATCCTGATGTCCTCTGGTCAGCTGTTGGGCAGTAGAGAGCCTAGGCCATATAGAACCTATCCCCAACATGCTGCTTGTATGGAGTCATTGAGTAAGACAGGAAGAAGCTTATATCTGCAGGACTTTAAAGGAGAATCTTGAGGTGCTGTAATGGATCCAGCCTCCAAATGCTGTCTTTGAGAACCAGTGATATCTAGCACAGAAGAGCTCTTGTATTTTGCTTCTTCAGCAAAAATGGAGCAATTATCTTGCAATCTATGGAAATGTTTCACACTGAAAGTCATTAAAAGGATTTACATTTTGCAAATACTGTCAAATGAAATACACATTTCCAAATGCTACCAGGATGACCAATATATCCTTGGAAGTATGAAATATCTTGAAGACATTAAAAAAATCTTTCATGGGTAGAAGTTGAAATCAAGAAGAAGAGCATGAGGTAGATGATGGCTTCATTTACAGGCAAGATGATTCCTTGATGTCAACAAAAAATTGACAATACTTGCAAGAATTATATGTACATATATGGTGCTGCATTGCCAGTCACTGAAAACAGTTATTGGCAGGCAGCATTTAAATTATTAAGAACATCATACCACTTACCCAGCAAATATTCCTTGGGGAAAACTCTTTGGATATAACTTTCTTCTTTTTTTACAAGTCAGTGATATTGATGTTTCCCATTTTAAAATTGTAATTCTCCCATATTTTAGAGATGTTAATAGACAATATATTAAGCTTAATTGTCTTAGTATGCTGTTTTATCTGTATATTTGTCATTATTTAGAAGTATAGTTTATTCTTACTTCCTAAAAAGAAAAACTTCTAGGCATATATGCTAACTAAATTATATATAACATTTGTCATTCTTAAGGTAGCAAATAAAGTTTAGTTTTGATAAGTGTTCCAGGGGAGAGCGGGAGGAAGGACCTACCCAAA
>NW_017728886.1:15494782-15498740 GCF_001723895.1 Crocodylus porosus
TAACTGCCTCCCTACAAGCACGAGCAGAAGAGGTATATTCCTCTTTGGTGATCTCTCCCTGTTTTCACTTTTGATTCAGGAAATAAAGTCACATACTTGCCGTGGCTCAGGTCAGAAACAGGGAGGAGGGGCACTAAAGGACAGCTCTCTGGCATGTAGCCAGCATGGACTGTGTGTTTGCTTCCTCTTCCTGCTGCCTCCGAGATCTCTGGGATTTGCAGTCCAGAATCACAACAGCAGGACTCTGCAGAGTTGCTTATCACTTCCTCTTCCTGCTTTCAGGTACCTCTGGGCTTTGTAGTCCACAGTCGCAGCCAACAGTAAATTTTTAGCAGGCCAGGGCAGCTCTGTGTTTGGGAGCAGTAAAGTTTAACCCCTCTCCCTGGTCCCAGACCCCAGCCAGGTTTTGCTTGGATGGGTTGGGCAGGCCTTTCCTCCTCCTCCTCCTCCTCTACTTCCCCCAAACGCTTCTCTGCTGGAGCAGACAGCATAGCCCAGCCCAGCCCAGGGCTGGAAAACATGCAGGGATGCTGGGGCACTGTGATTTAACTTGAACCAGGATGGGGTCTAGGACAGAAGTTTCATAAACCAGTTTGACCCAAAGAGGTTAAGTCCAACACTACATTCAACCAGATTTATTTTAAACCAATTTCAGCCGTTGAAACTGGTTTATGTGCACTGAGCTTCTGTTCTGTTATAGGTTTAAACCAGTTTCTGATCATTTAAACCAGTTTATGTGTAACTTCTGTCTCTAGCCCTGGAGATATTTCAATTTTTCCCTCATTTGCCCTCAGGAGAAATACTCGCGGTTAACCACCACTAGCTATAATAAGTTTAGCTACAGTTACTGCCAAATCCCTATACTCAGACCTTGGGACTCCCCTATACTCCTTAGTGCTATGGACTTAAGACTGGAAACATGTACAACCTCTCAAGAATGCAGCTGCACGGTGGTCCTGAAGTACTGTTCCAAAATATGTATGATAGATAATATGACCATTTGTTTTCACATTTTTCGAAAGATCTTTTTTGAGGAAAAAAGTTTACAGAATGTGTTCGTTTCTCTGACTGGTAAATCTAAGAGACTCCCTGCCTTCATCTTTTCTTCATTCCAGATATGTGGTCTCGTATACTGTGAGCTCCATACCTGCTGAAAGGCTGATCTAGGTTAGAAAGTGAAAGCAACACATATAGAAGGATCAATTCTCAGAGCTTCTCCAGTCTATACAGGGCGCTGTGACAGACACAGCTGCCCAAAGAATAGAGGATGGATGGCTTCATGACTGACCCAGGAGAGGAAAACATGCATCAGGAGGAAGAACAAGGAGCTGAAGAAAGGTCATACACTCTTTCCTCCACTGGCCTACAAGGTACAGGCCTGCCTAAAATCCTTATTTTCTCATTTGCAGAAAACAAAGAGCACTAGGACTATTTGCACAAACTTTTGGTTAATAAAGGATCAACAAGCTGGCCCCAGCAGTATAAAAAGCTGCCCTATCAAGCAGCTCAGGGCTACTCTCTCTTAGGAGCTTCTGGGGTCCAGCCAATTGGTATCTGGGGATACTACCTCTTGTGCCAACTAGACTGCTGCAGCAGCATCCCAAATCCACTTTTTTAAATACCCTAAAATCTATGTTCTTCCACAATTAGAACAAAAGACCACTACACACACACACACACACACACACACACACACACACACACACACACACACACAGAGGCAGAAAGGGATCAATCAGTTGAGCAATGCTTTACTGGTATATTTACAATATTAAAGCAATTTGGAAGCCTACCAGTGTCTCTATCATCATAATAAAATTAATTCTAAATATTTGTATGTGTGAATGTGTGCTTTTGGTTTTCTCTGCACATGATGGGTGCGTGATGGGGGGATGTGGGGTTTGCAGGAAGGCGCTGGGAAGGAGTGTGAGGGAAGGTGGGTGCGTGTGTGGAGGGATGCGGGTTGGTGGGTGTGGGGCAATTATGGGGGGACAGTGGGTATGGGGAGGACCTTGTAGGGGGGCTGCTCAGGAGGGGTGGGTACCCTGGCCCCCACAGGGTACAGTCCCCCCACACAGCACAGGGACTGTGCCCCCCCGCAGGGCCTCAGCTCCCTCATGCAGGGTCCCAGGCATCCTGCAGGGCCATAGCCCCCCTGTGTGGTGTCCCAGGCACCCTGCAGACCCACAGCTTGCCCCCACACAGGGCCCATAACTTACCTTCTGCAGCATGGACTGCTGGCTAGCAGGCGCTGAGCCGGGCTGGGTCCCGCTGGCACTGGGCCACGCCGGGTCCTGTGTGCTCTGGGACCGGCCCAGTCTGGCCAGGCAGCACAAGCAGCCCCAGGGCCAGCACAACCTGGCTGGGCTCAACGCGTGGTCCCTGTGCATCCCACAAGATCCTGCCACCATGGGACTTGTCGGCTTGGCTACATGAGAGGCCACGCAGAGACCGTGGCAAAAGTACCCTTTTGCCAGGATTTTGTACTGTTTTATGTGATCATGTTTTGAAAAGGTAATGTGCCATAGAAGTCATAGAATCATAGAAAATTAGGATTGGAAGGGACCTCAGGAGGTCCTGTAGTCCAGTGGTTTTCAACTTTTTTTCATTTGTGGACCCCTAAACATTTCTGAATGGAGGTGCAGATCCCTGTGGAAATTTAAAATAGAGGTGCGGACCCCTTTGAATTGTAAGTGTGGGCATTCAAATACTTTTGTTTGACTGTAGTCATTTTTGGGAGCCCCCAAACATAGTCTGTGGACTCTAGGGGTTCACGGACCACAGGTTGAAAACTACTGCTCTAGTCCAACCCCCTGCTGAAAATTTAGTCCCTGACTAGATCATCCCAGCCAGAGTTTTGTCTAGCGGGTCTCCAAGGATGGAGATTCCACAACCTCTCTAGGTAACTTGTTCCAGTGCTTTACCACCCTCCTAGTAAGCAAGTTTTTCCTAATATCTAACTTGAACTTCCAATGGAAGTGCTTGTGCCTGTCTCATGAGGTGGGTCTTAACATTTCCATGCATAGGCTACGCGTAGGGGAGTATGGGGGGGCACATGCCTCCCCTAAGAATGCTGGTGGACCCCCTGACAACGAGTGCTCCGGCTGGTAGGGGGGTCATGAAGAGCACTTGTGCCCCGCCTAAAATTGGCTGACACTTCTGCTGTACTGCATGTGAAAGTGCTGGCACTTTCCCCGCCGCTGTGCCACTGGCATGCTCAGTGACCTGTCACTGGGGGACCCATGACTTGATCTTCTGTGAAATTTGGAAGGATGTTCTTAACCCCTGTGGGTGCTGTCCTTAAGCCACCCTGGCGCCATCTTCTGGCGCTCTGCCTCCCTTACACCCCACCTTACACCAACCCTTGAGATCTTCAAATAGATGTTCTAGGCACACAGACTACACTTTCATATGGTGCCTTCTGAGGTACATAATATATAAAGTGAACAAAACACTATGTAACTCAAAATAGCACTCTGGGGCTTAGTCCCTTTTTACAGTTCTCATGCCTGGAGTTGGACCATCCAGGTCCTTGCCTTGTGGGACTCTTTTGAACTTTAGGATTCCTAGTAAGCACAGTCCCCTGTGAACCACTTTGGTCCACTGTACTCACAACCCTTCTCCCTCCCCATTTCCAGGTCCAATGTCTCTGGTCAGGTCCCAATCTTCAGTCCCTGACAACCAAGACTCACCTGTAGGTAAGTCATTTGCCTCCTCCAAGCCACTTTGGTGGGTTTGCTGCCTGCTGGCTGCCTTCTACCATTTGCCCCTCCTGGGGCTCCCAAACCTCACTTCCAGTCCTTCCATCTCCTCATGTTGGGCTGCTTTTAACCTGGTTGTAAGGTTCAGCCCTTTAAGCACTGGTGGAAGATGCTTATAAAGCATGACCATACCAGCACTGGCGTTTCTTCAGTGCTCGTCTTTTCTCCTGCCAGCCGCCCGACACTCCCTCCCCCTG
>NW_017728886.1:15498840-15514835 GCF_001723895.1 Crocodylus porosus
GCAGATCAGACAGGGAACAAAGGGCTGGGAGCAGAAGGCAAAGCAGTGAATCGGGTGGGGGAAGTGGAGAGAAGCAGCACCTTGGGAGAGTGTGGGGCCTATTTGTAGCCTGCCTACCAAAATGTTGTCTTCCAATGATTTAAAGGGTCAGAAACAAATGCTTGGCATTTCCAAAATCAGCCTGAACAAAGAAGGAAACAGCAAGATGGTGGTCTTCGTAACAGTAGATTGATAGCTTGTCCTGCTTGAATCTGACTGTCTCCCTTGGCTCTGACCATTTGCATTTTCTTGCTTCTGAAGCAGTTGTCAATAGAAGCCCCATAATAAGTCAGTAAGGACTGATACAAATTTATGTGTGTTTAGAGAAGAGCTTGAAGTTAAAGCTATGGCCCTTTTATTTGGACAGTTTCATTTAAATAATGTGATCTGCACAAGCAAATTAAGGAAATAGGGTCTAGATGAAATTACTGTGGAGTTCACAACCATTTTATTCAGTATATTGTGCTAGAGATGTACGCATTTATTTGTTAGTTTCCTCCGTTTTATAAAACTACAACTAGAGTGGCCTCTAGGGGCACGCACAAAAATCATTACATTTTCTCAAGCATGTATTCATCAGTTAGTTTCACATTGTTTAACCCAAATGGAAGACTCCTCAAACCACAGCTTCGGGAATAGTATGAGTAATGGATGGACCTTGCATCATCATAACGTGAAGGTGAATAAAACTGGACCCTGTCAAAAGCATATGTGTTAAAGGCCTGCTCTATGAAAGCCCTACTCTGGGCTTGATCTGAAGCCTGCTCAAGTCAGACTTTTGGGGCAGGCCTTTAAGTATTATCCCTAGGGTTTAAATAGTTTGCTTTGGTTAAAATTCACCAAAAATGAAATACCTTAATTTATCTTACAAAGGGTGTTGCTTTTTGGAGTTTGTTAAATAGGATTAAGTTGCGTGTCTTAATATGATGATATTGTGGCAGCAATGCAGTGGGATGAATCTGTGACTCAGTCTTATGATATGATATTTCACAGTATCTAGGAGTAAGGATCACCTCCTGAAATTGTGAAAGCCCAGAAAATAAAGGACTTGTAGTCAACCTTATCTAGTACTACTGCAGTTCCCCTCAATGACTAAGCCTGCTAAGTCTGCAGTTTTGAAGTTCAGCCTTCTTTAACACATCCAAGTAAAAAAAACAAACCAAAAACAAACCACCCCCAAAAAACAAAGATGGACAAACAAACCACCCATCATTAATTCTGATAAATCCACCATCACTCACCCATCTTGAATACCTGGGAAACTTTTGAATGACATTTTCCCAAACCTTCTATACAAAAATGTTATATTTTACTATGAGGCACTTCACCTGTTTTCATGTGTTGTGAAAGAATGCTATGATGATTAACAAGTAAAGAATTAATTACTAAAGTAAATGGGAACTGGTTTAGGCTATTAATATTAGTGTAGTACTTTATAAAGTGCTAAATAAATCCTTTATCATTACTGTGTTGTTATGTGACTGTTTTTCTGTATCAGCTCTTTGTGACTGAAAGCATAAAATCCAAAAATTGATTGACAGAGAACAGGCAAATGAAATGATAGAACATGCCACAAGTTTGGTCATGTACATTTTCTAATGGCATACTCTTCCCCTTGCTCTCTCCATTTTCTACGTAGGCCTCAGTTCCTGCCCTGCACAATATAAATATAAATGCATTTACAATAGTAATTATATGATAGGCTCATCTCTCTTTATTGTCTGTTGTATGCATGCTTATTGTAGTGTCTGAACAAAATTGTACTACTGTTGTTTTCATTGAATGGGATAGGTATGCTTCAGGTGAAAGATCAGATCCTGGGGTCTAAGGAATTTATTCAATTAAATACAGTTTTTATTGATTATGCACAAAGAAAACAGGTTGGATGTACAGCTAGTTATTTGGATGCACGACTGGAATCAACTCTGTATCTTGCATCATTAAGGCAGGCCAGAACTGCAAAGTCTGCATCCCGTTCAAGATTCCCCACATTTCAGAGGGCTTCAAATTCAGCTGTTAGGTCAGAGCAGTGATTTTTAAGCAGGGGGTCACAGCACCCTGGGGTGCCCTGAGATCCTTTCAAGGGTGCGGCAGGATGCCATGCAACTTTGGCACTGTTACATGTGCAAAGATGATTCACAAGATAAACCCAGGGATTTCAAATGAAAATCCTTAGTGTTAAAAACATCCTGCCCTGTTGCATTTTTTCGGAGTCCTTTGCAACAGAGGAATTGCTCTGGTCTGGTGGTTTTCAACCTTTTTTGTACCAGGACCATTTCTAAACGTCGATGGCCATAATCCAAACTCTGTAAAACTACTGGTGCCCCAAGTGTCCTTCTGTGAACACTGGGTTAAAGCCAACCTCTGTTATAGAGAGGTACATTTCAGGTTTCTGACTGACTAGTCACTAGGGCAATGGTTCTCAACCTTTTTAGACTTGAGGACCCCCTTGAGAGGCTCAGGGGAAACAGTGGGTCTTAGTTTTCACACATTAGTTGAGAACAGGAAAACACTTAAGCAATTCTTCTGGCGCAAAGAACTCAGACCCCAACAGCGTTGGCGCCATGTAGGGGATGTGCACAGGTGCGGGCGCACGGGCACCCTGCGCTTGGTGGTGCACCCCCTGCAAAAAGCATCACTGATGCTGCCCGCCATCTTTCGCTGCCAACACCGCCGGTGGCATCTACAGGTGGTCCCCGATCACCGAGGTGGCCAATAGCACCTGCAGGCGGTCGCCAATCTTCGGTCCGCGCTTGCCACCTGCGGACAGCGCCGCGCCCCCCCAGCCTCCGGGGCCACGCGGCAGTGTTCATGCCCAGCAGTGTCTTTTGGACGCGATTGATCCTGTCCGCAGTCCGTGTGGCGAGTCATGTTGGCGCCAGGCCTGACGGCGCCCCAGGTCACCCCGGTGTGGCCCAGGCGGGGAGTGGCGGCGGGTTGGGCCGGGCCGAGCGCCCTGTTCTGGTGACAACGCCGGTTCCCGAGGACCCTGGCCCGGCCCGGCGGAGCCGGCTGGACACGCGGCGACGGCCGCTGTCGCGGTGACCCCGGCAGGGAGGGAGGGGACGCCTCAGCCCCGCCCCGGCCCGGCGCGACGCCGGCGGCTGCGCAGGCAGGGAGCTGCAGGCGGCCGCCATCTTGTCTCCGGAGCCGGCCGGGCCGGGCCGAGCCGAGCCGAGCCGAGGCCCCCGCCCCCGCGGGGTGAGGTGGAGCCGGAGCCGGGCTGGCAGGCACGGCCGCTGCCCCTTCCCCGCGGCCCCGAGTTCAGCTCCGCTCCCCATGGGCTAGGCCGCCACCATGTTCAGCTTCGAGGGGGATTTCAAAACCCGGCCCAAGGTGTCTCTCGGCGGCGCGAGCAGGAAGGTAAAGACCCGGCGAGTCGGGCCCGGCCTGGCCTGTCCTGCGCACTCCCCGCGCCGGTCAGTGCTGCAGGGGAGTGGCGGGGCCAGGGCTGGGCCTAGTGGCCGGGCAGGGCCTCTGCGGCCTCGGGATGTGCTGGGTTACTCCCAGCCGGACCCTCTGGGTGGAGCAGCCCGAGCCTGAAGCAGCCCGAGCCTGAAGCAGCTAGTCTTTGGGGACTGGAGCAGCCGTCCTTCCCCCGGCCTGGGGGAAGGACGAGGCTGGAGCCGGGCAGGTCGCTTGGTCACTGAGGTGGGACCTGCTCCACCTCCTCTTAAGGAAGGCGTCCCCGTCCGAGGCCACAGGACCTCCTGGCAGCCTCCCCCTGGACCTGGACCTGGCCCAACTTGCCTCTCTGCCGGCCAGGAGGCCCCCGGGACCCGGGAGGGAGGGGGTCCTCCCTGCTCCGCGTCTCGGGCCATGCGCGCTGGCTGTGTCCACTCGGCCGTGGGGCCCCCTGTCCAGTGCACTCTGCCCTGTGCTCCCCCTCCACACGCTTGCGCTATGCTCGCAACCTCACTCCTTTTCCAGTTTTCTTTTATTTGTCCAGAGAAATCAACTGTGATGTCTTCGGTGGTCTCCTTAAGAAAGGCTGATCGTTTTCTCTGGTGGGCCTAGGCCCTTGCCCAGTGGCGTAACAAATAGCCCTAAGGCCAGCATCCAGCAGAGCACTGCCAAGTTTACGTAACTCTTAATTTGTGGGGCCCCCCCCCCAGCTTATCTTCCGCTGGCACTTCAGCAGATGAAGGGACGTTTCTGCTCCTTAGGCATCATGTTTTCTTTCTTGGAAGGTAGAATAAATGTCAGGTGGAAGAGGCGTTTGGCAGAGCATGGCTTGCCTCTTCAGGAATGTATTTCAGGCATTTTACATCCTTTTGGCCTCCAGGTATAACAGCTAATAGCATCACTTACAGGACAGGTTTCTTTCTCCAGAAAGGGAGGAAAAAGCATCATAATGTCTTCTGCTATTGTTATTAATTTCTCTGCCTGATGAAAATGGCAGTTGGATTTATGTCTGTGATGAAGGATTAGAACAGCATTTTGTAGTACAGAGTGTGGTGCATGAATACGCTGAATTAATGTAGATAAATGACATGAAGCACATAAGCTTGTGAAGGTGCTTGCTTAAAAGTACGGTAATGTAATGCTAAAATTTAATAATTTTTGAGCGTTTCATTCTTAGTAAATCTATGCACATCTTGTGTTTTTGTACCATTGGCCCTGTCCCTGCAAACACTTAATACTAGTAATGTTTCCTTCCACAAGTAATCCCGCTGACTTCAGTTTGACTGTTCACCTTAGTTATATGTTTGTTTGCCAAATCTGTTACTAAGATTTATTTACAGTTAAATAACTACTAGGTTTATGCTTAGGTTTGGGGTTTTTTTTATCCTGACTTGGGTGTCTACAAAGCCTCTTGGTTTTTGAGATCCTTTGACTGTCATTGCTAGTCTCAGTTTTTATTCTTAGCTAGGTCTGTACTTTATAGCTTCTAATTGGGTGATAGATTTCAGTGAACAGGATTGGCAGGTTGAAAATTTAAGGAAAAATCTTAATAGCGTTTTGAGTTAGTCATGCCCCAGCTCCTATAGCTACCTCTTTTGGGAGCCCAAAAATATGGGGGTTTTTTTTGTTCATGTAAGGATGAATCGAGGGTCCACAGAGTTGTCTTGCAGAATCTTTTTACTGTCTTTGTGGAAAGCTACCCACTGACTTGTGGGATTTGTTAGTCAGACCTAGAGTACTGCTCAGTTGTCAAGGCTGGTTCACTTTTGTCCCTAGCAAAGACTTGTCTCAGTCCTGTAACTGCAGCCATGTGGCCAGACCAGCACCAGTATGGAGCCGTTTTAAAGGTAGCTTTGCTTGATGTTTGGGATCTATTGAGGGGAACTTCTTGCAGTTTACAGGCTCTGGCATGACATTTTGTAAGTTTTTGTAATCAAGAACACTGCAATGGAAACAGCTATCTTGAAATAAATACCACCTTGCAACGATTGCAACTTGAAATGATTGAGCATTACAGATCCGAAAGTGAAACTGATCTCCTTGATTTTTTTTTTTTTTTTTTTTAATTTAATGATTTGTGTTCCTGTTAGTAGAAATGACAAAAGGTAAAGTTTATCCAGTGGCAAGTGAATTGGGTTTTTAAAATTCTTTCAGTTTTAATAACGTAACAGGTTTCTAATAAGGAGGTAATCATTTTTATAATTTTTTTTGCAGTGTACTGGTATGATTTTTTTTTAAAATGACACATCACTTTAAGAAGGAGGGTCCTTGTATTGTTTTTTGAAAATAGGACACAGAAGTGGGATCCTGAGGAAGCACTTTGCATACTATAGTCAACACTTAACTAAGCGATGAACAAGGAACAGTAAGATTTAGAGCAGCAAGCCTGCAGTGAGATCAGCACAGGTGCACAGGAATCTGACTGCACAGATTTCATGGTAGGATTTTTGTGTGTAATGATGTGGATCTGTAAGAGATATAGAATTTCAGGAACTATTTGAATTCATTACAGTTGTATGATTCACATTGCTTTTTTCTGGAGGAAGAACTGTGAATCCTTTTTTTCAAAAATAAAGTATTGATATTTTAGCTGGAGGATTTCATACTTTTTTTCTTTGGGAATACTTCTTATAAAAATATTTAACGTGGAACAATGTGTTGTAATACTTTTCAGACTGTGTGAAATGAAATGGTCTGAGGGCTTTATAATACTTTAAATCTCTGTTTTGGTTTTGAGAACACTGGGGGAAAATGATATTGCTTTATTGTATAATATGGCCGCTTTCCTGCAAAGGGCGTAACATGGGTGGAGTCCTGACTTTGAAATAGTGGAAACTTTTATTCAGAATTTTAGAACATAAAAGCCTAAATTTTGCAGCAGACTTTTTTTAAATCCACAATATGACTGTAGAGAGAGTGTTTAAAAATACTGTTAAAAATGGGTTGCAACCTGCTGGAAAACTTTCTCAGCACAAAATATGCATTACATCTTCTGGGTATGTTCTTTTTCCTGCCTTCCTCATTTCAATTGAAACTATGAATTATGGGCTCAAAATAAACACTACAGAACTTGTTCCATTCTAAACTGATGTTTTTAGTCCTTTATTAAGACCTTGGGAACTGGCTAACATTTCTAACTTAAAAATGAACAATTTTTCCTGTTTCAGAAAAATTGGGAAAGTTGTTGTTATTGGGCTTTGAAAACACAAAGCTTTGCTATCACAGCACAAATAACTAATTTTTAAAACTTATAACGATTTTATTTTGTGTTTTGGAGGTGCCTACAGTGAAGTCAGGAGCCAGTGGACTTGGCCCTATTGCTCTACAAACTGTCCCAGCTCAAAGTGTTCATGGTCCTAGAATCAGATCCTCAGACAGGTCCACAGGGGTGCATACTCATGTGTCTACATAGACTTTCAGTGAAATTAGTGGAGCTGGGCATAGCATTGAGGTCTTCATCTGTGGATCCATTGGCAGGAAAGTTACATATATAAATACAAAATCGGTGTCTAAGGGTGCCTATGCACGAGCATTGAGGCTATTCTGATTTATTATAATTATATCACGTTGGAGCAGACTTGAATAATTGAGTCTCCTGGAGCATGGTAGTTACTGCACTCCAGTAGACTCCAGCGTTTCATGTATTGGTATTCCCATGCTTAAAAATGGCAGTGGGGATGCTTTAACTAAATCTCATTCAATGAGGTTCAGTTAAAGCATTCCCACCACCATTTTTAACCATGGGGACATATACATGAGATGTTCTGGGTGCTTTAATTGAGCTCTGAGAGCTGCCCTCGCTAATTAAAGTGTACCACCTACTCCTGGAGCATGTATATAAACACCCTAAGATTATATTTGTAAGCACTGTGTTTTATATATAAATTGTTTCTAAGATCAGATCATAGTGCTGGTAATCTAGGGTAAAATTCTGGCTCCACTTAAGTCAATGGAATGCTTCCATTTACTTCTATGGAGCTGTAGGGTTTCTATCCCTAGAGATCACACCTCTTTAGGTAAGTCCATAGATTTGACATGCTATTTTGTAGAGTGGCCCATTTTGGAATATAATCTTAGCTGTGATATAAACAGAAAGTCACAAACATTTTTCCCAAAGAAAATTTTGGAGTTTAGTTAACACATGATACTGTGCCTGGGGTAGCTCTTTATGCTAAGGATTTCTAAAATCTGTGCTGTACAGGGCTCAACGCAGAAATTATGTTTCTGATGTGAAGTGATAGTACTTTGCATTGTGATGGCTTTTTTGGAGGAAAATTTTTGGAGTAGGAAACTGAGCCAGGGGTGGATTTGCCCAAAATGTTTCAGTTTGAAGAAGAAGTGTTATAACTAGGAACTAACTAAAAGGGCAGGAGAAACAAACACACCTAGGAAATGTTAGGTGGCAGAATTTATTGCTGTCTGTTCCCCAGTTGCCTTCATTATGGTTTGCTGCAGAACTCAATAACACTGATGGCCAATATAGAACAGCCCCACTAAAGATATCGGTGCAAATGATGGTGGAAGGAGGCACTGAAGGGTGCTGTTTTTCTTGACAGTGTGCACTATGTAAACATCCATTTGGCCTGCAGATTTGATATGGGTTAAGGGGTCTTCGGAGATCTTTCGTGCATAAGTTCCAGAGGCTTTCAAGGTCTCCAGAGAACCCTGGCTGTATGGCATCCTTCCTTTTCCAGTTTCTTATCTGTTTCCTCCCCCCGACCCCTTCCTCATCCTCTCTTCATGCTTGATTTATAATCACCATGGGGATTCTTTGACTTGGACCTTGGGTTACCAAGACAAGGACAGCAGCTTCATTTCCTGTGCATCTCTGATGCATTTGCTTCTGCCACTCGAAGTGGCTGACTGTCCAGCAAGGGTGTTAGCAAAGTAGCAGCACCTTTTAGATGGTGTGCAAATGAAGTTGAGATGGAGGTAATTCTGGAGGCCATGGCAGTGTGGTAGCCTCTGTGATTTCCCAATGTACCAGTATTTCTAGCCACAGCTGTGTGGCAATGGAGGGAGTCAGAAACATGAGCTGGCAGTTGTTAGCAGGGTGGTTGACATCCTAGATGGAAAGAGAAGCCAAATATGACTCAACACCAGTAATGAGATTGCAGATATCCCTAGTTACATTAGTTCCTGTAACAGCCTCTGTGACGGACTGTTATGGCTGTTGTCTGCTGTGATAGATTTTGTAAATACTGGTGAAATTTGCTGTGCTCCGTTCCTCACCCTGCGTTCTAATTCTAAATGCAGAAACAAAGAAATGTAGCCAGATTCATTTGTAATACAAATAATTACTGAGATTTTCTCTGAAGCTAAATTAATCATAAATCATCAAGCATGCATGTTAGAGATTAACTAGATGACCTAATAGGTCTCTTAGTCTCCCTCCCAAAGCAGGTTTATTTCCTAATGTACATTTGCTTGTGCTTTATATAGTCTAATCTTCGTGTGCCTTAAGTGATGGGGCTTCCATTGCTTTCTTTGGGAAGTTGAATAGATTTCACCCTAAAAAAAAATATTTTTCTCATATCCCGTTCTACTAGCCTGAAATAATTTAATTCTGTCAAATATATGTAGATGACTGCATCTCACCTGTCCTTTAGTTCTTTTGTAGCCAGTCGGTATACACTTTGATTCTTCTACTTATTGTAAATCTGCTCATACTCCGTTCTTTCTAGCTTTTACTCTCAAGAGTAAAAGATTTTGCACCTTGGAACTTCAAGTATTTATATATTGACTCAAAGGCCTCCATTGCATTTTTATTAGTGCAACTTGTAACTCTTCATTCCTGGGTGAGGAAATAGCCATTTTGTAACCTACTAGTTGTTAATCTGTTGAAATTTGTCCCATAAAAGGGGTAGGATAGAATAAGAAGCAGGCTATAAGATGATATGGTTTTGTAATGG
This sequence comes from Crocodylus porosus, assembly GCF_001723895.1. Taxonomy (NCBI): domain Eukaryota; kingdom Metazoa; phylum Chordata; order Crocodylia; family Crocodylidae; genus Crocodylus; species Crocodylus porosus. The sequence continues at coordinate 15,508,197 of NW_017728886.1, forward strand.
TATGTTCTCTCTCCATTCTTTTTCTCCCTATTTTTATTTTCTTTGGCTCCTTTTTCACTTAACATTGTAGCATCTTCTTTATCCCCCTCTCTTTACCGCTTACTCACTGCCTTTCAGCTTTAGTCAGGCATGCTTTCTTCTCTATCTCTCTCCCTTTGATTTTCCCTCCAGCCAGCTCTGAAATGCGAGAAGGGCTAAGTTTAGTAACATGCTTACAAGCAGGAATGTTTTCTTACTGGCTCTGCCTGCAGCCAGACAGTGACTAGGAACAGAGATCACGGGTAAGTGGTCAGGGATTTTGTTTCTAAACAGGAACGTTGTTCTGACAGTCCCTCAAGAGCCAGAGCATCTACTGGATGTCAGTTGCTGGAAAACAAAGTTCTGTACTGAAATCATGTTAGCAATTAATTCACACTTGATTCATGCTGTCAATTATCATTTCTTTTTAGACGCTTAATTTTTGTGACACTATTAATTGTGTTAATTTATGATTTGGATGGTGTGGTCAAACTTTACCTTAGATGGGGTGAAAGACTCCTGTCACTCGAGTGATAGAGTGAAGATAAAACAATCTAACGACATTCTTTTATTATTTGTTTTTATGGAGCTTAACATATGCAGAAACGTTTCTCTTTGGGGACCAATAACTTTCTTTTGTGGTGTCTTTGGACATTAAAGACACTGTATTTAGAGGAATATGCAGTGAAACCTCTTATGGCAGGATTGTTTTTTCTCTGCTTGCTGTACTGTACTGTCAAAAATACTAAATTCCATTTAAGTTAGGTGCTTCTCTCCTTTTTTTGGTTATTCTCTTTTAGTATTTTGCTCATTTTTTATGTGTTTTGTATTGAATTCTGTTCATAAAATGAACTTAAAGAGGGGACTATGACCATTTCCTCTATCAGTAAAGAATATACTTGGTAGGGTACTAGTCATAATGTGTACCAGTTTTTTGGCATCTTTTAAAACTTCAGTAGCTGTAGCTATGTATGCTTGGAGTTCAAGACGCAAAAGATTTTTTTTAAAATAATACATTTAAAACAAGTAAGGAGCCCCCCCCCCCCTTTTCATTTGTTGTGGTGTATGTTTTCCTGCAAAACTAATATTTCTCATAATTTCTGTGGACTCTGTGAGCTTAGGCAAAGAGAGAAAGTCCCCATGTGTAGTGGAGGCAAGAGTGGAAATAGACGCATGGGTTAATTTAAAGGTCTGTTTTAGCCCAGACCTGGAGAGGTGCCAGGGTGCAGTGGGAGTTCGGTGCTGTGTACCACAGGCAAACAGATACCTGTAGTTTTTCTTTTGAAACATCATACACCTATTTGTAAAGTGGTTTTTTACCAACAGTGCATGATTATAGTTTTGTTGTCTTTGTACAGACTCATTAGTATTGGTCTAACTGTGAATTTTCAGATGATTGTGAAGCAATACTTTTCTTGTGTTCAGGTACATCTAGCAGTATTTTTTTTCTGAAGTCCTCCTGAATATGCCATCATGCTTTTCAAACAGACACTTATGCAGTCATTTTCCTGAAAGGTTCCTTTTGTACATTTTGATTAAATCTTGGATAATAACAAAAAAGAACTGAAGCTTTTTAAAAATATTCTTTGTGATTAGAGAACATGGTTTTGGCATCTTGCTTTTCACAGCATGTGTTGCTGGGGGGAGACCTCTTGCTGCTTTTGGTTAGGTACAGATATTCAGAAAGCCTGAGGTAGAATTGAACCAAGTTACACAGTTTTCTGTAACAGTGTAGTTTAGAACAGTAGCGAACAGAACGAACATTTGGCCAGGGGGACGGGAGGGCAAATCTTAGACCAGGTTCACGCGTAGACAAGTTCCACCAGTCTGTGTGTGAACTTCTGTTCTGTTATGGGTATAGACTAGTTTCCGATCACTTTATACCAGTAACAGCGTAATATTTGTACCTGCCCTTTAAAGGTAGTGAACTAAAACTTGGGACAAAAACTTTATTGTGCAGCAGGCTTGTTATGTAACCATGGGCAAATTGCTTAGCTCTTACTGCAAATGAATTGAAGGAAGGTGCCAAATGTAATTGCAGCTGATCTGGGTCCATAAGAATTAAAGTCTTGGAAATTCACTTTTCTACATTTTGTTGAAAATGGAAAGCATCTTTCATATTGAGCCATTTAAAAGGCACATCTTTATTTTATACAAATACTTGAACTTTTGAATGAACATGTTTGAGTGAAACCACTGCAGCAACATTTTGTTTCTTTTTCAGGAAGAAAAAGCTTCTCTACTACATCGTACCCAAGAAGAAAGGCGGAAACGAGAGGTAACATAGAAATTGCATCTTGAGGAAAATAAAAGCTTTCATATGTTCTGGTATCTAGTTCAGAAGCTTATGGTTCACAATCTCTTACTTTGTTGCAGTTGAACTTAACTCAGAAATGCTCTGTGGATTTCATTATTCAGTTTGTTGGCTTTATATTTTGTTTTTGCTGGTATTAGAACTCTCAAAATTATTTGAATGCTTGAAGAGGATAATTTACTTCCTTGTCTTATGCCTACTGGGGTCAATGGGAATTTTTCCCTTCACTCTGAGTACTAGATCAGGTCTTTATTGGCTAGTAATTTTCATCATATATCCCAGTGATCAGAAAAACAGTTACTCTGGATTGGGACCCAGAAGACTTGGGTTCTTTCCTGGATCTGCAGTTGGTTTCTTGGGTGACCGATAACAATTTGTCGTTTTGCCTTGTTCCTCGGTTTTCCCATCTATAAAAGGAACATCATGATTGGCTGCAAGTTGTAACAAGGGAAGTTTAGGTTAGATATTAAGGAAAACCTATCTGCCTACGAGGGTAATAAAGCACTGGAACAGGTTACCTAGAGAAGTTGCAGAATCTCCATCCTTGGAAGTTTTTAAGACCGAGCGAGACAAAGCCCTGGCTGGGATAATCCAGTTGGGGCTGGTCCTGCTTTGAGTAGGGAGTCAGACTAGATGAACCTTGAGGTTTCTTCCAACTCTAATTTCCTATGATTCTCACTTGTATTGCAAAACATTTAAAGAACTAGATAAGTGCATTGATGGCGATTCATTGTGTCCACAATAAACTGTAGTTCTGGGTTGGAGACGTTGGTCAGCTGCTCTGGATAACTTCTACTTCAGAATTAAATGTGAAAAGAAAATAGACTGAAAGGGAGAAAATACCATTTTACGAACACAGTTCTCTCAAATAAATATAGTAATAAGATGATGTAATATAAAAGGAAAGTAAGTCATCTGACTTAAGTCTCATCTCAAGCAATGGCTTAAAATGTAAATGTATACTTCTGATGCTAATCAAAAGTGTGCAACTATTGTCCCATGAACCTGTGCTTGGCCAGTACCATACTGATGGCAAGTTCCGCTGTAGCTCAGTGATTTTACTAATCATAATTACTGAATATTAGGAACTGCAAGGCTTTGATTTCCCAGTTGAATGTACAGTTGTGTACTGAATCAAAACATTCCGTAATTGGAATGTTACATACAAATATGCTATCTTGTATCTTAAACTCCTCCTCAGTTTTATGATCTGCTAATCTTTACTGATATACAGAAATACAATTCAGGATTTCAGAAATATTTAGCTGATAACCTTTCATGATGTTCCTGGTACCTACATACATCTATCAGGTACCGTGAAATAAAGCATACATCTATCAGGTACCATGTTTTAAGTGCTTGTATTGCACAACTGTAGATGTATAGTATCTATCCACGTATGTTACAAGCTTACAGAATGAAAGAAATTCCCTTATAGGGCAATTTTCAAAAGAACGAGTCCTTTGAGAATAAAATCAGTTAGCTTTTAAAAAAAAAAAAAGTGCATGTGATGAAATCTCAGCATGACCTCGGACTTCAAACACTTGCTATTATGGGTCACTAATTGACAATTATGTATTCTAAGATGAAACATACCTACAGAGAGGGAGAAAATATCTGCCTTTCAATGTAATTTTACTTTGATATTATGAAGAGGCGGTGCCTCTCCATATTTCAGGTTGAGACATTTTCCCTGTGTTTTGTCCTTTATTCATTTAAAAAGAAGCCCTTATTGTTTCATTTTTTCTCCTTTAGTCTGTGGCTAGCAGGGAAGTCACTTGCTGAAAAAAAGATGATTATGATCAGCTCTTTTGGGAATAAGGAACTGAACAGTATATTGTAGGTATAGAAAGTGTTTCTGAAATTCTTCTAATACTTTTTCTGCCACAACTCAAAAATGACGTCCTAGAAAATTGGACAGAGGCATATTTGGTAAATTACTCGGTAGTAAATTAGAATGACAAGATAATTTATCAGGCTACAGTGATTTTTTTTTCCAGTTTTGAGTGTATGTGGAGATGTCAACTAAATCTTTAGCCTTTTTTTGTTTTGATGGACAAGTCTTAAAAATGTATATTGGGGTGAGTTGGTCAGACATTTAAAAAAGAAAAAGGGAAAAAAAACAATAAAAAAAGAAATTCTAATCTGTCTCCATTTACTATTTGCTGAGTTTCCTCTTATCTAATCTCTATACTTCCCCATCCTCAGTCACTACTTGCTGGAAATTTTATTCATGTACCTTGTTTTCTCTATACTTCCATTGAGAACCTCCAAATTTATAAGGATGTTAAAAGAAACTTAATTCTGCGTGCCTTCCTTGATACTCAGCGCTATCTGAATTACTCGTGCTGGGAGTGCTACCCCTTGTTTACCACTTGAGCCAACTTGGCTCTCTGGACAATCCTTTCTGAATATAAGTATCTGTGAGGGGATGACGCTTGTAATTTAAATCAGTACCCAGAACTACCTTCAAGGAAGAGGAAATGTCATTCTTTCTCTCCATACCATGTTTCTGGGCCTGTAGTACCTCATCTTTGTCTCCTTAGCAGTTTTCTCACTATTGTGTCCCCTTGAAAGCGGTGAGTTCACACCAATAATATACTTGATCCCTAGAACTGATTCTTATCAGAAACGACCCTTGAAACTCTGAAATTGGGCAAAGGTGCAAGAGAATTCTCAGGTTTAAATCAGTCAATGAAAAATATGGTGGTAAAATTCTGTGGTCAATAAGATTTTTAAAGCTCATACCAAGTTTTTGCAATTGTAGCAATGTTTCATATAGTTACTGTTTCTTAAGATTTGCTTTTATAGTGCTGTAAACAGATGGTATACACAAGCTTTTTTGGGGGGATCTAGATCATGCATATTTGAATTGTGGATGAATTTCACAAACACCTTTTATTTTGATAAAGATTTCTTACTTAATGTTTATAAACATGCAACTATCTACAGGAGAACAGAACCCATTTGATGAAATGAGAGAGTTAGCATCAGTTCTTTATCTTTTATTTTAATCCTTTACTTTATTTTCTAGGAGGAAAGACGAAGGCTGAAAAATGCAATAATCATCCAGTCCTTTGTACGAGGATACAGGGACAGAAAACACCAAGTAGGTTTTTTGTTTTGTTTCCTCCCCATAAAGAAGGAAAGGGTGAGATGCAACTGTGTTGCTGAAACTAGCATTTCTTAACACTAATGCTAGTCATTTCTACTGATATACTTTAATTGCTGTGGCTTATTTTAGCAACCAATGAAATTCATGTAAAAATAGTGAAATACAGGGGTTTTTTTCCCACAGGTTGGTTTTATTTTATTTTTTTTGGCCTGATTTTTATGAGGTAAACTTTGATTCAGCAAAGCACATAAGCATTGACTTTAGTGGGAATCTTAATGTTTGTAAAGTTACACATATGCATAAGGGTGTTGCTTGATCAGGGCCTTAAGGCTCCCAAATTTAAAGAAGATAAGTTGGGATTATTTATCACTTCTGAAAAGCGGACAAGATGTGTGTCAGATGATTGAAAAGATGTTCTTTGAGTGTGATACAGAAGAGTGTATTTTTGTATTTCTGAGAGGCTGATTTGGAAGGGGATACTTTTAATCATCATTCTGTCAGAAGGTGATTTCTGTTTATGATAGACACAGTGAAGTAGCTCAAAAAGGGTTTATGTCACTTGGAATTCTGTACTTGGAAACCAATGCAAATGACCATATTTACTTGTTTTTAAGATGACTCCCCCACCATTTAACGTGTTGGGGTGGAGGCAGGAAGTCCCTTGCCTTAGAATCATAGATTTCATAGACATTAGGGCTGGAAGGGACCTCGGAAGATCATCAAATCCAGCCCCCTGTCTATAGGGCAGGAAGTCAGCTGAGGTCATAGGATTCTAGCAAGATAAGCATCCAGTCTACGCTTGAAGGTGTTCAGTGTAGGTGCTTGAACCACCTCCGCTGGCAGACTGTTCCAGACCTTTGGGGCTCGGACAGTGAAGAAATTCTTCCTTATGTCCAGCCTGAAACGGTCTTGCAGTAGTTTATAACTGTTTGACCTCGTCATCCCTTGGAGTGCTCTGGGGAACAAACGTTCCCCCAGGTACTGGTGGTCACCCCTGAAATACTTATAGGTGGCCATCAGATCACCCCTAAGCCTGCGGTTTTCCAGGCTAATGAGCCACATGGCTTTCAGCCTGTCGTCATAAGGTCTGTTTTCCTGACCTCTGATCATGCGTGTGGCTCTTCTCTGGACTCTCTCAAGCTTCTCCACATCCTTTTTGAATTGTGGAGCCCAAAACTGGACACAGTACTCC
>NW_017728886.1:15516027-15522885 GCF_001723895.1 Crocodylus porosus
TTAATAAACTTTTCTAAGATCTTCCCCAGGATAGAAGTCAGGCTGATGGGCCTATAGTTAGCCAGATCCACTTTCCTCCCTTTCTTGAAGATAGGCACCACACTGGCCTTCTTCCAGTCTTCAGGCACTACACCAGAGCACCAGGAGTTCTCAAAGATCCGTATCAGGGGCTGGGCTATAATGCTAGCCAGCTTCTTGAGTACGCTGGGGTGCAGGTTGTCAGGGCCGGCTGACTTGAGGGTATCCAGCCTGTCAAGGTGTTCCTTCACGAGGTCAGCATTAATGGAGGGGAAGGGATCTCCCTCACCTGGACCTCCCTGTTCCGTGGTGGGTGTGGGCATCCCATGGGACTGATGAAAGACTGACGCAAAGTACCCATTTACTAGGTTGGCTTTTTCCTGGGCGTCAGTTGTCAGTTGTCCCACCTAGTTCAGCAGGGGTCCAAGGTTGCCCTTGCTTTTCCTGCAGCTCCCCACGTATCTGAAAAAGGACTTGTTATTGTCCTTGATGTTCAAAGCTAGTTGGAGTTCAGTTGCAGCTTTGGCTTTCCTGGTTTGCTCCCTGCAGGACTGGATCAGTGCAGAATATTCCTTCTAGGAGGTGAATCCCATCCTCCATCCTTTGTAGGCCTTTCTTTTTAGCCTCAGGAGGTCTGCTAGATCCCTGGAGAGCCAGGAGGGCTGCTGTGCCCTCTTGCTGCCTTTCCTCCAAGATGGAATCGATTTAGCTTGTGCATTGAGGATCACTCCCTTGAGGAGCAACCACTCTTCCTGAACTCCCATCCCCCTGGGGTCGTTGTCCCTTAGGGCCTCACTGACAAGCCTGCTGAGCTTGTCAAAGTCGGCTTTCCTGAAGTCAAGAACTTCCATGCTGCTGACTGACTTGTCAGCTTTACAGCGGATGGTGAAGGTGATCAGCTCATGGTCGCTGTCACCCAGCTTCCCATCGATCACTAGGTCGCCAATTAGATCATTCCCAATAGCCAGTACCGGGTCCCAGTACCAGGTCGAGCAGCGCTTTACCTCTCGTTGGCCCATAGACTTCTTGAGTCAGGTAGAGGTCATCCATGCACGATAGGAAGCTTTGCTACCGCTCGGATTTTGCTGATTGATCCTCCCACGAGATGTCCGGGTAATTGAAGTCACCCATGACAACCATGGTCCTGGAGCATGTGGCCTCAGCCAATTCCCAGGCAAACTCCTTATCAAGCTCTTGACTTTGAGTGGGAGGTCTGTAGTAGACTCCCACCGTTGTGTCCCCTGTGCCGTATTCCCCACAGACTTTAACCTAGAACGTCTCCAGTTGTCAACTCTGGTCGCCAATATCAGCTTGCAGGGATGCGTAGCTTTCCTTAACATAGAGAGCTACATCCCTGCCCCTTTTATCTACTCGATCCCTCCTGTACAGGGTATAGCTATCTATATCTGTGGTCCATCTATATCCGTGGTCCATCAGGTCTCCGTTATCCCTATGACGTCATAATTATTTGCATTAAGCAGGAGGACGAGTTCCTCCTGCTTATTCCCTAAGCACCTGGCATTCATGTACAGGCATCATGTATGGGGGGCAGGAAGCAGGCAGCTTCTGTGGCTCTGGCTGTAGCTGTAGTTGCTGCCTTCCTTTCCCCCCTCTACCTCTGCACCCTGCTTTCTCCACCCTGAAGCCTTTTCTCCCCATCTTCCTCTACTCTTTTCCCTCTGTGCAGCCTCTGCTCCCCTGCTTTCCCCTCTCCCCCCTCCCTTTACCTTTGTTCTGTGCTGGCAGGGCCCATGCACACTCCAGCCTGGGACACTGAATATGCCTCAGCCCAGCCCATAGCAGCAGTTTGTAGCCTTCATATGGGGTCTGGGCTGTGACCATGTGTAATGACTAGAATGGGAATGGAGTTTGCTGGTGCGAAGTAAGGGTAAAGGCTGGCGGGGTGGAAACAGAAGGCAGAGGCTAGTAGGGGAAGGCAGGTCTGAAGCTGGGGGCAAGCTGCTTCACCTCCCCACACCACCTGCCTTCTGGCAGCAGTATGGGGGATGAATTAAAAGATGACCCTCCAATAATTAGCTTATGTACATCAAAATTTATAAAAAATTTTCCATGTATAGAATTTAATTTGGGAGGAGCAGTTGTTTTAAATTCAGAGTCATCTTAGGTTTGAGTAATTATGGTATTCAGCATAGTTCTAATAATTAAAAAGGTGAGCCGGATATAATTATGAATGCCTTGGATTCTTGCATAATATTTTATTATGAGTCTTCAAAATAAATTGTGAACAAAGAATCAGTATAATTCAGTGGAAGACATCTGTACAACACGAACAGTTAAATGCATATGTAATCTCAGAGTGCTACATGCATTTCATTATTTTACCTCTCAGTAAAGATGGAGACTTGTGATCAGTATTTTAAAATTGTTGCCCCTCTATTTTGATAGCAATGCATAATTTTAATTTATTTTTAAATTTTTAGCATTCTCTTCAAAGAAGTGAATTTGATCGCTGTGCTAATTTGGCCCAACCTGGAGGAACATTCTCCACTACCAGGGGAGCTAATCTGACCCTCTTAGTCCGTCAACTTCTGTTTTTCTATAGACAGAATGAAGATTCTAAGCGTTTGGTGAGTACCAGTGCAACTTGCGTCTGAAGTAAATAGTTCTGCTTTTTGCATTTTCAAGGCACATTGGCTGATTACAGACGTGAAAAAAAGACTAGTGCTTTACTTTCAGCTTGGTGCACCCCTGTGCTGGAGCACAGTGCATGCCCAGAAGAAGCATTGTGTTAGTTTGACTCAGCTTGCCCAATGTCTGTATAGATCAGGAACTTCAGTATGGCTTCTTGGCGCTTTTATTTAATAGCTGATTGAATCAGCTTTAGATAAAAGCACCAAAAAGCCTTGCTGAAGTGCCTGATCTGTACAGACTTTGGGGAGCTGGGTCAAATGAATGTGTTTTCTCTTCTGGTAAAGCACTGCTTATTTTGTTTTTTTTTGTTTTTCGACATCCGTCAGCACCCTTTATTTTTAATTTGTTCAGTAAAAATAAGGGGATAGTGGCAAAAGAAGCTTAGTTACTCTTTTGATATATTTGTTAGATTTGTGGCTTTTCTGTAACCATTTTTAAAATCCAGTTTCAGGAAAAACCAAAGTTACTATATTTTTTTGGTGTCTTATTTTCTTCCATGTACTTCCTTTTAAACCTAATTCAAATACAGTCACAAGATTTTCTTCTGATGTGTACGGAAGCTATCATCATTCACTTTTAAAAATCAAAAGCGAAATTGGGAGAATCTTATGTAAAGTACCGTACATGGCTTGTACATAAAAATTTGCGCTTACACTCTTTGCTAGCTGTGGTGTTCTATTTGTACCTAATTCTCTAGCTACATACTGACTGTGAAGTCCCTATGTGATTTTTTTTTTTTCCAGTGGTTGATAAGAACGGCATATCATTTACCAGGCCACTGTAACATTCCAAAACTTGAAATCAAGTAGGGTGTAAAAGTGTGAACATTAAAGTGTTACAAGTGTTTAAATTTATAAAGAAAATGCTTTGTAGTGCGTATAAAGCCATTTCTAAATATGTTTCAGCATAAATTTTATAAATTTAGTATGAATGTTTTGTGCATCTTGAAAGTGTTATCTAAAGAGATTCTCCTCTATTATTTCTCAATTTAGAATGACTTAGGTCTTAGGCAGCATATTGTAACTATCAGGTGAATTTTTGTCTCTGCATGGATATACATAGTGTATTAATGTCATGCTGTAAGTATGTATGGCACTTAAACACACAGTTTTAATGCCTGATATGCCTGTTTATTCTACTAGTCTATATCTGAGATTTATAAAATAACAAATCTATTTTGTGTCGCATTGGAATATGTGCATCCCCTGCTAACCCAGTTGTTCTAAGTTTTTCCAGAGCAAATTCCTACTGACACTGATGACTCAGTTATAGGCAAAGGAAGTAAATAATAACAGGAAGCTATATTTACTTGTTTTCTGTTAGAATGTGGGAACTAAAATGAGTTGACTGTAATTCTGCTTATGTATATGTTTGTTTGTTTTTAAAGCCAGTTTTAGCAGTAAGACCTTTCAACCAGATCAGTGATTGTATGGACTATATACCCTAGCATATCTTTCAGTAATGCTTGCATATGCTTACATGATGCTTTGTGTTTAATCTTATCTGAGAGAAAATAGCCATTTCTGTTTTCCCAGGATTCACTGTTTGTTTTTTTTCAAGGTCAGCTTAATCTTCATAACAGTTAGCCTCAGTCTGTTATATTTTCTCAATAATTTCTTTACCTCTGTCATTTTTTAACTTCTATAGTAATCCTTACACTACCTGTGACTAAAAATTGACAGTCTTAAAGCTGTACCTCCAAGTAATTCTCCTTCCTATGTTTATCAGGTCACTTATGTTTATTAGTCACCAGTAGTACCATTTTCCCATGGGTCCATAGGCAAGTGTAGAATTTTAAAAAGGGGGATGCAGCTGATGCTACTGATGCTGTAACTTGACCGTGGGGAGGGTAAGGGCCAGGTGTGGCTGGAGCCCCCAAGCCAGTGTGGACCACCCTGGGGGTAGGGTGGGAAGCAGATGCAGTAAGGGGGGATCCACCTACTGCCACCACCCTGGCAGGGGCAGGCCAACTGTTCTCCACATCCTCTGGCTGGAGCAGGGTGAGAGGAGCCCTGTGGCCTGCTCTGTTCCTGAGTTAGATGGAGTTAATGCTTGCCTCTGCCTACTTCCAGAAGCTCCATCTGTAGAGGGCTGCTGTGTGGGTTGCTGGGCTTCTCCCTGCTTGTTTCCCTTCCAGCTTTCCCCTGCCAGTCTGAGGGCCTCAGCTTCAGGGAGCAGCTGCATGGAGTGCCAGACTCTGCTAGGGACAGCAGTGGCAGTAAGCTGGTCCCTGTTCCACCCCCTGGGGGCTCCAGCTGAGGAGATTGCTGCAGTGGGCTCCACTAGGGACTGTAGTGGCAGCACTGTGCAACACAGCAGAAGGGGGTTTTGACCACTCCACAGCACCCCCTGATCTGTCCCTGCCTGCGTCTGTCACTTGCCACCTGAACAGCGTGCCTGTGTAGAAGGCATCCTGTAATGTTTATTTTAGCAGCTAGATATTAGATTCTTGATTAAGTAAGATATAGTTCCTAGTTCATATTTAAACTAATATTCCAATCTTTCTTCCAAACATTTAGTATTTTCATGGCAACTTCCAAACAGGCATTATTTCATCTTCTACCCATTGCAATGATTTCACTGCTGTGCCTTCCTATTCTGTAGCAATAGAAACAAAAACGTCAACAACATTTGCCAGTTATTATAAAATATTTTTAAAAAGTCTGTTTAAGAGAGCTGGTACTTAACCCTGACTTGTTCATATGTCATCAAGGTTCATGGAGGTATTTTCTGTTGAAAGAATAACCTAATTGATAATTACATTAACTTCAATGGAAATGAGCAATGAATAAAGACATAAAAAATGCATAAAACATTGAAAGAATCATAAAACTTTAGCAGCAAATCCAGGTCAGAGAGAAAGCAAAATTAGAATTTATTACTGCTGAATGCAGGATTTACCCTTGTTATATGCTCTTTAGTGCTGCATCCTTTTTTGACTTTATTTATGATGTTAGTCACGGAAGACTTTCACTTTGAGGATTTAGGGAAGAGATAGCAGGCATGCATGACAGAATGCTATATTTACTCAAATATAAGACAAGGCTGAATATAAAACGAGCCCCTGATAATTAGATTCTATATATGAAAAATTATAACAAATGTATAAACTTTCCTGGTGTAGAATCTGCTTATCAGAGGGTTGTCTTGAATTCATCTCCTCCCGCTGCTACAGCAGGGAAAATAGTGGCTGGGGAGCTCAGGTGGTCCCTTTACTTTCACCCCTCCCTCCCATTTTCCCCTTGCAGCCTTCTTGTTCCCCCTCCCCTTACTGTCAGATTGCTCAGGTTCTGTTCTCTTCCCCAAGCACAATGTGGAAGTAAGTGAGGTGCCTGTGACAGTAAGTGGGGTAAAAGGGACAGAGGGGAGAGCAGAAACTGTAGAGGATAAGCAGGTGGGGACAAGAGACTGCTGTGGGTCTGACTCTGGCCCTGACCCAGATGCCGGATTTGCAGCAGTTGCCTGCCCCCTCTTTCCATCTTGTTTATTTGAAATGCTAGGGACCAAAAAAACCACTGACTTTGCAATAAAAATGGCCATAGTAACTTGCAAAAGCAATCAGGCCTTGTGATAGAGGTGTGATATCTTTTATTAGACCAACTAGATTTTTTGCAGAAAAAATTCTTTAAGTACAAGCTTTCTGGCACAAACACCCTTCATCAGGCATAGGCAGGTCTAGAATTTTAAGAAGGAAAGATTGTAAGAGTTCTCTTGGGTAGAAATGAAAGTTCGTATTTCATAGAAGAGTGAAGGTGTGGTAAAATCTCCCGTTTGGAATAGTTCATTTTATATGCAGATTAGGCTCAAAGAAAAGTTGGAATAGTCTGTTTACCCTGAAGTTGTTTGGTGGTAAGGAGGATGTAGTCATATTTCCTTCTGGTTATGGTGTTTCATATTTCACAGAGGAGTAAATAGATGGAATGCTTTTCTGGGCAGGCATTTCTTATCTGGTAAGGTGTCTCTGAGGCTCTGTATTGATGCAAATTACCTCAAACAAAGGCAGGAGCAGGATCTCTGGTTCAGGTGATCTAACTTGCTTCCTCCTTGTAAAATTATGAAGATTTTATTTAAAAAATCAGCTAAAATGGGTAAGTTAATCCAGAACTGATACATTTTAACTTGCTGCAAACTGCTGCAAGTTTCATAGTTTCTAGGGTCGGAAGGGACCTGAACAGATCATCTAGTCCG
>NW_017728886.1:15523849-15565229 GCF_001723895.1 Crocodylus porosus
GCCTTCCGGAAGTCCAGGAAGACTATATCCACTGCTACCCCTGCATCTAATGATCTGGTGATCTGATCACAAAAGGCCACCAGGTTGGTCTGACAAGACCTTCCACTGATGAACCTGTGTTGGTTGCCCCTAAGCACAGGTATTCTATAAACATAATTTTGAGCAGTACTTTTGTACCTACTTTTACACAGGGCTGTCCCTAGAGAGGGGGAAATTGGGGTGACTGCCCAGGTCCTGCAGAGCCGGGCCAGCTTTGCATCCGTCCGCTCCCCTCCCACCCCCGCTCCACTGCCACCGCATCCAGGTCCCACACAGGCTGATTTTCCCCGCCCCTGCACCCTGCTGCAGTCATTTCTGCTTGTACATAATATTAACTATGCATGATTTTAGTCCAGTGCCAAAAGGCTCATGATTACCTTATAGACACCATGTGTCTGTACTCTAGATACACCCCCCAAAAAGGATCCACATGCTCGTTAGCACCCCCCATCAGATGTTCTGGAACCCACCCTGCCCCAGACCACTCCTTCCCTCACTACAGGGGCCTCAGTCTGCCCCCCCCACACCACTTCCCTTCCCCCCCAACAGGCTTACCAGCTAGATGCTGCTTTCCACACTGCCAGGCTGCAGTCCTGGCTGCCCGCATACTGTGCTGCAGCTGTGCGCATGCACGCAGCATTTATCGGCAACATTATTGGCCACATCAGCCAAAAAAAGCCGATTGCCAATAGTGTCAATTTTCCTTTTATCGGTGCCGATACAATATAGGACTGATGTGTTGGTGCACCTCTAGTTTCTTTTGTGGGAAGTGAAGGCATGTTGTTTGAGGGTTGCATTTATATGTAGTTGTATGTTTTTGGATGTATAGTTGTCTTTGTGATATAAAATTTTGGTAAAACAAGGTTGCTCAATAGGTGAAGCTTTGTAAATGTAGGGTGGTAGGTGTGTTTTTAATAAAACTTGGAGAAAATAAAAAGGTTCAGCATATCAAATGTAGCATTTTTGGCACCAAGGGGAGGGTGTCAGGGTTGGTTCTAGCCCTCCCAGTGCTGGCTATTGTAGTACCTCCAGGCCTTGTGGCAGTTCCCTGTAGAGGGAACTCCTGCCTGTTACAGGATCTTTCAATAGTCGGGCTTACAGCAGATCACGCTTTGCGATGTTATAGGTGGTCAGGCTCAACTTTATTAACGAGGTGCAAAACAAAACAGAATCAATGGTGTTGTGTCCACCAGTGAGCACACACTCACCACATCTCACGCGCCCTAGCAACACGTGAGACTGCTGTCGTATACTGGCGAGGTGTTTCCGGGGTTGGTTGCTGGGATCAGGCGGGTCTGGCGTCCTCCCCTCCAGCTGGCTGGGCCGAAGGTCGTTCCAAGTTCGAACCGATCCGTGAGTACGTTCCGTTGGGCGCACAAAGACCCCGAAGTTCGTAGTGCAATGTCTTTTATACCCTCAGTGATGCAGGGCGGTCTAATCACATGTGGCACTTCTTCATTGGCTCGGAGCAGTGACTGTCACATTACTGACAGACCCTGGACTTTCCCTTGAGAAACCCTGTGTGGAAAATCCCAACCGCGTGTTTCTTCTATACTGCCACCCTAGAGTCTCTTATTCACTTAGCACCTGTTACATAAACACTATGCAAACCTCTAGTTGGCGTATGCGACCATGGCCACCTATTACAAAAGGTTATAACACACAGCAAGTGCAAAATAATTACAACACTGCCCTATTAATTAATTAAGTAATTAATGAATTTGTCCCTTAAAAAAAGTTTCCCATCAGGATTTTTGGCACCAGGAGACAGTGTCGGAGTTTGCTGCAGCCTCTCCAAGTGCTGGCCTGGTATTGTAGTACCTCCAGGTCTGGTGCTCATTTCTTCCTGGGAGAATAGCTGGCTGTTTTTCAAGGGACACAGGCACAGTGTGTTTGCCAGTTGTGGGTTTATGGCCATACTCAGTATTGACTGCACTGAATAAGCTTCGTAGCTGGTTTCCTTGAGTGAGCACATGCTGCTTCTAGCAGCAATTTAACGATAGGCAGTATATTTTGGGGGGGGCGGGGAGGGGGGAAGGTTTGCTGGTATGAGAATATAAGACTGATCAGGGCAGGGGCTCACTTTATATTTGAGTGCATATTTGGAAATATTCTGGTTAAAAATTTAAAAAATCGAAGCATTTTAAAGGCTACACCTAGTTCAGCAGCAAAGTGCTGTAAGCATGAATGATTTGTGCAGCAGTGTGGAACAAAATACTGTTTTTTCACAAACTACAAAGTGATATTGTTATTTAAGAGAATCCTTGGGAAAACCTTTTTGTGTGCAGGCTTTCCATAGTAGATTTAGGACCAACCTGAAACAGCTGAGGTCCCTTGCTTGACATGCCGACATGCTGGAGCCTGCTATGCTTCTGATCCTGTCTGATGGTGGAGTAGAGGAATCCACTTCTGCTTTCACCAAAACTTACAGGAAGCAGGAGTGGCAGAATTTACAGAGGCCAAGTACTTGCAGCAGTTGGGAGATATCTGTTTGGTTGGGTGGGCCTGATTTGTTGTGTTTTTCTTCTTTCAGAGTTGTTCCTCGCTGAAAGGTGTTAGCATGACACCCCAGTGGGGTCTCAGAGTTAGCTTTTTATTGCACTATCTAGCATAGCTTACACATTAGAGCTCTTACTTGAGATAGGCACAATTTGTTCCTATTCAGATGCAATTTGTTCAACTTTTTTTTGGAAGCACAAGGGCTAGAAATTGCATTTTTTGAAAAATGAGATTATGCTTTAGTAGAATAATCCAGGAGCTGGAGCCTGAAGCATGGATTATTATCCCAGTGCCTCAGTCTGATCTTGCTTATATAGATGTTTTATTGATTAGTGAGTGTCATCTTCTCATTAGTTAGTTCATAACTATTTTTAGTTATGCATATACCTAATTTTATATACCATAAAATGTAGCAGATAGTACTTTTTCATTTCTTCTTATGTAAGACTAAAATGTAATACCTTGACTCGTATTGACTCATACTTATTTACATGGTAGTTTCATTAGTTTTATTGGGACTGTTTGTTGAGTCGGGGACTTTTCAGCAAACTGTTCATAATAAATTGTGTTTTTCAGTATTTTTGATAAAACCTGTGCATTTTTCTTTTTCCTAGATATGGATGTGCCAGAACTTGATTAAACAAAATTCTCAGTTTGTGAAGCAACTGGATGGTCATGATAGACTTACTTGTTTATTTCAAATAAAAAGACTGTTGGGCCTATGTTGCAGGTAAAGCTTTTTCGTTCTCATGCAAATACCTCAGAGTACGCGGACAAAAAAATATATGTGTCATTTTATTTGTATAGCAGAGAAGATTTTTAATGTTTTTCATTTTTAATTCCAACAAAGTATATAGGCAAAGCAGGATGATAAGCCTCTAGACAAGCTGCATTGACTTTACAGTTAAAGATATGGTCAAGGCATGCCATGCCTATGGATGGATTTAAGAATGTGATTAAGTGTGTTTCCCATTTGGGATCATTGGCACTAATAATCCAGGACAGAATGTTTCCTGGGAACTAATGACTGCTGGGAAGGAATTATATGAATTGCACTGCTAATCCCAGCTAGTCAGTAAAGGCCCTCAGCGGAATTCTTTACTGCTGTTTTGAGACTAATAATAATTATTTAAAACACTTGTTCTTCTTTCTTTATTTTGAACTTGGGGCGTGTCATGCATGCATCTCATTCACTTCAGTATAATGTAGTCGTGGTACAGAGCAACCCTTTGAATGCACTTCATCAGGTCACAGCAAGCAAAATTCATAGATTGCTGGTTTCTGATGTCCATTTTCTTCTTTGCAGCCAAAAAAAGGTGTTTTATCACCGTAGTGTGATAGAAGTAGCCAGCTCCCCTCTCTGGGTTTAAAAGGGTTAGCAAAGAGGCTAATGGTATCTGTTGATATGCAGTGTCAAGCCAACAGTGGAAACAATGAAGACTTGTATTGTTACATGATCTGCTTTGGTTAGTGTTAACAATGTTTCTAGAGAGCTACTGTCTTGCACATTCTATAACTGCGTGCACAACATACATAGTGAAGTATGGATAATTTCCTTTTATGCGGTTTGGCTTAAACCACAAAATACAGTGGAATCCAGTTCTAGTTAGAGATTTTATTTCTTTTTGCTGAGCTAGAAGTGAAGATTTACTATAGTTTGAACTGCAGTTTGTAGTTTCCAAATTGGAAACATGTCAACTATTTATTCCCCTTGAGAATTTCTTTATTATCTCAGAGTTCAGTATTTTCTTCTGTGTATGATACTTTATTTAGAGCAGCTGAACTATTGTATTAATTTATTGACATTGATTTTTCAATGTTTAAATCTCTTCTATACACATGATAAATGCTGTGGAAATTGAACTTTTTTTTTATATGCTAACATAAGTTTTCAAATATCTGTGACAATTTAGTCTGCTATAGGGTTAGAACTGAAGCTATACATCACTGCAGAGTAGGCACCAATAAGATTGTTGAAAAGTACTTTTGATTTCCACATGAAACTATTTCTGAATTTAAACTGTTGTGTAGGTAATGTAGATTTCATAGAAAATTCAGCTGAAAAAATAGAAATGCGTAAAAAATTAATATGAATTGATGAACAAGGATGAGTCATTTTTAAGCATAAAAGCGTGACATAGTTTGCATGAGTTTTTTCACTGCATTGAAGTGATGCTAGCAACTTAATTTTTTTCTGAATTTGTTTTAACTACTAAGCTTAAGTGATTTTTATCTCTTAGGAATGTTCATATTTTTTTCATCTATCTGTCCCATGCCTAGCAATCAATTTGCCTTCCAACCTTCCCTAGCAGTCTTGTTCTTCCAACCCCTATGCCAGTTTTCGTCCCTGCATCAATTCCGTCTGGCCTCCAGCTTTGTCTAGTTGTCCTCTTCCAATCTGCTCAGCCCCAATGTAGCCCACTAATTCTGGTCACCTTATGAACACTGACTCCTCACTCTAGCCCCATTCTTCTCAAAGACTTCTTTGCCTCCCCTTTGAAGCAAGGGGAAGAAGGTATCTTGTAACAGGGTCTGCTTCTCCCCACTTCCGGGCCACTTGTTGCAGGTAGAAGGAGGGAACACAGAAGCCATCCTGTTACTTATATTGTCCGGGTGGAAGTCCTCTGAGCTACTGGGCTCCCTTGCTCCCTCTTATCAGAGCAGTCTCAGGATTATCAGATTTAGGGTGGGGATTGTTGCCTGAGCAGCCCTGGAGAGATTCTCTTGCATCTGCCTAAAATGGGGTTTCTGGTATCTCCTCTAAAGAAACTTGTTCTGGCCACTGGCTACTGTTAGGATATTGCTTAAAGAGACCTGATTTGATTCAGTACACCAGCTGCAGTGTCCCAAGGTTACTCAACAAGTAAAAAAAAATGAGCAAGTAATTTTTAAGATGGATCTGAAAAATGCTTACTTATTTTGAAAACAATGCCTGTATCTTTACTTGAATATGAACAGTTTTCTCCTATGTTAAATCATTATCAATTATATTTGATTTATAGGTTACTACAGAACTGCAACGATGACAATCTGAATGTTGCACTTCCTATGAGAATGCTTGAGGTATTTTCATCTGAGAATACGTATTTGCCTGTTTTACAAGATGCCAGCTATGTGGCATCGTTAATTGAACAAATTTTGCACTACACAATTCACAAAGGTCAGTAGCTGGGAGTATTAAAAATTCTGGGAGAAACTCAACCTTGAACAAAATGTGTAGCTGCTTAAATCCATGTTGTTTAATATCATCTTACTCTTACAGTACACATAATGAATAATATTAAGAGTCTACAGATACTGAACTGTTTGTGAACAGAATATTGTAACTCTCACATCCTGAGGCATTCTGTCAGGCAGTTTATGCAGATGTTTAACATGTAATTTTGCAATTGGTTAATATTAAGTAATACATCTATGTTGTTTTTCTATTTCACATTTAAGTAAATAACCTGCTTCCAAAACCTAAAATGTACTTTTACTTTGAGACATGATTATGTAAAAACAGTGTCTTCTTTTCCCTTTATCTGCCAAGTGGTCATTATAAAAGTCAGTTTGTGTTAATTTTTAATCCTGTTAACACTGTAGTGCCAACACAGCAAAGAGATAGTGACCTGGCTTTTATTTCCCTTGTGCCATCATCAACAGTCCTGTTTGCTAAGTTACAATCACTTGCACCTGTGCAAACCTATTGAAAGCTAATGGATTGTGTGAGTGTCACTGAGGGCATAATTTGGCTTGTGGAACTTTATTACTTGTGGGGACGTGCAAAAAAAGAAAGAATCCAACTTGGCTTTCTGACCCTGGTTGAGCCTGTTAATTAGAAGGAATGAAAAACCTTTTACTTGTAAACTGAGCGTCTTGACCTAGCTATTACTGATAGAAAAGATGTCACTTTTATGTTAATTGCTTAGAATATATCCATGTTTTATTTTAAAACATAGTGAACTAAATCCTGCTCATCACATACCAGTATGGCTATAACTGGGACTGCTACATTCATAAATTACTTTTTACTAGAGGATGTTGTAGGCTGACTGCTGTGCATTAATTTGACTTTGTTAGAAGTTTGTTAAAGCCATACTTGTATTTTTATATAGATACTATTTTTTTAAAATGTTTGGAAGCTCTAGCCTACATACTGTAAAGTTTGTGTTGGGTTTTTTTTAAATTTTAACACTGTTTTCACAAAACTAACAGTTGATATACCTGCACCAGAGTACTTCCAGAGTCTTTTAATGTATTTTCTTGTACTTAACACAAAGACTTTGGTAAGACTCCACAACTTACTGTAATACAGGTCATTAATGACAAGTTGGTTGAGTTAAAGCAAGTGGAATTTTGTGCCATGGACACAAGATCTGCTTAATGGAAAAAATTGCAGTAGTAAAAAGAGGGGCAAAGTGGTTTTCAGGATTTGGAATATGATCAGTTCTACGTATAAAAATGACATTCAGAAGGACTGAACCTAAAAGCAAAGAAATCTTTCAAGTATTTACTCATAATTTTTTTTTTCCTTTGAAAAGACCTGTGCATTTGATATTTTATAAAGGATTAGTGTTTATTTTTTAATGCTTTTAGGTATTGAAATGCCTGTATATAGTGATTTAAATACTGGTTTTGGTGTATAGATATGACTTCTTGTTACCAGTGCTCCTATGAAGTAGAGGGAAGTAAAGTACCTTATTAGTCTGAGATCCTGACTTCTCTGGGAAAAGAGTTGATATGTATTAGCTGCTGTATTAAAATCCCACCAGAGGGAAAACAAATGATAGTTCATCTTCAGGTGTTTATTCACATTTGTGCTGCTGTCAGTGTGTATGTGCCCTTTTGCACTCATCCAGAGTACCTGTGGCAACATTTTGGCAACCAGTATCTGTGACCAACCGCAGCTGCCCCTCAGTTTCTTCACTAGGGGAATCCAGGGGCTATCAAACTACACTGTAGCAGGGAAGAGGGGTTGGTCATGGCCAGTGCCTCTTGAAGAACCATTTTTATGGTTGAACATGGCATGTTCAGTATATATGTCGAAACTTGAAAAGAGGTGCTTCATTTGAGGAAAATATTGTAAATATGAAACATTTATATATTGTAATTGAAGCTGAAGAAATTAAACCAATGACCATGTTCACAAATGTACTCTTCCTTTTTCAGAAGTCAGGAGTATTGTTGGGAGGGAATGGGCCCAACAAAGAAGTTTTCCTTAGCATTTCATTCTGGTGTAATTCACAACTAGCAGATTTATGTTAAGTTCTTCCCAACTTTCAATTTTAACAAGTAATAAGAGAGTGAAAAAGATCTTCATTTTCTTAGTCTTTAAAATAAACCTTCAAAAGATGTTTTCAGCGTATCTCCAGATGCCATTGGTTTGTTTTGGCTCATCAGAGCAAATAATCTTAATTGGACATATTTATTATTGAAAAACTGTCCTCCCAAGATTTCATTGATAAAATACGTGCTCCTGTGTTGATTTAAAATATTGATGAAATATGTGCTCTGTGCTTTAAGTTCATTGACCAGGAAACTGAATTAAATAGGATGGACTTGTACAGTAACTTCTGAACATTAATGGTATGAAAAAAGATCGACACCTTTGTTGTACCCTTCTGGCTCAGTCAGGATACCATGTAACATTCAGGCTCTGGGATACAATAATTATGTCTGAAATTTCAGAAAGCCAAAATGTGACAGGAGGACACATTTGGAGAAAGGAAAAACAGGGAGTTAGTATCTTATTTCTGTTTGGCAGCAGGAGCAATTACTTTTTGAAAGTCAGTCTAATTCTGCATACATTTCTCTTTCTCTCTGTTTAACAACATAACGTATATTTCCAAAAATGTTGCTGACCTTTTGCATGAGTTTTCTGATGGTAACTTTTTTTGCTTTTTAAATTTTTTTTAGTTTACCTACATATTGCTTAAATAAGACTTAAACTAGGAAGTGTAAGATTTTTTCACTTGTAGAACAATGGCGTAATAATTTATAAGTAAAGGAATACATAGGCGCAACATTTAAAAGCTTGTGTCTATATGTTTGTGTCTCTTGTAGGATACTACAGGTCTCTTTATTTGTTAATTAATAATAAACTTCCATCAAGTATTGAATATTCTGATGTTTCTCGAGTTCCTATTGCAAAAATACTGCTAGAGAATGTTCTGAAACCATTGCACTTTACGTATAGCTCCTGTCCAGAAGGTGCAAGGTAAGCAAAGGGGTGTACCCCTTAGTGCTTGTATATCCACTCATTCTCCTGAAATACATAGGGTATATGCATATACATTTTAGTTAAGATTTTATATGGGCTAATGAATTAATTGTAGTATTACAATTTTTGTAACATTTGGCACAGAAAAGGATGGCTATTTCAGGCATGGGAAGGAAGCATTTAAAAGGCTGGCAAAGGCTGATATGAGGAGGTGATCAGTATCCCAAAGGATAGTACAGTGTGGAAGGTATGAGAGAAAAGAACTAAACATGAGTGCAGAAATTCAGGCTTGAGGAGAATCTTGAAGAAAGGAAAAGAACTCTGATGCAGGAGGGAGTATGGGAGACCTGTGCAGAGACTCCAGAATAATTAGCAAAGTCATAATGTTGGGAGACAGTACAAAGTATGACCAAAACCAGAGCTGTTTGTTTTACTGTATCTGGTAGTGGATAGTGCAGTGAAGTAGATTTTCAGGAAAAATATACCTTTTACTGCATTCTGTCACTTTATATGTCATTTTTCATAATACTGAAATAATAGTTTCAGAGTAGTTTTGGTGGCTGGATTAAGGCTTTAACAATACAGCTAATATGATTAATGAAAGGGGCATAATTTCATTTTTGAGTAATCTGATAACCTTGTTTTAGTGGCATAGAATTAGTAGAATGCAACTACACAAAGTTTCTTTGATAGATAGAATAATACATTTAAACTTACAAGTTTATGATAAATTGTTTCATGGGTATTGTAGCGAAAAGTTGTTTGCAATTTTATTAAGGAACTTTCCCCCTCCCTTCAGGCAACAGGTATTTGCTGCCTTCACTGAGGAGTTGCTGGTAGCACCTTTTACGGATCAGATATTCCATTTCGTCATTCCAGCGCTGGCTGATGTGCAGACCACTTTCCCTTATGAACTCTTTCTGAATGCACTATTACTGACAGAAAGTGGACGGTCAAGAAAAAGCGATAGAGCTCCCTGGCTTTTTTATTTTGTTTTAATGGTTGGTGAAACATATTTAGGTATGAAAAATATTTTATCTGTTAATACTTTGTATTTTTTTATATTCCCATTTTAAATTAACATGTTACATATAACATTCTTAAGAGTTTATTGTTTTGAAAAAAAGATTAGTTATGAAGGCCATGATTAAATGTATTCCTCTTGCAAACTGCTCCAAGATTTAAGTATCACTATGCAACATAGGGCATGTTGTGAATGGGTAAGGGATTCTTGTTAACCACAGCATTAACCTGTCTTGGTAGAGAAGGATATGTGTAATACTTTTGTATCAATTTATTTGAAATAGGATCTCTTTCTGAGGAAGGACTGCTTGTCTACTTGAGGGTTCTACAGACCTTTCTTTCTCAGTTGCCTGTGTCTATTAGTGGTACAAATTGTCAAGATGCAACTAGTGATTCTGAAGAGGAGGATGAAGAGATCAGTAAGATGATGACTACCCACGTAAGCATTAACGAGTTGCCTGTAAAACATTATTATAAAAACATTATAGCTAAGGAACGTCCCTTCATTATAATCCCTCATTTCTCTTGGTATTGGTAGAATGAAATATGTTTTAGCTAATTTTGGTTCTGTTAACAGGTGACTGTTTAATTACAGGTTTTATCATAGTCTCTCCTTTAAAATTATTTCTTGTATTTTTAGTATGAAAATGCATAAGAACACCAAAGATATAGTTGACTGTTAAGTTTCCTGTTAGATATTGGTTTTATGGTAATTTAGAGACAAAGTATAAATTTTCTCTTCCTAGTTCTCTCGTAATTTTCTCACAATGTGTTTTATACAGCTAGGTAAGATGATTGTTGCCTGGTAGCCTGTTGTGCAGAAGACCACCTAATCTACCATTATTTGTAGTGGAAGAGAATGGCACTCTCATAGAGCGTAGAACTCTAAGTGACTGTTAAGAAAGATGCTGTGATCAGTAGATTGGTCTATGTTGCAAGCAATAGTATGCTGCAGATATGTGAATATAAATAAAACTAAACTACAGAGGTAAACTGTTTTTTTTTAATCCTGTATTTTTAAATGGAAACCTAAATGTAGTGTGACTAGAAGTTGCTAAAAGTACAGGTTATGAATATGATCATTGAGAGGCATACATTTATTTTTAAAAAGTTACCTTTCCTACTGCATCTAAAATAAAAGGAAGCCTTTATTCTCATTTATAATGGGACAGAGAAGAAGAATATTGGATTCTACAGAGACGTAATTATAAACTGCTTATGAAATGGTTTCAAAAATAGTTTTCTACATAAAATTCTTGTTGTTAGCAGAATTTATTACTTTGGTCTTTTTAGAGCTAATATAGTTGTGGTGTGCAAGCAGTGCTACAAGATGCATGTATCCTGGGTAGCCTGGATGCATGCTATCTTCTTGCAAGAGTTTAATTATATGGGGCTCTTATAGCACCATGGAGCAGGGAGTGGGATCAGGGTCCGGCATATCTTTACTTTGCTTGCACTGTCTGTACACAGCTCAACTTCTCTTCTTCCTTCCTTGTATCTAATAACTTAACCAATTCTCATTCAGTCATTACCAACATTCCAACTTCCATCCCCAGTTTTGGCATCACGCCTGGCTTTGGATCCAGCTTCCAAAGCATCGCCTGCCATCTAGATGACAGCTCGTTGGAATATGTGTCTGGTTTCAACTCTTGAGTATTTTCTTCTAGCTCCAGAGATCTATCTCAACAATCCCCAGACTGTTGAAGAAGATTGTCCAAGGCACTGCTGCCTATGTCGTCTCCTCCAAATGTTTTAGATCCTTCTCAGATTAAACAGCTTCCCTGGACTGTGGTTAAAGACTGGGTGATTTATAACAGTCTAATCTATTATCATTCTTGAAAAAAGGTTCTATTTTCTGTCTTTTCATCAGAAGCGTGATTTCCAGGATTTTCTGGACTTTTTTAGACCTGGAGCCTGTCAAGTCCTCAGGCCCTTCAGATTTTGATTGAGGAAGATTTTGACCGGAAGATTTTTCACCTAGCATTTAGTCTAGTTGACATATGACAGCAGTCTGGCCATACTAAAGTTCCCTTGCCTATCAGTGAGGTGTGAATGAGTTTGACGAATTTCATGTGAAAGACTTACTTTTTGTTCTCCAACTGAGATGATTATAGACAAGCTGTTTCTGGTCCTTTCTAGAGGTGGGCTACGTATTTTTATGCCTTCATTCCTGAGGGTACTGACAAATGAGTATGTGTGGTTATGACCAAGATGTGGGTAACCATGCCTGGATCTTGGAGTCCAGACAGGTTCACAGCCAGGGACTGGAGCTGGTGGTCAAGCCAGAGTTCAGTCTGGATGCCCAAAGTTATGGTGGGAATAGGCCAGGGTCAGAGAGCTAGGAAGGTGGTCAAGGACAAGCCAGGATCAGGAAGCCATGAGTCACGCCAGAGCTGAAAGAGGAGCCACAGATCAATCCAGGACCAATGAGATAGTCAGGAACTAGAATCAAGGTGAGGGGCCACGGTTAGGATATTCTGCTAGCTCCTTGGGCAGATTGTTCATTCCTTGTGTCTGCCTGCTGCCCTTGGATATACATAGCAGACCAGAGCTAGTTGTCTGAGGGATGACTTACCACAGTTGGGTAGCTGTCCTCCACCTCGAAAGAAAAATAATCAAGCTTATTGACGACTTCGTTTGCAGGTCTGCATATGGGCAGTCCGTTAAGGAGAATGAGAAGTTACCAGCACCTGGAAGTTCTTGAGATGCGTTTTCCTTATGCAGATCCTGCTCTCCTTTCTGTTCTTTGGTCATGGAACTTGAGAATATTTATTTTTTCGGTTTGGAGAACCAGGAAAGGCACAGCTATGGAACTCCCCTCAGACATTGCTAAGGCAAAAAGTCTTCAAATTTGAGTGCTGCGGTGCATGCGTGCACACAGGAAAGATATGTATTTGGACAACATATCTTGAAGAACTCCAGTTACTGTTTTCTTCCTGTTCTGATCTACAGTTGTCCTATTAAAATCCCAGTCCCTTTCACAGTTATTTCTTCAACTTTTACTTTCAGCATTTGCTACATTCTTACTCTCTGATCTATGGAAAATACAACTGAAAGTATGATCTCCTTTTTCCTAGGTGTTATTATTTTCTTGTTTCTTTTCTTACAGTAACTAGTCAGTGGATAAAATGCATAAACAGTGTTGGGAGCAGGGGCCAGAACTCAGGACTATTTCCCAGTGGAGTGCCCTTCTTACAGCAGTCAGTCACCCTCTTGATAGCTTTTCTTATGTCCCAGTGAAACTTTTATTCCTTCCTTCCTCCAAAGAGGAAGTTTGGAGGCTGCACTGAGTCTTGCTTAGCTGGTAGTGTAGCAGAAAGTGGGACATGTGGTTTAAACCTCCTCTTGGGCCTAGAACCAGGTGTCCTGATTGAATCAGCTATTAGATAAAACTGCCCAAAAGCTCTGCTGAAGCCCAAGAGATATTCAGACGCTGGGGAGCCAGGTTGATCTAATGTGCTGCTTCTTCTGATAAATCATTGTTTGGGGGGTGGGGTTCACATGTGTTGGCAGCCTGTATGCCAAACTTTGAGCACAGAGGGTATTTTTGTTACAAACTTTTTTTTTTATGTTAAATCTCCATAATGTAAATACCAACAGGACATTGAGTAAAGGATCTGTAGGGGTTGGCAATGTCTGAAAGCTGACTAGGAAAAAGAAATCTAGATGTCTATTCAGGTTTTGTTTATACACCGATTTATAAATATACTGCTATATTTTGCCTGTCCTGAGACTTCTCTGATACTACAATATATAGTAGAACAGAAATTTTTCATGTGTGTGCAGTTCACAGCCTGCTTGGACCACAGCAGGTTGCCAAGTAAAGGGGCACTTACTTACTGCTTCCTGCAGCGTTTACTTTGAAGTGTGCCACTTTGCCATTCAGCCAGAACTCATTGTGGTCCTGATCAGCTGATCAGAAGTGGTGCAGATTAGGGATGTGCAAAATGAGCCGTATTCAATTCAGATTCGGCCTGAATCGGGGGACAGTGATTTGATTCGGATCATTGTCCTGATTCAGTTTGGCTGAATCCAAGGATTCAGTTTGGCTGAATCCAAGGATTCAGTGCTGATTCAGAGGATCAATGATTCGGCCATAGACACAGCTTTAAATGTTTTTTCTACATACCTCAAGGTACCAGGTGCAGCTCATGAGCACTGAGATAGTGGGGCAGATGGAGTGTCCCAAAGGAGTGCAGCACCCCCCCCCCCGTGTGCTTGGTGGCAGACCTGGAAGTACTTCTGGTCCACTTCTGGATCCGCTGCTGAGCGCGTGGCCCCCACCCATGGCCCCCCAGCTCAGCAGTTGGCCACAGGGAGACCCTGGGTGTCCCCCCAGACCCAGGAGGCACCAGTTGCTGAGCTGGAGAGAGGTCCCTGCGCACTCCGTGGCAAACTCAGAAGTGGACTGGCTGTGCTTCTGGCCCACTTCCAGGTCTGCTGCCGAGTGCATTGGGGATTCTCCTGTGGGATACTTCATTTGCCCCAGCATCCCAGCGTTCATGAGCTGCCTGGTATCTTGAGGTATGTAGAAAAAACATTTAAAGCTGTGTCTGTCTGAATTATCAAATCTCTCCAAATCGATTCAGAGGGTTCTGATTCGATTTGGAGAGATTAAAGGGTCTCCTGATTTGATTTGGAGATTTGGCTGCCAAATTGGGCTGAATCTCCGCCTAATTCAATCAGCAACAGAAGCTTTGCACAGGCCTAGTACACATACACTTTAGATACTGGAATACATGTATCCAAAGGCCTGATTGATACATGCACGTGGCTAGATAAGCAGTGAGATAGTTGAGGGCACTTGCCTGGACTCCATTCTAGTCTCATAAACCATCATAGCTTGTTTAGTGTCTATATTGGTATTTTATGCCAGTTAAGAATTTTGCCTTGTGTTCACATACAGTGTAGACATAGTCATCTGCCCAGAACCAACTGAAATCACAGGGAGTCTCTTCACTGAATTCTTTGGGCATAGGTCAGATCCAAACTGCACTCAAATACTTGTCTTTCTGGAGACTTAAACCAACTTCTTGTTTGCTACTACCTGTGAAATGTTTATGCAGTTCTTTTAACACTATGAGGCTGTTGCTTTTTATAACATTCTGAAACAGTATTTAAAAAGAAAAAGCTATAGGCTTTGGTAAATAAATGTTTAAAAAGTTACCAGAAGTGGGGGTTTTTCATGTATTTACAGGGTGATGGGAGAATATCAGTGCAGTATATAACAGAGGAGTGTCTAAAGAAACTCGCTACGAAACACCAGACAAACACCCTGTTGAATATGGTCTGGAGAGATTCAGCGAGTGAAGAAGTCTTCACACTGATGGCATCAATTTGCCACATATTAATGGTACAACACCGGATGATGGTGCCGAAAGTCAGGCAAGTATAAATAATATTGACATTGAACTCTGTTAGGCTTAAAACTAGTTTTACTGTGACGTAGTTTTAGATGTGCCTGTGAAGATGATCTGCTGTGTCAACTGTAGCTTTTCTCTCAGTTTCAACTGTGAGAGATTGAAATTGAAATGTTACTTTTTAGACTTCATTTGGAATTCAATTATTGTCTTTTCGTTACCTTTTTATTCTGGACAAGATCACTGAATATAAAAAATATACACCTCAAGCTTGTTGCTATTGAGTTAAATTATTTTCTGTGTTGTGGGCTTTAGTGTGTGGTGGTGGTGATGATGATAGGATCATGGATGGGAAAACAGAATTATAATAACATAAGAACTTTTAAGTAGCTATCTATATAATGTGTTATATAGATAAGGATGCCACAATTCTTTTCCAGTATTGAGCTATTTTAGATGCTTTAATATTTAGAATTTTTAAATAGTTAAACTATATCTCCCTTGTTGCAAGTTAAGCCAATACTTATCCTACTCTCAGTGGATGTAGAAAACAATCGTGTCTGTGCAGGTGTAATGTGGGAACTGGGTTGAAATTGTTAAATGTAAATGAAAACTTGGACCTGTTAATCTTTGTAGTGTTTCTTTAAAAAAAGATTGCAAAATCCATGTGTTTATCTGATATTTCTTATTTTTGTGTGTGTAAAATACCCAGTGTTTTGGGTATTGCTGATGCATATTGTTTTTAAATGAAGGCTTATCAGTAATGGGTATTAAACTATCCTGGAGTGAGTAGTTTTAGGTAAAGGTATACAGTTGTTGATAGTAAAACAGAAAGCTCCAGGTATTTTTGGAATGTAGTAAATATAATCAATTCAAACTGCATTGTAAACAATGATACAGTGAACTAACGAGGTGCTATCTTAGCTCACTGGTGTTTATAGCTGTTAGAGGAAGTAAGATGTCAGTGAAACTGTGATTGCTCGATTAGGGTAATTAGCTCTTTGTAGACTAATTGCATTAGAGCAGGATGTGAGATCTGAAGATCATAGCAGCAGCTGAATTAGTATGCCTGCTTTATTGTTGCAAGCAGTCCATTGCCTTGGATAGTAATTACTGGATTTAAATGCATCACTGGTTTGACTTGAGGTTTACTGGTGAACTGTGTGGAAAAAGAGGTGCTTAATGAATAAAGAAGTTGTATACAGCCTTAATTGAATGAGTATGGCATCTATTTCCTCTCAGAGCCATATTTAGAACTTTGTAATTATTTGTGATAATGGGATAGGCATTATGTAACAGTATATATTTCACAGGTTATGAAAGATCAATCAATAATTTAGAAATATGCTAGCAGTTTTCCATAGTAATTCTAGAATAGTTATTGAAAGGCTGAGCGTGTAATCTATAGGAGTAAATAGTTGAAATGTTTGGAGTTTTATTTTCCCTTATTTTTTAGGTTATTCATTAGAATGTTAGAGGACATTATCAGGCAAAAAAAAAAGGCCCATAATTCTAAGAAACCTATCAGGGTTATTTAAAACACATTCTGGTATTAACTGTTGAAAGAAATTTTACTGTTATTAGAGTTCTTGGTGCTAAACTGACTAAGGTCAAAAAGCTCTTTTTTGTCTTCAGTGGATAGAGGATCAGGACCTAAATTGCTTTTCACCATTTATACTCTTAGTTTACTTTTACAATTACAAGTATACATGTATGGTCTCTTGCAATTTATTTCTCATATGGTAATTCTGTATTATTTCACAAAAAAGTTAGGCAAATGTTAAAATCCAAATGCAG
The DNA here is from genome assembly GCF_001723895.1 of Crocodylus porosus. Lineage (NCBI taxonomy): Eukaryota > Metazoa > Chordata > Crocodylia > Crocodylidae > Crocodylus > Crocodylus porosus. The sequence goes on from NW_017728886.1 coordinate 15,540,770, forward strand.
AACTCCACCCAGACGTCTTGAAATATTTTCATAAATATCTTTGTTTTGATACTGGGTTTAAGTCCTCTGATCCTGTAGGCAAGTAACAACATGTTTCACTTTGAACGTATGAGGGGTCTCTTTATATTCAGTGGATTTATCCTTATGGTTAAAATGAAGATGTATAATGCAGATGTTGGCAGGATTAAAGCCTATATTTTCATCTCTGCCAAATATAAATGAATCTTGCCTCTCTTTAATGATCATTTAAAATTTTGGACTTAAAGGTAATGCTCTAAAGAACATTTAAAAATCAATATACCTCTTTCCATTTTGTTCACTAGGCTTTGAATTAGGCTTGCATTACTTCCCTGTCTTTATAAATATTCACGCTTTTTTATTGTAAAGAAATTTGCCTGGCATTTTAAAATATTACACTTTGTGCAGTTTTAATACATAGTTCAAAGCTTTTAGCTCATTTTTTTCCATATATAAACCTCTTGCTTTTTTGTAGCCTGTTGAGAAAATGCCCCTCCTTGTTTCAGCATGTAAGTGACAGAGGTTCAGAAGTGCTGATAATGGTAGTTCTTGTTTAAGTGTCATTTGAAAGATGTAGTTCCCACCCCAGCTGTAGACTGGGATGACGATGCTTATAATACAAAACTAATTTTATGTCTGATTTTATGTAGTTCTCATAAAATTAAAAATTATAAATTATAAAATGTGCTTTCTTGAGCCTCATTTATTTTAAATGAGTTGTTTAAAGTAATGTGTATTAGGAAGTCATAATTTGAAAAATGGGAACAATTAAGGTAGCAACAACAATTCATTCAAAATAAACTTTTCATTTACAATACATTACATGATTTGGGCATATTAATATAATACATTATTTGTTAATATTATTATATAATAGTTTACTGTTAATATATTGCATGATTTGCTCTCACTTTAATTTTAATCCTTACTGGTTAAATGGGTTTAAAGTCAGAAAAGATCAGTGTAAGAAACGTTAGATTTTTTTTTTTTGATGGAACTCACAATAATTAAGGCAAGGCATGGCAATTTAAAATAGTATGGAGAATTCAAAGCGTTGCAAAGGGAGACAATGAATAAAAGTAGCTAAATGTCATATTTTAAAACAGAAAACATTGTTAGTATAAAATATTAAGATTAACAGATAAATAGTAGGTGAAGAATAAATGACTAGACTGCAATTTTTAAAAAACTTTTAAAAACTCTGAGGTTCAAAAACAAGTCCAAAAAACTTTACCATACAATGGATTCATCCTGTGTAAGTCAAACCTAGTTTGTTTTCACTTCCTGTGGCTGGCTAGTACTGCAGGATGGATGCTTTGAGTGCATGGTATTCTGGAACATAAGCATTATTTTGGATCAGACCAGTGGCTCATTTGTCCTAATATCTTATTTTCAAGAGTGATTAGTACCAAGTATCTTGGAGGAAAGAACTTAAAATCTTTGGGGTGGACAATTATAGGGGAGGTTTCTAACCCAACCAGTCAATGGTTGTCTTACGCCATTAGCTATGAAGGTTTATATCCATATTTTATTTTATTATGGGTTTTTAATCCATCTTTAAATCTTGATAAACTCTTGTGCTCAATAGTACCTTATTACTATAATTGTCATTTGCTAATCCTCTTAAATAGTATTTTTTTATAATGTTGCCTTTCATTTTGTATTAGAAATGATTCCCAATAGAATTTTCATAATTTTTCTGTATAACCTGTTTTCTTATTCGTATCTTCTAAACTAAGCAGTGTTGATTTTTTAATATCAATTCGTATTTTCAAATAATCTTACCATGTAGCTGATTATTTTAGCTGCTTGCCCTCTGCTCCCTTTTTTAAATTTATTTTAAAATAAGCATGTCCATAACCAAGCTGAAATTAATCTTAAAAGTAAAATATGACTTGTTTTAACTTTAAGAATGTTTTAATTTTTACTCTGTATTGCACACGGATATGGGAGATTATAGAAACTTCTGAAGGTTAGGAAGTCAGTTGTACTTTAACTGTGATTTCCTACCTTTATAGCTGTTCTTTTTATGATGCATTTAATGAGGCTCAAATGAAGTATTTTTAGATATTTTTTTAGTTTTAGTATCTATGCTAATACAACATTTCATAACCTATTCTATGTTAGTTAGTATGTGAATATTTTAATTTTATTACGCATCAACATAGGTCTGCCCTGGCATATTGACATCCTTAGATAAATCTCTTTTCTGAAGAATTCACTATTTAACATGAATTGGTACAAGTAGGCTTAGTGAACATGCTTGTAGTCAATGAAATGAAGATGTGGGATGAAATCCTGGCTCCATTCACATCAAAGGGGATTTTGCCATTAACTACTTGGAACCAGGATTTCACCTACTGAGCACAGAATTTTTAGATAGTTTGATACTGAGGTATTGTAAAAAGATTCTGTGCTTGGCAAGATACCCAAGTTGTTTAGCATACCCGTAACTCTTCCTGTAGGAGGGATTTCCAAAGGTCTTGTTGGAAATACATTATCTTGAATATTTATTTGTATTATTTATGCAGGAGTGTCTTGACTTCAAGTAATGATAAGGATTTAAAAATAAACATCTTTTTAAGTGGTGATTGTATGGTGGCCTTGGTGATTAGCGGTCTTCTGGCTGGTTTGTGCAGAGTAATTGCTAACTTCAATATAACTGCTTCATAGTGACAATACATTACTGCTCTTTGGCTTACAGAACACTGCTAATCTTTTAACACAGGTAGATGATAGGTTAGAAAAATGGCACGGTGGTGTAACATTAGCAGTCTTCATTCCAGTATAGGGAAATTATTTTGGATTCTTTGTAACTCTTTATCTTTTGAGAACTTTCTCATTTTAGCAAGCCTATCTAGGATTAAACTCTTATGTTGGCTTTTCTGGCTTTGTTCAAGGACCAGAAACATTATATTGAAATCTCCAAAACCTTTTTAACTTATCAGCCTTATACAAACTTGTTGTGATAGATATTCAGAGGAAAGCATAAAGCATCATTCATTTGTAGTTGAATCCTGGAGGAATTGTGTGGCTCATTTATGGTAGTCATATATTGTATCTTTTACCTGTGACACCTTGCAGATCTAAGGAAGTGTCAAAATATGCTGCCCCTGCTACAGTGACCTTTCCTAGACTGTATGAGCTTGTCTCATTCTATTGTATTCTCTTCATTAACTTAAATGGTCTCAGCGGGAAACTGAGCCCAATTTATGACCTAGACTGAAAATCTTGCCTTTAACTAATTAACTTATAGTGGTGCCTCAGCTAAATAAAGCTTAATGGGTCATTTAATCTATCCTATTGCACAGAAGGAATTTGACACTTTTTTTTAAAACCAAGGTTGCCCAAAATACCTTTTTAGCAAATACATATAAATCGGTGCCCTTTGTGAGCAATTAGATACCTGTAGAGAGAAACTGCAGGGTTAGCTGTCAGTGGTCATTATATACTTAGATATGGCAGAAGAGATCATGTTAAAGCATGTTTGAAATAGAACAAAAGCCATTAGACTAAATTTAATTCTTATGGTCTTGATAATTAAGGCATTACTTGTGACCAAAATTGAGTTTATTTTTTTACATTTATTTATTAATTTATCAGATTTATCTGTCACCCTAGTACTTAAAACAAAATAAGGCAGATTCACTTAGACAAATTCAAAAATATCTCCTCTTAGCACTGGAACTGTTAAAGCACAGTTAGATTTTAAAGAACAGTAAAAAAGGGAAAATTCAGATGTACAATCTGGCTGATTTGTATTGTTCCATTGTGGCATACATTGGCCAGGTGGAATAATTGAATCTGACTGAAGAAGAGAGATTTAATGACACTTCCACATGCTGATGTTGGTATTCTCTTATTTTTTGTTCACATATGATATATTTAGGGGGGTTTTTAAGCGGCTTACTTAGATTCTGTAAATATTTGACTTGCAGCACATTTAGATTTCTTTTTAAAGTTAAGGGTAACTTTTAATTTCCTGGGCATGTAATGTTTGATTTCTGTAGATAATGAAAGCATCTGTAATGGTCTTTTACCCTAAGTTACTGATATGTACTTTCAACCATATCTGCTTTTTAATGTAATTTTGTCTGGGGATATTGATTTTTGTGACACTTTCTCTATCATATCTTTCTAAACAAGAACAAATAAAATGAATGTTGTCTCTTAATTCTTAAAATTTTCCCTGATGAAAACCAGGCAGCAGAAAAATCCAGATTTTTTTAAAGAACAGGTGTTTTCCCCATTGCTGAAGAGTGGATTCCCAAAGTCTTATTCACATTAATTACAATGATTCATTGTTGCCCTAGGAGCTTGTTTCAATACGTACTTATTTTAGTTTTTTATTCATGTCAACCCTTTGTTTATAGTGGATGTCTATGGAATTGCATTAATGTAAAACTAGCATGGTGAATCAAGTTTGGCATTTTTTTGTTTTAATTATTTTTTGGATTAATGCCTGTGTTGTGAACAAAGCTGCGAATCTTCAGAACAGCGCATCGTATTTTGTGTTTAGGCAGGATGTGATTGCAAATGATGGTGAGATACAGTGCCACCTATACTCCTTCCTATTTGAGTTGAAATAAAAAGCCTGGTTTTCAGAGGTACTCAGCATCTACAGCTCTCTACTGACCAATTGCAGCTGTGAATGCTCAGCACTTCTGGACTCAGGCCATAATGCTTTAGCAATTGCTGCGGTTGAACCCCCTGGATGTATAGGATGAAGTCTGCAGACCTCTGAAAGATGGATAAAGCTTACGCAAGGGTTATTATTCTAAGCTCTTAAAGTTTGCCTTTTTTTTTTTCAATACTGCTGAACATTGCCAGAATGAAAAAGTGAATTAGATTATGATAGGTCCAGTATCCATAATGTTTGTTCATTTCAGCTAAAACTATTACATAATTTCCAGGGATGATTGTAAAATTAACAAGTTTTTACTTGGATGCCCTGGGAGACCTAAAGGCACTGTGCCAAATAGCTTTTCATTTTGAATATGAAGCAGAGAGCTGAAGGTCATTGCAGAAATTTCTCAGCTTAAAATCTGAGACAACTAAGCTAACATTTTCTAAAATGTATATTTAAATTTTGAAATATGAATCCCAGTTCTTAATTGTCTTAATTCATATTAAAAAACCTCAGGCAAACGATAATAAGTTGATATGAGTTGAAATAATTTGTGTCTTGAAAAAAAATTGTTGAGTTCCAAGGTGGATAAAACCAATGTTTTTTAATTTTAAGATGTTAATATAAATTAAATATAGATTTTTAAAACAATTAAAGGGTTTAAACTTGACAGGATAACAGCCAGTGTTGAAATAATTTAAATAGTATAGTTTTGCAGCATTATTGAGCCCTCTTCAAATTCTGATGAATGAAAAGATGGTACTTTTTAAATTTATGTATAGAGTAAGGGAAAGAATATTCAAATTTCTCAGGCTGTATAAATATGTTTCAATGTTAGTGAGCATTATGAAGTATGAGGTTTTTATGCAGCCTTCATGGTGGAGTATATACTGATATTTACCTTTTCTTGGAAGAATTTTCTTTTCTTTTTTTTTTTTCCTTTAACAGAAAAGCTTGTACTGTAATTACATTTGGTTTCAATTTAGCTATCAGATGCAGAGACTATTTCCTTAATTTAAATTCATTCATTCAGAGAGTTCAAAACAGTTATGAACAAAAATTTATCTGCAAGAGAATGAGCTCTAATAATTCTAAAAATATGAAGGGTATAGTACTAGATTTTTCAAAAGTGTTCTGATATATAATGATGTAGGTCATTGTCCTAGGTGAGATTTCCTAAAGGAGATTTCCATTTATTTCAAAATGAGTTAGATACCTAACCTGTTTGGGCACTTTTGACATTCCAGTAAGGTAATTCCCAGCATCTCTGAATGTGAAAATACCTTGAAAAACTGGGCCCAAAACCAAAAACAGGCTGCCCTGCACATGATGAGCAGTGGTGGCTGGGCAGAAGCTGCTGCTGGGCACAAGGAAAATGTGGTCACCTCCTCTTCACCACTGCCCAGCCCTTTTTCGTCTAGGACTTATTGCTATAGCTGCCCAGAGCCTGTGCCTGAGCTGTCTTGCAGCTCCTCTTCACTGCCACTGCTGGGTGGCCCGGAGGCAGTGCTGGCAGCAGTGGTGACCGCAGTGGAGAAGAGCCACAGGGCAGCCTGGGCACAGGCTCCAGGCGGCTGCAGCAAGAGACACCTTGGCAAGGGGAAGGTGGCCAATTTCCCCCCACGCCCAGCCACAGCTTCTGCCCAGTCACCATTGCAGCCACTGCAGCTCATCATGGGCAGCCAGGTCTGGAGTGGGCATGGGGTGGCCTAGGGCCAGGGCTGTGTGCGTGTGTCGCAGCTGGTGTGGATCTGGTCCACTCTAGTTGGGGCGGGCGCAGAGCAGCCAGGGCCAGGGCCAGGGCCAAGGCGGTGTGTGGGCCCCTGTGACTGCTCCGCTAAGCTGATTAACATTTGTCACACCTTACGCTGTAAGCCGAACAGGGCTCTTACTCCCTGTGCCATGGTTATATGTGGCCATGAAATGATGGCAGCCTGAATGAGCATTTTAGTTGTGTGGATGGATCAGAAAGGCAGTGTGTTAGGCGATACATGAAAAAAAAATCTGCAAGACGGCCTGGACTTGGAACCTTAGAAAGGCATGCCTTCTCTGCATCTGATGTTGTCACATTATTTTAAAGGTGATCATGGCATGATAAGCTAAATTGGTGAAAGTGCACACCATTTTCTGTGTTTTAAACATGGGGCTATTGTCTGCCTTCAGACAGGCATGTACTTTAATAAGTGCGTGCAATGAAAATGGATGCCAGAGTGTTTGAGGACAAACAGTGCTCCTTGGATCTCATTGTGCAAGATTCCAAGAAGTCATTATAATGTGGGGAAAAATAAATGCAGTTAATCCTGCATCACAGAATTAAATCAGATGAAAAAAGTAGTATTTATATATTTAAAAAGAAATAATCATTTCTAAGAGGTTAGTTTTCTGAAGCATTTTATCTACTTTTAACTAAAATTGTGTACTTTAAAAATCTACTTTATTTTCTGTGCTATTAAGGTAAATTTAACCACATCAGTGACCCAAACCTAGTTAGAGTTGTTTCCCATTTGAGACCTGGAAACCCCTGGGCCAAGGTCTTTCCCTAGTTAACCCAGGGTTTTCCCCTCTCAACTCCATTCCTTGTGCCCTAATGGACAGAATCCCAGGATGCCCAACTGGCAGACAAGGTGCTGGGCAGCGCATGGGAAGCACTGAGGGTGTATAATCAGGCCAAGGGGGTGCGAAAAATGTGTGCACGGAGTGTGTAAAAGGACACATGAGGCCCGAAAGGTGAGTGGGAGCAGACCAACAGGGTGTTGCAGCAGTTCCAACAAACCTCCTGAAAACCGAGTCACGCAGCACAATTTTGCCCTGCAGTGGCAGCACAGCCTGACGATAGACGCCACTGCCCATATGCCTTTGTTTTCACGAGTCATGTCGGCTTAGAAGAGCTGCAGTAGAAGTGGCATGCGTGCCTGCATAACGTAATGCTAGCCTGGCAGGAGTGCCTTTCTGCTGCAGCCACTTGTGAGTTCAGCTCCAACATACCTACTGAAAACCAAGATGCATGGCGCAGTTTCAGCCTACAGCAGCACTCTGAGATGCTCCAGTTGCAAACCTCTGGTTTAAGGTGTGCTGTGCTTGTTTAATATGGGGCTCGGTTCTGTGATAGAGCACAAGCTTGGGTCCCATCCAGTGGTTTGATACAGAGTTTAATATAGTTTAGGTGCAGGGATTTATCTGTGTACTTGTCCTTGCAGAATGGAGGTCTTTAACATATCGTGGTTTTTTTTTCATGGGGCACTCTTATTCCCTTGTGTAAAAAGAGTTTGAATTGTTTAATGTAAGTATACAGTAAAGAAGTAACTAAAAGTATCTTTAATTTGTATGTATATCATATAGGGAAAGGTTTGACAGAAAAGGGAAGCTAAAATATTGTATTTTGTGGGCAAACTTGATTTCTGCAATAACCTGTTTCCTTTCTCTCTCAGGCTTCTTTACAGCTTAGCCTTTAATGCCAGGTTCCTAAGGCATCTTTGGTATCTAATCTCTTCAATGACTACACGAATGATTACAGGGTACGTGTTATATCATTCATTGAGCTTAAATTACAATAGGGCATACCTAATGAAAAAGAAAATAAGACCTTGTGATACACTTGAAAAAATGCAGTAGGTTGAAAAAAAAGAGTTTAAAGAAAAAATTTCTATGGTTGATTCTTATTTATACGCCAGCAAAATTTCCATTAACGTTAATTGAGGCTTTGATGTAGTAAAAACATTAAAGGGCCTTGGGAATAGGGCTGGTGTTTAATTAGAGGTATGTGCTAAGTGAAGTATCACAAACTTCCTTTAAAATAACAGTTCACATGTCTTTATGTTGAACATGATAATGATATTTACATTTTCTGAAGATTATGTTGATTCTGTTGAACAAGCACTGACAGTACTATCTAAAAATTCGAAGCAGGAATTTAAGAAAAGCACTCTCATCTACGTTGGTTCTTCCTGATGTGAGGGACATCAGATTAGACCAGAGATCAGGAATGCAGAGCACGGGTCATTGAAACAAACAGCATGTTCCTAGATCAACACCCTAACCTTTATCGTAGCTAATTTTGCATGAAAAGAAAAATTTATACCTGAAAGCAGAGAGCATAAAGCTTGCAACTGTGGCAAAAAAATAAGCCCTTTTCCCTTCTTCTCAGTGTCCTGTTCTTATTTTTATGTCTCCCCTCCCCAATTACTTCATTTAAGGAGCAGATGGCCTAACTTCCCAGAATAAATTATGTATATTTGTGTCAGAATTGTAAAATCACCATTACCTCCCTTCTAAAATACAAGGTGGTAAAATCATGTAAATCACGCAAATCAAATGTTTTACAGTGATAGGTGGGAGAATAATAGTAACGCAGGAAAAAGGAAAATGAGAGGAGATGAAAAGAGAGTGACAGGAATGGTTCCAAAGAGTTGTAACTGTTTGAAATGGTTTACCTTTCAGCAGTTTGGTTTTATCTTTTTGGCTGTATCTTTTTGTTTAAATTTTCAATAAATTGGTACAAGTCAGCGTGAGAAATTGAAGTTGCTTCCTGTTTATCTTTGCGTGGGGGTGAAAAAGGGTATTCATGTTCTGGGTTAATAGGCTTTGGCCTTTGACCTCAGAGTTTATTTGCTAAAAACATCTTTGTCTTCCAACTTTGAGTTTATTCAGCCTGAGATGTAGCAATTGCTTTGCTTTGTAAATACAAAGCATACCTTAAGTTACTTCAATGATATGTGTGTGTGCCAACTTGCACTTTCTCCTAGATATAAATGTATATTTATTGGTACAGAATTGTTGGAGTTGCATTTTGTTTTTAATCATCGCTTAAAAATGAAATAAAATCACTCTGCTAAAAATTGAATTGTTTGAATTTAGCATGTCTGTTTCCAATGCAGTTTTGGTACTTAAGAATCTAAATATTATATCATTTATCCTTGTGATGTTTTATATTATTCATATACAATTTAAAGTAATCTGTCATTATGGTCACATTAGAGGTAGAAAAGATCTTTTAGGTATGTGTATACCATCTCTGCAGCACTCCCAAAACCACCATCAAGAAATAAGCCAGACCTATTTGCTGCTGCTGTTTAGAAATGTTGTCTGTTTGCTTTTCAGGGTGCTCACAGTCTCAGTTTCAAACACTCCTGAGAACCCCGTGTCCAGCACTGTTCTGGTGATCACATAGCATATCATATGTGCAGAGTACCAGTAGGACTTCCGTCTTAGCATCTTGTTTAGGAATGTGGTAGAGATGGTAGTGATGTACTCTTTACTCCTTGAGGTGATTTTTAGATCTGAACGATGATCTTATGGCTAAATCCAATGATCAGCAACACTTCTTGTGGTGGGTCAGAATGACCTAGTTTTTGTCCAAGGTTGGCACTAGGACGTTGCCACTTCTCCCAGCCACAACATGGATGAAGCTGCTGCTGAACAGTCATGGCTCGGGCAAAGTCTCTCTCTGCTGGACTTCTGCTGAAGCCCTCCCAGCTCCATGGGCTGGATCTAGCCAGTGGGATGTAGATTAACCCCTTCACTAGACTGATACTTAAAGAGACCTGAGCTCTGTTCCCAGTTCTGACCTAGTCTTGTTATGGTAGCATCTTTGCTTCAGTTCTCCAGTTGTAAACAAGAATGCTAATAATGCAAGTGGATTATAAGGTGCTTACTTCTGTACAATGTTGATAAGAGTTTATAAATAATAATCCCATTTAACAAAAGCAGGGTATTGTTCTCCCACAGAGATCCTATCATTCGTTAAAATTAGAATACTCTTTATGCTATTTAATGGAGCACTAATCTGTAGTATTTTGACTAAAATCCTGAAGTTTTAAATCTTCCTTAAAAACTAGAAGATCAATTAACTATTTTCTATTTTGTTTTTTTATCTTAAGGTCTATGGTGCCATTACTTCAAGTGATATCAAGAGGGTCTCCAATGTCTTTAGAAGACTCCAGTCGGATCATCCCTCTCTTCTACCTTTTTAGTTCTTTGTTTAGTCATTCACTTATTTCTATTCATGATAATGAATTCTTTGGTGATCCCATAGAAGGTAAGAGCATAAAGCTTGCTGCATAGGATCTGATTTGGCAAGCCTCACTCTCTCAAAATTTATTTTGATCTCAAAAAGAGTTCTGCAGAAAGAAGGTTTGTAAAATCAGCCAAGGGATGTTAATTGAACATTAAGTATGTTACAAAAATGAGATAATATATTAGCGTCCATTATTTTACTGTAGTTTAGACAGTAATGGATGCAGTTCGCATTAATGTCAGTTCCTTTTGGTTTGTGTTTTGTTTTCTTTCTGTCACTTTTTTACTTTGTGTGTGTAAATATCAATATTTGTTTTCTTAAAACGAATAAAAAAAACAACATTTTTGCTATGAAAATAAGACAAATATTAGAAATGTTGTTTTGAAAGTATTTAACCTTTATTTAGCTGTAGGTCAAAGACAATCATCAATGATGCCTTTTACATTAGAAGAACTGGTAATATTATCACGCTGCCTTCGAGATGCCTGTTTGGGAATCATCAAATTGGCTTACCCAGAAACAAAACCAGAAGTGCGTGAGGAATATATTGCAGCATTTCGAAGTGTAGGAGTCACAACAAACACAGAAATGCAGCAGTGTATACAAACGGAACAAAAACGATGGATTCAGCTCTTTAAGGTATTAGATGTCAATTTTTCACATGAATTAAACAGTCAGCATGTTCAAACATGTTTTACTGGTAACATCAGAGTATTTGGCTGCAATTAATTTCATGCACGTGCTTTTGTTGCAGATACGATCATTTAGGAAACATGGTGTTTGGAAATAACCTTGACTTTAAAAAGAATTCTGGGTTTTAGCAAAATATATTGTTGCTTAGCAAAATAGTCATATTTTTGGTAACTGTAATTTAAAAGTAATTTTGGTTTGACAAGTATGTTTTTGGTTTGCTTTGGTTGGTTGTTTTACATTTAATTGATTTATGTAGGAGTTGGTATGGAAAATATATATGAACGTTTAGCCTGCAATTTAGTGAAGTAGCTAATCATGCAACTGACTACATGAATTGTCCAGACATGTGGAAAGGCACTTTCTGCCCAAACGTTTGTCTAACATCTCTCCTAATTATACGGTTCATAGAATCATAGAAAGTTAGGGTTGGAAGGGACCTCAGAAGGTCATCTAGTCCAACCCCCTGCTCAAAACAGGTCCAGTAAAAGATATGACTAAAAACTTCTTGTTTCTCTTAATATGAGCAGTTCTGGTAACATTGGGGAATGACTTATGAACTTAATATTAACACTTAGGTACCTTGCTGAATCGGGGCCTTAGTTGGCTTAATTCGGTGCTGTCACTCCAGTTTCATGTCAGTCAGCTCCACTGAGTCTTGTTGACACTACATTGGTGGGAAAAAGGGGTGAATATGGTTTAGTGAACGTAAAATTCATTCAGGTTGTTCCTTGATAACTAGTAATGTACTTCTAACCAGTTTTCCCAGGCTAAGGTTTGAGTTAAGTAAGGGAAGCTGAGAATGCTGGCAGGAAAAGACCTAAGAATATAACTGTTGCGTAAAAAAGAAAAAAAAAAAAAAAAGAGTGCTTGACTTGCCATGAAATTTCTGCAGCAAACACATCTAGTCAGCTAAAATTGCTCATTAAAGGAGTGGGAGCAGAAGAAATGCATTTTCCAAATTGAATGCTAGATTTACAGTCCGTTTAATACTGGCGACCTCTCGCACACTAATGTTCGGTTCGAGTCATCAGCTGTCCCTTCAGGTCTTTTATCACTGCTTTGTCAAGCTATCTATTTAATTGAAAGAAGTTAATTGAATGAAAATGATCAACTAAGCTTGTATTAATATTGCTAATGGAACTTTCTTCTTGGCCATGTTTGGAGAAAGATGTCATGCTAGACTTTAGGAAAGGCCCATTAATGCTTGCACTTAACCTGATGGGCTAATTAAGGAATGCTTATTCATTCTACAAGTCTTCCATAGCCTCTATCCAACCCATTCTGCCTGATTTTACAACACATTTCACTTATGAGCATGAGCATTATGAGCATTAGTAGCAGTGAGAGTAACTGATAATGTTTTGATTGCATTGAATACAGTCCTAATGCATCACTGAATTTGAAATTTGTGCAGATTGATCTAATATATGTTTGCACAATTTAATTTAATTACTTGTCTTTAAATTACCAAATAAACTTTCAATTTAAAGGTCACAAATTGAGACCCTGGTATGTCTATTTTTCTAGCATGACAGCATGTTAGGGACACTTTTATGTGTGTGGTTTATGCCATGTCATCTTCTATTTGTGCCCTTTAGTTGATCATATGTAATCATTCTCTTTTCACTAACTTCTAGTAGTGTTGTAACATTTTGTTTTCCTTCTAGCATCTCAAATGTCAGGTTTTTTTACTGTCAAATTTCACACAAGACAATTAGATGAATGGTATGCAAATAATAGGCAGTCATTCTCATACTCTAGAAAAATCATTTGAATGTACTTACTTTTTTCAGTGTGCCATTCTCAAAAGATGGGTTTGTATTCCATTATCAGAATAATAAATCTAGAAGATATGTTTAAGGCTCTTTTTTACCAGATATTTGTTTAATTATAAAGCAGTACTACTTTACTTTTATAGATATATAATTAACTAGTGGTAAAATTCAGTTGTCAAAGCTGAAGGACACCTTGTTTTGGCAAGAAAATTTCAGTGCATAGTATCGAATCTTTCCAAGGGACTTTGTGAAGTTACTAGTAACCCAATAAAGTGTGATGTAGGAAATCACATTTTGTCAGATAATGACAGATTTTTCTAAACCTTGAGTTGATCCTGCTAAAGCAGTAGATCAACAACATATTTTCTGAGGTTTCTGAATACTTGCTTTGTATTATTAGTTGGAAATCTCAGTTGTGTGGCTTTTTTGAAAATATGAAAAAGGAACCTTTTGTTTACTGAGGGTTCTTTTCTCCAAAGAATGCAGAATTTTCTGTAGGAAACTCCAGTCCCACCAAATTTATCGCAACTTTTTTTAAAGGTTCTTTAACTGTTTTTGTGCTATTTTATTGGCACAGTTTTTTACTTTGTGTGGGATATTTCTTTCTGGATTTTGGAAGCCGGGTGCTAATGGGACCATGTAACTTCAATGTCTCCCCAAACCTCCTTTGGATTTTTTTTAAGGGAAAAATGATAACAATTCCAGTTCAATCAGATAGTTCTAAACAGCATTTTCTGTCACTCTTCTTCCAGGGTGGAAGACCTTGTAACATGCTGCATCTTAAAAGATCATTTGTTTAGTATGTAGACACAAAGACCTATAGAAGGTTCATTAAGTTTATTGCTCATAACACCTGTCTTGTTAGCATTCATGTGTGAGCACTCATGTGTGCTTGTGTGTCTTCAGCTCATTTTTGAAAATGCCAGAGTTTTAAGTGGCAAAGTAGATCCCTAGTTTTGGTAGCAGAAGAAACTGTTTTGTTTACTTCCATACTACTATAAGGCTTCCGATTACTTCCATTATAATATTTAGGTGGGGCTACAATGTTGCTTCTTTCTTACTGGTGTTTTTACCCCCATTTTGGGGATGAAAGAATGGGATAGGGTGATCGTCCTGTAGGTAGTAGGTTATTTTTTGGTTTGATATTTTCTGGCTATTCCTAGTTTTAGTGAAGCTGTTGTTGTAGTCTTTTAATTGTCAACCAGCTGAGCAGGATAAATGCTTTCCCCAGCCTCCTAGTTTTGTTACATAAATAGCTTTGTGTTCACCCATCCTCATATCCCCTGCCTGATATTGAAATGGCCCTGCATCTTTTACTTGAACTGGCTTAAGTTTTGCCAGATATGTGTGGATTCAATAATATACAGGTATAATACAAGTAATATACAAGAGAAGTGTTAAAACTTGTCAAACTTAAAAGTGAAAACAACATTCAGAGAGGCATATAAGTTTATTGAATATGCTGTAGTATCAGTATGATATTTTAAAAACTTTTATATTAAATATATGTAGGATTATGTTTACTTGTTTATATCTGACAAGTTTGGGTGTTCATGTACTGTAATAATTGCAATATTGGTATGTTGGTAGAATATGCTTTTTTTGTCTCTAAATCATCCTAATAAAATAAATTAGTTATTACTAGTATAGTTACTTTTGGTTTTCATGAGCTACTGTACAATCATAGAACCATAGAACTGGAAGGGACCTGTAAGATCATCAAGTCCAGTCCCTTGCCATGGGCGGGAAGTTATTGGCTCAGACGAGCTAGACAAAGTGCCTGTCCAGCTTCACCTTTAACACCTCCAAGGAGGGTGACTGTACCACGTCTGCTGGGAGTGTGTTCCAGATTCTGGTAACCGTTACAGAGAAAAAGGGTTTCCTTATGTCGAGCCTGAATTTACCCTCTGTTAGTTTATGCCCATTGGTGCTCATCTTCCCTTGAGGTGCCATCCTGAAGAGTTGCTCTCCTAGTTCCTGATGCTCCTGCCCAGCATATTTGTAGGTGGCTAGCAAGTCCCCTTTCAGCCTTCTCTTACTCAGACTGAACAGCCCCAGTTCTCAGAGTCTCTCCTCATAGGGCCTACCCTCCAGACCCTTAACCATATGGGTGGCCCTTCTTTGTACCCTCTTGAGCTTATCCACATCTTTCTTGAAGTGCGCTGCCCAAAACTGAACACAGCTGAGGCCTCATCAATGCTGAATAGAGAAAAAGGAGCACCTCCCTGGATCTGTTGGCCACGCATCGGCTGATACACACCAGAGTTTTATTTGCCCTGTTGGCTCATATTGGCTCGCACTGTTGTTTCATATTCATCTTCCAGTTGATTGTGACTCTCAGGTCTTGTTCAGATGCTGTGCCAGCCAGTGGACCACTGCCATATAGTTGTGGTGAGGGTTCTTCCTACTCAGGTGAACGACTTTGCACTTCTCCCTATTAAAACTCATCCGATCTCATTCCACCCATAAATCCAGTTTGTCACAGTCATCTTGAATCTTTGCCCTATTCTCTGGTGTCCCCGTGTTTCCCCACAGTTTGGTATTGTCCATGAACTTAATCATTGACCTTTCTACCCCCTCATCCAAGTTGTTAATGCATATACTGAATAGCACTGGTCCAAGCACTGATCCATGGTGGACACCACTGGAGATGGCCCTCCAGGCCATCTCAATACGGTGCCTTTATGTGTGAGAAAGATTCCTATGATCTGCAGGAAGCGGTCTTTAGCAAACTAATTATTTTGATGATTTTTGTCCCATTCTCAGTTACTTAAGACAAAATGTGATCAAGTATTTACAAAGGAGAATACTGTTGTTTGTAATACAAATAAAGAAATAATTTTAAACTAACTAATCACTGCAGGATTACTTTAGATTTTTTTGCATAGTAGAATCACCTTTACTTCATACAGTTTAAGGTGCTAACTTATAGATCTGTTTCTACCATGTAGGTCATCACTAACTTAGTAAAAATGTTGAAATCTAGAGACACAAGGAGAAATTTCTGTCCACCCAACCACTGGTTATCAGAACAAGAAAACATTAAAGCAGATAAGGTAATAATAATGTTTCTTACATCTAACTTAATCTTTTAAGTGATTCTTTCTAGTTTGTTTAAGCTTCTTAATGGGAGGAATTGGATTTTATGTATGAAAGAAATGACTGGAAGGATGCAGGTAGGTGACATCTAATGCAAGAGTTTAAATTATAAGATGCATGAATATGTAGTCGGGTATTAGTTATGAGATACAGGAATTACTTTTGTAGACTATGTCAGTATGTTGTACAGATTAGTTAAACTAGTTTAAAATCTGAAATGATGTTGCAGTTCTGTGAAACACAGAAAGGTCTTTCACCTAATGAGATACCTTTACCTCTAGTTATGTTACCCTTTTGGAGAGTGGAACCCATTTACCAGAACTTTGGATGTAAGAAAACTTGATACAAGCTTGCAGACCAAAGACAAACAAACAAAAAAGGCCCTTTATTTTAAACTCAGTGCATTCCTGCACTGAGCCCTGGGCATGCCCAGAAGAGACGGTGTGTTACATTACCCGGCTCACCTGATGTCTGTAAAGATCGGGAGCTTTAGTGGGGCTTTTTGGCATTTTGATCTAATAGCTGATTGAATCAGCTTTAGCTAAAAGAGCCAAAGAGTCCTGCTGAAGTGCCCAAATTATAGATGCTGCAGAGCCTCGTCCGGTTAAGCATGGTGTTTTTGGGGTGTTTTTTTAATGTCTGCAGGCAGCTACAGTGAACAATAAGTAAAGTCCCACAGGGTTTTGATGCATTTCAGTAGGCAGCAAATATTTGTTCTAGGGGCTGAGGCTCACTAGAAGACCTATCTTTGTAGGAGAAGATTTACTTCATTGGAAGAGGATTTCTCTGAAATATAGTGGAGTCTGTCAAACTTTCCTTCTGAAATAAAAATTTGCTTGGGTGACTTTAATGAAGTTAAAGCCAAAACTGCATCAGTTGCTTTTGAAAAGTGGGTGTGGATTCATGCGTGTTGGAGAATGCCAATATATGCCTATCAGAAAATATACAGAATCATAACTTCAACAGATAAAAGCTAGGATCTAAGCAGCAAGCCAAGTCTGAAGTAAACTGGTCTAGTTGTCTCAAAGATATGGTTCCTAACAGCTGGAAAGTTTGGCTCATGGGCCAAATGCAGCCCACGAAGTCTTGGAATCCAGCCTGCAGGGGTCTCCAAGGGTTGGAAAATTAAGTGGCGGGTGAGCAATGACAATTAATACTGCCACCCCTCCCCACTGCCAAAATCCCAAGCTCTGCATGACCTTCCCCCTACATGGCCAGAGCAGATTAGAGCCAGGGTCCCTTCCCTTTGTGTGGCTAGCTTGGGGCAAGGCCATGCCGCCTTCTCCTGCACAGCATATTCGGGCCCAGGCCATGCCATCTTTGAACCCCACTTTCTCCCCTCTGTTGGTCTAACCCACGTCCCCTTTCTCCCACCTGGCCAGGTTGGGACCAGGCCATTCCCCCCTCTCCTGCCACTCCTGTCCCTTTCCCCCACTTCCTCCATCACAGGGTTTGGGCTGGGCTAAGTCCCCTTCCCTCTGCACAGCTGGATCAGGGCTAGGCTGCCACCTGCCCCTCTCTGTATGGCCAGGCACTGTACATCTGACCTGCTGGATGAATAGGTTGAGCATCACTGGTATATAATATAGTATAATGCCAGTTCATTTGAGTATAAAAGACACTTTTTAAAACAAAGTATTATTTCTTCCAAAAATAGCCTTCATCTTAAATTTAAGTAAAAAAAAAAAAAAAAAAAATTAAGTAAAAAGAAATTTCTTTTATTCACCATTGGGGTTGTGTTTTTGTAAAAGGATCTTTATTTCCTGCTTCATTTTTTCCTTAATTTGAGTAATTTTCCTTAAATTTAAGAGTATTGAAGGAACAGAATGTGAATTACACTTTGTATTATTTCAGTAATTATTTACAATCATATTTAAAGGCGTAGCCGTGAAGAAGGCAGAGTTAGGGCTTACGAGCTCTTGAAATGTTTACGCATAAAGTTTATTAACTTGATAGGTTACTCAGCTGTATGTGCCATCTGCCAGACATGTATGGCGAGTCAGAAGAATGGGAAGAATAGGACCCCTGCAGTCTACTTTAGATGGTAAGATACTTCTGCATCATTTTTTAACATTAGGCACTAAAGTCACTTCAGTTTGCCTTTTTTTTAGAAGTAGTGGTAAGAATTAATTCATGAAAGCTTTGGTTTCCTCAGATGTTTTGTGTCAGCCAAAATGGTGCCCAGTAACAGTTTATTTTTTTCAGTTATCTGTATTTACATATTTGAAATATGAATGTGATTGGTATAATATTAAATTAACTGGTATACAGTCATATGTACATCGTATACATTGTAACATCTTTCACTTCCTAATTGAATTAGTTTTCCCCAGTTCACCTGATAACATTTCTGCTTATTTCAGTCCTCCTAGGGGCAGAAATGATAAGAGACATCATGCATTATAGTGTGCATGTGCATGTGTCTGCATATAATTTATATTATGTATAAAAACAACATTGTAAACAACCCATTGAATCTTAGCTTTTATGAATGGTATGTTTTAAAAAGCTCCCTGCTAACATAACAGAAGAGCTCTAGGTACCATAATTATTATATATGGGGGAGATATGTCACTTCATACTCAGCTGCTTCTGAAATCTTTGTTGTTATTCCCACTTCTTTTAAATTTTTGTGCTACTGCACTTGGGGCAAAATGCTTGTTAAGGCCATAGATTTTCTTAAGTGAATGTATAACTAAAGCATATAAGCTTACACCCTCAAGCAGCAGTAGAACTAGTTTAAAAGTACACGAGTGCGGAAGCTACTCTGATGCTCTGTAATTGTAGCTCATCAAAGCAGACTCAATTTAATTGAGCCTGCTGGAGCATGGAACTACCGCGCTCCAGCAGCACCCCCACGTCTCGTATATCAGCGCCCCCATGCTTCAAAATGGTAGCCGGGGTGATTGAACTACAGCTCATTGAACTAGCCACTCTGAGTCACTGTAATGTAAAGTGCCGCCTCCTTCCCCCCACATGTAAAAATGCCCTAAAGGTCCATACTTGTTGCATGGTGGAGATTTTGAATGCTAAAGTGAACTTTGTGCTGAATTTGCTGCAGTGGGTTAGGTGTAGAAATGTGTAAAATATGGCCATGGAGAGGTTCTGGGCAGAACCTTTCACCTGCACTGAATTAAGTAAGACTTCACAGGATTAGAGCTTATGGTCTCATCTAAGTAGGGAGGTATCATTGGTAAAAATCACTAGTATGAATTTTTTTTTGCTATCTGTGTGGGTATAATTCCACTGTGGATGTGAAGTTTCAGAATCTAGATTGTCCTTTTTCACTTTAGCTTATGTCCCTTTGAAAGCTGCCTGTAGGACTGTTCTAGCACTGCCCAAGGTGACCCAAGCCAAACTTTATATTGCTTTTAAAGTCCAGCGAGCTGCTCCACCAGTCAGTATTGGTAAGGTTCTGCAAGGTGTTTGCTATGCTGCGTGTTTGGGATCCCAGTACTTCAAATTGAGTGGTCCTGCATTTTCGTATGAAGAAAAATTTCCGTATGGGAGACCAAGGGACAGGTAGCTTCAAGTAGAGCAAGAAGCCCACTCAGAGAGCTATATCAGTTTCCAGCTCCATGTAACTCCACACTGTGGCCTTAGACCATTTTCCTTTTGGATGTGGTCAGACTGGAAAAGAGTTATTGATTCTGGTTTCAGTATATTTTTGGTGACATGTTTGATTAAAGCCAAAGAACATTCTTCTTGTACTTACTCAGGAGGTATTTGTGCCTTCAGCACAGTTGGAGGGTCTTTTGTGGTAAAGCAATCCACAGGAAATGAGATCTCTCAGCGCAGTAAACTTTGTTTTGAAACCTGGTATGTCTTGTTCCAAAGTCACTACTTCCCATGCCACTTGGGAGCCTCTAGATATCACTACTCTTATCCCAGTTACCTGAAGAAACTTATGGCTTCTGGCATCGGACAGTGGATCAGGGTAATGATTTCCCACCTAAAAGGTTACCCCTAAACTAGGTCCAGGATTAGATACATTTGTATATGGAAACTCATCTTGTAGTTGCCAGTGCAGTTGCTTTTTGGCTAAACAAAGGCCTTCAGAAATGTCACCTTTTGTGAGTACTAAACACAATGAAAAAAAAGCATTGTGTGAAAACAAGCACATAACAATGTGCGTATGATTTGTTTTAATCCCACTTGCTTTCATATGGGTTAGAGCCAATTAGTGTGAAAGTACCTCTGAACACATATGGCCGTGTTTATTTGTGCTTTTTCATTTACTTAAATGGCAGACTCTTGAGTTCTAAATGTCCTCTGTATTGATGACTCCATCCCATATTTCTCTTTAAAGAAGGAAACCTTGATGGAGAAATGCAGATAAAATTGACTAATTGACCAGAATAATTGAACTGTCGAAGTTGGGTAGTGGTTTACCTTTGCTGTACATGCACTTTCTGTTTAAAATGCTTTTAACCCTTAGCTTAATAGGCAGCACACACTGACTTTAATTAAAAATGTTTACTGAGTAAACTAAGGGTAACCTTAAAGAAGTATTTTATCAAAAATTCCAAGGGCTTGCCTTGCTGAAATTTGCCAAAAGTGGGTATTCATCAAGTGTACTAATATGTTGGGTCATGTCACATTAAATCACTTCTTAAAATATCTGTACTTAGAAGTGATTTGGGGAATTAAAAAGTACAATGCCCTTTAATAATGATCATTGATGTGGTGCCCAGCTGCAGAAGGGCGGCCAGGCACCACCACCCTTCAGGCAGATGCCAAAGAAAAAATTGCAAGTGCTGCTGTAATCTCCTTGGCCCCATTAGTCACATGTGCCATTTACTTCAGCTTTATTACCTTGTCTGCAAAGCCTCGCTTTGCTTGTGAGCCAGGTTTTTTCTCAGCTTTGATGATAAATGTGAAAGCAAAAATGTCTGGGGCTTTCGTGTCTGGGTCTTCAGCTTTGGATCTAGATAGACTTTTAACCGCACCATCAAGTATATGAGCAATGTCAGTAGCATTGTGTGCTCCTGCACGTTGTTCCTTTTCTCTATATCTGTTGTGCCCTGCATGCTCTTTTATTCCATCCAGGAAGAGCACAGACCAGCTGCAGATGCTTCCTCAGCCTGATTAAGCGTGTTTGTACCCTAAAGCTTGCAATGAAGAACTTTTCCAACTATTTTAGTTGGTTTAATTAAAGATACTGGATTTACCCAAAGAAACTTGTCTGACCTATACATGTCTTTCTTTGAGACTAGAGTAGGATTGTGACCTGAATTAGCAAAACGCTGAGTTGAACTGGTTCTGAAATGCCTCCTTACTGGATAATAGAACGTTCCAGAGCAGCTTTTGTGCAACTCTTGTCCTTTGCCTTTTTTGTCTTTGCATGCATCATCTTGGTATTTGCTGAAGCTGGTTATGTAACTTCTTGCCATTCTTTTCACTTTTTAAAGTGATTGAATGTTTATTCAATCACAAGACAGATGTGCTTTTTTTGAGCATCCAAAGCCCATTGAAATAACTGAGTCTTTCCTCTTGATTTCAGTGAGCTCTGGCTTGGCTGTTAAGGCGTTTATACCTGAGTTGGTATGCTGGGTGAAAACAGACTCCCTAAATGAAAACACAGTCCAGTAAACTACTCTAAGATATGGAGTCCTTGGTCAATGGAATGGGGCCTTTGGTGCCATCTTAATGCAGACACTTGTGACTTAAGCTTCTTGATTAGCTTGATTAGGTCATTTCTCAAAAAGTTGAGTTTAGGGGGCGGGTTTTGTGTTAAGCAACATATAAAGAATAAGGAATAGAAAGCATGATATTTCTAATGGGGAAAATGCAATGGCATTTTGTGTGTGTGTGTTGCAGTTTGTTTGGAGCAAGTTTACATTACTCAAATTTCAGTTTAACAGTGGAAACAGTAATACTTTAGAAAGGTAGGATTTCTAAGAAATCGGCGCGTACTGTGACTTCTGTTTAGGTATATCAGTTGTGCTTACATGTTTAGTTTATTGATGGATTTATCATTATAAATTGATTTTTGTATAATAAACAATATTAGGTAAGTTTTATTATCAAAAGTGAATCTTTATTTATATTTTTAAGTGGGCCTGGAGCCAGCACCTCTTTCTGTGTCCGAAGAACGACAGCTTGCAATTTTGACAGAGCTACCATTTGTAGTTCCTTTTGAAGAAAGAGTAAAGGTATCTGTGTTTTTCCCACTTTTATGTATTTTAGGTTTTTTTACAGTAAATGTAATTCAGTGGATTGAGCTATGTAGGAAATTAGGTCTTGGATCATCCAACTGCATAATGAAGAGTCAGTTTCTTCCCTTCCTCACCCCCTAGCCTGTTTGTCCCAATATTAGCATTCATAACAAAATTCTTTCTTTTCGCCATCTGTTTTTGTTTCTTTACAACAAATGTTTGGGAATTGTCTCTCCACATTTAGGACATAACATATGTAAACATAACCTGAGACAGAGTAGTATTTGAACCTGGATTCTACATTTGGCACTCTATTAGTAAATGCCTGCATCAGTGTAGCATCCCATTCCTCTAGAGTACGTGTACAAGTATCTGATTTCAGGTTCAGCACCTTACTTTCTATTGTCCTTTGTACTGATTCACTCAGTGTAATGAGCCAGTTTTAAGGAAGAAATTTCCACAAGTAATATTTCTGTTTTCAGAACTGAGTAGTTGAACTTAAAGGCATATTTAGTATATCAGGGAAGTATAGAAATGTGATGTAAAGTTTCTTGTATTATTTGTGATTTGTTATGAATGCTTTCCAGATCTTACAGATATAATTTTCAGGTTCATCAGTGTTTTCAAGTTCCACCACAGTTGTTTTTGACGTTACCCATGAGAACAATTTCTGAGCTGCTACTGTTGCATTTACAGCATCAGTTAATTAACAAACTACTCCCAGAATTGTGTTGGAATCATTGTGTACCACCCCCATCAAGGAAATGAAAAATAGTTGCATGGGGAATATAAATCAATGTTTACTGAATAGGCTGTGACACTTTTCATAAAGAAGACTGTCTTTTTAGGTTCCTCTGAAAGAACTGCAGCGCCGAGAGTACAGATATTTAAAAGATTTAATACAGCTTCATAGTACCATAGTAAAAGTTCTTTTTAGGTATTCTTTTTTAAAACCATTGCTCATCATAATTGACAGAAGTGTAGTCTGAGTATATTAAAATATTGTTCAGTGACTTTGGTATTTTGTTGTACCACAATACATTTGTACAAACAAGCTTTGAGTGATGTGGTCTTAGTTTGTGTGGGGAAGAACTCTGGTGAAGGTTCTTTGTGGGCCTGTCTGCATCCCTTTTTATAGGATTTTTGCCTCTACCATGAAGCTGCAGAGCTTGTATAATAAAGTTCTGTATGCTGGGCTTGAAGGAATACTTTTGTGGTAGGGTGATGCCCTTGGTTTCATTGTAAAAAGCAGTGAAATTCCTCCAACCTTGTAAAATTCTTCACTGTCAAAGCAGAGATGAACTGAACTAGCGTTAGCTACCTTAGCTAGTGGTCTAGTTAGTCTATTATGGTTAGTGACTAGCTCATAGTGTAGTTAGAGCATCTGGGGATGCTTGTTTTATTCCATCCTAGAGGTTACACCAGTTCCCTTAAGGGATTCAAAAATTTGCATCTTGCTCAGCCATCTTTTCAGAGAGAGAGATTCACATTTGGTGCCTAGGGGGGGTCTTGGGATTGGCTAATGTAATCTCTTAATGTATAGTTTTTTGTGACTTCACTCAGTTGGGGAAGGACAGACATTTTAGACTGAAGATACACTTGGCTTCTTTAAACCGGATCATCCTACAGCAGTTCCTTCAGGAGCTGGATGGTGTAGCTAATCCAAGAACTTTGATAGCTGTCCTGTTGTCCCAGCCACTGTGTTGCCTTTGATGTCAGGCCCTGGATCAAGGCAAAGACTTACGCAGCAGAGACTTGTCCAATGTGTCTGGCACTGAAAACTACCATGGTGCCCCAAATTTTGGTGTAGATTAACGTTGTGTGAGAGAGGCTTCCAGATTTTTTTCATGCCCTTATATCAAGAAAGAAAAAGGAAAAAGGAAGCATTCAGAGAGAGAGAGAGATCTCAGCTTGAGGCTGGGTGCCAAGTGGCTTGGATACCTCACCAGTACATTTCATAGACATTAGGGCTGGAAGGGACCTCGGGAGATCGAGTCCAGCCCCCTGCCCAAAGGGCAGGAAGTCAGCTGGGGTCATAGGATCCCAGCAAGATAAGCATCCAATTTACTCTTGAAGG
>NW_017728886.1:15565549-15606827 GCF_001723895.1 Crocodylus porosus
GTACAAGGGGAGAATGACGTCCCGGGATTTGCTGGAGAAGCATCTATGGATGCACGCCAGCATTTTGGTCGCTTTACTAGCCGCAGCATCGAAATGCAGGCTCATGTTCATCTTGTGGTCAATGATGACCCCCAAGTCTCTTTCTTCTGTAGTGCTATCCAACATACATAACTGATTCCATCAATTTCTTCTTTTTTGACTGGATGTTCTCCATCAAAACCTTTGGTTGATCTTTGTTTCTTGAGTTTCCACAGCACTATTCAGTAGGGGTGTGCAAAGTGGGCAGTATTTGATTTGGATTTGGCTTGATTCAGGGGGACAGTGATTTGATTTGCTGATTTGGATCACTGTCCCGATTCAATTTGGCTGAAACTGAAGATTCAATTCTGATTCAGAGAACCAGCAATGTGGCCATAGATGCAGCTTTATATGTTTTTTTTCTACATTCCTCGAGGTAACAGGTGTGGCTCATAAACATGGAGATGGTGGGGCAGATGGAGCCACACCTGGTACCTTGAGGTACGCACAAAAAACATATAAAGCTGTGTCTGTGGCTGAATCGTCAAATCTCTCTGAATCGAATCGGAGGCTTCCACAGAGGGACCAGGACACTGCCTGTGTGGCCCATTGGATAAAAAGGTTGAGCACCAGAACATGTTTGAGGAGCATGAAGGACACTGCATACCTCTGATTAGCTCTTGGAATCCTCACTAATTTCACTCACTGAAAGTTTCATCTTCCTGGAAAAATTATATGCAGGGTCCTGGTCAATTATTACAACATTCAGGAATCGATGACTACTGTGTTTAATGCTGTCGGTGGTGTTTCAGCATAGACTTTGCTGGTTATGTCAGCAGTATATGGCACTGGCCTTACCTTGTGCACTTGAATTTTAGGAGCATCCCTTTAATTCTGTGTAGATAAAATTGGCATTTGTCACTGGTACTGTTGCCTTAAGTGTAACAGCTGGGAATAAATGGAGCATCCTCCCACTGAAGAATGTCCCAATGTGGTCTGAATACCAGATCAGGGCTTCATCTGTGTTGGGGCTTCTTTTCATCTTCTCCTGATGAACAGAAATGGCTTTGGGCACTTTTGGAAAGAAAAGCTCTGATAATCCTTTCAAACGGTGGTTTTAGGATGAGGCGCATCTCTTCCCTTCTTTACATCATGGAATAGAAGATAAAAGATAAAGTCACGTTCCCTATTCTCATGGGACTACTCATCCCAGCTAAGGTCATCTGACACAATCTTATATCCCTACCACAAGTATCAAACAACTAATATGTAACCTGTGCTCTAGGAGGTTATTAGTTTTTGTTGCAGTGTCTCTGGACTGATTCACTGCTAGCATCTGCATCCTAGGAATTCTCCATAAAAAAGATATTTTCAGGTGTTACCTTTCTGTTCCCTTGAATAGAAGTGGGGGGGTATGGGCTGGAAGAAAAGGACATTCTTCTGCTTCTTTGTGTTTCCAAGTAATGAATTGCTAAGCCCTTGTGTCTATAGGTAACTGTATATTATACTGTGTGTCAACCCTATTTTTGACTGCAGGTGAACTGATAACTAATAAGAAGTGGCATTAGGCATGCAGAGAGCATCCTGTGACCCCTCAGATTCTATTGTGGAAATATTTCGGGATTAGATGCTCAGGTCTCCACAACTGAAAGAACTTCTCTTTGAGAGTCCAGCTGTTTTAGTTATAAATTGAAGGAGACTTTGGAAAGAATTAGAACAGAAGTTACAGCTGAACCTTATGGCTTTCCCAGTCTTCATTAACGAGGAGATAAAATACTTTGCTTCCGTACCATGGACAGTCCCTCTCTGTATAAACACTACAGAGCATGATTCCAGGAAAGACACCAGTCTTCTGCTGCTGCCAGGACTGCCTTTGCCAAAGGACCTCAGAACAGAAGCAGGGCTCTTTATCACACATCATCTCAGCTTCTGGCCCTTAAATAACAGTTTTCGTATGACTGAACTACATTCTTCTCCTTTTGCAATATGGGCCATGTCTCTTCCAAGTTACTTGGTGTTAGATTGCTGGATATAAAACAGCATCAGAAATAGTGACCTTGCTGTAGTTTCATAGCAGGACATTAATACTAGATGACAATGGAGGCCAACCTTTTTGACAGGTGTGCTACAAATTAGCCCCACACCCTTCCCTAGTGTCCCTTTCCCTGCCCAATCCCTTTCCCTGCTGTTCTGCTTTTTGCTTCTTGCCCTATCTGCTGCTGTGCTGTCTGTCCTCTCCCCAGTTTGTTGCATGCTTCATTCAAAGGATGCCCAGGTTGGATGCCCAGGTTGCAGGTTCTTCCCACCCCTGCCAGAGGACGTTATTCTTTTTCTATCCCAGGGAAATAGAATTGTCTGTCACTCAGTCTCAAGCATGTTTGCTTTCATGTGGGAATAACTGATCCACGCCAAGAGTTTTGATTCTCTGTGGGGAGAAATTACTTCCAGTTACATGTCTTGTCTTTCATTCTTTCTACTAAATTTACTAAGAAAAACCCCTAAATATCTGTAGTACATTGCAGATGAAAGGCCATATTAGTTAATTCTTAGCTGGTTCAACAGGGTATCTTCCACACTTCAAGATTAGGCCGACCTCTTCCAGTACTTTGGGCTATTGATCATCTTGGAGAACAGCCCATGAAAAGAATCACCTTACTAGAGTTATTTCAGACTCAAGCCATGATGTTTCTCCTAAAAAAGATGAGGCTTCCTGATAACTCTCATGGTTCAACCCAAGTAGAATATGCAGTCTGTAAGCAGCTTCTGAGTCTGACTGTTTTGACTTACATTAGCCTTGTGAATGATTATTGGGACTTCAGACCTCACATCAGTGTCCTAGAACTCAGAGCTGAAAAATGAGTCCTATAGACTTTCAGTCCATTCACAAAACATTGGGTAGTGCAGGTGCTTACAATATCATTCCCATGTTCTCCGTCAAGAAACCGAGAGAAGTATATGCTGATGCCCTGTCCAAGGAAGTAAGGAAACTGGTTCGGTTCTGTATATCATTTCACTCATCTGCTAGCAGAGTATATAAGCAGATGTAATGAGTTAGGATTTTTCACTTGGATGGAGAAATGCTTTAGCTAGGCACATGAAGGATAGGCAGTTAACTATTGTAGACCCCTTGTGTTGACATGGTTAAAGCTGAACTGTTACAGATGAGAGAGAACTACCTTGAATTATTACAGACCATAAGAAACACCAGTTGTGTGCTCAGTGTAAAGGGAAGGAGTGGTGATGTTCTAGTGTACCTTGTATCCAAAGACAGAGACAGAATCAGTGGTAGATTTTCTGTAAGTGCATGTAGCAGCTATTTCTGCCTATCATTATTTTGTAATTTTTACAGGTCTTTTATTCTCTGACCATGTAATCTCTAGGCATATTAAGGGAATGACAAATGACTCTTCTACTAGATACACTCCAGAGAATTATGCACCCATGCAGTTTTGCACATAAAAGGCGTGACCATACATAACTGTATAATTTAACCCTGGCAAGCTCTGTGCCTCCATCTCTGTGGGGCTCCTGGCACTCCAGCTGGGAGCCCCATATGAAAGCACCAGTCATGGTGGTGCGTGACTTGACAGCTGGTAAGTGGGGGCAGGGAGCTCCTCCCTGCAGAAGCGGGAGTGAGCGTGAGGTTTTTGGGTGAGCTTGGGGGAGGGTCTGAGCGGGTAATGGGCTGCGTGCCACCAGGCTGGCCCAGCTGTCTCCGTGCCTCCATGGGGGCTTCCAGCATTCCAGCTATAAACTATATGTGGAGGCGTGGAGCCCAGCTGGCCCAATGATGCAATTCTGTGCCTCTATATGTTGCTTCCCACTGGAGTGCTGGAAGCTCCACAAGGAGGCATGGAGCCAGCCCAGCTCAGTGGTGCATGGCTCCTGGCTGCATTGTCATGAGGCCCATGTGCTTGTATGGACCCAGCCTGGTCTGGTTTGAAGGTGTGTGCCAACAGGCCAGACAGGCCTGGCTCCATGCAGCCTCCAGATCGCAGCTGGAGCTGCTTGCTGCTGGGCATCTCCTTGCTGTGGCCAAGAGTTCTCTGAGGGCCCACCACCTGAGCTGCCAGTGGTGGGGGCTGTGGGACATGTGGTGGGGGTACATCCACCCACACACTCCCATACCCACACCCCTTCACAACCTCCCCATGAACTGCCCCCACACACAGGCCTTCACAATTCCTCCCTACAAACCCCACATGCACCCACACCTTCACAAACCCCCCTATACCCCCCATCCATACAAAGTACCTACATGTATTTCTAAAGAAGGTTAAAATAGTTTTATATTTATGTTAATTTGTAAACAAACAAACAATCCAAAACAAAAAGGTGGTGGGGAAGAAAAAAAGTAATTAATTTAGCATAATTTTGAGGGGGTTTTGTGCATAATCTTGCATTTTTCTGTGCATAATCCCTGGGGTATAACTAGAGGACCTTCTTCAGCTTGGGATTTGAAACTAGTTTTAATGATATTGATAGTGGTTTCATCCTATGAGCACTTGCTCCAGAGGCACTGCTATTTCAGTTTCCTATAATTGTGAATGTTACTAGTAACTATTGTTCTTTGATAGCTGACTGTGCTTTTACACTACTTATCTGCTTTCCCCTCTGCATCAGACTTGCTTGTATTCAGGACTCTTCATGATAAGAAGAAAGAACTGAGAAGATGGTTGGGGAGTAGGTGTTCCCTTTTACTGGTAGAACAGAGCAGTAGCATAACTAGGGGTGGTTATCAAACCTGAGTGCTGACTTAGAAGGAATACTGGAATGGCCCCCTGAAGAGCCTGTGCTGCAGCATCAGCTTGGCTCTTGAGTCTTAAGAGCAGGTAGGACTGACTATCTCCTCTACCCCCATATCTATTCTTTGCAGGGTTTTGCCTACAGAGCAAACCCGGTTAGTCTTTCCGCAAGTTGAGAATGATGGGGCTTCTCTACACCACCTCCTTTCAATGGCTATGGCAGTTCTACAGCAGTGTTAGAGGTGCCAAGTCTTTTAAGTATGAATGAAGAGGCAAATCTCAAAGAACTGTAGTAACTAGGAAGTAAACACTTACTGAAAATCCTAATGTAAGTATGATTACTTGATTTCTCTTTTAATTCATTTGACCAGATTTTTCAAAGACTGATCTACGCTGACAAACAGGAAGTTCAAGGAGACGGTCCATTTCTGGATGGAATTAACGTTACTATCCGAAGAAATTATATTTATGAAGATGCTTATGACAAACTTTCCCCAGAAAACGGTAGGCTTATATTATATAAATCTTGCTAAATAATTATTTGTTTGTTTTTACCTTATTGGAAGGGTAGATATGCCTTGCCTGAAATGCTTAGATTAGATTTGAAATTGAGATCACCCCCATACACACACCCCTCATCCCAATTCTTCACTTTCCATTTTGATTATTGCAGTCTAACATTTTTAATGCACCACTTTCTTTAATTCAAACTAAATCTCCATTGGATGCCTTTTTATGTTGTTGTCAGTTTCTCCGACAAACTGCTTTGTGTTTTCACTCATACTGCTCATTAGACATTTTGCATGTGGAATTTCATCTGCACTGAAGAAAAAACATTTAATATTGACAGAATTTGAAAGATGCAATGTGGTTTATGCCAGACTTAGGTTAGGTACGCTAGCATATATCACTAGTGAGTTATAAATGGCAGCTATGCAACGGGTTTGTTCTAGTGCAGCTGTATCAGTGCTTACATTTCTGTGTCAGCTAGATCTAAATTGTAGAGAGCCCTTATTAAATGTATGGAGAGTTTGGATATAACAAAAATATCTTGGGGAAGATATAGGTAGTGAAAAGAAATCTACCTTCCTCCTGGGGAATTGCCAGGCATGAAGGAATCCTCAGTTGATCTAGAGTAGGGTTGGGAAATTATTGCAGCTGCAGGGCCGCTTAATGAGTTTTGGTGAGCTGTCAAGGGCTGCAGTGGTAACCCTGCCCCCTGGTTTCCATCTTAGGACCGGAAGTTCCTTCGCTTGCCCCTGACCGTTGCTACCAGAAGTCCCTCTCCTTGCCCCAGAAGTACTCTGTTGGGAGCGGGGTTGCCATCTTGAAACCAGAAAAAAAAACACAACTAAATTGTGTACTAAAAAAAATCAAATTTATTTTAAAACTTATTTTAATTTTATTTAAAAAAATATTTTTTCTCTTGATCTATGTGGGTTTGCATCATGTTGCAGTTGGAATCCTCCCAATCCCCACATAGCTGTCATAGAATATATGGAATATAGAATCGTGTATTCATAGTCTGTGTGTATATAATGTATATACTATGACTGTTATTCTGTTTCAGTCCAAACCAAGGAATACGGCAATTAAAGAAAAAAATGTATGGGTATTCTGAGTCACAATACAGTTATGCAGAGTATTGCTAGTATGTCAAACGCAGCATGGGAGTACAGAAAAGAAGAAATTTCTGAAAGCTGTTGGAAGCATAATTTCAGGATTATAGACCAAATTGATTAAAATGGACCTAGATGATTGAGTGCTCATAGATGAGGTCTTAGAATTGATTGCACTAGAACAAAGGTCATTGATTTGGAAGAGGCAGCCAGTTTGTCCATATGGGTTCAGTTAATACTTCAGTGGTACCTTATTTTAGATATTTAAAAACAGAAATGGAGTAGAACTGACAGCTTTTAGACGTAAACTCCTTTCTCCATGTGAAAGGAACTTCTTTAAAATCATAAACAGCAAAATCACAAGTTATTCAGGTAACTCCAAATTACCATTGGTAAAGTCATTATTACTCACCATTTAACACGGGTGTTCTCAAACTTTATAATGCCGTGACCCTGAGAGCTGGATGGCAGCAGTGGGGGATGGGGAGCTCACATACAGCAGCCATTGCTGCCATCCACCACTCTGCTCCACCACCGTGTACCGCTTCCCTGTGCTGCCACATGTAACCCCTGGGAAGTTTGCAGCCCCCTTTTAAATTGTTTGCGACTCACAGTTTAAGAACCCCTGACTTAACAGATGCATTCTGTAGAGACTACCAATATGATTAGGAAAACTATTTTTGAAATGTCTGGGTTAAAAATTTTAATGAAATATTTTTATCTCTGTCTATACTCTCAATTGTGCAGGGTTTAGGTAGAGAGAGATTATATATTCAAAAAATCTCTAAAAATGTTATTCAAAACAGCTTGTCCACATATGCAAAAATGCTTCGTATCTCAGGAACCACTAGGCAAGAAATTTGTGTGCGTCTGCACCAGATAACCCTTGAGAGAGAACCCTCTTACAACCTTGTGATGCTATGATTCTGTGATAAAGGTTTGTCTGAGTCAGTGCAAGCTATTGGTACCAGACCAAACAATGTTAATATGGCATCTCAAGACAGCTTTATTTTTGTGTGGGAGTGTGTTCCACATTGGAAGGAAAGACCTCGTTTTTCTTGGAAGAAAAAAAGAATTATCTCTGGTAGCTGCAGTTAGACTCGTAGCATGTAGTGTGTGCTTTTAAAGGAAAAGAGCTTCCAGAAATTATGTTAATATTATTACTCTTTCTGAACTACTTCTAGAAATAGCTCTTCTACATGTAAAAACCAAAACACCAAAAAAACCCGACAGGGTGCTATGTTCAGAATTCACGTGTCACTTTCCAATTCTGAGTAACATGTCCATCCCCAAATCAGTAATATTTCTACAATATTGACATTTGAGTTTTTTATGTGTGGGTATGGGTTTGGACATATATCTTTAAATATTCCTAAACGTAGTTGTACAGCTTCTTGCATATGACTTTCCTTGTCACTTTTCCCCCCCAGAGCCTGATCTGAAAAAGCGAATTCGTGTTCACTTGCTTAATGCACATGGCCTGGATGAAGCTGGCATTGATGGTGGTGGAATTTTCAGAGAATTTCTGAATGAACTGCTTAAATCAGGATTTAATCCTAACCAGGGATTTTTTAAAACCACTAATGAAGGGCTTCTCTACCCAAACCCTGCTGCACAGATGCTTGTTGGAGACTCTTATGCTAGACACTATTACTTCCTAGGAAGGATGCTTGGAAAGGTAAAACTTCTTTTTAAGTTGTTGTAAAGAACATAAAATGAAAAGGAGCAGAAAAAAGGAAGTAGGGTAACTTTAAAAAAACCCAAACAAACATGGAATTTGTGGGGGGAGGGGTAGGTTGGCATGTTTAACATTTTGGTAAGCTTGGAGTATGGGAATACTTAATGACTCTGTGAATAATACTTCCACATACTCAGTCACTAGTTTTTATGACTAAATAAATTAATGATGTACCATAGTTCTCATCAGTATTAGTGAGAATTGCATACTTGAAGTGAGATGAGAATTTGGGCTCACCTGCACTGCTGAAGAGGTAAATCCCAGCACTTGATGATGAGATCACTCTGCATCTGGGTCAACAAACATGATCTAAATCCAGAAGACTGTCAGTCAGGTGGGTCTGGGATCTCCAGAACCTGGTCCCAGGTCCAAGGATTTGCGAGTGGGGGCAAATGGACAAACTGGTAGCTGCCTCGCCTATGTATCTCCTTTTCTGGAACATCCCTGTGGTTGTAGGTGGGTGGAGCATGCACATACTTGAGAACCCAGTTGCACAACCTGCCAGTTCAAGCACATAACATCAGCTCCAGCTAAACAAAAGACTTAAGCATGTGCTTAAACATGAAGGTAGTTTTAAGATTTAACTTGTGTATTGCTGTCGTGGCTGGTCCTAGGGACAACAGAACTGAGCCTCATCTACTCCCTGCTCTGCTGACATGCTTCAAACCAGTAAGTTAAGCCAGCGACTGGTCTGAGCTAGTCCCTTGTGGTCACTGTCAGGCCTGTTAGAGACTGAGGGTTTGGCAGCAGTAGGGTTTCCATGTGTCTTGGTTTTCCCGAACATGTCCTCTTTTTAGGTCTTCCCATCTCCATCTGGGTGGTTTTTTAAAATATCAAAAAACATCCTGGATTTTGCTCTACTCAGCATTGATGTTTTTCCTGGCACTTCCTGGCTTGCCCTAGGAGAAGCTGTTTGGGACTGAGAGGAAAGCAAGGGGAGGGCAATTGGAGTCAGGGGCATTATCTGGTGGTAGGACCAGCCCTGGCAGTTGCATGGAGGTAAGTTTGTGGGAGGTAGGGGTTAGAGGGCCACGGCTTAGGGGCTGTCTGGGAGTCTGTGTTTGTGCATGTACGTGTTCCCAGGGAGCATGGAGGGGATGGGTGTGTGAGGAGGGAGTGGGTGCCTGGCGGTGCTGGGGCTGCAGCAGGGCGAGGGAGTCTTTGGGAGCAGCAGGGAGCTGCGTGGCCAGGTCAGCAGCACTGGGACCCTTGTGGTTGCAGGGGCGGGGCAGCAGGGACACACTGCAGGGCTGGAGGGAGCAGGGGGCTGCAGGTTGGGAGTGAGGGGCACCGGTGGGGGGAGACTGGGGATTGTGGGTCGGGAGTATTGGGCACAGGCAGTGTGCCAGGATGCTGCAGGTCTGGAGTGAGGGGTATCAGCAGGGATGGGGGAGGGGCTGTGGGTTAGGAGTGAGGGAGACGAGCATGATCTGTTGAGTGGGGTACTATGGCAGTGCTGGGGTGTCTGTCTTGAGAGTGAGGGGCAGGGACGGGGCATGGATATATCACTGTCTACCTCCCACAGTCATATTACTTGCCCCCCTCCCCACAGGTGTCCTCTTTGAAACTGGAAATATGATAAGCCTAGAGAGTAGGTACTTGTGGATGAGTGCAGAGAAGCCTTGCTGGCAAGCTTCTGGGTCTGGAGTATACTTATGGCCCTGGATTAGTGGAGTAAACGACTGTGTCCTCTCCTGGACACTCTAGACAAGCTCAGTGAAGTTTCAGTGAAAGCAGGCTTTCTTGATGGAAAAAAAATTATCTGCAGTGTTTAAGTGCTAGTGTGAGAGAATAAGATGCAAGAATAAGAATATGAAAAGGACTAAAATTTGGTTGGGGAAAATGCAAAAATTCAGTGGAAAGTAAATTTTGAAGGGTTTTTTAAAATATAAATAGATTACAGTGTCTTCAATAATTCAAGGAAAAATTCTTTCTTTTTTCATGAAGCTTGATTTTAATTTACTAGTATCTCCAGAAAATAAAATAGCACAGTGGGATTCTGTTGTCAGGAATTGCCCAGGGAGGTTGTGGAGTCTTCCTCACTGAAGGTGAGATGAATGTCCATCAGGAATGGTTTAAATGTAGATCACCTTGCCTCAGTGTGGTGGAGCAGGAACAGGGAGACAAGATAATCTGCTTTGAGCTCTTCCATCCCCATTTTCTGTTGTTGGTTTGGTGCATTCTCTTATCAAATGAATTATATGTGCAGGTTACAAATCGGCTACTATCCTAAGAGCATCTTTGAAAGACAGAGCATACTCTTGAGTAGAAATGAGTCCAAACACCCTCCCTTCCAACATCCAAGTATGTAAGAACTCTGGAAAGCATTGCAGATCTATCTCTACCTTTGGGAGTTAATTGGTTTCCTGGCTTTAAAGAGTCCAGTTGCTGTGGGCCTGTTTGGAGCTGCGGGCCTGTTTGCAAAATGAGTTCAGTTCCTTCAGAAGTTCAACACCTCTTTGGTGATTGGATGCAAATACCCATATAATAGTCTGAGAAGTCACAAAAAAGAAATAATGTTATGCTTCTCTTAAAAAGAGCTCTATCTGAACAAGTTGGGTTGTTTTTACCCTTTGAAATCAACGAGAATCTATCATTTAATGTCTTGAAGGCATAGATTATTTTTGTATTTGCAGTATGTTTGCATAAGGTATGAATTGACAGTGTTATTTAATAATTAGCTCCATCCAGGTGCAGAGACACCTTTTGACTGGCATGTTTAGAGAGTTGATGAATTAAGCAGAAAGATAAGGCACGGCCCAACTATTCAATACCTGTCAGTGTCGTGACTTAAGTTAAAGACATTATTGAACGTTCATTCATCCATTTTAAAAAACACTTCCATTTTATGCTTTTGCACACCAATATATAGAGCAGTAGTACATTATTAAAAGCTTTTCTGCAAATAAAATAGATAAACTGCAAAGGAAGTAGTCAGGCATCCACAGCAATTTCTTATTTGTACAAACCAATATGCAAAGAGTACTGCTACCAAAAACTCTCACTTAAAAAGTTTCAGCGCTATCAGAAAACAAATACATTAAAATTTAATCATTTACATAATTCTCTGTATCCAGGTAACTGTTCAATACAGTTACCCAAATGCATTTTACTTTCAGTAGTGACTAAATGTATTGCCGGAATCAGTTTTCCTTGCTTTCTCTCAAGGAGCTGTTTTTACCACTTCGGCATTTATCCTTGATACATTTGAGAAATTGCCTTCTAAATCATGCATTTTCAGACTCCTTAAATTGAGGTAATTACCTATGGAATGTATTAGTTACTTAGTTTGCAAAGTCAAGGACTTGAAATTTAGGACAGCCATAATGATTTATGGCTGCCCATGCAACATTTATTCTGCTCTTTGTTCATTGACTCCACACTCAATGAGGCAGGGGTGTTCTGTAGAAAGAGCTGTATGTGATCATGAAGGCGACAGAATTCAGGTTGTTCAAGCAACTGTAGATTCCAAATCTACCGACTTTGCAATGCTAGCATTCTTTTAACAGTGTTTTTATATTATAAGTAATTTTCTTTTAAGTAAAAACAAAACAAAAACTATCATGATACACACGTAACAGTCTCCTATAATCAGAAGCATTTGAAACTTGGACTTTGAGGCTTCAACCACTGGAGCAACAACTAACTGCAGTATCTGACAGGAGAAGGTTGTTATTCAGTAAAGTATGAATGTCAAGCATACGGCCTCCAAGTTAACAGTGGGCCAATGGAAGTTGTAAAGTCATGGCTGGGGGAGTGGCGTACTGCAGCATGTGGGCCCTTTGGGCCCTGGTGAATGTGGCAGTGGAATGATATATACCTCTGGCCTCTCAGAGGTGCTTTATCTATCATCACAGGCTACATCACTTCTGGCACCTTTCTGGGTCTAGAGCTACTGCCATGGCATAGGGCATGTGGCTGTAAATCCAGGTGGTTGATGTGGTGGCTTCAGATCCAGCACAGGCCATGTCATTGGTACCATAGGTGCACCTTCTGGCCCATGCTGGAACTACCCTGGGCTGGATCCAGCTTGCAAGAGAGTCCCACAATCTGGATCTGGCCTGGGGCATGAATTCGACACTCCTGCCATAAAGGCAGATGGACTGTTGGTGCCATCTGCTGACCTAGTGTTTTAGGCACAGCATTATTCCAGCCTAATTTGCATGTGCTCACGTGTGGTCCCCAACAATGAGGTTGGGCCACTATGTATAATCATACACTCTACCAAGATGAGGGGGAGACATGCCTGGGTTGACTCAGTTTCCCTTTCCCAGACAATAGCCACTTTGTCTTTGCTCTTTAGAACGTGAATGTTCAGTTTGTTTTTTGGCGCACTACCACACTTCTCTGGAGAGACACTATCCAAGGAGCGAAAATGATGATGAACTATTTTATAATTCAGCTAAACATATAATTTCATGGGATAATGGAAAAGCACTTCCAGAACCCAAGACCTTTATTTCTGCTGCATTTGAAAGGGGTTTTTTGTGTGTTTTTTTTGCAAGTGGAGTCTTTAAAACATTTGATTAATCCTTACAGAATCCTTGTAAAACAGATGCAGTAACTTTCATTGTCCCCAATTTATAATAGAGACAATGGGGCAGGAAAGGAAAGCAGTTCAAAGTAAATCGGTGGCAGAATAAGGAGTAGCCAGGACTTCTTTTCTCCTCAGCACTGTACTCATTCTTTCTTGCCATTTTGTGTCTTTTTCCATAGTGGTCTTCATTTAACTTTAATAACTATATGAGGATAAACACTGTGCAAATCAACAGTTTGGGACTTCATTCTGTGCAAGTCTTTTAAGTGTCTTTTACAGACATTTTGACTGCTACAGACAGTAGATGCCTTTCTAACCACAACTGTTTAGCAATTTGGAATTTGGGTACTCATATCTACTTTCTCCACTTTTTGACTTTGATTATTATCCCACTGGTGAAAACTAGTGAGGCTTGCATCAGTCTTCCTGTTATGTGTATATGCTTTAAAATGTAGTTATCCCAATTCTTCTCCTGGTTAGCAGAATTCAAAGTCCTTGATAGACATTGGAGATTTGTGAAAATGATTATGGATGCCTTATATTGGACCAGCTACATAATTGAGATAGTTAGACAAGCTTTTAAATGCAGTGCATTTTTCAGGTTACATTTATTTTGTTCAGGTTTCTTATGGTTATTAGAAAGATAACAGGTTTGGCCGTATACAGAATGAGAACAAAGTTTTTTGTTTGCTTTAAATTGGGAAAGTCCATGTGCTTGGGAACCAAAATAAAAGCAAATTATCATTTTGGGGTATGACAGAGAGGACAGAATACAGATGAAGATGCTGCATTTAAAAAAAAAAATGGTTAGTGTTGTTTCCATGTTAGTAAACCGGGACATTTAATACTGTAAGTGCTATTGGTGCAGTCATAGCAGTTGCGACTCTGTGGGACTGGAATAATTGATAATGTGTTTTCTTAGAGGCATTATGGTGATGCATTTTGTTTTCTTAAACTTTATTTTCTACAGGTTTAGATTATACAACTTAAGTGTTTTCAGATATGATATGATGGCAGTGGATTATACTGCACAGATCTGACTGATGTTCTATTAAGCCTAGATAAATGATACTATCACTTCTTAGATAAGTGACAGAGCTTAATCTTTTAATAAGATTAAACAATTACTGATGCAGCGTAGGCATCAGATCAAATGTTAAATCACTTTTTAGGATTATAATAAGTACAGATATGTAACAGCTGTAAATTAATGACTTTAATGAAATTGACTTTCCATAACAAGGAAGGTAAGCTTTGTCACTTTAATTTGCAAATTCACAGCATATACACAGTTGCATAAAGTTTAATATTTATAAATAATATAGGAGTAATGCATAATATAAGGTCGTTCAGTTTATACAATCAATCCAAAATTTGAAGTAAAATTGCTGTGGTTTCTTATTGTAAAACCAAATATTCCTGGTGAGTAATTTTAATTTAAGCTTTTCAGACGTGAATTAAAATGCTTTTTACTTTTCATCGAATGTAGTGAGCATTGGATCAAATGATTAACAGAACACATGCACAGACTTGAAGGCTTTAAGTAATTGTTTTTAAATAATGTACCTATGCATACTTTTCTGTACTGAAAAGATCT
The DNA here is from genome assembly GCF_001723895.1 of Crocodylus porosus. Taxonomy (NCBI): domain Eukaryota; kingdom Metazoa; phylum Chordata; order Crocodylia; family Crocodylidae; genus Crocodylus; species Crocodylus porosus. The sequence goes on from NW_017728886.1 coordinate 15,579,804, forward strand.
ATGGACAAACTAGAGTGGTAGTATATCATTAAAGGTATAGCATCATGATGTATCAGTTACTACATTTGGTAATCTTTTGCTGCCTTGTTTCTCGTACTGCATATGTAATTTTTGCCCCCTTAGTAAAAATCCACTCTTGCTTGGCTTAAGGAGCGTTTCACACTATTTCATGGATGTTGCAAGTGCCATAGACATCCTTAACTCCTAGGATTAATAACACTAAAAACATAGGGACTTCATAATTTTTATATTCATTTCAATCTTTTCAGTGGTTTCAGGGGATCACGTGTTGTTTGAAATCAAGGTCCTGTTAAAATTTGACCAAAAACCATGTGAACCTGCTTTCAGGACTTCAAAAAGATGTATAAGCAATCAAAACGATTGATCAAAAAGAAGGCTCACTTTTCTCTGATAAGTTTTTTTCTTAAGTTGCCTGATTTTTTTTTTTTAATATTCAAACTGATATATCCCCAAAACAGCAATTTACTGTAGAAAGTTGAATGTTCTAATAATTATTTATAAGCATAAGATATGCAAGTCTATTAATGAAACTGATATTTACTAATGGAACTGATGTTCACCTATTTATCTAAAACAGTGTGAATTACTTTCTAACATGGTTATTCAACCTGACAGTTTCTGAGTACTGGTTTACTTAACATTACCAATTATCTTTTGATTAAAAATTACTAAACTTAGTTCAAACACTGTAAATATGTGTCCAGCACCAAAAGACTACTAAAGTGTAGTATTTTAACACTAAATCTTTAGGAGGGAAAAGAGTGTATTGATTGATTGTGATATTTATTGGGTCATAATGTATTTAAATTTTCTTTAATGCATATGTTAGTGATTGTTTACCGTGATAAAGTGCGTAGAGGTCTTTGCAAGCAATCCTACATGGAAAGAATTACCTCCATGTCACTGGTCACTTCTCAATTAAAAGTTCCATTAGCAGATGATTCTTGCTTCTGGTTTGTGTACTGATTGCATTTTATTGCCTCTAAATCAGGGTCTAAGACAGGGAATAAATAAACAGTTAAAGTATGTGGTGATGGCATCCTGATCTTTTTTGCACAGTTGGAAACACCTCGGTCCATTTAAGTCAATTAAGTAGGGAATATTTACTGAAATTCTTTATTGTATTTGAACTTCCTTTGCAAACGTCTAGTTTGCTGCTATAAAATGTTGATTTATTATGCTAAGTATGTCTAGGAATACATTTATGACAGTTAATTTTGTATTATTTTTAAAAGATTATTCAGATAACAAAGGTAAGGCTTTGCTTTGGGTTTCAATCCAATTTTTTATTTTCATATTTTGTCATAATATGTTTAAACATGAAGCAAGAAGATTCATTGGAACACAGTGAAATTTCATGCATAACTAACTACTAAAGTGTAGAGTTTGGCAATGATGACTTCATTGACATTTTTCCACATTTATAGAAATTGCATTCATAAAAAGAAAAACAAAGAACATTGCAAGTGTAAGTAGTACAATGCAGGTTAGAATTATATTTACCTCTCTCCAGTATAACACACCATGATAGTGCCAGGATTATCAACTCCCAGGGTAATGCAACCACTAGTAATATTTAAATAAAATTTTGGTGATGAAAATGTTTTTTAAATAAAATTATCTCAAGATGAATCTTCATGTATGAATCAGATATTGACTCGAGGTCATAACTGAAATGTTCAAATAGTTCTATTAGAAGTGTATGTTATGGTGTACAGTTAAGAACCACTTCCCTTAACTCCTAAAGTTAGATTCATCAGTCAGCCACTAGTCCATTCTCTGCTTATCACAACTTCTAATCAATTTCAGATTTTTACACTGACTGCAGCAAATTTGACAAGCAAGCTTCTCACATCTGAAACACTCAGTTACCTCCAAATGGCTGGAGCTTTTATGAACTTGTACTTGCTGACCTTCAAGATTTCCAGCAGGCAAGAAATCAAAGATAATACCAATTTTCAGTAACTTTATTTATCTGAAAAAATGAACTTCTCCTAACAGCTTTAGGATGCTAGTTGTGCTGCAAACCATGTGAGTGGCCATTTCATGATGTTAATAAGCATTTGCCAACAGTTAGCAGAGAGTTGCTTTGACAGTTATGATCAGGCTTAATTTCAAAGTAGAAGGCAGTGTTTACATCCTTCAGAAAATCAAGCCACTTGGTGCCTAAATTATGGATTTAAGCCACCGAACCTCAAAATCTTGGATTTGTATTTATGAAGCAGGAGACCCATTAATATTGGACCAAAAAGCAATGTTTTCAAACACTATTTTAAATAAAAAATACGTTGTCATTTAACTCGTATTTCCTTGAGTAAGATGACATGAATGGGCCTGACTGTCCTGAAATAACATCACACTTTAGGTTTATTGAGACAGTTTTAGGAGTTCTGTCTTACAGTAGCCAAAATAATGTGCTTATTACACAGCTATTGTTTTCACATTTTCCATGTTTGCATTATAAGCAGTGACTCTCTTTTTTTGCTCACTTCATGGGCATGTCCCTGAGAAATATTTTTTATCGTTTTAAAAGGAATAAGTACTAGTACTCATAAGAAAATGTGGGTAAGCATCATTTTAATGCATTTTTTAATTAGATATTTTTTTCATGAGGCCAGAAAGTTAAAGAGTATTTCATCCTGTTCATAAGTCACTCTTGGAAATCTTACCAAAAAATAAATAAGGTAGAAAGTGCTAATGGTTTTTTGCTTTTGTTAATGATTCTACAGCTTCCAAGATAAATTACCCTCTGAAAGTGCTAAGTATTATTTAATGGTAGCTGCTCGAAAATGACTAGTCCAGAAAGGGTTAAAGGATCGATAAAGGAAATGAGCAAATTCAAGCTCATTCATTTCCTTTATTTGCCTTTGAAACATTGGCTGCCTTCTTGGGGATGGCACTTGGATGAGCCTTCCAACCCAAGATGCGTTTCAGTTGATCATTTCGGTGGGTTTTTAAAAGTGATTTTAGATTACAAAAGACTGAAGGAGAATAAACAATTAATCTTCTAACCTGGGCCCTACTAAATTAATGGCAGATGTGGGCTGTGCTGCAGCTCCTTTAATCTTGCAGGATTCCCCGCACCCCCCCATTGCTGATTGGTGGAGGGGCCCCACTTGTGGCTTGCTCCTGATTGTCAGGGAAGCAAAAACTGTGGTTTTAAACATGGCACCTTTTTTGCTCCCTGCTGGTCAGCAGCAAGCAGCAGGACCGCCAGGGTTCCTTGGCCAATCAGCAGCAGGTAACTACGTTGCTGACTGCCACACCCTGACCTGACAGGGATTAGACAGGAAGAGAGTCCTAATTGGCTGTTTGGTCACCATGACAGCCCGCCCCTTTCCACAGCCTTCCTTCCTGTCCCATATCCAATCCCCCACCCCTTTTTTTTTTTTTGTAATCACTGTGTTGCAGCCTTTACATCTACAAGATAAATGCAAATTAGCTTATGCAAGAAAATCAGTTAAAGGACCTGTTGATATCAGAAGGCAGGGTATGTGATACTAGGCTACTAGTGCCATCTTCCCATGGATTCCCAAAGTCACGAACAATAAGGGCTCACCGGATGTAGTCCAGGCCTCTCATAATAGGAGCAAGAGAGATTACACTTAACTGCCAGGCGCAATCAATTATTTACATTAGGGCTGTATGCCCCAGGGAATGTCCAGAGGGAGCTTAGAGTTGTAGTCAGGCAGAAAAGTGGTTACAACAGATCTCATCCCAAGGGGGAGGTAATACTGTAATTGAGATTTTTGAGCAAAGTGTAGTTAATTGCAAATTTTTATCAGCATTCTAGTGCTTTTCTTAAAAAACTTAATTAGGAGAACATTCATTACAGCAACTTGGCTTTCATACTAATTATGATATCATCAGTTTATCTTAGGCTATTTCCAAAAATACTTTTTTTATATTTGGAAATGCTTGGCTAAGATAAGTAGTGATAATTAAAGTGAGTATCTAGCTGTACAAGCAAGGTGGCTTCAAAATGCTTTATATAGTTTTTAGATTAAGTTATAAATGTTCACTTTGGAACTACCTAAAGATTGATAGTGATGCATTTGAAAAGCATTATTTTTTTTATTGATTCTTAATGTAGTAAATTACTGAAGTTATTTGGCAGCCAACAGAAATGGTCTGTGATGTTGTTCACATTTATTCTCATGATAGCGTCACAATTTGCATTAATTGCATTGCTGCTGCACTTACTTATATTAAAAGGCTTCTACCATAATTAATCCTTTTTATTTCAAATCATTTTGGCACAATTTCTAGCAATAAACACTCATACAAGACAGACACTTGAAAAATAACATACAAGTTTCTTCAATATACCTATTGCTATTTTTTCTTGACATGGAGTTATTGATAGGCTTCTAGGAGCAAGTGTTGCAAGTGGCTAAGAATTAAGACCAATATGAAAAATGCTAAGTGGATTATTTTGCATAAAAATAGACAGTTTTTGAATTTGTGTAATTAACCTGTATTTAGAAAATACCTTGATTTATGTCTACATTTGTATTTCAGTTGCATACATTATGGAAATTTAATTTATAATCCATTTAGCTGATGCAATCATAGTTTTTAGTGCTATCATTTATTAGTCCTTGTATATTAAATGCTCTAAAGGTTTAAACCTGCCTTGTATAAAAAAATATACTTCTGCATTTACATTTTATGAGTCATAGATGGAATTCCATTTTACATTCAGGTAGGTCTGATATATTTAAAGAATTACAATGGTTTTATTGTTACTAATGCAGGAATGGCAAACAGTGACCTTATACGTTTCAAATTAATGATTTACACTTCTAGTTTACTTTTGAAGTCAGCTACACAAATGAGAGGTTTGACTTCCACACCTTGGATAAATCATATAGCTGTAAATATAATGCACCCTTTGGCTTTGAACTCACTATTCCTATGTTTGTAATGCTAGGTCCAAACTACACCTTATAGAAATGTTCCTTCAAAAGTTTAAACAGTTTATGTATGTTCTTCTTCAACTTTTTTTTTAGGAACTCACTTGGTGATTCATGTTCTTTGTTGTTTTTCTTGTTTACATTTGCTTTTTTAAAACAATGCAGCAAGTTATAGAGGAATCGAGTAACACATATCTGCACAAGCTTTCCCACATTAAAAAAGAGCAAACAGTCATATTATGTTTATTGATGCTGTTTTTTGTCTGGTCTGTTTACTGTGTTTTGGTGCGTGGTACTATGGGGGATGTGATTGCTAGACTGCAGATGAAAAATTGTCTGTTACATTCAGGACCCCTCTCAGTGTTCATGTATTTTTATGAAAAAGTTTGGATGCTGTGCCTTCTTATCACCCATATATTTTCAAAATATCTTTCCCCTCTCTCTTTCTCCCCTTCTCATTGGAGACAGCCCTCATGATGTGTTTTTTCTGACCAACTGGAAGAACTTTATGATATATGTTAGGAACGTGCAAAAATGCCACAGGCCTCACACTTGAAATGTTGGTAATACAGTTTACTTATTAAAAATGGGATTGGTAGAGATCCATGTGGTTTCCAAAAGTTCTAGATCAGGCACTTTACAGTAAAATATTTTTCCAGCAGAACTGCAGTCTACAAATTTTATTCTCATGCAGTTCCATGCATCAATATTGTATGTAGTCAGTGGCATGCCACTGACTACATACTATGCCTGTGACCACACCAGTGACTTCATTTCAAGGCATAGGTGTAACTTGTAGGCCCTGTAACTGGACATGAGAAAATCCTTTTGATGCACAATAGAAGTGGAATCCAGTTGTCTTCCTCTTCTGTCACTTTTTTAGCTATGTTGATTCTTCTTGTTTACCAGGAGAAAAAAGTAACTTACTTTGTTTGCAAAAATATTCAGCATTGATTTCATATGTGGACAGGAGACGTATTGTAGTTTGATTTAGTATAAGATACATTTTCACAAAGCTACTTTTCAGAATGAAGTGACATATATACTCATAAAACAACTGACAAATTAAATGATAAGACTAGAAATCTGGAATTTGCTTATTGGCACCTGGGTGATTTGATTAATAGTGTGGAGCAAATGATACCGTTAATCTAATTTGAACACATTCTGGAGGAGGATATATATTGGCTTTGATAAGCCCCATTTTTCTTATAAATGGATAATGGGGGATATTTAAGATATTCTGCCTATGGTATGTTTGATCTTTTAAACTTCTCTGGCATAGTATGTTAATATTGTGATATATGTTTGAAGGGAGAATATGAAAATGTGATGAGGTTTACAAATCTTCTGATAAACTTTTGAAGCGTGATGTTTCAGTAGGTTTATTCAATTTTCAGGTTGCAGTTGAATATTTAGGTTGATAGGGTGTGTGGAATATCATCACACAAAGAGCTTCTATTCAGGTACACTTAAAGGCAAATTACAGAAATAGAAAAAACACATGGTACATATTCTACAGGTGTGAACAGTCCTCATCAGGAAAGCTAACGCGGCTTTAATTGTTTTTAATTTTAGGCTCTGTATGAAAATATGCTGGTGGAGCTGCCATTTGCTAGTTTTTTCCTCTCAAAGTTGCTGGGCACAAGTGCAGATGTGGATATTCATCACTTAGCTTCATTAGACCCCGAAATGTACAAAAACTTGCTTTTCCTCAAGAGCTATGAAGGGGATGTGGAAGAACTTGGCCTAAATTTTACTGTGGTGAATAATGACCTCGGGGAGGCACAGGTAAGAAGAGCTGATCGTTAATTTCCCTACTACAGTCAAATTTGGATGTAAACGCAGTAAGATGCATGTGTACCTAGTGCTCCTTGTAACTTTCAGTATTTGGCAACGATAAGTTAACTTACTGTTTTTAACTTATCAGTAATATTTTTTTGTATTAACAAAAAAGCAGTGCTGACAAGAATGAACAAGTGTGATAATTCTAGCAGTAAACTTATGTGAAGAATGGCTGCGGTACCCAGCCAATCCTCAATGTCCTTATTTGTTTATTGAACAATATTTGTATAGTAGTGGAAGTGCTTCAGAAGCGTTGTTATTTAACCCTTTTCTTTTCCAATTATATGATCTGGAACATAATTTGCATAATTTACATGTTGACAAAAACACCTTTGAAAGCTTTCTGTAGACAGGACGAAATATGAATTTTACAATAGTTTTGTTCTTTTTATTTGAAAATACCCTTAAAAGTGACATGATCCTAAGGTATCTGTAGTTCTTGGTATCACAATTATAGTTAATATGCCTCTCTGCAGGAGCCAAGGGGAGAAGCTGGGCCTATTAGCTTTAACACCATGACGCTAGTGTGAGCTAAATGCATTTCTTTGAGCAGTGGTAGGGGCCAACATTTTCTGACCTGAATAAGGTTAGAAATGAAATATTTGGGCACCTGAATAAGTGGCCTGCTTTTTCAGAGTTGCTGAACTATTAATGGAAGTCAGTGGGAGTGGTGGGTGTCTGGCACTTCTAGAAAATTGGATGTAGTCATGGGCAGTTCAGACTACCAGATTTGGAAATTTAAAGCAGGGGTTTTCTCTGCACTAGATCAGGCAGATGTCAATTGTACATGTGCACACATTCACTAGTACAGTATGTTATTAGGGTATAGCGTGTCGAGTAGAAATCTAGTGTTCAGGACAGAAGTTATATTTTATGGGCTTGTCTATACTATTTTTCAGTAATTTTTGGGTGCGTATGTCACAGATAGAGATGAGAGGATATGTTATAACTATCCTCTGTGTGTTTATGGAAGTGCTGTTCCTTATTGCTGCCTTTCACAGATTTTGGGAACTACTCAAAACCTCCCAGCATTTTCTAGGAACCAGGGGCCTTAATAGAGAATGACTTTACCAACACTTTAAAAAATGTACCTAAGACATGCTAGTACAGGTAAACTTGCTTGCTGGAGTATGCTGTTATGTCCTCTTCTGTTTAGAGAAGTAAAAATGGTGTCCTCCTTGTTGCTGTTTGCTTATAATATTTTCAGTCATTTGTAAGTTATTTCATTCTAAATTGCCAACCATATTTTTATTGGCATTACAAATATATAAAACCATATTGTTCTTCTTTCCCTTCCAGGCTTCCATTTTTTAAATCTAGATATGTATGTATTTGCTTCTACTATCTTCATTCTCTCCTTGCTTTTTTCCTTTTCACATCTTTTATTCTTTTTCTGTTTCTCTTTTCTTCTTTCTTGCCCCTCAGTAGTCTGTTTCTGTTTTCAGACTTACTGCATTGATCTCTTTTGTTCCAGGTCTCAAACATTTTTGCCACTTTTTTTTCCTGGTTGTACACAAATGGCTCAGAAATATTTTCAGACCAGTAAGGGGGACTACACTGTACATGGACAGTGTCCCTACAAGACATCTTCCTCTGCAGTTTCTGGGCCCAGAGATCACAGTGATCATGCCAGGTTCTATATTTTTATCAGCCTGTTGCCTGGTTGAGGGCATGTACAGATGTTACATTTAGATCAAATCTAACTAGGGTTAAATGGACCTAAGTGCTAAACTGTGCACAGGTTTGTAGGGTTAGAATGAGCAGAAAAGTGGCCAATCAAGCTAATTTAGTTCAGTTGCATGCAGATCTTATATTTAGATTGTCTTAACTACAGAAAAGTAGGGCTGGAAGGGACCTCCAGGGGTTATCTAGTTCAGTCCCTTGCCTGAGGCAGGACCATTTGTATCTGAACCGCCTGAGATAAATCCTTGTGTAATCTGTTACTAAAATTATACAGGCAATCCTGCCAAAGAGCCACAAAGCAAAGCACCCAGGTAAAGCAGGGAGACAATGGTGGCCAGTGTCTTGCTCTTGCAGGAGTTGTTAAAATACTCTTTAAAGATCCAAAGAAAAGGCCACAGCCCCTGCTACAGAGGAAGGCAACCTGCCCCCCACAGTAAGCGTGGAGCTCCCGCAGATGCTGCTGGCAGCGGGGGTGGCAAATGTCAACCATGGCGTGGCAACCGCCCACAGGCCGCTGGTAGCCAGTAGTGATCACAGACCACACGTAGACACCACTGGCAGTGTCAGCAGTGGGGTGGTGAGCAGTGACCGCCTGCAGGCGTTGCCAAGTGTCAACGGAGGCTTTTTGGTAGGGCATGCGCTGCCACACTCAGGGGGTGCACATGCACCCCATACACGTTGCCCCTGTTCCAGTTCATACCAGTCTGACTATAAGGTAAAATCCCTTCCTGACCCCAGTGTGATGATCAGTCTGACCCTGGGCAGAGGGGCAAGACCTCTGGGGTTTTGTTTCAGTAGGAGCATTGGTATGGCCCAGTCACAATCCCCAGTATTGGCTGCAGCCAATGTCCAGTGCTGCTGAGGAAGACACCCCTCCCCAACACCTGTAGCAACAGGAAGGGGGGAAAAAAAATCTTCCTGGCTCCAGGTAGCGATTGGCAAAGCCCAGAAGTATGGGAAATTACCCATACTAGAGCATATGCATAGCTACTCTTAGATCATCCCTGACTGATGCCTATCCAACCTCTTTCTTGAACACCTCCAGTGATGGAGATTCCTCAACTTCCCTAGATAGTCTGTTCCACTGCCTTACTGTTCTAGCAGTGAGGAAGTTGTTTCTGATATCCAGTTTAATGCTACTTTGCTGCAGCTTCAAACCACCAGCCTGTGTTCTGTTCTCTGCAACTAGAGAGATACGTCATTTGTTCTCATCTTTCTAATATGTGAAGTCTATCATATCCCCTCTTAATTGCCTTTTCTACAAGCTGAACATTCCTATTTCCTTCAATCTCTCCTCATGTGACTTGCCTTCCAGACCTTTTAACATGTTTATCTCCTGTCTGGACCATCTCTTAACTTCTCCGGATCCTTTTTAAAATGTGGAGCCCAAAACTGCACCTGCTACTCTAATTGAGGCCTTACTGGTGCTGAGTAGAGAGTCGCTATCACCTCCTGTGTCTTGTACCTGATGGTTGTTATTGATGCAGACTAAAACTGTGTTTGCCTCTTGTGCGGCTGTATCTCGCTGCAGACTTTATTAAGTCCGTGATCCACCAAGACTTCTAGATCCTTTTCTGTAGTGCTGCTATCCAGCCGGGTGTCTCACGTTCTGTAGTTATGTTTGTGATTATTCTTCCTGAGGTGTAGTACTTTGCATGTTTGCTCTGGCTCAGCTTTCCAATCTGTCGAGATATTTCTGAATTGTGCTCCTGTCCTTTGGCCACATTTGCTCTCTGACCCACCAGCTTGGGGCATTACAATAGCCAGTAGCTTGGGTCCTACCCTTTCAGACCTCATCAGCTCCTCCAGCAGGGGCTGGAGTGTGCCTCCCCTCCTGGGGCTGGGTGGAGGCCTCTGGCCCCAGTGCTGCAGCCACATGGGCAAACTTACCACGCTGAAGCTGGTAAGGCCAGGGTACCTGCGGTGCAGGGATGTAGTTGATTCACTACCCCCAACCCCAGTCTATCACCTCTGCTGCAGGGTCAGTGGCAGGATAGGGTGGGTGATCTCCAGGTACTCAGTGACTCTTCCCCCTGCTCCAAGGTTCTCTTCAGGCTCTAGAAAAGCTGTGAACAACAGCAGAAGTACAAGTGCTGTCAATCTGCAGCTTTAAGTATACAATGCAGCACTGGTTACACTTAGTTAATTCCCTCTGATGCAGAGTTTCCCGTTGCAGGTCCAATATCAATACATCCATTAATTCTACTGGCAGCCTCTCAGGCTTAAGCAAATGAGTTGCTTTCTAAAGCACTTTGAAGTTTATTGATAAAAATGCTGTCAAAGAATTAAGTATTTTTATTATTATTTTTACTTGCAGTATGTCCATACTAGCAGTTTTCACAGTGTTGTGAATTTGTAGCTGCATCCCTTTCAGTGTCCAATAAGTGGTTAGTGCCTCTTCTCTAAGCAAGTGTCAAAAGAAAGAGCTTGTGATCCTTTGCCCCAAGCTGCAAACCACATAATCTTTTGCCAAAGTGGCCAGGTAGATCCCTGGGTCCTTTTTAATTCCCAGGCTAGAAAGAGAAGGCCTGGGAGGGCTGAGGCAGCTGATTGTCAGTCTGGCTGATGCAGCAGAGGTATTGAGCCCCTGAATAGCTGCTCTTGGAACTTAGGTTTTATGCTGTTCCATCATCCATTTCCCATCATTTTGTGGGGTCTGTGAATTTGCCTGCTCTTAAAATTTGAAAATAATGTGCTCAAATTTGGGGTTCATAAAAGGTGACTAGTTGCCTAATGGTTCATGTCAAGTATAAGCAATTGTCCCATTTGTTTCCATTTTTTTCTGTACTGAGACTTGTGAGTTATGCGTTTCTATAGAATAGCATCCACAAATACGAAAATAATGAGAAAATGCATTTTCTTTTTTTTTTGATGTTGGTGATATTATAAAGTGCTTTAAAAAGAACTGTATTTCATTACTGAATTGGTTTCTGTCACCCCATGGATATATGATTTTAAAGATTGTGAGGTATACAAGGGAACCACTTCTACAGTATCTCTGGGCGTTTATAAAAATCATTTGTTGTTTGTACCCACAAATCCCCCATTTAAATCCTCTGGATAGGTGAGTTTCATTGCTGAAACACCAGTACCAAGAAAGAAAGCAATTCAATCCCCACTCAAAAAACACTTGTTTCCTAGAGGCTGTCTAATCTCAAGACTATAACATAACTAAACCGTCTATTCTCAAAGTCAACTTCCAGTGGAAAACATAGAGCAATGACCAGGGCAGAGATGGTAATAAATACATGGGAGTGGGAACCTGCTAGGTAGATATGCTCTTGCCAGCCCCAAGTAATGCACAATATATTTAGTGCATTCCTTCCAGGAAGTCTAATTCCTTTGTCAGAATCCTCCGCTGAGGAGGTAGGGTTAATGGTAACAAGGTTATTGATTATTAATAGTCAAGCATAACTTTAAAAGGAAGGTGGAGCATAAGAGTGCACTTTGGAGTAAATAAATGAAAACCCGTCTGTATAATTGAGTGTCTTTATTCTGTATTACCTTGTTTATACATAAGGGATGATATAGCCTTGAACCACTAACTTAATGGGACCCTCTGGATTTTAGTTTAATTCAGCAGCACTAATTGGTTGGGGGGTTTTTAAGCTACTACATTTGTGGATCCATGTGTTGCTTTTTTATTTATTTTTTTTACCTTGGCCTCTTAAACCTCCTATAGATAAATACTTTGTCGTATATGCAACCACCAGAACTTAAGCACTGAGCACTAATTAATTGTATTCAGGTAAGGCTAATTTACTTTGTCAGGAAAAGAGCTGAGTACTTAAATTAACACTATATGTTGAGTGTACATTATCTCTCGTTTTCAGCTAAACAACCACTTTAGTGGCTAATAAATTAGTGCACGATAAATGCATCATAAATCTACCTCTGTAAATAGCCGTCTCCATAACAGTGCCCATCCAGCATTTGTGGCACAAAGGCATTATCTGCAGTGAAAGACACATTCTGTAAGTATTCAGTCACTGCTGTCAGCAATAGAGGGTGGAAATTCTGTCATCAACACAATTGGGTCCAATCCTGCAGTCTGAAGCCTGAAGGACTCTGAACGGTTCTGCATTCTTCCAGTTTCCATTTATTTAAAGTCAAGGTGAAGTCCTGGGAAGCTGAAAGGGTGCTTAGCAATTCGCACTTTGGGAGATTAATTAGGATAATAGAATGCCATGACATAAAGCCTAACATGTTGTGGAAAGTAGTAGTATCTCCTAATAAGAAATTCTTTGCTGTAATGACACTGGCCTGATTTTTCTGTGGCTGGTTCAGCTAGACAAATGGCAGCTAGTGAAAAGTTTCATAGGAAGAGGATTCAGCTAGGGAAGTTCCCTTCTATTATGCGTTCCTTCTATGAAGCTGCATATATTGACTTTATCTGCTGGGCTGGCACATAAGAAACTGAGAGTCCTGTGCAGTCATAAACCATAAGCATAGTCTTTGCTTTCTAGTGTACCATGTTGGTCTTGAAGCTGCATCTCAGAAAGAAAGCGGTCAAAAAGGTACAAATTATTCTCTGTGGTCTGTAGCCACATAACAGAAAAATTGTAAAAGTTTCTATACATATTTGCAAAATTAGCTATACAGTTCTTCAGACATTGTAATTTGAGTACTGCTGAGGACAGCAATGTTTCAGACTAACTGCATTTGTCTTCCCAAGGGTCTGGACTGGTGTGCAGCATCAGGGTAATAACCCAGATATTTTAGGTTTGTCTCTTTGCACCAGTGAACCATTTTAATGATTTTTCTGAGAGTTTCTCTGATTTTATTTTGAAAAAAAATCTGTAAAATATTCCCATATTATTTCTAACACATGTGGACATTCCTTTCTTGGATACATATCATTACTGTATTGGATTATGCTGACATGAGCTAGTCTGCTGCCAACTGCAAGAACAAGGAAATAATTCTCCACTTTAGATTTTTTTAAAATCTTGAATAGGTAATTTAAATGCATAAATAGTTATCTTCATAAGAGGAGAAGTTTTGCATTCTAAAGGTGAATTTAAAAAGCCATCTCTCTTTCCTCAGTGAAAGACCCCACTAACCAAGAAGTCTGAATTTACAGGCAAGGGAAGGACTGCTGTTAACAAAGTACATACATGTAAATGATAGTTTGAAGGGTATCTAACTTTTCAGTCAAATAAATGCCTAACATCATTCTTTCTTGTTCAATATTTCATAAGAAAATATGGGGTTACATCCAGCCTGGGGCACTAGGAAACTGTGGCAGCAGGTTCTGGAACATATATATGGCAGTGGTGGCAGCTCTAGCTCTGGCATCGAGCATGTAGTGGTGGTGGCAACTCTGGCTCCAACCCAGAGCACATGGCGGCAGCTCCAGTCCCCACCACATGCTGCAGGCCAAAGCCAGGGCTTCTGCCCCTACGTGCTGCATGCAGGAACTGAATCTGTCACCACTACGTGCCCTGTGCTGGAGCTGCTACTGCTGTGTGCTCCCTGCCATGGGTTGTAGTTTGAGCTCCAGCATGAGATACATGGTGGTAGTCAGAGGACTGGGAGGCAGGGCAATGGGTGAAGGGGCTGGAGAGTGACCGTAGCAGTGTCAGCCCTCACTCTCTTTCCTGCCACTGATTGCCATGTCCACTGGGACCCTGGATTCTGTGGCAATCCACTCCCCCTGTCCACACTGGTAATCCAGTGGGCTGGATAGAGTGATTCTGGGGGCTGGGGCTGGCCCACAGGCTGCACTGCTGTGGCCCTGCCTCCCTGGCTTCTTGCCCCTGCCATATGTTTGACCTCCCTGGACTAATTCAAAGAGGCATAAGCTGTTATAGGCAACAGCTTCCTTTTTTATCTATAAAATAAGCTGAAGTCTATGAAAGATCAGACCTCTCTGAATTAGTCTTTAAGATGCCACTCTGTCCTATCTTCCGCCTGTATTATTTTGTTAACTCAAGGTACCTAGAGAAAAACAATGGAAGGTGTGATTTAAAAAAAAATTTTTTTGTGGAGATACTCAAACTGAAAATGGAAGGCAAGGTTCTTTGAGTAGATGTGGTATCTTTTATTAGACCAACTGAGTAGTTGGAACAAAGTTATTTCAGGCATGGAGAGAGTCTATGCTGTTCTGATTTTTCCAAGGAATGGAAGAAGCTAAAAGTGAGACAGGATGTCAGTGAGGATGTAAATAGGTGGAAATTAAGAAAACAATGGGTAGGGAAGGGGCAAAATGGGTGAAGGAATGGCAGAGGTAAGCAAGGGAGATTATCAAAATGAAAATAAAATATGATTCTTGAAGTACCTTTTTGAAGAGCTTGTTACTGTGACCTCAGGCATACTGAAAGAACCTATACTGTTATCTTGCCCCACCTAGTGGCAAAAGCTTGAGAGAGAAAAGGCAAGAGTAACATGTCTAAAAGGTTTATCAGTTTGTCCTGTTACTTCTAATGGGCATATCTGATAGACACCCATAATATTTAAAACTGAAGGAAAGATCTGCAGTGTTTTCACTGCATGTAAATTCATGAAAATTTTATTGCCAGCCTTAAACGTTACTTGTTTCTGCCACTTGTTCACAATATTTTTAGGCTTCCATAGCATAGATAAGGAATGCATAAGAACAAGAAAATTTGTAAAACCAGAATCTTGCTTTTTAATGTATTTCAGTTTTAAACTGTCTCTGTGTAGCCAGATGTAGCATAGAGCAGTGGTTCCCAGTTTTTTTTCTGCGACCCTAAATTGGCCACCAACAGGACTTTCCAACCTGGCACTGTGGGGGCTGCTGGAAGTAAAGTGCAGTGGCAGCCCGGGGGCAGGAGATCTGCCATCACCCCCTTTGTGTGTAGCAGCCCCACCGTGCCCTCCCACCTGCCTGCCACTCCTAGGCCATGTGCGTGTCTGTGTGTGCAGGCCCTTCACGACCCTATTGAGGACCCCCCATGACTCTGTTTTGGGTTGCACCCCAAGTTTGGGAACCAGTGGCATAGGGCATCTCTCTCATAAGTTACAATTACCTTGGAAACCTAGAGAAAAGAGCTGCCCATGAAGCACATAGGACTTGATCCTCTTCAACAGCCTTAACATAGAGAAGGAAAAAGATGGGCTTTATGGCCATTCTGGAAAGTTGATAAATCTGGGCTGTGGTGGACCTAGTATAGGGATGACTTTCAAAATCAAGGTGCCTGCACAAAGAAACCCTGACAACAGTTCCTCTGTACTGTCTTTGAGAGCACTTCAGCTCAAATGACTTGACTTGTCAAGTGTGCAAGTGCTTAGTTGTCTTGTTTAGCAAAGATTAAGTCAGAGAACTAATAGAAAATATAATACAGGAATAGAATTGTATTCTGTGTATTCTTTGTGGAATCTAAAATGTCAGTGTGATCTCTGTGGTTTTTAGAAGAAACTAGATAAGCTGGGTACAATCAAACATGCATTAATATGGCAGGATGCAATCTGGGCCATATTTTTAAGGATCTGGGATTAGGGGTGCACCGATAGAGATTATTTGGGCCAATACCAATGGCTGATGTTTAAGGAGCAGCATCAGCTGATATCGATTCAATTCCAATATGCAGCTTGGAGACCAGCATTGGGCTTGTAAATCTGGGGTGTTGGAAGGGGTGAGAGGAGGGAAGGAACATGGGGAGGGCAGATCGAGGCCCCCGCGGTGAGGGAGGGAGTTTAGCTGGAGTAGGTGCTGCCTGTCCAGGGCCAGGCTGCCCTCAGGGCAGGCGATGTGGGTGCTGGGAGGGGGCTATGGGGCAGGGTTGCAGCCACCCTAAAATTCTCTATACCCCCTCCACCTCCCCTGTAGCCCTTCCCCAGTGCTGCCCGCCCCAAGTGCAGCCTGGCCCAGCTCCCTCCCCCGCTCACTCCCCCAGCCCACAGCTGCAAGCCACCCTGGCTCCCCCAGCCCACAGCTGCAAGCCACCCTGTCCTGCCCCATGTGTAAATCTGGGGCAGAGGTGTACCCCCCCATGCCCTCCTGGGGTGCATGCAGGATGGAAGCCACCCCCCATGTCCCCCTTGATGAGCCACAGCTCTGTCCCAGCCCCACTCCCTCCTCACCACAGAGACCTCAATCTGTACCCCTTCCACCACACCAGACTTACCAGCCTTATACTGGTCTCCATGCCGCCGGGCTGCACCCCTGGCCGTGTGCATGTTGTGGCAGCGCACGTGCATAGGGCATTTATTGGCCACGTTATCGGCCACATCAGGCAAAAAAAGCCAATTTCTGATGCTTTGGTTTTTCCCTATATCAGTGCCATCCGATATGGGAGCGATGCATCAGTGCACCTCTATCTGGGATGGTATTTGGAAAGCAATTATTCTAAGCCTGTTCTAGGTTACCAACCATAGGCTTTGTTAGAATTGCCATAGCAAATAGGGCTAACTTAGCACTTAAATATATTAAAACAGGAGTAGGCAACCTTTTCTGGCTGCGGGCTAGAATGACCCACCCTGAATCACTGGTGGGTAGGCAGGTGCTAGGACCTGGTCTCCACTGCTGCTTGTCTCTGTTATGGCATGGGGGAGAATGCCTGTATGTCAAAGCCCCAAATCTGAGAGCCAGATCCAGTGGTTCCGTGAGCTGGATTTGATCTGAAAACCATAGGTTGATTGCTTCTGTATTAAACAGTGGACTTTAGAGTTGAGGATAGGCTGAAGTAGTATTTATTCCTCATTTAATGAGTTCAGCATTATACTTGTGTCTAATTCTAGTGGCCACATTAAAAAATATATATATATTTTAAAGTTGGACACCGTACAGAGGAGGTAAAAGGCCTAGTTGCGTTAGCCAGTTATCAGGTAACTATACTATCCATGGCTGTGAAAAGGCAAATATATAAGGAGGAGGTATTTATAGGAGAATTAAGAAAATCGTAATGCCATTGTACAAGGAAGTTCTGTGTCTAGGTCTGGTCACCCATGTTCAGGAGAGGTGAATTCAGAGTATAACAAGTACAGAGTAGCTGGTAGGATGATGATGGAAATGAAGAGAGCTCTGTTATAAAAGGAGATAAAAAGGTAAAGCTTTGTGTATAGCAAATATGTGAGGGGATAAGATTGCACTTTATAAATACATAATTGGGGTAAGTATCAGGGAGGAAAAATGGCTATTTAAAGGACAATGTTGGCACAGGAACAAATGGGTATAAACTGTCCATAAATAAAAATTAGGCTGGATAGTAAAATAAGGTTTCTATCCATTAGAGGAATGAGGTGCTGGAACAGCCTCCCATTAGGAGTAGTGGGGGCAATTAAAAACTGAACAGTTTTAAGGCAGTTCTAGGTTTATGAACAGGATTACATGATGTGGTTGCCTGCAGTAGCAGCAGAGTCAACTGAGTGACTTGGCGGGGGGTCCTTTATAGTCCTATACAAAAGTCACTTGAGACTAAAAGGGTTCAGGTAGCTTAGTATTTATGAGACAAGAAGTGACTTGATCACAAGTCAGAATCATCTACAGAGAGGGAAGGTATCCAATACCAGTGATCTCTTTAGTTGTGTAGACAAAGCCATAATAAAATCCAATGGCTTGCAGCTGAATTAAGCAAAATTAAAATTGGAAATAGGAGGTGTTTTTAATTATTAAGATAATTAAGCATTGGCACTAACTATCAAGGAATGTGGTAAATACTCCATCACTTGGAGTCTTTCTACCAAGATAAGCTGCCTTTCTCAAATATATGCTTTAATTCAATCACAGATTTATGGAACTACATGCAGGAATCACTGAATAGAATTCCGGGGTCTTTGTTATCCAGAAGGTCGGACTAGCATCTCTTAATGGTTCTTTCTGCCCTTTATATCTATGAATCAATAAAAAAATATTAATGCTGCAACAGCGATGCAAATTATCTTGTTAGCACTACATGTTGTACTTAGACCCAGAACAGCGCAGTGCTAGAGTAGTTAATAGAAATGCTTGACATGTTACATAAGGAAGCTGTTCATAATGCATATTTATCTCTTCGGAATTTTGTGTCCAAAACTGTAACCACTAGTGCCAGTCCAAAATTAATAGATTAGGGTAATGTCTTAAAAATATCTATTATTGATGCCAAATGCTAATATATGTATGATATCCAACACTGCTAAAGGATTCAGAATCATAAATATTAACCTCTTTTGTAACTCTAATGATAACCTCTGGTTGGGTTGATCAATATAATTATCCTTCTGTGCTGAAAGTTAGCATTAAAAGATTAGTGGCCTTACCTTATTCCTATTTTATTTGTAATAAATCCATGGATATGTACCCTATTTTATATCTTATTGATGGTACAATATACCATTCACAAAGCAAAGTTCTGCATGCCAAGGTATTTGGATAGCTTATTTACTTGCAGATGTTTTTATTGCAAAAACAAAGCCATTTCAATATGACAATAAATTATGGGCCTAATTTTTAAATATGCAAACATTAGGGATGCACAGATAAAGATTTTTTGGGCTAATAACCAATGGCCAATTATTAATGAGCCATATTGGCTGATACCAATCCGATTGCTGATATGAAGCCCAGCAGTTTGGAGAGCAGCGTCTGGCTGGTAAGTCTGCTGGGGGAGGGGAGAGGAGTGGGAGGGACAGATCAAGGCCCCTGCAGTAAGGGAAGGAGTGGGGCTGGGGCTGGGTAGGGGATGGAGCCAGAAGCGGCTCGTCGGGGAGCATGGGGGTGTGGGGCACAGCCCCCAGGGGAGCCATGGGGACACATGCCTCCCAGATCTATTTGTGGGGCAAGGGTGGGCTTCCACTGCAGGCTGAGTCCAGGGGTGGTGCCAGGCACTTCCCAGCTAGGAGACTGGGCTGGAGGTGTGCTCAGGTTGGGCAGTGCTGGTGGTGCTGGGGCAGTGGGCTACAGGGTGATAGCCCCCTGTCCCAGCACAGCCATGGCCCAGCTCCCCCTCTGGGAAGAGTCTAGCACTGCTCCAGCCTCAGCTTGCAGCGGTAGGCTGCTCTTGCCCCGTGCACAGATCTAGGAGGCACATGCCCCCCCATGGCTCCCCCATGGGTGCATGCAGTGGTGGGAGCTGTCCCCCCCATCTCCCCGGCACTCCTCCAGACAAACTGCTCGCTGCTCCACCCCAGCCCCACTCCCTTCCCTCATTGCAGAGGCCTCAATCTGCCCTGTACTCCCTTCTCTTCTCTTGCTCCCCTCAAGAGACTTACCAGCTGGATGCTGCTCTCCAAGCTTCTGGGCTGGTTGTGTGCATTCTGTGGCTGCACATGCATGTGGCACTTATTAGCGACATTATCAGCCACATCAGCCAAAAAAGCCAGTTGCCAATAATGTCAGTTTTCCTTTTATTGGTGCTGATGCAACATGGACTGATGTATCAGTGCACCTCTACAAAGCATACGTAAGGCCCATTTGCTTCAATAGGAAGTGTGGATGGCCTACAGTCTTGTAAATTATTTTCATTTTTGATGAGCAGTATTTGGGATTTCCTTATAGTAATGTCATACTGGAGAATCCACTAGCATCAGTTTTCTCCGCACCACAAGGTTAAGAACCTAGCCAAAGTGAGATCCTTTAATTCTCCTGGAGAATAAACTCTTTGAGATTCATAACCTCCACACTTGGGATGCTACTCCCCATGCCAAAAAAGAGGCTCTACTGAATTCCCACTGACTTAAACAGGGTCAAGATGCAGCCAACACTCCGTCTGATTTGCAGTTCTCAAGCTAGTATTTACATGTATTCCCATCCTAGAAGTGAAGTCTTTGTCATCTCTCGGCCCAGTTAATTTACTGTGAAAGCTGGGCACAGAAGTACGGAATTGGATACACGCAGACATGCTTGGGCCTCTGGAGGCCAAGGTGGGGGAGATCTGTAGTGTTCTGTCTGATACAACTGTTAAAACAGTATGCTTCAGTTAATTTCAGCTATGTTAGAACTTGGAGAACTAGACTTTGCCAGGATGATGGAAGATGTTTTTATATTTATAGGTGGTTGAGCTGAAGCCAGGTGGAAAGGATATCCCTGTAACCAGTGCTAACAGAATAGCATACATCCACCTTGTAGCAGACTACAGACTGAACAAGCAGATTAGGCAGCACTGTCTAGCATTCCGACAGGGACTGGCCAATGTTGTTAACCTTGAATGGCTTCGAATGTTTGACCAGCAGGAAATACAGGTAAAAGCATTGGGAAATCATTTGCTGAACAATTTCAAAATTGCAACAATTGTTCATTTCTATCTAAAATATAACCATGTTATATCCTCTACCCACAGGTTTTGATTTCTGGTGCCCAGGTTCCCATTAGTCTGGATGACCTAAAATCCTTCACAAACTATTCAGGTAGGTATTTTGCAGGTGGATAAATGGATTATAATTGATTCAAGAATAAAGCTATTAATGTAAAACTTGCCTCATTTAGCCTAAAGCTTACTTTTAAAGTAAGAAATTGATCTATAGTGTACCTCAGTAGCAAAGCTCTCTAGATCAATATTTATGTGTAAAGGAGTCGAGAAGAGAACATTTCATCAACCCTTGCTCTGAAAAATAGATACAGAATTGGGCTCTTTAAACACATACTTTGAAAACCCGTTTTGTGCATGTTACTTTCTCCCTTCATTCACATAGCTGTCCATCCCTATTACACCTCCTCTCTTACCTTTTTATAAAACTCCTCCTTATGGAATTACTGCTATAAAAAGACCTAAAGAAATTTGTCTCAGTGTAATTAATGAATTGCTGGATCTTATGCCCATCTCAGAAAGGATGTTTTGACACATTAGCAGCAGGCTGCTAAATTAATTTAATTTCTGAAAAGTACTTTGAATCTCCATTTTACTTATAAAGAAATGTTTTCTTCAGTATTCTGCACCATGAGAGGTCCTTGCCTATCAAGTTGCAGGAATAAGTTTTGTGGAGTGAAATATTCTTGTTTTATAAAGATAGTATCTGTGAGAAAACATGGCAGTTCTATGCACTTTCATCACTAATACAAAATACAGCTAATCTTGCCATCTTCCTACTGAGAAACTTTCTTTAATTGTAGTTGTATGAATGCACATCCTAATTCCGTAAAAACCTGCCACTGAAAATCCTAGCCATAGCAGTTAACAGGAATTTTATTGTTTCCACTTTCTTCCCAAATGTTCTTTTACTTTCTTTAGAGGAAATGCACATTACTGTTAAGATAAGGTACATAAACAATGGTACATATATATGTAACAATAACTTTTGTTTAACTGGTTGAAGGGGAAGCAGTGGTTAACAACAAACAAGGGAAGCTAAGGGCTGTGTGTAATACTCCAGGGATTCATATTAGATTTGGTTTTATCTGACGTTGACATTAATGATCTGCAGAAGTGTACAAACACCACATGAATTAAATTTGCAGATACAGGTCAATACCCATTTTCAGCAACATCTCCTGGGAACATTTTCATTACCAGGCATTTAACTAGATATTCCCTGCAACAGCACCGGCCACTTAGGAGCAGTGTAGCACCAGAGCATTGATGAACTAAAACTGAACTTGCTGGGTGCCACAAACCTTAGTGGGACAGTAAAAGAAGTGGTAAAAGAAAGGACCTATCAACAAAAATGATAGGTCAATTTTATTAATTTTTTTGTTGTTGTAAAGGTTCATCATGGAATAGTATTGGGAAAAGTATGTAGAATACAGATATGGACTGGGGACAGGAAAGCTAAAGCTATTAAGTAACTATGTCAAAAGACACCCACCAGAGATGGGAACAACAGACATTGCTTTCCATTTTTTGAGCTGTTAAAGCTGATAGGAAGGACTCTAACACATGATATTAAACACTTCTTTCTACTTCTTTAAAATGTTTGTTTTTCTTTTACAATCCCAATCTTCTACTAGGTGGCTACTCGGCAGACCATGCTGTAATCAAAATATTTTGGAGAGTGGTGGAAAGCTTCACCGATGAAGAAAAACGTAAATTGCTCAAGTTTGTAACAAGCTGCTCTCGACCCCCTCTGCTGGGATTTAAGGTACAGGCCTGACTAAATTTGCTTTGAATGGTGCTCAGTTTGAACACAAGAGCAACGGGGTGCTTTTACATGCAGGCATTCATGTATTTTGGAGTGAAGAATATAACCCAGGGAAGGAGTCTGTTTATAACCACAGTTATTACTTAAGTCTTTGCAGGGAGTATAATGCAGTTTAACATCTTATCATGAAAGAGTCATTTACTGTTACTGGAAAATCCTTGTAGCTAGATTCTGGGACTGCAGAAGGAAGGAAGGACACGTAATTTTAAATGCTTGCTCTTTCTGCGGAAGGATGCTTGCAGCATTGCTTTTGTTTGATCTCCTCTCTGTTATCTTCCATACAGCAGCAGTGCCATCAGTTTCAGGGAACAGACTAATTTCATTTTAATGTCTTTAAAAGCTGGCAGAAGAAGATTTAAGATATATCAGTATTTCCTGAATTGCATTAAAAGTTCTTATCTTTTCTTTTGCATATCGTTCATCTGTTTATAAGATTATACATAACTACTGCCTTTTTCATCCAGATATTGTGCTAACAAGCAGCTTTTTAAATTGCTAAGTAGACCAGAATTATAATATGAAGCAAGTATCTGGCATTTGTAAATACTAGAGAGAAAGGCTTATGCAAATTTCAGTTTCAAATTTCAGAGATGTTCAGAGAGATGAGATGCACCAAGCTGTACAGGCATACTGACCCTCACCTCACTACTCTACTTACAGGCTCCCTGCTACACTCTGGGCTGTGCTGGCTTGCCCTACCCACTGGGGTGGGGGCAGAAGCTGGAGGAAGGAGGGGGAGCCCAGAGACCCTGGCTGCTGCTGCTGCAGCTGGAGCAATAGGAGTAGTAGCCAGGTGGAAATATGGGGGCTTCCATTTAGCCTAGTCTCAGCGACCAATTAAGCAGTGTTGGCTAAGAGCTTTGCGTTCAAGTCCTTCTAGAAGGGTGGAGAGAGGTAGTTGGCCATGTTAGTCTGAAGGGAGGGCAGGGTGGCTCTCTAGAGACTAACTGGTTCAGAGAGACATAAGTTTGTTTAGGCACCTGATGATCTAGGCCAGGGATCGGTAAAGAATTTTGGCCTGAGTATCGAAAACACCCTAACCCTGACCTACGCCTCAACTTGGTGTGTCAGGGGCAGACCCCGGGGAGCCACGAGGAGCCCTTTCCTCATTGCTGGTGGTAGCTGTATGTGCGCCTCTGGGCTGATGGTGGGGAATGGGCTGGGGTTGTGTTGCCCTGTGCCCCAAGGTATGTGTGTACTTGCTGCTGGGGCTCTGGAGCCCGGTGCAGCTGTTTGCAGCCTGCCAGCCACCTACTACAACTGCCCACAGCCCACGCAGGCTGTGGCAGGCATCCAGGAGGCTGCAAACAGCTGCACTGGGCTTTAGACCCACCTGGGCAGATGTGCACACGCCTTTGGGCAGACAGTGGGGAAGGGTGTTGGGGCAGCTGTAGTAGATGGCTAGCAGGCTGAAAACAGTTTTACTGGTCTCTGGAATACCAGCTCTGTGTTGGCGATGGCTGCACGTGCCCCTCAGGTGGATGGCGGCGGGGGGCTGGGGTTTGCATGTGGAGCCATTGCCACGGAGCCCTACCAGGGTTCTGGAGCCTGGCGCAGCTGTTTATATCCTCCCAGCTGCAGCCAGCTTGGGTTCTGGGCAGTCGCTGTCTGCTGTGGAGCCTGGGCTGCTTACAGCAGGGCTTGCAGCCTCCCAGCTGCCTCTGCAAGCAGCCTGGGCTTGTAGCTTTCAAGCGCTACAGAAATGCGAAGTATTATGTTGTCAGTCATTTGAAACATACCTATTTAGTGAATCACCAGCTACACCCATGGTACCTTTATAACAAATTCATTCCAAATGGTGGTTGTAAGAACACCTCTTAGAAACACGAGGTATGAGACCAAGATGCATAGAACAGGATGCAATTAAAATTGGCCATGTACCAAAGAAGGAAGATCCATCAATTGGCATGTGTCTTCTAGAAGGAAGGAAGGAAGAAAGAAAAGGAAGAGAAATGCTCCCAACTGCTGCTTGTCTTTCTAAAAGTGGGGGGAGTGGGAGGAGAAGGAAGGATTGTTTAGCTAAAAATGCAAATCATACATTAAAGCAATCTTTGAGATGTTGAGAGAAGATGTGGAAAGCGAATCTGAAATCCAAGGTAGACCTGAAGGAGAAACTTTAGAAAGCAAGTGGAATGGGCAAATGTGAAAGTCAGTGCAAGCTGTAGCATGGCTGTGTTGTACCAAAGTAGAATAGGAAGTGAAATAGCTACATAGTGTGAAGCACAATAACCAAGTGTTGAAGAGGGAAGATAATACGCTGTAGGATGGACTTGCAATATGTCACACAGCATATAGCAATGGGAAGAAGAGTAGAATGGGCATTGTTTCTACTTTGTGAGCAGCAGTCAGTATCAGGCATTTCTGGCTCTTGACTGATGCATGAATATGGGAGTAATAGCTCCTGTAACACAGTGGTGTTCAGCTTTCTGGCCCCACAGACCACAAGTGGCATGGCGCTGATCCACGGGCTAGATACCATTGGTAGGCCTGATCCAGTGTGGGGTCAGCATGCAGGATTAGTCTATGGGTGTGAAACAATACTCCAGACTGGCCCCACGCACTGGATTCAGCCATGCAGCAACCCCACATATTGGCATTATCTGGCACATGGGGCCATGTCATCTAGCCCATGTGTCTTGAAATTTAGTAGTGGGGAGCAGTGACAGCATAAATTGCTACAGCTTTGGAAGCCATGGCAATTCATGCTGCCACTGCTATTTTTCTGAACCTGTAGGAAGCCCCATGGGTTGAATGATGTAGCCCCACATCTGAAGGCAAAACACTACTGTTCTCACAAGCTGAGCATGCCCTTGGCCTGATGGGACTCAGCAGCCAACCTGGAATAGCTTAGTGTGAGCTGCTGCAGTCCCAGAGAAACTCTCAAGTTGTAAATGGATACCAGAAAAGGAAGTAGGTAATCGGGTCCTGTCATGAGTGGTGGTCATAGTAGCCTATGATTAATGTGTATATAGTACTTTGAAGATGAAAAGTGGTTATGTACTGGAAGTACTAAGTATTATTAGCAGCCAAATAAGTGAATGTTTGTTATATATAAAAAAAAACTTGCACTCTATTGAGTGTGGAAATTAATGCAAAATGTTTTCAGTAATTCATTTTTCTATGGTCATTTAAAAAGAAATATTAAAAGTTACCATTAAGAACACAACTTTTAGTATTCACTCTAAAACCTTGTGCAGACTGCATTGTGGAACCTTCACCATCAGTAAAGTTAGTTGATATTCATTTAAGAGGAAGAAATATCTCAAAATTGGTAGCATACGAAAAGCAACATCTTCTCCTACACTCTTTAAAAATTATGAAAACCCTGAGTGCCAGATGATCAGATTCAGAATAACATTTACTAAACCTAATTAAAGTTTAACAAGTTTAATAAATGTGATTGTTACAGACCAAAAAAAAAATCATTGAAGTGTGGTTGAAAATTGTTAAGTTCTAATCAGGTCACATAATAAATTGATGCTTCATCTCTCTTCCATGCTATTACAGATTCCTGTTGTACAGCGTTTAATTATGCAACAAATGGTGCCCTTGGCATGTCATTTCACTAGAGGACTTCATTTTTTACATTTTTAAAGCTTAAAGTAGGGAAAATTGAATTAGCATTTTGAAAGGAACACAAAATGCAGCATTTCAGCTGTGAAATACATTTTAAGGCCTCCATTTAAACAATAATTTAATTTAAACTCTTGTTGACATGTCTCAGGACATTTAGCTTTCCCATTCCTTCCCCACCACCAGCCCATGTGTCTGAAACCATATGATGTATTTTAGCTCAGGAACAGATTTGATAAAATAATGTTTCCTTGCCAGTGATAGCAGAGGTTTAGGTGTAACAAATACATATTCTCTGCATCCCTTCTTATCATGGGAAGAGAAACATCATTTTCATAAAACTAAAAAAAGATGCATAAAACCTTAAAGAAAGATTTTGCACCTCAAATAGTTGACAAGTTTATATCCAATAGACCCACAGACGGACATCTTCAGTGGGGCTCCATGCTCCAGTTTTCAGTGGCAGGGCCGGCCTCCAACAAATGAAGATGATGATACAGCAGGGTCAGGCAGTTTTTTCAGATTGAGGGCCACTTAAGGTTTGGTAAGCTTTTGAGGGCCACATGAGTAGCCCTGCCCCTTGACAAGTGCCCCACCCCCTGGTCACCATCTTGGGTCCTGAAGTTCCACCCCCTAACCCCTGACCTTTGCTGCTGGACATCCCTCCCTTTACCCCCCCCCCCGAAATACTCCTTTGGGGAGGGGGTTGCCATCTTGGAACCAGAAAAAAAACCAAATCACACACTAAAATTACTATAACATATTTTAATTTTATTACAAAAAATATTTTTGTCATGATTAGTTTTTCTGTACTGTATATAGGGGTGATTGCATAATAATGTTCTTAGGGTGTAGGGTGTGATGGGGTAAGGGTGTATGGGGGTAGATGGGTGGGGTGTGGGTATATGGTGGGTGTATGTGGTGGGGGGGTGTCAATGTGTGTGTATGGTGGGATGTAGTGGGGCAAAGG
>NW_017728886.1:15606927-15628508 GCF_001723895.1 Crocodylus porosus
GGGGGCAGGGTGTGGGTGTGGCATTTGTGGGGAGGGTGGGAGGGGTGTGTGGACCTCCCCCCCCCCATGGTGCAGCAGCAAAGGCACTCGAGGCATTGGTACCTGGCTCTGGCTAACGCTGCACATTGCAGAAAGGAGCACAGCCCCTGCTGGGCTATCTGTATCACCAGTGCTCAGTAGGGCATTATGGGTGCTCGGAAATTTCGGTGCCCAACAACAAGATCTGTTTAATTCTATAATGATGTGAAAATGATTGGTCTCCAGACCTGTGGGAGCTTTTGTAAGGAGATCCTTTGATTAATATTAATCTACAATTACTGTAAATCAATATGTTATTGGAAGTAAATGAGTACTATTTCCTGCATGCACCTGTATTTTTCTATTTCATGCTTTACTGTTTCTATACAAGACAATATTTTGCAGAAATGCTCTGTGAACAATTGGAGTATCTTTTTTTTCCTTAAGAGTAGGTGAACCAGCCTTACTTTCTGTGGCTTAATGACCATGAATGTTCTTCTATACAGACGTTGGAGGGAGAGGGTCTTTTGAGGTAACCGAGGAAAGAACATGTCTTTTCAAAATGTCACTGATACAGATTTTAATGGCAGTTACTTTTTTCCTAAAAGTTTTAGGCTGATTGTAGTAGTACCTGTTTTAGCTTGTGTATACATAGATCTTTTTCTTTTTCTTTCCTGTTACTATTTTCCAGGAATTATATCCTGCATTTTGCATTCACAATGGAGGATCTGATCTGGACAGGCTTCCCACAGCCAGTACCTGCATGAACTTGCTGAAGCTTCCAGAGTTTTATGATGAAAACCTTATGCGGAGCAAGCTTCTATATGCCATTGAATGTGCTGCTGGATTTGAGCTCAGCTGAGTCAAGCTGAGGTGTAATCAGATGCTCTGCAGAGGACCTAACCAGTGCCTACTTCAAAAGCAGCACCCGTACCCAAGCAGATTAAAGACAACTCCATCTAGGTTTCTGCAGCATTCATTTCTTACCAGTTGCCCCCAAATGGGTTTCATTTTTAAACACAGTTTGTTTGTTAGCTGTCATTAATTAACCTTACATTGACACTGCTTTATGATTCAAAATAATGAATGCTGTGTGCAGTGTGGCTGTTTTGTGTGTTTATGCCAAGAAAGAGCACATTTAAAGAACAGTGACATCTCCGTGAAATTAACCAAAGATGAAGCTTTGGCTTTGTGCTGTTCAAATATAAATAAATCCACAAGCTGGCAATAAACTTGTGTACAATGCAGCACATTGGGATAAAACAGAGCTAACATCCTGTAATAAGTTTTAGAGGGAAAAAGATGTGTGGAAATGTCCCAGAATTCAGAGGTTGAGATTGCTTGTTACTGATGACCCCACATCTTTTCTCATGTGGTAGAACTGTTTACAAACATTAGTTGTTGCTATTAAGATGAATTAGAATTGTTTAATACTACCTTCGCTTAAGAGGGTAGGCACTGAGATGAAACATTTATAGGCTTTTATTTGGGCTCTCTGGAATATCTTCCAGAAATGGGTTTCGCATGCTTATTTTTAAGTTCTGCCTTTTGCTACGTCATGATCAGTTGGGCACTGTCATAAACAGATGCGACTGTCCATGCTTTCTCTGTTCTGTTTCTGTCTCTCCTTAGTGCCTGTACAGACTTCTTTTTTTATGTATCAGACTCCTGTGACATACTCAATACATACAGTAGTCATGACTTTGGAAAAAATATACTTGTAACAACTATTAAAATTATTTGAACCAAAGTATCAGGCTTTATCTTTTATATCTGAAGCCTGCGGTGTTCACATTCCTTCTGCTTATCATTTATTTCCATTCTAAATGCCATGTTCCATAAAATATAGTCTGATTCATTATTTTTGTCAATAAGCAGCTTTCACATCCGTCTGGTCTTAGCAGTTTTGCTCAGGCAAGTAGATGGGAACATGCTGCTTATCATAATTTGATTGCCAGGGGAAAAACTGGTTTCAGATGGGGGGATTTAGTTCTCTAATAATAGGCACATTACTGGGTCAAGATTTGTGTTCACATATAATTTGCATTCAGCTAAAAATAATGCTAATTCAAGCCATAAGAAACATAAACAAGTGTATCCCTTCTGATCTTTAAAGAAAAAAAAATTACCATCAGAGTCTTGCTCATCTCTATTGCTAAAATTATTTTACTATTCCTGGATTTCATATTTAATAAGCAGTAACTAGCAATATCCTTTTAAATGGGGGAAATTCTGTGATTTTAAAATGTTTACTAGTATCAGTATAAAATGTATAATTTCTTAATTTGGGTAAAAGATGAAGTGTTAAAATACTATTTGTAGTCTTGATGTACAGAAATAAAATAATTAGTTTTCTTTTTGGTTTTGCTTTAGGCTTTTTATTTATGTTAAATGTTACGTACTCAGCATATTCTTTATCAAAAAGTTGGGTTTCTTGTATATTTTTCTATATAAATTATGGACCTTATTCAGAAGATGCAAACAAGAGCAGTTATAGTGTGATTGTCTCTTAAAAACAAAACATGCGCATTTATTTTAGACAGCATTATTTATTTTATAACCCAATGCTTTATTTTGAAATTATTTTTCAATTGAATTCATTTGCTACATTGATAGTGTCATGTTTGTATGTTGTAAAATGCAAATTACATTTTTCTATTAAATATTCACATTTCCAAGACTGTGTTGGAGTCTTGCCATGTAACAATGGTTGGTAATGTCTACTTCTGTTGGATAAGGAGACCCAATGCACACCCCTTAGAAGCTGCTGGGGATACTAATGGAAGAGAGCCAAGGGTAGGCTAGAGAACAATATACTTCATACATATGTGTATTCAAATACATGCAGAAATTACTTAAAATGCAAGAAAAGTGACCAGAACCTTTTAGTCCACTAAGGAATATTCAGTTTCTTTAATAAATTCAGTATTTAATTCTCAGTCACTGTGGGCTCAGGCAAGGAGATGGGAACATTCACGTGCATTAAGGTGCTGTACTCACTGTGCATTAAGTTTAATACCTGTAATAAGAGGTACTATCTCAATGCACAATAGTGCCAGTGCATGCCTCTTTAGTGATGGTAATACATAGTAAGTAGAGTAATTATATTGTACATTAGTGCATTAGAATGTCTTTTGCCATGACATGCGAATGGATAGTAGAATTAGTCTACTGCTCATTTAACGTTGCATGGAGATGTGCCCAGTATTTCCTATATTTTTCTACCCATAAAGTGTAAAATCCTGACAAGTTGAAGACTTGTAGGAGTTTTAGATGGTTCTTAGTTATGTTATTTGCCATGGACATGAGGGGGCCAGGATTTCATCCCTGCTTATTCAGGTTCTCAGGCCAGTTTTGCAGTTGGTTTAAAGTACCATAATAATGGAGGGAAAAAACTAAGAGCAGTTGTGTAGTTATGTATAAGATGAGTTTTTCTATATGGATTCAGCCACTTCCTGTAAAAGAAATGCAATATAGCCTTCTTCAAATTATAGCACTTTGAGCACAGACAGAATTTCTGAGATTTTTTTCAGGTTAATAAGTTAATTAGTTTGAGCTGAGATTAAATAATTACAAAAGGAGCCCTTTAAGACAGGTAGCAACTTGTCTGAAACCATTTCTTTGCTCCAGTTTAGTAATGCTGGATAAATGTCCTTCATAGTTAAAACTCACTGAAATGGAAGTAAATTTTGTCTCTTGCTCCTTTCATCTTAATGAGAATTTCACCACCAATTTCAGGTAGATCAGGATTTTTACAGATAGCCACTCTTTCAGAAACAAGAATATTCCCATTTGGAATTAATCCATGCTACCACTTGCTGTAACAGCTGGAAGTTGATTTTGGTTACAGAACAGGTGCAATAACCCAATTGATTTCAATGAGAGATTAGAGTAAGGTATGCAGTATTTGGTCCTGGTTTCATGAGTTACTCACCCTGACAGAAGTCTAATTTGCCAGCAGACAGTCTCATGTCAGTTCTATTAGGAGTGCACTATAATTCAAATAAAGTATATTTCCTGATGGTGTTGGCAGCAGTTGGAACAATTTTTGGCATCAGCTGAAGCAAAACTAACATCAGCTTCCTGATCTTAGCCATAAAGTGCTTTGGAACTCACAGTGAACATTTTAGGAAGTCCAATGAGCTAACGCTGAATCTTAGCCTATTTAAACCAAAAACTTTATGAAATGCTGGTGGGCAGCAGTAAACTTTCCCTATACTGTGAAAATACCAGAGCAGAGACAAAAATGGAAAAATGTACAATGCCACCCACCTCCTGTTTGCCTGGAATGTTTGGTTGGAAATGAAACAAATGTTCTGTGCTTATTTATAATTATATGCAAATCTTTTGAAACAAATGTTAATGTATACATACTGCTATTTGAATAATAGCTTCTGATATAAATGCTCGTTTTGTTATTTTAATGGCAGTTCCACGTCAGTGGAATTGAGAAAAAAATTTCCTGGTGTGTGAACTGATCGGAATATCTATATTTTTATTGATTTCTGCTTTTGCGAATAAAACAGTTGGAGTTTTCTTGAAACTTTGTAGAAATGATCCTTTTGCAGGAAGTTTGACCCAAGTAAATGTTTTTGAGCTGAAAGTACATGGGACTAAGATAGGACTTCATGATGGAACAATATAGCTATAGAGTGGTTCCCAACCTTCTTATGCTGCGGACCAGCGGGAGCAGGACAGAGCTCACTGAGCTGTCTGCCTCCCTCCTAGGGCTGCCCTGCCACCCAGCTTTAATGGCGGACAGATGGGAGTCCAAGCGGGGGGTTCATGTCATGCCCCAGCAGCCAACATTTTGCGGCCCAGCAGTTGGAAGCCTCTGAGCTGGTCTACATGAATGACCAATGTAGCTAGGCTCTTTCTTCTTGATCTCAGAGCCTGGGACCAACTTGCCTGTGCCTATCATGAAGCTTGTAACCTTAATTTTCAACATCTTAACCTCCTAGCCACACCATCCACCCAAACTGTCCTTGTCTGATTTAGCTTTTTTCCAGTATTACTCTCAAAAGCAGGCTTGTCAGTAATAGCCCCTTTCCAGATGATGTCTGGATGATGCCCCCTACACCATTGGGAAGAACAAGAGATTTCTTCTTTCTATGAATGGAAGCATGAGATGTGCCAGCAGTGGCTGAAGAACATTACCCTTTCAGAACACCAGCACAAGAAGTTCTTCCCCTGTGGAAGCTTCAAGACGTTATATTTTAGTAGATAGATGCAGGTACCTTCTTTGTGTTTCCTTATCTAAGTATCCCTTTAGTCCACTGAATCCTAATATTACACTCATGGATGCTGTGTTGGTGGGGGTGCATTGGTTTTTTTTTAACCTGCAGAGGCCATCACCTGTCAGCAAAAATGCAGTTATCAGAAACTATTTAAGAGTCTCTCTTGAAAGGCATTTTAGAGTTCAACTAAAATTATAGTGCATGTGGGACATGGGCCCTGATCTTGCAAACTCCTACATACTTGGCTAATATGACAAGTGAGTGTTTATTATGTAGGTGCATGTGAAATTAATGGACATACATATGTAGAGGTAAATATTCCTGTATTTACAGGATCTACTTTCATGATGGAATCAGCAGTAACTTGACTTTCAGCCCAGGCTTTCAGGGCTTTTTGATGCCTCTGATTCTGCCATCACTTCCTGGACTATCACATTGATCACTAGGGCAGAAATGGGGAACTGAATCATAAATGTGATCCATAAGAGTAACAATGAGCAGAATAATGTCATAAACCATCTCTAATCTAGACTGGAAACTTCTTGGGTCATCAGGTATTTATTTGGTTTGAAGAGCATCTCACACACCTACATAACTGCATATAAAACAATCTTTTTGAGGAAAGTGCAAGCCAACTCAGTGCGCTTAAGGGAGAAGCAGGTGAAAATATTTAAATCAGATGCCTCATAATCCCATGTAAAGCAGTTTCAGGATTTCTTGCTCTATTGACTTGCTGCAAAACACATTTAAGACGCTTTATTATTTTTACCACAGTTCAAAAGCTGTTTCCAGTCTCTCCAGAATAAATCAGTGCCCCCTTCCTACTTGCTGGAAACAAACCTCCGTCTCACTTCATGCCATCCTAGTGCAGTGCACAACACTGGTGCTTCCTCTGGAATAGCTGCACATACTTTAGGAGTTGTTGATTCTAAACCACATGGAAATCTATTGAGACAATAAATCTGCTGTGCCTGTGAAACAGAGGAAACAATAGCTCATTTTCATTAACCTCTTGAGTGGTGGGAGACTGGGTTGCATCTTTTCAGCCCCTCTGAATGGGACCTTTTGTTAGGCAGTTGTGTAAGATCTAATCAAACATTATTAACATCATTATTTAGCTCTCTACATAGATTATGCATTGTTTTCAATCTCAGTTCCTTTGTAAACAATATATGGAAATGGTTACAAAAGCACTATGTACAACTCCAGACATAGCAGCCCCCTAATCCTTGTTTTGGACTTCTAGATATTTCTGCAATACAAATAAGTGCTACTCATTGGTATGGAAATACCATAAAATGGCACATAAAACGGTGTGTGCATGTTCAGGGATACACACAAGGTCAGCTGTTGCTTAGGATTTGGAACAAAATCCTTTTTTCTTAACTTCATTACAGCAAAAGCACGTCTTCAGGCTATTTGGATTTGGGCACAAGGAAACCCTTTTAGTCTTTTAAACTTGCATTTTCAGGGGTGTATAAAATAAACGGCCTTATATAGTTTAGACAGGAATTTTCAAAATCCTTCTTACCTTTACCCAAAGCTGATCTGAGCAGGGAGTGGGGCCCAAGGCAAATCAGCCCATGCAGGGCAACGCCCCCACTCCCGCTCCAATCCCATGCACCACAGACCCCAAGAAGCTGCCGCCACCATCTATAGTGGAGGGGGGGGTAAGCAGCTGGACATGAAGCCACTGGTGGCAGCGTAGAGTTGCCGTGGCCGCACTGCCCAGCTTCGCAGGGCTTCTCAAAGTGTGGGGCCCAGAGCAGTTGCCCTGATTTGCCCCCCAACCCCTGGGACAGCCCTGCCTTTACCTGTGCCTGTTTCATTCCTTGCAATTGTGAATTGTGCTGATACTGTATTGAAAGCTGCTATTTCATATATTCATAGATGGTTAGGGGCTGGAAGGGACCTTGCAGGTCATCGGGTCCAGCCCCCCCACTCTAGGCAGGAAGACAACTGGGGTTAGGTGACCCCCGCGAGATGACTGTCCAGTCTCCCCTTGAAAACCTCCAGGCTGGGTGACTGCACCACCTCTGGAGGGAGTTTATTCCACAGTCTGAATACCCTGGCTGTGAAGGAGTTTTTCCTGGTACTAAGCCTGAAGCGGCCTTTGGAGAGTTTGTATCCATTGGTCCTAGTCTTCCCCAGGGGTGCCCTAGTGAGCAGTTGTTCACTGAGCTCCTGATGCACTCCCCTGATGTGTAGCGGTAAGCCGCCATCAAATCTCCTTTCAGCCTTCTCTTCTTTAGGCTAAAGAGGCCCAGGTCCCTCAGCCTTTCTTCATATGATTTGCCTTGCAAGTCCCTGATTATACGGGTGGCCCTTTTCCAGACCCTCTCAAGTTTTTCCACATCCTTGCTGAAGTGCAGTGCCCAGAACTGGACGCAGTACTCCAGCTGTGGTCTCACCAGTGCTGAGTACAGCGGGAGTAATACTTCCTTAGTTTTACATGAGACGCATCGGTTAATGCATGCTAGCGTGTCGTTTGCCCTGCTGACCACCACCTCGCACTGATGGCTCATATTCACATGATGGTCAATCATTACCCCAGCTCCCTTTCAGAAATGGTGTGAGTTAAGCTGTCACCACCGAGCCTGTATGTATTTTGAGGGTTGTTTGCCCCCCGATGGAGCACCTTACACTTGGAAGTATTAAAGTTCACCTGGTTCCAGTGTGCCCAATTCTCCAGCCTGTTCAGGTCCACCTGGTAATATTTTGCTACTGCTTTCCCATATAAATCTGGCTTAATGACTGGAAAAGAATTCTGTAGGTTTTTAGAGTGGATTTTTAAAAATAATTCACATGGTTCAAGGGCTAGGGCCTGAAAGCCTGTATATTTAATACATTGAACTTCTGGCACTGGTTCAGAAATCTAGAAGATGAAGACAGAGTGGATGTACAGTGCATATACTTGGTGGGTTTTTTTAATTGAACTGCAGCATACAGAAAATGTGGAAGAAATGCTAATGTTAATTACCCAAAGGTATACACCCCCTTGGAAATTTGAAAAAGAATAGATTTTCCCTCTTCAAAAAATGCTTTCTTCTAATGTTAATATTTGGAGGAGAAGAATTTCCTGGCTGAAACTCTATAATTCTACAGACTTTCTTCAAGGATTGATGCAGCACCATTTCCAAATCTGCAGTTCAATCCAGCAAAGTTGTTAGATACACATTAGGTGTACATACAGATACAATTGTACATATATAATTAAGTATATCAACATCTTCAGTAACTACAGAGATGCTTGGCTGGTTTGGCTTTATGTGTTCAAGTGGCCAAAATGGCTCCTTTCTGGTTGGGTTATTTTTTTACTGCAGTGATGGTGTGTAGAATGACTAGTGTGCTTTACCACAGGGGGGGCTGCACTTCAATTTTGAGTCAAGTTATACCAGTCTACAGTTCTGTATATTGTAGGTATATACTGTTACTAAAACTTGGGAATGCACTTAGGAAAACTGAATGAAAGGTGACTTAACATTTAAGACTTCAAATTATTTTATTATTTCCTTGTTATAATTAGAATCAGTCTGGATCCCTGCATAGTTGGGAAAGTAGGGAGGCATCCCATGGGGCTATTGCAGATGATCTTGCTTTTTTATCCAAACATATAGTGGTTCCTTAGATCTAGAAGCAATGGCTATAGGCAGCAATTTGTTTTAGGTATTGGCCATACTGCCGGTAAAGCCAGTTATCTTCATGTTCTCTATGCCACTGACAATAATCATTCAATAGGGCTGTTTCCCCACAAGCAAATAAAGCTGTAGTGTAGGCGAAAGCTTCACTTTAGCTCATGATGAATCAAGATTCCAGTCTTAGTTCTCAGCATCATGAGTTAGCATCAAGTCTCCTACATACCTGCTCCCAAGGGCGCAAGGTGAAGAGAGGTATAGTGCACAGATGCATAAGCAAGATGCATTAGCATGGTCTTCAACAGGCAACTAGGCATATAATTGAGCCAGGAATGTCAAACTCACTCTTGTCATAGGCTGGATTTGGACTCAGCAGCAGCAAGGGTGAACAATGGCAGGGATTAACTGCTATCACTTGCCCCTGGCTGTTGGCTGCTGACAAGTGGCACCAGTGGAGATCCATGCCCTAGATTTTGGTGACAAGCCATGGCCCCACTTGCCTGACCTCTAAATTCCCAGCCCCTCTACCAGCCAAATGACACACAATAATTTGGTAGCAGAAGTGTCCTGCTAGCTTCCTGGTTGTGCTCTTAGGCTCACAGGACTAGACTTCCTTATGGTTTCCCATCTTTACCTTTGCCTGCACTTTTCCTTTGAAGAGGCAGTGTGCCTGTGTTTCTCTGCTAGTAAGCGGTACCCGAGTGAGAGTGAAACTCCAGTCTGTTTGGCTTGGCTCCATCCAGCAGTTCTTGCTCTGACCTGACGGGATAGTTAAACATCAGTTCCGCCGAAGCCAAAAACATCCTGGAAAATGGAGTAAACATTGAATACATAATAAAACTATTGGGCCAGACCCTCAGCTGATGTAGCTGTACATCATCACTAAAGTTAGGCACTCTAGGTGCTGAGACCAAATGAAAGGAGGCCACATTGACTTGACAAACCTCATATTACAGGAAACTTGCAGTTATTTCCAAGCCTGGCTCATAATCAGGATTGATGCAGAAGGCAAAGTCCTGCAGGACATATTGCAAATGCTCCATGTAATACTACCTATCAATCAAAAGCTATATAGAATTAACTAATATCTGGCCTGGGTCTATGGAAAAGAAAGCAAATCATAGATCAAATTAATGAAAATGGAATTTTCAGCATAATTGCTGATGAAGCTGTCCATAGCTCGAATAAGGAGCAGTTGCCATAAGATGGTAGTCCCCATCAGCATCTGTAGATAATCCACAGCAGTGATTTCCCAGCTGCAGTCTGTAGGCCAGGCATGATCAGATGAGCCCCTGCCATTGCTCCATGCTGACTTGGTGCAACACAGGACATTGCTGGCTGGCATTAGTTACTTCAGCTGCTTCCATAAGCATCTGTTCCATCTAGACTCCTAATCACAAAAGGAACTTGGATAGATGGATAAGTACCTGGATGCAAGAGGAGCTGCTGATCTGTCTGAACAAAGATAGCTTTGAAGAAAAATTGTGGAGAGGCTCAGGAGACTGTCAAATGAGAGTTGGTAATTTTGCACTTTGCATATTTCTGCTAAGAGTCCATTTGGAGTCTTAAGTGTTCAGGACATTGCCCATATTTCAGATCTAATTGTTTCTGATAAGCTATCAACAAAAAGTTAATGCTTGTATTTAATTAAATGGTACTTTCCAGAATTACTTTTGCCAGCTGTACGATAATTAAGTGATGTAAGAACAATCTCTGATATACATAGTCTCCTATCCTCTGCTAATTCCAAAAATAACTGCTGTAAATAGAAAAACTAGAAGCATTAAGCAGTAGGCGAGAACAGCATGCAAGAAAAGCAATAGTCATTACCATGTCAGAGGTATTATATTAATACTTCTCTAATGTAGCCCCTTGCTCCATTTCTTTGAGTCTGTTGGGCTTTAACTATAATTGACCTACATAAATCATAAAAATTAATACACAAAGCTGGGAACTATGTGCACAGCTTATTTCATTGAATGGTTCCTCACTATTTTCATCATAGGGTAACACCTGTTCTGGTTTCAGGTGAGAGCTGAAGGCCCTGCACCAGAAAAGTTTAATCCCACAGTAATAAGGGTTTATGCCTTATGATGAAAGGATACTTTCACCTGATGCTTGAGTAGCTAACCCGGAGGAGTAGCTAGCATGGAGGAAGGGCTTCTACAGTCACTTGTGAGCTGCTATCATCCTGTGACATCATTGATGGCTCTGTTGTCTTTGGCTTCAGCAATAAGAGCCGGACTTGATCATCTAGTTCCACATTGACTGGACTTGGTCTCCAAGTGGTTGAAGGAAGGTTCTGTACATATTTTGGAAATGGAGGCAACTTCCATCCCCTGAATATCTGTTTGGCCCTCAGGCCCCCAACCAACACAGCAAGCTCAGTTCATTGTAACATGGAAATCTTGCAGGTCCTTTTATCTGCTCCTCTCCTTCAATGGAAGGCTTCCTTACTTGATACAAAAGGGATTTTCCAGGGATTATAATAGGTTAAAAACAACCCTGTTCTATCCTCCCAAAGCTACTGAACCCCAAAGTGAACTGTCCCAAGTGTCTCAGGCTCTCTCAGCTAACAACACATTTGGGGAAGTCTTCTTTTCCCAGACTTCAGAACATCCAGCTTACAGCCACTTCCAGCAGAATAGATTGCAGAGACTTGTTATATTTAGAGATCAGTGCCAAACTATGAAAAGCTAAAAAATTCCAGCATGGGTCCAGTGTCTTTTTGAAGACTTTTCCCTCTGGCACAAAGTATAGGCAAGGAAAAGTTATAGATATTTCTTCACTGGCATTGATTCAAAGTAGGAAAATAAGACCATGCATCAAAATGTTGTCATAGCATAGTGGCAGATTGCTGATAAAAATAACTAATAATTATATTTATATTCTACCTTATGTAGAAATGTTCAGGGTGGCTTAATTGTACAACCCTAATGTCGCTGGGGCACAATGGCTGTATGGAAGATGAAGAGGAAAAGAAAGGCCATGTATCCATGGCACAAGGAAACAGGCAGCAGGAAATGGAAAAGCTGCTCATAGAAACTCTCCACCGTGGAACTGAGTTCATGATTATGAGCAGGCTGGGGTAGGGCCCCCACTAATGTCAAGCCCTGCAGGTTGAGCACCAGCTGACTACGTCTTTTGCTCCTTTCTCATCCTGTGCTGTGTGGCTCAGATATGGGCTAGCTACTACAGAATGTCACTATGAATTCAGTTCCCCAGCTCCATTCCTTTTGAGGCTCTCTGCAAGAATACACACTTCATCTCCCAGGACCTGACATCCAGCATTTAACAGCATATAACCCCACATCTTTTTTGCTCTTCAAAGGATGTGGCTCCTATATCAGGTCCCTTCTAAAAAGATAATCTGTCACTATTATCCATGCCCAGGTAAGACCATATTTAGAAAAGAATGTCAACTATATACTTAGGTCTAACTAATTTCAGTAGAAGTTAATCCTGTGTCTGAGCACTGTCCTGAAGAAGGATACGTTCCTTTACAGAAGCCTAAAACTCTGTTTACAACCTGCACATAGTCCCTTACTGAGAAGCTCTCAAATATACTAGAGACAAAGATAACAAGAGTTAAGCTGTAGGTTCCACAGAAATTATCCTAAAACCACATATAATTTTAAAGTATTTAATGTACATTTTAATACAATGCCTTTTTATACAATACAGTTTTATATGTGTTTGAACCTTCCTATAGAATTATATATCAGGGATGTAATTATCTATTACATTCTACAGGAAGGTTTAAACATTATAGCAAGGTTGTCATTTCCCATTAAGTTCTACTGGCCTTTTGTACAAGTAATGAAAATT
This sequence comes from Crocodylus porosus, assembly GCF_001723895.1. NCBI lineage: Eukaryota > Metazoa > Chordata > Crocodylia > Crocodylidae > Crocodylus > Crocodylus porosus. The sequence continues at coordinate 15,619,646 of NW_017728886.1, forward strand.
ATTAATTACTTAATCCTGTTAAATCTCATGTACACGCAAAATTTCTACTGAAGCCAAAGGAAATTTTGGCACATGGAAGGACTGGAGGGTCAAACCACCTACCAGAGAGGATGGCAAGTTGAAGGACTGAGGACCTACCATTAGGTGGAGCTTGAAGCTACAGGTGAGCAGTGTGTTTGTAGTGGAGCTGAGAACCTGATCTGTTATGTTTAAAGGGGTTTGCAGCTTTAAATTTATAACAACTTAATTTATTCCCAAAAGTGATTGTGAAGTATTGCAGCTATTCGTTGATATTGTAGTTGTACTTATTAAGTACAAGAATTCAGGAGTCAGGGCTTCACTGTACTAGATGCTGCCTAAACAAGAAGCAAAGAGACTTTCCCTTTCTCCCAAGATCTTACGATCTAAAGAAGAATGCTTGCGGGTACTATACCTGTTACTAGGTCCCCTGCCAATTTTGTGGTGTTGCAATTACATTGTAAAACCACTCATTTTACAATCACATTTCCCTTCTTTTTCCCCATAGGTTTTACTGCATAAGAGCCACATGCGCTGGGAATGTGACAGGCTGTGCAGGAGTGACTGGTTTTTCCCCAGATCTGAATGGAAATGCATTAGAAAACTTTTATAAGTCTATACCAACCATCTAGTTGGTTCAATAAAAGATATCACCTACAGATATCCTTACCTACCCCTCACGAGGCAAGTCCTAATTAAGAAAAAAATTAAGCTTTTTGCTACTATAATCGCAGAAGAACTAAATGGACAGGGACTGAGCTGCAGTTTTGCTTGCACAGTTCCATTAGAACAGTGCTGAGACGAAACTCCCTCTCCTGCCCATGGTGTTCCTATTTTGCTGGATAATCAGAAAATTTTATGCTGCAGAGCTCTGAAGCCATTAAATTAATAGAAAATCTGATATTCAAGCAATTAAAATTAATACATTAATGGATACTGAGGCTGGTGTTTTCTAAAAGGCTTAAGGAAGTTAGGCGCCCTGGAAATCGAGCATGTCTCCTGAAGGACTCTTAAGAATCCTAGCCTGTCTCTGTAAAACTTTCTGAACATAGGAATAGCTCAGATAGAATAATTTGAGACCAGCAACCACAATAGTCAGAATAACCTATTGGTCCTCCTCTGGACCCAAGTGATTCACCAACAGCTGGGGGCTTGTCACTTGTTTTAGTTAGGAGAAATTTGGGATGGAGTTGGGTGATAATGAAGATGGGTATTTTTTGATGGAATCTTGATCGTTTACAAGAAATGCACCTTGTCCTCCTCAGCACATGTTCATGTGATGGTTGATCACTACCCCTAGGTCCCTTCTGGCTGTGGTGCAAGTTAAATTGTCATCACTGAGCCTGTAAGTATGTTGGGGATTGTTTGCCCCCAGATGGAGCACCTTACATTTCTGAGTGTTGAACTTAATCTGGTTCTGGTCCGCCCAACACTCCAGCCTGTCCAGGTCTGCTTGTATCTGCAGCCTATCTTCTGGCATGGCCATGCTCCCCCATAACTTGGTGTCATCCACAAACTTGGCCAGCTAACTTTTTCACCCGCACATCCAAATCATTGATAAAGATCTTGAAAAGCGCTGGTCCAAGCACGGACCCCTGAGGAACACCACTGGCCACTTCTCACCAGGATGACACAGATCAGTTCATGAGAACTCTCTGGGTCCTACCACGCAGCCAGTTTTCCACCCACTGAACTGTTGAGCAGTTAAACCCACAATCTTCCAAATTTTCCACAAGGATATTGTGGGATACTAGATCAAAAGCCTTTTGGAAGTCTAGTTATATAACGTTGACCTTCTCTCCCATGTCCAGGTGGTGAGAGACCTGTTCATAGAAGGAGATGAGATTGGTAAGACAAGACATATCCAAGACGAAGCCATGCTGACTGTTATTCAGAATCTTACCCTCAACAAGCGTATTGCACATAGATTCTTTAATGAATTTTTCCAGGATTTTCCCTGGGATGGAGCTTAGGCTGATTGGCCTATAGTTGCCCAGGTCTTCCCTCTTCCCCTTTTTGAAGATGGGCACAATGTTGAACCTCTTCCAATCCTCAGGGATCTCCCCTGTGTGCCACAAATTCTGAAAGGGGTTCCACAAGGACCTCAGCCAGCTCTCTCAGCACTCTCAGGTAAAGTCCATCTGGTCTTGCTGACTTATAAATGTCTAGCTTTTCTAGTTAGTTTTGCACCAGCTCAGCATCCAGTGGAAAGGCTATCATTCCCACCACACCCCCTGTGATCCTTATCTCATTTGTCTTTCCCATTGGTCCAAAGCAAAGTGGGCTGTCAGGAGTTCAGCTTTTTCCTGAGTGTCTGTCACCAGCTGATCCGAGGTGTTAAGCAGGGGCCCCACATGCTTCCATTTGTTTTCTTTCTGCTCCCTATATACCTAAAGAAGGACTTATTGTCCTTGACTCCCTTGGCTAACTTAAACTCAGTTGCCGCCGTAGCTTTCCTAATCATTTCCCTACAAATGCGGACCACCGTTGTATAGTCCTCCTTGAGGACTGTCCCTAGCTTCCACTGTGTGTACGCCTCTTTTTTCTTTTTCAAGAGGACTGCAATGTCCCTACTGAGCCAGGAGGGCTTGCCAGCTCTTCTGCTACCTTTCTTCTTCATGGGTACGGTTTTCTTTTGTTCTTCAAGGATCGTTTCCTTGAGGAACGACCACTCTTTGTGCACCCTATTCGCCTTCCTTTTCTCGTCTTGCACTGCCTCCCCTACTAATGCTCTGAGCCTGTTGAATTTAGCATTTTTTAAGTCCAGGACTTCAGTCCTCTAGTTGATTTGTCAGCCTTGCAGCAGACAGTGAACTTGATGGTCGCTGTTGCTCAGGCTACCCTCAATGCTTAAGACACACACTCCATCATCTCCTTTGGGCAAGACCAAGTCTAAGAAAGTGGTACCTCTGGTTGGCACTTCTTGGGTCAGAAAGAGCTCCTCGATTACAGTTAAGAAGCTACATGACCGATCCGACCTAGCTGAGAGTTCCTCCCAATCTATGTCCAGGTAATGGAAGTCGCCCATGACAGCCAAGTCCCTTGCAAGCGCGGCCTCTGCCAGTTCTTGAGAGAACTCCAGATCCAGTTCCTCTCCTTGGTTCGGTGGCCTGTAGTAAACACCCACCGTTAGGTCTCTCTCACCTCACCCTGCCTTGAAGCTTGACCCAGGGGGTTTCAAGCTGCTTATTTTTGGAGGCAATGTCAGCCTCCAGAGAGGTGTACTGCTCCATCACATAGAGAGCTACCCCTCTGCCTTCCCTCCTGTTCAGGGTGTAGCCCTCTACAGCTCTGCTCCAGTCACACAAGGAGTCCCACCAGGTCTCCGTGATGCCTACCAGGTCATATTGCCTACTAGAGAGCAGGAGGGCTAGCTCCTCCTGCTAGTTCCCCATGCTCCTGGCATTGGTGTGCAGGCAGCCAAGGCCCCCAACTGACACCCTCGATTTCCTGAGACGCTGTGGGAGAACTGCTCCATTAGCATTTTCAAAAATGGTGATCTTAGTGTCCTCCACGTGGGAGTTTTCCTGTGTGCCCTAGCTCTGCATGCTCTGGATCTGGAGACTACTGTCTTCCAGGTAACTCCGGGAGGATCTTTGTGGCCAGCCTTCTCCGTAGCCATCTTCTCCTCCACCTTCTTCTTCTCTACTTCTTTCTCCTGGAGTAGGGCCTGGTGGTAGCTGTCGATATAATCTTCGTGGGCCCTGATGGTGTGTAGCTGACGTACCTCCCCCTCAAGCTCCCACACTCGGCCCTCCAGAGACCCCACCAGGGAGCATATCTCTCAAGTCACGGTGCCCCTATGCACAGTTGTCAGCTCCGGTACCCTGCAGTCAGGGGCCATGAGCTCTGTCTGGGTGGAGGTCTCAGCGATGCCAAGACACCTGCGGGTACGAGTGGCTGCCATGCCTGAGAATGATACCTTTTATATTAGACCACTGTTCTCCAACCTTTTTATGGTGATCACTTTTTGCAAGCAAATGGCACCCCAGGATCTACCACACCCCTCTCCTCCCCCATGGCTGGATGAATGTGGTGCCCCTGGATGACCAGCTCTTCCCAGCCCTGGCTGGGCCAGGCCCACCCCCACACGAGTCCCTGCTGCTGAACTGAGCCATGCTGGCACGTGGCCAGCTGCAGTGGGACTCGAGGTGTAGCAGCAGCAGCCTCTGCTGCCATTGCCCCTGCAGAGATGGGGAGAGCCCCCATCCCGTGCCCCTGGAGAAGCCCCCACAAGCTCCAATCCTGCCACCACCTGGCTGGGCAGGGGCCCTACTTACCTTTTCCTGCTCATGACTGGGTCTCACTGAAGGGCCTTGAGCTAGCCCCCGCCCCTTCCCTTCCCCACAGATTGACCTGCTGGGACTGTGGGGGCGAGGGCGGGTGTGTGCATGCGCTCTCGCCCAGCTCTCTCCCAGCCCAGGACTGATTGACCAAAAGAGGATCCGGGATCTACCTGTTGACCACTGGTGATCACTGTTTTAGACCAACTGAGCAGCTGGAAAAAAGTTCTTTGCAAGCTTTTGGGTGCAGGATTACACTGCCTGTGGCTTTTTCAGGTTGTCTTCCCAGTCTTTCTTCTCCATTGCTGTACGTTTCTCTTCACTTAAATAGTTTTTGATTTGGAGGCATCATCTGCAAGCTTCTGTAAAGGAGCTCAATGACGTCCCATCATGATCTCAACTGAAGGATAACAGTTATAATGACTAGTTGCAAAGAGGTTCAATCCACTCATTAATGCCACTGTGTGTGCGCGCGCGCGCAAATCTGATATCTTTTATTAGACCAACTAAAATTTAAATTGGTCTAATAAAAGATCAGATTCATTCTGAATGACATTATTTAGGTAGAACAAAAGCTAAGCGCTGGGGGAAGGGTGCAGAGCGTGGAGATCAACAGGGTTATAAACGATGAGATTTTAAATAATGAGAGGGATTGTGGTCCTAGTCTTCTGGCTTTGGAAACTCCAGGTTTTGTGGCTCCAAGGTAGGCAATTAGGTGGAGCTGTTTTAGTTCACATTGCATTTTTCACATAACCCCGTGACTCCAGGAGCTGGGACTTTTAGGAACTCCTACCAGCGGCGTGCAGCGGGTGAGGGGCATGAGCCCCGGGGGCTGGCCCAGCCGCAGCCTGAGGGTCCCGCCCGACATTGTTGCCGCCGCCCGCCACCAGGGGGCGCCGCCGCCCGCCTCCCGGGGGCCGAGGGAGGGGCTGACGGAGGAAATTCGAGAAGCTTCCGGAAGCAGCTGATTCCAGCGGAGGTGAGGTCGTGGTGACGTGTTTCCTGTTTGTTTGGGGCGATAGAGTTGCCCCGACATCGCTGCTGCTGCTTTCGCGTCGCAGAGCGGAGCTGCCGCTGAGGTGGTTTCGCGCGGGGCGGCCCGATGCCGCGGGTGGGCGGCGGCGGCGGCGGCAGGGTCCGGTCGGGCTGGGCCGGACCCTTAGCAACAGTGTTGGTGGCAACGGGCGGCCGCGGCCTGGCGGGGCGCGGGGACCGAGGCCTCCGCGAGGCCCAGTTCCGCTTGCGTATTCCAGTGGGGGGAGCGGCGCCCGGAGGCTGAGGGAAACGGCCGGGCTCCCGCGGGGCCGGAGGAGCAGCGCAGGCCGCGACCGCAGCCGAAACCCGCGATTCAGGCAGGCTGCGGCGTCGGGGCCCGCGAAGCCCGGGCGAGTTTCCTTTCCGGGAGCCGGCTGCGGTGACTCCAGTTCCTCGGGAAGGGACCGCGGCGCCCCACGCACTGGGGTTTCCGGGGGGGCTGCGAGCGAGGGCGCTTCCCGGGCGAGAGGCGCCTTTGTCTGCAGCGCTTCTGGCTCGCAGCTGAACAGCTGCGCAAGCTGCCGCGTCCGGCGTTAGCTTGGTATCTTGGGGCACAAAAAGCTACCAAAGTAAAGTAGCAGTGTTCCCTAAAAAAACCCGAAGGGGGGCGGGGAGGTGTTACTTGAAAAAAAAAAATTAAAATAAAATTGACCGAATATTTTTTTTTTATGGTTTGGTGCAAGATGGGAGAGGCAAGGATTTGTTAGGGTGATGTTTTTTCAGAGATCTGAAAAAGACCTGAAGTATATTTGGAGACCTGAGGTCAAATTCTGTGGAAGTCTTGTCTGACTTGAACCTAGGGACGTAGGAGGTTCCATAAAAGATACTACCCAAAGAAGTGCTTGCTTCTGGTTTCACTTCTGGACCATCAGGGCTACTGTGTTGCTTTGACACTAATGGAATATGTGAACGTTAAAAGTTTTATTTTGTATTAAGGCAAAAGTTCCCATTCCCTGTTTCACATTTTCTGTTTTGTTTTCTATTTCATTTTTCTGCTATAAGTAAGGGGAGGAAGCAACACTAAAGCTTTTTTCCCCCCAACAAACTTAATTTTTTTAATTTTTGAGGGGGGGAAAGGAATTTTTTAACCAAACTGTTTCCCTTCCTTTGAAGTCTTAACTGGAGGAATCCCCTTACATTGTCAGCCATCGCTACACTAAAATATTTCTTTGTAGTTGCCACAGCTCCGCTGCCTAATAAATGCCACTTCTATTTGTTGTGTGTTCCAGTGCTGACTTTCTAGTCCTTTAATCTGTTGCCTCCCTAATTCCCAGTTCATCCTTAAAGACTGCAAGGGGAGCAGTGTCCTCCCTGTCCTCTGCAGCAGCCTTCCCCCCAGGACTCTAAGAAGATTTGTCTCTGAGACTGATACAGATTGTCAGACTCTGGACTTCAGTTTTGCAAAATGCCAGTGGCTCAACATGGTTTAAGCGATATGTTATGCTTTTCATTTAACTATCTTCTTTCTGAGGGTCCCCACTAGGAACCATAAAGTGTGGCAAACTAGTAACTCTGCTCTGTCACTGTCTGCTATTTTCTAGCTCCCATACACGTGCTTAAAATGTTTGTGAGAAGAAGAGGCAACTCTATGTCTTTAAGCTTTTCATTTCAGTCAGCAGATTAACCAGTAGTTAGTGGCTTGTACAGGGAGGAGGAGGGACTTTTATTTTATTTTTTTACTGTAGTGCCTGTGAGCTATTTTCATGAACCAAGATGTGATTGAGTTTGGTGTTGTACCAGTAAAACAGAAAGCTGACCTTGCCTCGAAGACCTTCCACACTAAAGATGCCTGACGAGGCAGCAGTACTATGTCCAACAATGGAAATACCTTCTCTCTACTGGCCCGATATAAATCGGTAGAGAAACTGCACTGTAGTGAACTTTTCTCTGATTTAAAATGGTTGCTAGTGGACCATCGGGCAGAAGATGGTTATGTGCAGAAAGTGTGGTTGTACAACCTTAACTGTAGGCCAGCGGTTTTGTGGTTTCTCATTTTTGGCTGGGACAAGAGATTTTCAGTTAAACCATGTCAGTATAAAGATGTTTTTATCCTCTTCCTGAATTTCTTTATGCTAATGAACTTTATATCATATCCCCCAAAACATCTGTAAAACTGTTTATACAGGTTGTATGGCCAAAATGTTTACGCCTTTAAAGTTCATATGCTTAATAAAACTACTAGAGAGAGATAATTGCAGAAATGCTGAAGAGCTTGTACCTACAAAACCTACATAAATGTTTTCGTATGATTAGTTGAAATTATGAAGCTCCCCTATCATTAATTCTGTAACTAGTAACCCTTTTTTACTTAAAGCAGAATTCATGCATATCTTTATTTTACTGAAAGTGAAACAAGTTATAGCAGTTTGTTTGAACTGCTTGTTTGTTGAAACAAATTCCTTTTGCCCGTGGATACCTTTCCCTTCCCTCCCAGCTGCCAGATCAGGTATGCTGGGGGAGGAGAAAGATGATGGTACTTGGGCTGGATCTGACCTGCAGATGGGTCTCAATATGGGCGTGTGCTGTGTGCCTTGTAGGTCGGATCAGACCCAGGGACAGCACCCCTGAACTATAAGCTTGTAGGGTTGATTCAGCTCTTGCCAACAGTAACTTTTGAAGTTATAACTTAATAAGTTAAGTAAGATAACTGTGGTTTCATCTAACTTTTAACCTTTTCTATTTGATAGGGTGCAGCTACATGTAATATCTTGTAGTATGGTAGGGTGCGTGCTTGCTGCATTATCCACTCCATGATAACTGTCCATGTGTCCACTCTCGTTTTATGGTAAATGTCCTACCGTCACTGAGGGGCAAGCAACCTCATGTTTCTGTATGATGAGTGCGCATATGGACGGTTGCCCTGAAGTAGCTACAAACATGCAGGGAATCTTGTAACTTGTTTGTGTAGCCATAAACTTGGTTTCACTATGCAGTTCTTTTACAGATAATTTTTTTTTTAGTAACTTTCTGTACTAACTGATAGTCCCTATAAGCAACTTTTAAAATAATATTAGTAAGGAAGTAGATTGTGGTACAGTGACTCATTTGGGCTGTTTTGGTTTCCTATTCAGTTTTCTGGGTTCGCTATGGCTCCTGTACAGTGAACCTGTATCTGATATGTATTGTCTACCTTTTAATTACCACAAAAAACTTGTTCCTTCTTGAAACTTTACATGTTTAGACTTGGGTCAGGGGATTTTTTACAAAACCATTTAAGGTTGGTATACTACAGTTGACCTGTGGGATTTGGAACAGCTTTCAAAACTGAGGACTTAAATGTTTGCAATCTGAGGCCAGGTTGCTTGTTGAAATGCTTAAGATATGTGTTAGTATCTTCTAAAAAAAAGTGTATCTGTTTGCTTTTTTTTTTTTTTTTTTTTTTTTAGACAGCCTAGCTGTTTTTATTGTTAGGAGAATACGACCTTGTTGTATAACTGTATAGTAATCCATGTAGTCCATATTTTGGACCACGGGATTCTAAACTTTGCGTTAGACCAGAGGTTTGTTAAACGCATACTACCAGCTGT
>NW_017728886.1:15628608-15651573 GCF_001723895.1 Crocodylus porosus
TTAAGATATGTGTTAGTATCTTCTAAAAAAAAGTCTATCTGTTTTTTTTTTTTTTTTTTTTTTTTTTTTTATCTAGCCTTGCTGTTTTTATTAATAGGAGCATAGGACGTATTTGTAAAACTGTATAGTAATCCATGTAGTCCATATTTTGGACCACGGGATTCTAAACTTTGCGTTAGACCAGAGGTTTGTTAAACGCATACTACCAGCTGTTCAGAAGAAAGTCTAAGAATGACATGGTTAGCTATCATTTTTATCTCTAATGTCTTGAACCTTAAAGTTTAATGCTTTGTGTAGCCTTTATAGACTCTTTTTTTTCAGTGCTGGTTATAGTAAATATGAGTGTTTTTAATACCTTAAACATGTTTCCCTTTTCAAAACTTCTTTTTTTACGTTCTTAGCCTTGATAACTTTTTATGACAGTTCCATAATCTAAACATACTCGGGGGGAAAAGTATTTATTTCCATTAGTTCTGAATTTCCAACCTCATTAATTTAATTGAATGTCATGTTCTCATGTTAAGATGGGGGACTACTGAAGCTCTCAAGCTACTTATGATTGCAGTTTACTCTGCTTTCCTATTTGCTTATTTTAAGGCAAACAAGCCATTTAGTCTGGAGAAGACTGAGGGGAGATTTGATGAAATCTTCAAATAACTGAAGGGTTATTTATGAAGAGGATGGAGATTGGCCTTTTCTCTGTGGTCATAGGGGACAGGACTAAGAACAATGACCTCAGGCTGCAGCAGAGGAAATTCAGGTTGTGGATTAGGAAGAACTTGATGAGTATGAGAGTGGTCAGGCATTGGAACAGGCTGCCTGGTTTCAGAATCTTCATCCCTGGACACTTTGCAAGAGCAGGTTAAACAAACATTTGACTGGGATGGTTTAGTCTAAGGTGAATCTGCCTCAAGCAGGGAGCTGGACAAGAAGACTTCATGAGCCTTTTCAGACCTACTTCCCTATGATCCTGATTTTTTCCTCTTTTCTTCCCTTCCCCCACCACCTTTTTAAATGACTTTTTTTTGTCCTGTAGCCCTCCTGTGAACCTCCTATAATCCCACATTTTCCCTTTTTTAAGATGCCATTCAGCCAGCAGTGCAAATTATGTTGTATTATTTATTTATATAAATGAAACAGTTCCATACTCTGCTCCATACCATTTCCTGTGCATTTTAACTCCTTCTTTGTTATTTGACCATACTGTATATCAAATGATTGTCTGCTGGGGTGCACAGGTCCCTCTCCTGAGATGCTCTGGCTAATTTAGGACACTATGAACTGGATGAACAGTTGTAAACATTAAGGGGAAGAAAAAAAATGTTCATTAGTGTTACAGTTTATGTTTCTTTATTTATTCACCTAGCTTGTGTAGGTCTGTTCAGAGCTCTTCAGAATCTTTACTGGTCTTGAACTGAGCCACCTTCTCATCTGCCATCTTTGTTACTTGGCAGTTTGTACTGTACCATATTTTCTTGCAGACCATGTGCCCTTATATGAAACGCGCGCACTTTTTTGGGATGGCAGAATGAAGAAATTATTTTTTCCAGAATTTTATCTGACTCCTGGCAGTGGGCAGGGGCAGAGTCCACTCTTGTGTCACTTGCTCTCCCTGTGCTGCTCAGCCAAAAAGTAGAGGTTTAACCCTGTCACAGCTGCTGCCAAACAGGCAGCAGCTTTTGGCTCAGCAGCAAGAGGAGGGTGAATGGCACTGAAGAGTGGACTCTGCCCCTGCTGCATGCTGCCAAAGGGGCGTATGGCCCCCAGCAGCCATTCTTGCACCCCAGTGCGTCAATTCCAGTGTGAAACTTGCCTTTCTTGCTTAATGCATTACCCCCCCACCCCAATTTTAGATGGCTAATTTTTGAGGAAAAGATGCTTATGCATGTGGTATGCAAGTGAAGTAATAAATAGGTAAGTATATTTCAAACTGATATATATTAATCCCCTGGTTAATTTGGAACCTGAAGTTGCCCAGCTGGTAACCTTTTGCCATTATGAAAATTATATGCTTAATTTTCCCTTTTAAGTGCCTGTCAAGCTTTATCCTATGATAATACTTCACCTCTTATTAGCCACTAGTTACTTACTTTATCTAGAAAGCTATCATAGACTATATCCATAGCTTTAAGAGGGTCTAAATTATATTGACAGTTCATCATCTGATATGTTACTGATGTACTAAAATGATTGAGAGATTAATGATGTACTTTTCTCCTTTTATAAACAGAGTTGTTGGCTCATGCCATATAATGATCTAGTTTATTTTGTTTCAGGATGCCTTCATTTAAACAAAACCTTTAAAATGCTTTTTTCCTTTAATCATAATTTGAAGTATGTGAGAGATTTTTTCCCCTTCCTTGGGTTTTTTTTTTTTTTTTTTGGTCTTGTTTTGCATTCTTTACATTGAATGAAGGCTGCCCCAGGTTGGCTGCTGTGGTGCACAGATCCATTTCCTCTGATACTCTGGCTAATTTGGAATCCTGTAAACTGGATGAGTAGCTGTTAATTTGAAGGAGAAAAGATATATAATTCAGTAAAAGATCACCCCAAAAGTCCTTGGTCTCAAATTTCAAAATATATTAAGTTTATACCAAATATAGCTTTATACTAAACTTGATATGTTTGCTAATCAAGAGACTATCATTAACTTGTATAAGGATTTGATTTCTTAAATAAATTGTACTTGTGGTTTTATTGAAAAGAAAATAGTGAAAGATATATTTTTTATTTACTAGGTTTTTTTGAAGTAACATTTGGATGGATATTGAAATTTAAAGATATAAAACCATTAAAATATTTTATTTAATAAAATCATCTTTCATTTCTAGATATGCTTCTTCCTGATTACTTTTTTGTATTCAAATCTCATTCATTAGAGAGATTACTTCTGTTAGTAACCTATTTCTAATTGATATTGGCTAGGTTTTAAATGATACCTACATACTTGACTTTTTAGGTGTTTTTAATGGTCCCAGTTGGCATCTAATCTGCACTATTAGATGTATAAATTATTTTAGCCCTGTGTCTTTCCAGTTTAGAATTAATAGACACAGTTTTGTTTTTTTTTTACTCAGACTCACTTGTAAAGACAAAAAAAAGAGGCAATACATGACATTAATATTAATTAAAAGCTTTGTGTTACAAAAGTTAAAGATCTCTTTCCCTTGATTCTGTATCCCTTTCACTGTCACTGTTCCCTTGGTTTCTATCCCAGTTATTCTCCATTTATTTTCAAGAAGATGGATTTCAGTTTTTTCTGTCCTCATCTTTTCTTATCTGTAAGCTGGTTTTCTTTTACGTGTCTTGGCTTTTGCCTTTTACGAGTTTGCGCCATGCTCGCTCGTTATGTTGACAGGAGCCTGTAGTTGCTGCCTGGTGCACCTTGCCAGTCGCTTTCTTTTGAGAGCTTGCTTCCTCTCAGAGCAAATTAGGCACAGGTGGCATTCTTCAGAAAAGTAGAATTGAAAGGTTAGCAGTCCTTGTTACTTCCATCTCTGGTGACTTGGGCCCTCTTTTGAAATAATGCCATTACCTAAATTGTTTTTTTCTTCTATTAGGGAAGGAAGTTTTGCGTAAATAAAAGGTTAAATAAACTTTTAGCATTAACTTTGTTGACAAGTATTACACTATTATGTAACAGTTGCAGTCTTCATGTGACCCTCCATGCTTTTTACATTTACTTTTTTACATATTTTTAATATATATCATTAGTCTAAGTTACTGTATCTCAGTCTGGAACTCTGTTTTGCATCTTGGCATCTTGTGGGCTCAGATTAAGTGTTAGCCTGTGCTAAGTGGCGTCTCCATGTTCAATAGTGAGGTTGACTTTGGGTTATGTTGAACGTTCCCAAGATTTTAAGATGTCCTAGGCTCTATTCTCTGCAGGTAATACTAGCTATAATAAAGAGTCTTGAAATCCTGACAGTGTTTCAATCATACAAATAAGACTTGGATGCCTTAACTAATTTCATGGGTGTTGACATTTATAACAGATGTCTATTGAGGGGTAAACTAGAAATGGTTTGAACGAGTGGTATGCTTGACTTGTTGCTTGTGGAGTGTCAGACTTGGTTCTCCACACAAGTTATGACTTGTTGGCTATGTTAATATTGCATGAAGAAATTTACAGCCCAGAAACAAGTGATATTTATTATTTTGTAATATAATTAAGTTTTCCAGGCTTTAAACTCAGCCTCTTGGTTTTTAGCAATGTGTACTTGCCGGTTTGGGAGTAATAAGAAGCATAGCAGACGAAAAGCTAAACTAAGGGAGAGAAGACCTTTTGTGCAAATTGGGGTATATATTACCTGGGCTGTGAGTTGTCCTTAGCAGCTATGACTATAACAGAGATCTTGAGTGTTTTTACTTTATCTCTTGCCTATATTTAAAAGAAATGAAGTGCTCCTAACATTAAATTTGCCAGTATTTCAATTAAACCTGCTTTACTGGGCTAATTGCTAGAAGCTTGACCTTAGACTGAGGCCCCTGGAAGTACTTAAATTCCCACATCCCTCATTTAAGTAGAAGTGACATCTCAAAGCTGGTGCCCAGCCCCCCAGAACTATTCAGCTTCTCGTAGAGAATCCTAGAGGCCCTGTAGTATCCTGCAAAGCATCCGGTGTTTTTTGCTATCATTATAGCTGCATCATCTCAGAGGGCCCTTTCTTTGTTCTTTTCTTGAGGTTGCTTAAATTAATGTAAAACTGGTGGGAAAAGGCTAGCACTCATGTGAGCTAGCAGGTCAAGGCAGTGTGTTGCAAAAGAGCTCACTCCACTGCTTCTAAATATAATTAAAATAATTACAGAGCAAATGACCTTTCAGTCCAGGAAATTGCAGACCCAGCTGGACTGACAATTGCATAGGGCCTCTCTTGATGGTAGCTTTCTAGTAAAATGTAACTGTATGAAGTTGGGCATGTTATTCCCCAGCCAATACTAAAGACCTCCTTTCATGACTCCCTGATTAACTTCCATCTGCCCCCCTCCCCCCACTCCATTCCCTGAAAACAGTTCCATATGCCAAACAAAATGGCAGCATGTTATGGTTAATCCAAGTTGGCTCAGCATTAACCACAGTATTAGTTTACCTCTGTTTCCATAGTTTCAGACAATCCATGGCATTTCTAGTAATGTTCTGTCACACAAGCCCTTCCTTATAATGCAGAAAAGGTATATTTTAGTTTGATCAACTTAGTTACCTTGGCATGACTGCAAAAATCCTACTTCTTAGATGCCCATATTCTAACGCAGAATAGAAACAGTCAACTTTGAATGTGTTTAGTTTCTCTTAAGGAGCCACTGGAGCTAGCAGGACAGAACCTATACTGTCACTTGCCTAGTATTAGTTTCTTCTAATTAGTATTAGAGCTTGCTTGGTGTGTTCAGGGTCACTACTGGTTCTGTGTAGATATGCATGTTGGTTCATGGGTTTCTTGTATGTGGTGGCTTGCTTTTTACCGTTTTGGATATTGATCATGATCAGAGCCATCCCTAGGGGTGTGCGGGGCCTGGGGGCATATCAGCCCATGTGGGGCCTGGTGGGGGGGGGGGGATGGCGGCAAGCGGCCAGAGCTAGCGGAGCAGCAGGGGTGGCAAGCTGCAGCGCCAGCAGCGCTTGGTAACAGCAGTGAATGGAGGCTGCGATGGGGCCCATATAACACTGACCATGGGGCCTCCTGAAGCACTGGGCCCAGGGCGGTCACCCTGATTTGCACCCCTCTAGGGACAGCCCTGATCATTGTGTCCAAAAAGGAAATTCTGGTGTTTAAGTATTTAAGAGATAGTATGATGGAGGAGTGATGATTGTTGAATTTTTGGTGGAAATCAATCGGAGACTACAGGGCTTGAGTCCAAATGATGAAGATGGCGCTAACTGAAATATCTGTGCTTTCATGTCATCTACAGCAGTGGTGCCTTACCTTCCTGCCCTGCAAGCTAATTGAGTGGTGTATGGGGTTGGTCCATAGTTGCAACCCCTCCATGCCCAGATCCAGCTGCACACCAGTCTGAACTCCCTCATGACCCATGAACCTAGAAATTTGGCAGCAAGGCAGTGGCAATTAATACTTCTACCACTCCCTTGTCAAATTTCCAGACCGTTATGAAGCCCTGTGGGCCAGGGGTGGAGCACCCCTTACCTACAGCCCTAAATCTATATCTGTAGCATTTTATAATTATGGGGGGGTCCCCTTGAAATTCAGTGGCAGAGAAGATATAACCCACTTTCTGATAAGGTTTTGAAAGTGAGTATTTCACTTTTAGCACCCATTTACTAAACTTTGTTAGGAACAGTCAGCATGTAATTCTGTAGTCATTTGACTTGCGCTCAGCAGTTAGGTTAATTTAGGTGGGACCCACTTGTGCAATCAAACTGCCACTATTGCTGTTGTATGTTTCCTATCTAATGAGCTGTGGATTATTACATGGGCTGTATGATTTGTTAGATCTACCCACATGACTTGGATATATGTGTAGTAGAACTGTACATGTGGCTACACACCTGGAAGTGATAGTATGGGATCCCATGGGACTACTTGTTTTTTACATTTTATATGGTGCATACTTAATGAGTCCTCAATCCTCTTCAGTACCTCTGAACATTGCCCCCTTGAACATATGACACTAGCATAGCTTTTTGGGTAGTTCACCTTGCATCCTTAATGTCAACGTAGCTATTTGTGCTGCATTTTCCAAATTAAAGTGATTGGGGGTGGGGAGGGTTGGTGGGGAGCTGAGGCAGAGGAAAAAGGTATTGTCATAGCAGGACTTCCAAATGCACCACAAATTGGCACTAGCACTTTAACTTCATTATTTTATCTCTGTGTCAGTACTGCCAGAGTGTGCTCTTCCATTCATATATGAGGTAGAAGCCCAGCTTTTGTACATTTGGTCTCGGAGTGCTTCTGATCAGAGCATGTTACTGTAATTTATTGTGCAATAGAGTCTTGCTCCTTCTAGATTATCCCACCCTTACTGCCAGTTTCTTTCTAGTTCCCATCTGTCTAAATCGTCTTGCAGGATCCTCCCTTCTCTTCTGTAAACTGGCATTGTTGCATATTACTGTCATGATGGTTATGTTGGGTTGTATGAGTGCTCAGTTAAAAGAACAACAGATGTATTCAGTATTGTTGGAAGTATTTTGTGGAGTAGGGGTTTAAGTGCAAAAACAACCTACTTTGGAAGAAATTTTTATTCTAAGGAAGCTGAGTTATGTGAGAAAATGATCCCATGATGAATTGCAAGAGAACTGGTGCTGAGCATTCTTTAGTTGCAAATGTAGACAAGGCAAGTTTATATTCTGCTGTGTGTTTAGAAACAAAATTTAGCCTGATCTGTGCTAGAATGCTTTCTGAATCTTTTCAGAGGGCAAATATGGGATGA
Source organism: Crocodylus porosus (assembly GCF_001723895.1). Lineage (NCBI taxonomy): Eukaryota > Metazoa > Chordata > Crocodylia > Crocodylidae > Crocodylus > Crocodylus porosus. Next base: position 15,635,992 of record NW_017728886.1, read on the forward strand.
TGTTTGGAGTTAACAGATCCTGGACAACTTTGCAAAAATTCCATCATAAGCAAGTAATAACTGTTTTAAAGGGAGCAGATCATGTTGGAGAGGTATTGCCATTTTAATACATGGAAGTTGACTTCTTGCTTTGTATCATTTGTTTGCAAAACTTTACTGAAATATATGCCAAAGTCATATTTTAGTCCAGTTTGTTTCTGAAGTTCAATTTATGGACAGAGGCCCAAGAACTTATTTTTAAGCAAGCCATGCTTTCCAACTCCCATGCTAGTTTATATAGTCTTCACTAACAAGATATTCTGTTGAATCATTCTTGAAGGGATGCACAGATGTTTTACTTTGTTCTGTGGATATAGTTCACAGCAATTTATAGTTTCTAGTAATTATGATAACAGGTAGCATTCATTAGGGCTCTAAACTTCATGCCACTGCTGGAGTTAGTGCATCTTGCTCTCCATCATCATATGATCTCAAAACTGTGTATTAGAGCACCATTTCTCAACCCATGGGTTGTGACCTAAAAATGGGTTGCAAGAATATGTGAAAGGGTATATATGACCAGACTTTAAGAATGGATTATTCTTTAAAGGAGAAAAAAGTGGGACACTGGCTTTTCCCTTGCAGGCTGGCAGAGTTCCAGCATGTGAAAGGCTGCTTGCCCCCCTCTGGGGGGGCTGGGGCCTGGAGGTGGGGGGTACTGGGTCAGGAGTGCTGGGTTGGGATTGGCCGTGGATGTTTACAAATGGGTCCTGGTACAAAAAAAGGTTGAGACCCTCTGTATTAAAGAACTGTTTTGAGACGCTCTCAAGTTGAATTCTATTTGAGTTGTTTTGCAGGATTGAGTTATTCTCCGGTTAGGACTTCCAATGGCATAGCCCGGCAGCATAGCATATATAGTCACATCTGGGCTGCTGTTTTGAGCAGGCAACCTTTAGTCACTGTTCAAAGGAGTATGAAAATGTATTTTATACATGTAGGAAACAAGTATTTTTTTTCTTCTTTTGGCCTGGATTACATGTCCTGGTTTCATTCATGATGGATTTTAAATGGTCAATTCTTTGCCATACTTTTACATTAAATTCTATACCATGGCTTCATTTAATTGTCCTTTTCATTTAAAGATTACATAAAAGTTTAACTTGGGAGAGGAAGCCTCAGAGTGAGGCTGCAGTACACATTTCTAAGATTGGGAGAACAGCTTATGTTGCACAAACAAAGCTCAGTGGCTTATTAGGACGACATTTTAAATGAGGTCTCCCACTCGGCTCAAATATAAACAAGTCTCTCATGTTTAACTGCTGTTCTTTGGAGGAGAAGGTTAGGAGCAATGGGAAAATTTTCACAAACTCTGTTAAGTGTAGTAGATAATAAATCAGTGGCTCTTATGTAAAAGTCAAAAGTGAAACTAGCTAATATCAGTTTGGACAATGCAAAAATCAAATTGTGAAGTAATGCAACTAAAACTAGCTTTATTTTAGTGAACTGTTGGGAAACTCACTTAGTCTTGTTGTTCGATTAACCTGTTGTCTCAAGTGCTTGAATTGCAATGACTCTAGTATTCTTAACAGATGGAGAAGGAAGCCAACCTTTATCTGGTCAGGAGCTTGGGGGGAAAAAAATTTCTAGTACTAGAAATACAGAAGAGTGGAGGTGATTGGAAATAGTAATGGAAGAATGCTACTGTCACAGACAGCAAACCAGCTCTATAGTAGCAGAGGATGAAGTGTTAGTTGAGATCTGTAGTGTGTTTTAGGCATTGCAGATACTGTTCCATTTAAATGGCAACTTATGTGCACGTCCTTTGTCCATCACTTAATACTGACCAAAAGATTACCTACTTTTTAAATGGGACAAGATTGGTACTTCAGATTAAGTACAGTGGCACTTGTAAAGAAATACCTTTGTTGGGTGGGTTTACATTGAGAAAAACATATTTCTTTGTTTGAAAATGGCTTGCTTGCTGATATAGATTTTCTGAGAGGTGATGAAGTACTCCTTGCCTGGCTGTATATTTAGTATAAAAAGTGATGGAGCTAACCAGCAAATCAGTTGTGCTTTTATAGCATTGTAACTTTATGCTCATATTTGAGTCTGTACAGTCTTAAGATATTTAACTTTTTTGGATAAGGCTTTTAAATAAGTTATGAACAGTTTCTTAAATGCATTGTTATGCAGTTTCCTTTGCTTTTTGAGGATCTTAATCATGCAAATTACTAGAAATTCTGGAGGTATCTTCCTGAGGGTTTTTTTATAGTTGTGAGAAATTAGTTTTTTTAACTAGTTTTTTATAGTTGTGAGAAACTAGAATTGTAAGCTCTAGAGGCAGTTGCACCTTCTGGATATTCTCCTTGAATGGAGGAGGACAACAGAAGTGATATTCTGGTGTGAAGGAGGTGCTAGGGAAACACAATAGCCAAGTTTCATAATAGTGAAGCTTTTTATTATGCTTATGTGAAATAGAAAAGTGACTGTAGTGTCACTAAGAGAATTTGAAGTAGTTGTTTGTTTTTTTGGGGGTGGGGTCCCATTTGAGGAAAATTATTCCTTTAGTCATTTATTGATATTCTTTCTGCAAAAAATAAATGGTTTGGCAGGCCCATTGCCTGTCTCTGATTCTCGTTTTGGTTTCAATGCCAGTTGAAATGCTTAGCAACTCTGTGATGAGAGAACTGAAAGCACCTGAACCCAAAGTTACAGTTAGTAACTTCTCTTATTTTTCATCATAAGATTGGCCTATTGGGGTATTCTACTGAAGTGGGTAGTTTAGAGTCCATTAGTGGGAGATGCCCAAGAATAATCTTCTATTACTTTGTGATATTGTTTAGTTTAAACGTTCTTTTAATTGCAGGAATTGAATTTGTTGCTGTAAACAAGACGATTCTTAAAAGATGGTGGATTATTATATGGTTTTAGGAGTGCAGAAACATGCCTCACAAGATGACATTAAAAAAGCGTAAGTACTATTATCTTGGCTTGCAAAATTTTGCTTGTAAATCTTCATGAGTAAATTTGTGCACTTGGTCTCTAGATCTTAATATTCATATCAGTATTTCCAATATTAAATTTTACACCTTGGAAACCAAATTTCTGAGAGGTCAGTAGTGCTCTGGAAAACTCAGATTATATTAATTTACAGTTGTATAACTGGTTTCCTTTTAAGTTTTCACACTCTAAACTATGGAATGTTTCTCAGTACCTCCTCCTATTCAGTGTTAATGCTGTTGGTGTAAACCTTTCTCCTGGGAGAGCCTTTTGTTCTGGGATCCTCCTGCACACTTACTAATCCATTATCCTTCTTTAAGTACCTAGGAGATATGCAAGATAAAATGTAGTAACACTTACTGTGGACAATGCTGTGTATATCTCAGTTAACTGAAGTTCATTAAAGTTAATTCTCATGGAAGTTTACTGCCTGCCCCACAGATGTACCATGACAAAACATGAGGCACAAGTTGTGGTACTGCATGTTCTAGTTGTTAGCTTGACCACTTTTTCAAGGAGTTAATTTACTTTGCTTTAAAAAGCACTATGCTAAGTGCTTTCACTATCATGTAACTCTTTCCAATTTAATTTTTTCTAAGACTATCCTTTTTAGGAGAAAAGGAAAATGTATATAAAATACCTGCTTTCTTGAAAACTAGCTCTTCATTTTAAATATGATCTGGCTTCCATGTTTCCACTGTGTGGACTGAACCTCTGGTATTGTAAACAGGTGAATGCAAGTTAAAATTACAAGCAATATTAAAGTTCTGTAAACCCTCCTAATTTAAAGCTCCTCTGTTCCTTCCCCCCTCCCTACATGTTACAGGTGCAGGTGGGGTAGGTTGTAGCTGTGTTGGTCTAAGGACATAGGCAGACATGGCTCTTCAGGTGAATCTGATATCTTTTATTATACCAATTCAAATAGTTGGAAATTCTTTTTAGCAGGCTTTTGGGTTTAAAAACCCTTTGTCATGAGTATGAGTCACATAAGCAAGCCCGGTGAAGGGTTTTTAAACCTGAAAGCTTGCTAAACATTTTTTTCCCCCCAACTATTTAGGTTGGTCTAATAAAAGATGTCAGAATCCCTCAAAGAACCTTGTCTGCCCTTCCCTCCAGCCACTCTGTCCCCAGTTGCTTAAAATGGCCAGTTGCAACCAACTTCTCCCCCTCTTCCTGTTAAAGACTGACTGGAGTCTTTGAAAAGCTTGCTGTCTGTAGAAGAGCTTTCTTGCAAGTTGTGAAACATTTGGCAGCCCAATTCTTGTTTTCACTGATCTGTAAATATTATTCTCCTGCTCCATTTGGGGCATCGGAGGCTTAGGCTAATCATACTTTGGTGTATAAAAAAATCTAAATCGCCTTCTCTTGTTTTTCTTCTGGACATGCTTGTAAGGACAGCTACTTGAATAGCTGCTGCTTGGGATCAGGAATGTAAAACCCAGTTTTCTGAGAGCAGAGATTGGAAACCGATGGTGCACAGGCTGATTTTTTGCCTGCAAAGCATTCTGGCCCAGATTGGGTGATCAGTGGCATGGAGCTGTGTTCTGCCATCCATCCCTTTTGCTGTGGAGCCCACTGCATCTATACTTACCTTTTGCTCTAGAGGGGCTGAGGATTAGTGGTGAGGGAAGGAAGGTAAGCACAGGCAATTTAGGGTAGGCATTGGCTGCTCCCTTCATGGGGGCAGATATTTGCAGCCTGTTACTGTGGGGTAGGTCTCAAAGGGTGGTCTGCACTGACAGAATGTTGCAGCCCCTGTTCTAAAGAATTTTCCCAGTGATGGGAATTGTGAATTGCATGTAGCTTCCAAATCGTGTCAGCAACAGTTGAATCTGAGGAAGGAAGAGTACCATTCCACAGAGCAAACTTGTTGGTGATACTCTGCTCCCCTTGTTGAACAATATTGATCCCTCAGGTCCATGCTGTCCATACAGGTTTGCCATCAAAAAGATGTCTTGCCTCTTTATTAATTTACTTTATGATGGAGCTCCAAAAATATCTAGACAAAATTTAATTCTACAAAGGAAGTACCCTCAGCAAGTTTGCAGATGACACCAAGCTTGGGGGAGTAGTAGATATGCCAGAAGGTAGGGGTAGGACTCGGAGAGACCTAGACAAATTGGAGGATTAGGCCAAAAGAAATCTTATGAGGTTTGACAAGAGCAAGTCCCAAGTCCTGCACTTAAGACAGAAGAATTCCATGCACCAATACAGGCTGGGGGTTGAATAGCTGGGCAGCAGCTCTGCAGAAAAGGATCTGGGGGTTATAGTGGACAACAAACTGCATATGAGCCAACAGCATGCTCCTATTGCCAAAAAAGTTCACGTCAAGTGGCATACTGGGCTGTATTAGAAGTGTTGCCAGCAGATCGAGGGAAGCAATTATTCTATTCAGCACTGGTGAGGCCACATCTGGAGTCCTGTGTCTAGTTTTGGACCCCTTAGTACAAAAGGATGTAGACAAATTGGAGAGACTTCAATGGAGGGCACTAAAAATGGTTAGGGGGCTGGAGCACATGACTGAGAGGCTGAGGCTGCTGGGCTTATTTAGTTTGCAGAAGAGAAGACAGAGGGGATTTAATATTCCCCTTTAGCTACCTGAAGGGAGGTTCCAAAGAGATGGAGCTAGACAGTTCTCAGTGGTGGCAGATGCCGGTCTCAAGTTGCAGCCAGGGAAGTTTTAGGTTAGATATTGAGACAGTTCTTCCTAATAGGAGGATAGTAAAGTACTGGAACAGGTTATCTTGAGAGGTTGTGGAATGTCCATCCATGGAGGTTTTTAGGACCTGACTAGACAGAGCCTTGGGTGGGATGTTGTAGTTGGAGATGGTCCTTCTTTGAGCAGGAGGCTGGTCTAGATAAGCGTTTCTCAACCTGTGGGTCATGCCCCAAAAGAGGGTTGCAAGAATATGTGAATGGGTCATGAAAAAACTTTAAAAATGGATTCTTTTTTTAAATGAGAAAAACATGGGAAATCATGGGTATTCCCTTGCAGTCTGGCAGAGTTCCAGGCTGTGAGGGGCTGCTTGGGCCCCCGCCTGCCCCACATGCACCCACTCGCTGCCTCTCGCTCACCCACCTCCTGCCCCACACACTTGGGTTGGGAAACAGAGGCACCCGCAGGGCTGGAGGACTGTTTTCTACTTAAACTATCTACTGGGTTGGAACTGGCTATCTGTGTACCAGGTCCCACTTGTTCTCCACCTTCTTTGTTTACCATTGGAGTAGATGACCTCTTGAGGTCCTTTCCAACCCTAATTTTCTATGATTCTCTGAAACAACTGCCTCCTGATTGGCGGTCTGCTGTCCCGCCCTCCTTCTCCCTTTCCCCATGCATCAGTGTAGTTCTGTGAATTTGTGTGTGGAAAAGGGGTAGGCAGAACAAATTTCTCTTGCTAGATTTCCTTCTGAAGAACTGTTGCTCACTGGCTCATTTAATGAAGGCAGCTTACTTAAAGTAATGGAATCTGTGGAAGGAGCTTAGTTGCAAGCTATGTACGTGGGAGTGCCTATCAGTAATTGATTTCCTGGTAAATTGTCACTTTTTTTCTGCCAGCAAAGCTTCTCTTGGCATAGGTCTATAAATGGCATTAGGTGTTGTGGAGTTAGTAAACATCATAGTCAAGTACTTCCTATTTTTTAAGTATTCATCTTATATATAGCTGCCTAATGTTTGTGTGCATCTAATTAAAATGCAGCATGATTCCCCCCCCCCCCCCCTTCCTTTCAGGTACCGTAAACTAGCATTAAAATGGCACCCTGATAAAAATCCAGAAAACAAAGAAGAAGCTGAGAGGCAATTCAAACAAGTAGCTGAAGCCTATGAGGTTTTGTCAGATGGTAAGTACTTTGAAAGGGATCTGACACTGAAGGTTTGAGGTTTTTTTTATGGGAGGGACTGAAGAAGCAAGGGTATATTGCTTATGTGTTTAAAGGGTTATTTTGAAGCTGGTCCACAGGAAATAAATGTGTTGCTTGGGCACAACTGTTTCCCATTACAAAAAAGCTAAACTCCTATATCTCAGGTATGGGGAATGCAAAGAAACTGAAACAATAAATCTCATGGTTTGGTTTTTTCAATCATAATCCTGAATTAATAGGTAACCTAAATATACAAGTTAGTGTCCACAGAGCCTTGTCCCTATCAACTTGTGTAGATTCTTTCTTAATAAAATTGTGAGAACTTGGACTTGAGTGTTTTAGCTTGTTTTATTACTTCTGAAAATTTTTAAAAAAAAAACTTTTCTTGCTAGCTTTTCTGTTCTTACTGGTCCAAAAAATTTTTTTTTTGGCTAGCTGTATAGAGCTGTTGGGTTTTAACAGCAAATATTCCCTTCATACTGGTCAAACCAAAGATATATGAACTGTAATGCAGGAAATTGAGTCGTCAGTGGGGTGCTGCCCTCTCTGAATATATTGCAGTTCACAAAATTTGGAGAGGAGGTATGTTTTGAGGTAATAATTTAAATAGGTGCTGCAAACATCCTTTTTGGTGTGACGAGGAATGCATTGGAATCCATGCAGTGGTTTTCAGCCTGCAGTCTGGACCCCTGGGGATCCACTGGCTCTGTCTAAGGGATCTGCAGAAGATGATTGTGAATAAACCACACTTACAATTCAAGGGGTCTGCACCTGCATTTGAAATTTTTTAGTCTGCAAATGAAAAAAGGTTGGAAACAATGTAGCCTGTGGGGACCTAGAAAGATTTTGAGTTACGTTTTCCCAGCTTGAGCAACCTGAACAATTATGTTCACTGGTCCTGTTTCCCACACTTGGACTTATCCTAGAACTGTTTTTAACGGGTTAGGAGACCTAGCTGAGAGAATTGTAACGCTTTGATCTGTGCCTTCTGTAGGGGATACAATTTAATGACGTGTGTGTCCAGAAATAAAGTGGCATATAGTAGCTGATAGTGTAGAATTGTTTACTATCCCTTCTGTGCAACTTTTTGACTTTGAAAGAAGCATCCCTTTTGCCAGAGCCTTGGCAACTGCTTATATGAACTATCAAACAAACAGTTTTAAAAGTTTATTCTCTAATTGGCTGCAGCTGTCTCTGCTATTTCTGGTGTGTAGATCAACAAAGACTTAAAGGGACAATATCACCATCTCTCATGTTCAAAATCTATTCACTAGAAGGGTGTTCATCCTTTGACATAGTCTGCCTTTTCCTTCCTCTTACCTCAAAAGATAAGTCCCATGCAATTGAATGTTTCTCTCTTGCTGCATACATCAGCGATGCCAGAAATACTTGCCACACTTGGTCTGGTTGTAAGAAGTTAATTCCTCTTGGCAACATTACATTATCATCCCATATGCAGCAAGTACTGACTTTGGATTCATCCAATTCAGAGGCACAGAGATTCGATTCAGTGCTGGGAGCAGGGGCTATACTCTGCTGTCATTTGCCCCCTTCCTCCTGGAGTTAGCCACGCCTGCATCACCCCCTCTGCCCCTGGGAAGTGGCGGCCGAGCAATGCAGGCATGGCTCATTCCGGGCAGAAGGGGGCAAGTGGCAGCATGGCATATCCCCCGTTCCCAGTACTGTTGTGCCTGCATCCCACCCCCCTGCCTGCCCCAGCTCTGCAAGCGGCAGCAGCACCTGCACCCCACTCCAGCTGGGAAAGTGGCGGGCTGTGCCCTGCTGTCACGTGTTCCCTTCTGCCCAGAACGAGCCACGCCTGCATCATGCTTCCCCTTACCTCCCCTGCTAGCATAGTCCTGCTGCCACACCTGCATCCCATGGCTTCCCACTTCTTCCCCCTACCCCCAATCCTCCCACCCCAGCTGGGCAGCTCACCCCAGGCCCAATCCCTGCCTCTTCAATGCACCTTTTCTCCACCCACCACAGGCAGCTGTATCCAGCATGGTGAGGACTGCTGCCTGTTTTGTCTATGGGCGAATCTCCAAAGTGGCACCAAATCTTTTCCAAATTGATTCATTGGCTTCTGATTCGATTCTGTTTTAGTAGGTCTCCCAGTTCAATTCTGATTTGGAGATTTAGTCACTGAATCAGGCCGAATCTCCTCCAGATCAGACTGGCTGCCAAAGCACAGCCCTAATGAACACCCCCTTTTCACTTTGGAAATGTCTTTGAAGTTCACTTGAGCTGAGCGACCAGGAAAAATCATACTCTGCCACATTCTCCAGGTATTCTCACTGCCGTATATTTTCAAAATTTGGGCTGGTTTGGCAGGCAGCAAGCTTATTCACCCTTTCGTGTCTTTTGGTGTCTTCAGTTAAGGTAGAAATTTTATTTATGGGCAGTTTATTCTATAATTGTTCTTGCCCAGTTTCTAATGCTTCCAAGGAAAGTGCAAGATGCCCAGGTGCATCGGACTAATGGACTTTTGGTCTGTATCGTATGATAGTTGCTGTTTTAGTGTAATGCATCTTCAGTGAGACTTTATTCCCACATCCAGATTGTATTATGACACTGGATTGTCAGGTCAGGTAGTTTAATTCAAAGTGGCTAGCTTAGTTCCAGACACTGGCTGGAGATGCAATACAGGGGTGTCAGTCTTGCCAGGGGTGAGTGGTTGTAGTACTGTGGTGGTTAACACAGCCATTGCCTACCCCCTGTCACCAGCACATATCCCCAACAGGGCTCTACAGCTGGGAATTTGGTAACAGGCTGGGTGGATTTTTGGCAAAAGAATAGCTGTGTGGAACATTATTTATGCAAAGAATGATTGACTTGTATAGTCATAAGACACTGTTTCCCTGTAGTTCAAGAACATTAAATTCTCACAATAGACTTTTCTCTTCTGCCATCTGACCTGCAGGACTCTTCACTCTTGCCTGCTGTCTTATTTACCAACAGTTCACCATGTTTCACTGGCCCTTAGAAAGGCAATATACTAATTTATGAAGTACTTAAACGGAGGAGGTAACAGAACTCGTCAGACAAAACTTGTCTTAATCAAATGAAGTTTCTAAATGTTGCGTGTACATAGAAAAAACATCCAGTTTCTTTAAATTGGAGTACCTAAATGTTAACTGTTGAAGATGATTGCTCGTTCTTTAGGAAAAAGAATAAGCAGTGGTCTTAAGCATGGTCTTAAAGTTTCAGTCCCTCTACTGTTGAGTCTGATGGAAAGATTCCAGTGGACATTGGATCAGACTAAAAAGTATTTGATCGATCAGATTCTCAAGCCAGAGATTTGCTTGTACTTCCAAAGTGTAGTATCTATGAGCTGAGTGAGGAATGAGGCCTCGCAGAACTGGTCAGGTTGATTATCTTAACTACAGTTTTGTCTGAATGTCTGTAATGTGCATTGCTTGTCATTCCAACCAAACCCTGTTTTGGGGATGAGAGGGTCTACAAACAATGAAGTTGCATGCCCAATATTCATTGACGCATAAAATTTGAGGAAGCCACTGATTTGTATCAGCTGCTTATTGCAGAACTAATCTGTTTTTCACTAATTGTCCCACCCTACTGCCACAACCCTACTTCTAGCAATAACTGCTTAACCTATGGGAAGGTCTCTTTTTAGTCTGATTATAAAACACTGATATAGTTTTACTTGTTTTGCTATCTTGTTAAAGGTGTAAATGTGAAAACCTTGGCTTCCTTTCTACTTAATTAAAAAACAAAGTTTGCATTTCAACATGAGAATTGCCCTATGAAAAGCAGGATGAACTGGACTGCTGCTTGTTTCTACTATGACTAAATCAGACATTTAACTTGAGATTTAGGGATTCTTGTTGCATTTATTCTGCCTTGGTCTTCCAAAATACTTCATTTTATACGAAGTGAAATTAACTTTGGGATGGAATTCAGTCGAGAACAACAGTGCTATATTTGTGCTATATTTGGAAGTAGTAGAAATACAATATGTAACTCAACTATGTAACTTTCTCTTTGTAGCTAAAAAACGTGAGATCTATGACAAGTATGGAAAAGAAGGCTTAATAAATGGAGGTGGAGGTATGTAGGCAAATTCTTTGTTTGTATTTAAGCAAACAACTGTTATGTAAGGCAGCTCCTTTTAAGGCAAGCATTTGAAATATTTTGCACCATAAGGACTAAAATTATTTTAAAATAAAATTTAAACATATGTGGGGACAGGGTTATACTAAAAGTATCAGTGTGTGCCTTTTATATCCATTATCTCACTATTAGGGATATAATAGTTTATAAGCCAATACATAATGGTCTGGAAACTACTTTAACAGTTCAATTATGGGGACATCTGAGACCATAAAAAGATGTTGAAACTATTTTTCTGCTTGTAGAGTTTGATTGTTGGATAATTGTCTTCCAAGAAGGGAAAAATAGAATAATTATAGTTACAATAGTGCATTTATAAATTGCAGGATATTTTGCGTCAATTACTTACGTTAAATATATTTAAGAATTTGTCCTGTGAGGCATTTAAAATAGAGAGATACAAACTTGAATTGGATTGTTTTTAAAAAACATAGGAGCAATATTACAAGATAGGCATGCAAATTCAGTGCTTAGTACGAGATGTTCTGAAATAATGTTACTCTTTTTTTTTTTCCTTCAGGTGGAAGTCATTTTGAAAATCCATTTGAATTTGGATTTACATTCCGTAACCCAGAAGATGTCTTTAGGGAGTTTTTTGGTGGAAGGGACCCGTTTTCATTTGATTTTTTTGGTGAGTGGTCAACTGCTTTTTAACTGTGTGTAAGTACTAAAGTAATCACTAAAACTGCTTTTATATAACCAGTTAAAAGTATTTGACTTTTCACTGGAGTGTGGAGCTCTGTAATAGACCTTTGCTGTCCTGGGTACATTTTAAAATGTATCTACTTTTTACTTGTGCCCCTTCCCCTTTGCTTTTGCTCTTGTATAATAGGTTTTGTTTGCCAGCTTTTACTCTTTCTTGAAGTCTTTTTTGTTTTCCAAAAAAAGCATAGCAAGGTTTGCATATGTTGTATAAAACAGGGGATGAAAATCAAGCTGCAGATATTAAAATTCTGTCTCTGCTCTGAACTTAATCTGCTGCTGACCTTGTTATCTCTAGCAATGAGTGTTTATTAATGGTTTTGAGGTCTTCTGGAATAGGGCAGGATTTTTTTGAAATTCCTTCCACACTGAAAGTTTGTATTGTACAGAGAACTGTTATTGTAGCTAAATATAAGCTACAGTGTATGAGGTTTAGACTCTGCTTCTCTAAATCTGATGCTATCTAACCGGCAAAAGAAAGAGAAATGAGCACAATTTTAATCAACTCCCACAGCCTGTGGCCATAATGAAGCTAAAGAAAACAATTTGTCCAGCAAAAGGGTATAAAAAACATTTGCACTTGTGGTAATGAGCTGCTGGCTTGTGATTCTGCCTGCTGAATGGCAGTATAGAAAATTACTGCAAAATTTGTGCTAGTACAGCTGCTTTCAGACCCCATAAGAAAGGAAAGCATCTTATATTCAGGCCTTTTACCTTTTGAGGCTTTCTAAAAACTCTAGAAATAGTTGCAACTAAAAAAAAAAGACAAGAAATAAGAGAAGCTTTCTGTTCACGTCATATATCTGAAGAGGTATTGATGCTATGACCAACTCATAAAAGGCTCTTATGATCTGCATTGTATCCTTAGAATGGGCAAGATACATGAGTTCCTTGTGTCTTTCAAGGTTCTTGTAACATGATTTGGAGTAAGAGGAAGATGAAAGGGAGAAGGAGGTGGGAGGAACCAGCTCCCAAATGCTCATATCTCACATAAGAGCAAAAAACCTGCTTTGTTGTAAGGCTGTTCAAAGGTATGGGAGATTGATTTCATGAATTTGCTTCAAGAGCTGGAACATTTTCTGTAGGAAAAAATGTGTACCTAACATCTTTCTTTTGCAACTTTTAACTGCAGCCCATTTTTCTCTCCTACTTCATTGGAAAGTGATTTAAAAGAGGGAAGGTGAATGAATCCTAGGAAAAGTGGAAGCTGGGTTTCTGATGCTTCCCAAATGTTCATACTGAAAGCACAAATTCTGATTAGTTTGTATATGAGCCTTGCTGACCTGAAGGAGAAAAGAGGGCTTGTGAGAGGGAGGAAGAGTTGGTTGTCTTAACTTTCTGTTCACAAGTTAGCACCCTTGAGTTGCTCAGTAGATTTTTTTTTTTTTTTTCCTGTGTCAACTCCAGGTAGAAAAACACTCCCTTCCACTGAAGGGTGTCAAGCTGAAGGGGAGCTGTATAAGGGCTGCCAAACAGATATTTATAAATGAGACACTAAAATAATGCTACCTTTTGATGGAGATATGGATTTGTCTGAACTACTGGGAATATGGAATAAAGCGCCTAAAAACCAGACTGTGTACCACCCCAGCAGTCAGGCTGTTCCACTTCAGTGTAAAAACATAAAACTCTGGTTGCTGTTACTAAACTGCTGGAGTATAAAAGTTTTCTGGGTCTCTTTTTTTAGTTGGGCATTTACATTTATAGAAATAAGATTAACTGTGATCTGTATATACTCTTATTTTTTTAAGATCTGTAACACTATTATTGATATTACCATATGCAGATAAATGAGAAGCAATTAATATTTATGAGTTGGATTCATTACAGTAGAGGTCTGTCTTTTAGATTCATACTCACTGGTCATCAGTTGGCTGCCTGAGGATTCTTCTGATACAGAGTCAGAGGTGGAGTTTGTGGAGAAGTTGGAAGTAAAAATCCAGTGGAGGATCATTAGAGGAGGCACTGGAGGGCCAGTCCAGTGGAGAGTCAGCAGCAGAAATAGAGGAGGAGTTGGAGGAAGAATACAGTGACAAATCAGTGGAATTAGAAGAAGAGCTGGAGGAATACTGTACTGGAGAATTGTTAGAGGATCTGGAGGAAGAATCTCGGGGAATACTAGAAAATGACTTGAGCATGGTATCATAAGAGTGGATAGTAGAGTTTAGCAAAAGATCAGAGGATTTGGAGGAGGAAGGTAGTAGAGAATCTTAGGAAGTGGAGCCTGAGAAAGAGCCTGCATGAAGAGTTTGTGTAGAGGATTGTTTGTTAGTTTGGAAAATTAAACTTTATTTTCAGTCATTTAAAGCGTTTAGCTCTCCTTCAGATGAGCGAGTGAGAGGGAGAGCACTTTAATTTGCTAATACAGTTAATCTGTCTTGTAAACAGTTTATGTAAAAGAAGTGAAGATCTTTCAGGTTTTGAAATGGTGGAGGTTTAAATATCCTTATTAGGCAGGAAAAGGCATCATTTAGAGAGATTTGTAGGGTTGTGGTTGGTATTATGCCACCAGAAAACATTTCAAAGACCATGATAATTCTGTGAGATTTGGCACATTAATCTGTGGAAAATAAAATGGTTAGCTAATTATTAATCTAAAAATGAGCTACCAACTTGATTGATCATGTAAGCCAAGAGTGTTCAACCTGTGGCCTGCTGCAGGCCAGATGTGGCCTATGGAGCTATACCACCTGATCTGTGGGGCTCTACAAGGATCTGGAAACTTGGTGGTGGGGGAGTGGTAGCAGCATTAATTGCCACTCCCCTGCTGCCAAATTTTTAGACCCAAAGGGAGCCCTGCAGGCTGATTAAATGGCCCTGTATGTAAGATTGTATTGGAGCGTGGCAGGGCCAGAAGGTTGGGTGCCACTGGTATACATGACTGGTAGTGTGATAAGTCTGCTGTACTTCAAGGTCCAGGGAATTGATAGAAGAAATGAGGCTGAGCCTTCAGGTGACCTGTACTGATAAAAGCAAAATGTAACTAGTCAGGGGGGATCAGCAGGCATTGGGGGAGTCACTATTCCCCCGTGCACTGCCAGGAGTGACCAGGAATAACGGTCACAAGCTGGCAGAAGACAGCTTTAGGCTAGATATCAGGAGGTGCTACTTCACGGTCAGGGCGGCTAGGATCTGGAACCAACTTCCAAGAGAAGTGGTGCTGGCTTCTACCCTGGGGGTTTTTAAGAGGAGGTTGGATGAACATCTTGCTGGGCTCTTTGGACCCCAGTATTATTTCCTGCCATGGCGGGGGGTCGGACTAGATGATCTACTCGGGTCCCTTCCGACCCTAGAAACTATGAAACTATAAAAATTCCTAGAACAGACATGGGTTTAGATTTGGTATGTTAACTAACAATTTGCAACTAGTTCTGATGATGTTTGTCATATTGGTGTTGGGATAGCATCCGGAGTTGTATTTAGCTTTCCTTGCTTTCATCCCTGAAAACACTTAATACAGATATGACCAGCATAGATTTTATTCCAGGCCTTTTTAAGGTCTAGAGGCACATTAGTCTTGCAGAACTTACTTTTTTAGAATAAGACTCATTTAATTTACCCTTTACCCACATTTCTATGGAGTATATTGGTTCCCTTCCTAGAGCCTTTTAAGTCTTTCCACACAATACTAAAATGTTCTCTGAATTTAAGACTCATGGCTCCTTTATGAACAGAGTTTTTTTATGTAGATATAAAGAGAGATTTATTTTGATGTGGCCTTCTTCATCTGAAACCTTTTTGCCATTGGCTACAACTCCTGACTCACTTGGAAAAGAGGCTGTATGTCCAGTAGGGTTGCTGTAGTGGCCGAGGGGAGGTGGAATGGAAGACAGTAGGTCCAGAAGAAATAGAGGTTTGTGCCATGCGTTCACTTCCCAGTGAACCTGGTTGGTTGAACTGTGT
>NW_017728886.1:15652093-15674618 GCF_001723895.1 Crocodylus porosus
AACTATGGTTACTGTTGTGGTAGAGGTAGGGGGTTTTGACCCCGGCACAGGCAATTTGTACCGGCAATTATTGCAGTGGATTATAAGGTCAGAGCTAGGTTATGCATAATTTTTGTTTTATTTTTAACACCAGGTAACTAAAGAAAAAATGGACTATAAATAGAAAGCATAACAGTGGGCAGTAATATAATATAGATTGCTTCTACACATGAGTCAATGACCTTCATAACTCACTCATGAGTCATTCTGGAACTAGCAGGAATATATTAGACTATCCTGCTAACTGGAATGGCTTTGCTTGCTAGTTTAATGTGCCAAACTGAAAAGTGGAGTCTCATGCTCTACTCTTTGTATAATGCTTTCTTGCAAAAATTTAGTTCTAGTTGTGAATTCACTTTGTCACGTCCATGACACAAATTGGTTAGTAGATTTGCTAATGTGCCTTCTGCATTAAAGAGTCCCTATAATGATTTATTTTTGGTAAATTGATGTTGTACCTTTTTTGAGACTTGGTGGAAAATTCTGAAAAGATCTTGATGAAGAAAATCATATGTGTTTTAAAACAATTAGGAATGCAAGTCTGGTTCTTCCTCACTTTGGAGATGCTGTAAGGTGCACAAGGGAGTTTTACTCTGAACTCTTTATGTTTTAATTAAGATGGAGGGTGGGTTTCAGACTGTTTTAGTTGCAGAATTAAAAAAACAAACCCAAAATGAGGGCCATCACAAACATGTTGGAAAACCATGTGTTGAAGAATAAGGCAGTTTTGCAACACAGTACTTTCAACACTGCTCAACAGATCGCCACCCCAGCATGTCCAAAATTATTGTCTTTGTGTAACTAACCCATGTTGTAAAATATTGTCAGTGGTATATAATAGTTTTGTAAAAATCTATTATAATAGAAATGGTAATTCTGAATTTTCAGGGTTTTTTTTAATGCATCAGTATGCTAACAGTATGTTTTGCTGTGGAGAATTACTGCTAGGTACAAATTTTGATGTGGTGATCATTTGTCTAGCCCCACAGTGACACGGGCACTTAACTCAGTGCCAACTCAGCCTCAATTGGAGAAGGGGGGCATGGCTTGGTCCTGATCTGGCTGTGCTGGGGGATGGTTGTGATCCAGTTCTTACCTGTCCTGCAGGACTTGAGATTTTGGCAGTGGGGAAGGGTGGCAGTATTGTCACTATTCCCCTGCTGCCAGATTTTATGACCTGTGGGGAGCTCTGCAGGCTGCATTTGGCCTGCAGGCTAGCGGTGAACACCCCTGTAATATTTCTTTTACTCGAGTAGTTTTTTTCTGACGAGTCACAACCATATGCTTCACTGGGAACCCCTCTCTAAACAGGAAATATCTTTAAAGGAAATTTTTATTTTTAAATATAGTTGCTACAGAAACAATGAAGATCCTTTGAAAAAAAAAATCTAAGACTTATTTTTTTTTTGTTTATAGAAGATCCTTTTGAGGACTTCTTTGGGAACAGAAGAGGTCCACGCGGAAGCAGAAACCGAGGTGGTGGATCATTTTTTTCTACATTTAGTGGTTTTCCTGCATTTGGAAGTGGCTTTCCTTCTTTTGATACAGGTAAATATTTAAAGCAGACTTTAAGTTGAAAGTTGTACTGGTGCCAAAAGGGTCTAACTTCTGCTGTAAACAGAGTTGTAAGGTTAAAGTAATATTAGATGCATACAAAAAATCATGAAAAGTGTTAGAGCGCAGTTATGGAAATGAAAAATTGATTTGTGTGTTATTCTTTACAGAAACTGAGATACTAAAAATAGTTATTTATCTACCCACCTTAACAGTGTGGTTCATTTTCACAACATACTTAATTTCTAAATGGGTGTATTCTTGAGTGCCCAGCTTAAGCATTACTGCTTAGTTTTGATGCTTTAAATTGAATTCAGTGAGTAGCCAGTACTTAACTTTTCAGGCACCAGTGACCCAAATTTTAGAAGGGGAGCTGATTTCATTAAAATTAAAACAGTCTCCAGCCAACCAGTTTTAAGAAAGTATCCTAATAATCTGTGGAAGAGGAAATAATTGGCTTTTTTGACTCATTGTTGAAAACTGCAATATGAAGCTTTTGCCTACTGAAAGTAAGCGGTGTCTTTTTAAACTAATTTGGTCAATAACTTTCATGTCAACTTTATTCCCAACAGGTTTTACTTCATTTGGTTCATTGGGCCATGGGGGCCTTACTTCATTCTCCTCAGCGTCATTTGGTGGCAGTGGGATGGGTAACTTCAAATCGGTATCAACTTCTACTAAAATAGTTAACGGCAGAAAAATCACTACAAAGAGGTAATGGAGATTTATAAGTAATACACATGTTCTAATGAATTTGTCAAAGCCAGTAGCACCTTTTCCCCCCTTATGTTGATTTCCATACTGTATTTTTGTTAGTATCTATAATTTATAGAAACAAAGGATCTTGTTTGGGTTATCTGTCTCTTCCATTACAGGATAGTTCCTACCATGTATATATGTAAACAGGCAGGCTTACCTGGATACCTGATGGATAAGGGTTGAGTCAAAGTGAGGAAGCTCCAAACAGGTGTCAGGTGTTTTAATCGGGGCACTACTGTCAGCTGCTAGGAAGGGATCAAGTAATGGGACTACTTCTGGGTTGCTGTTTTTGGAACTTTTTCTGGATGAACCATCTTATATTTATTTTTTTGGCCTCTGGCTAGTCAGTACTTGAATTTAGAGCCTTGCTTCCTGCAAGAGAAGTACAGTGTCCTCTTCATTTCCTGTGAGGCTATTAACTGGAGATGAGGAGGCTCTTGTTAGTTTACTCAGCAATGCTAACCTTCTGATTTTAAGGCAGGTGGAATATAATGGGTCGTATTTGCTACTTTCTCCAGTTTGTTAGTCATGTACTTTTTCCACTTAGGCTTTCCCAACCAGCTTTTGAAGTGAAATTAACATTTTTTCAGTACTGCAGTTGCCCATCTTGATTTAAAGAGCAAATGGTTTTGTCTTCTGTTGGGTAAATTCTTAAGAGTAGGTAGGACATTCCACCAAGAAAAGCCCTGGTGTACTTCTTAATGGAAGGTTCTAGCTAAATACCTTCCTCCAGTACCCTTCATCAGCTTGCAGCATTTGACAGGATGGAGATGGACAACCCTTTGTGACCACAGGAAACAGGATAAGGAGCAATAGTCTTAAATTGCAGCCAGGGAAATAAGGGTGGAGATGAGGAAGAATTTTGTCACTATGAGGGAGGCTGAGCATTGGAGCAAGCCAACTAAACAAGTTGTAGAACATCAATCCTTGGATGTCTTTAAGAGCAAATTAGACAAACACTTGACTGGGATGCTTTAGTCAAAGGTGATACTGGCTTCAGCAGGGAGTTGGACTAGATGGTCTTCTGTGGTCACTCCCAGCCCTACTATTCTATGATTTCTGTGGACTACTAATTGAGAAGCCTCTGCTGTTGCCCAAGAGGCTCTCTTGAAGTCCATCTGTTATATCTTCAGTTGTGATTTTTGTGAGCAATTAAGAGGTACAGTTATCCTAACTTGTTATAACACAGTTTGGGTTCACATAGCAGCGTGGACTCTTTCTGAATAAATATCCAAAACAGCAGTACAGTTGCATTCTGGAAAATATGTAGACAGTTAGCTTATTAGGGAATCAATAGCCCAGACAGAAAAGCAGGGCCAGTGTACCATAATTCTCTATTGCCCAGATACTTGGTTAGGAGAAGTCAAATGAATTAGCTGACATGGTTAAGAAAGGCCTAACGGTAGAGTGAAAAAGTGTTACAGGCACACAGCTCTTAACCAAGGAAGAAAAATGCTGTTAACTGACAGCCTGGTTAATAAAACTTTTAAATGCCATAATTCAGCACACGTTTAGAGATAACCAAGCCATCAACATATTTAAAAAACTTTACACAGCAAGGTAAATAAAGCATTAGGTGTGCCATATCCTTATCTATCTAGAAAAAATTGCTGCTTAAATTGCACTGCAAAGTACACAAGAAATCATAGTAGTATGCAGCTTGGATGTGCTTTGCAGAGAGGCATCCACAGAAGAATTAGGGGCAGGCAGACTACGTCTCATGAACCGTATCCAGCCCACAGTGCCCACCAGCAAATTGCATCACACTGAGAGCCCTTCTGCCCACAGAGGTGGAAGCAAGGTGCCCATTTATACACCTTCCCCCCCCCCGCCCAACATGCACCTCACTCCCACCCTCGTGGGCACAAGGGCCTGGCTTGGCCAGAAGGCAGCTTCTACATAGGGCTGCTGCTGCAACCACCAGGGGCCTGCTCAGCTTCCCTGGCGTCCCCCTTACTCCAGGCAGCAGGTAGGGAAGCGGTGGGGGTAGAGTTGCAGCTGGGTGGGAGTGCAGAGGGTGGGGCTGTGCTGGGCTGATGGCAGTGCAGAGCCCATGTCAACAGTGTGTGGGTGTGAGGGAAGGTGTGGGGGGGGGATGTGGGGACCCCCATGACATTCAGTCCCAGCAGGCAGCAGCAGCAGGTGGGGTTGCTCAGGGTGCTGTTGCCCGGTGGCATGTGGCTTTGGCCAGTGCTGCGCATTGCTGTGAGGAGTGCAGCCCCCAGCGGGATGTCTCTATCGCCGGTGCTCCCCACTGCTCACGTTCAACCCCTGCACTCGCAAAGCATAGGAGGGAAGCCCCATGCACTGGAGCCAGCTGCCTCCTCGCCACAATATTCAGTGCTGGCCAGAGTGGCATACCACCAGGCACCAGCACCCTGAGCGCCCCTGCCTACTGCTGCCTCCCCCTACTGCTGCCTCCCCATAGGGTGGGGGTGGGGTCTCCAGCGCCCCCCCACCACATAAATGCTACACACATACCCTGCCCCCCGCACATACCTTGTGCATACAATTCCCCCACATACAGCCACACCCCACCATATACACATACCTACACGCAACCATACATGCGCTCACATCCCTAGCCACACCCTACATGCACACTATACATGACTAAGATTTTTTTGAGTTATGCAGTCATCTCTGCTTACAGTATGCAAACGCAAACCATGACAAAATATTTTTTGTAATAAAATTTAAATAAGCTATAGTAGATGTTTAACTTCTAGTGTATGATTTGGTTTTTTTCTGGATCTAAGATGGCAGTCTCCCCTCCTAAATGGAGCTTTTTGGGGGGGGGGCAGTGAGAGGGACTTCTGGTGGCAGAGGTCAGGAGTTAGGGTTGGCACTTCTAGTTCCAGTGTGGCAACCAGGCAGTGGGGCAACTGTCAAGGGGTGGGGCTACCCATGCAGCCTATAAAAGCTCACCAAACCTTGTTAAGCAGCCCTCCACCTCAAATAATTGCCTGGCCTCTGTTTTAGACCCAAGTCAAAGTCTCATAGACAAAGAACAGTCACATTGTTCTTGGAGCTAGCTAATACAATCTCTGCCAACTCTTGCAAAAAGCCCTTTTGTCTCAGTAGTTTTGAGTGACTTCCATGTCTGGCCATCAAATTGGAGCTAGCACTGACTTATAAAGTAGGAAGCTGCTTGATATTTCTGTCCTTCCAATATATATTGCTTTGGAAATTGTCACCTACAGACTGACCCTTTAATTTGGCTTATACCTGCTCTCTGAACAAAGCAGTTAAAATCTAGTGACCAGCAACTAGAGAAGTAGGCTGTTTCCCAGACCCAACATGTACATGTTATGGTTGGACTGGATAAATACTAAATGAGATTGATATTATTTTTTGTTTAGACAAGTTTTAACCACTTTCGAACGTCATGGCATGATGCATATGTGTTGTGTAGCTTTACTACTAAAACTTAGTTAAACAAACATAGTTGTATATTTTGTCACCTTGTACCTAATGGACTGGTTGGTTGCAACTTTAATTTCTGCCTTTCCTGGATGATATAACTTCTGTATTTAAATCAAAAATTGAATTATTTGCTTTCAGAGGGCATAGGAATGGGAAAGAAAGAAGAAAGTGTTTTAAGTCTGAAAAGGACCACAACCAAATTGTGAAAATATGAGTATAGTGCATGTAGTCATCATCAGCCAGTGTGGCCAGCGTCATCACCAGCAACAGATGTGAAAATATATGGAAGATAATGGCTGTAGCTGTCTACAGCATAGTGTAGTATACCAGTGGCTTGGGTCTTAATTAAAGACAGAAACTTATAAGTACTTCTAGAAAGTGACATTTTGGTAGGGGAAAGTAAATAGTCTGGTTTCTGCTGGGTTGAATCAAAATCCTGCTTACTGTAATTTAACCAACCACACCTAGTTATGCCAGCAGTATATTTCATTTGCTCCATAGCTAAAGGTGCTGCTTACTTTCACTTAAGTTAAAAATGCCTTGAAATGTTTAAATGGTTTTTGTCCTGCAGAATTGTTGAGAATGGACAAGAGAGAGTAGAAGTTGAAGAAGATGGCCAGTTAAAGTCATTAACAATAAATGGTAAGGAGCAGCTGCTACGCTTGGATAACAAGTAATTCAACGCACGCATTTAACAGAAATTTTAAGCTATAACAGCACCATTTGAGGATTGACAGGAACATTTTTTTTGAAGATTTCAAACGAACTATTCTTTCAGTATATCTACCTAATCTAAAGTATTTATAAACAGCTCATCGGAGCTCGTATTTGTCATAGACTTTTGAGTTAATTGTTGGGACCACATCAGTAGGACCATTTTTTTGTCCTTAAAATTGTTGTAAACTTCTGTATGCACTTTTCTTTTTCTTATATATGATCCAAGGTGAACCGTGATCCTTCAGTAGTGCTAGGGCAAAATGTATGCTAACACTAGCATGACTCTTGCTTTTCCATTTTGTTTGAAATGTGAGCCAACTAGTAAAGTCTGCTGTGAAGTTAACATTTCCAGGACAAACTTTTTAATAATTTCAACATTTTTTTTAATATTTAGTAGTGCAAGATGTTAAACGTTACTGGTAATACATTTCTGGTTTAAATAAATTAAGGATGTTTTCTAGTTGTGCATGAATGCCAACGGTTTAGTAAGTTTTGACAAATGTTTATGTAATGTAAGTCTAGGTAAACAAAAGTAAAGCTGGTAAGCTGGGTCTTTTGTCATTTGCAAAAAAAACTTCAAAAATGAATAAATGCTGATGTTTGTGGTGCATTCTTTCATGAATGGCATTTGAAGCCTTCTTGTGTCTGTGTGTGATTTGGGCAACTGGGGAAAACTACTCTGCTTTTCAACTGTTTCTTCAATCTTAAGGATGAGGGTATTTTCTCTTTTGCAGATGTTTTCTTCAGTGTGACTGAAAATGTAGCTTGTTTCACTTCCAGATCTAAATGCGAATCTAAAATGAGAGTATCCACAGGGTTGACTGGCCAACTTTTTCTTTTTTTGCCCCACTGTATAAACTTGAGCTTCTCCAAAAGTAACTTTCGGTATTATTGGATGCTGCTTAACTTCAGTCTTATGACTGTGTCAGAAATTTAACATGGGCATAAATAAATAAGAAAAATCTACACTAACTCTTCCTGAATGAAAGGGCTTTCCTTCAGATAAAAGGCAGACATGCCCATTTTAGGTAGGGTTTTTTATAAAAATGATAGTAGAGGGCCAGACCAAAACATTTTATCTGGCAAGAATTTCATGATCTTGCAGAGAGATAAAAAGAGTAATTCTGATAAGTTTCAGCATCTTCAAAATATGTCACCTAGTGTGGTTGTCGGCTACATATTCTTAACTATCATTAATTTATACAAAAAGCAAAATATGCCTAATGTCAGTAGAGGGCGGGGTATGAGGCAGTGTTAATTATGAATAGCTAATATATATATATTGGTCCAGATTTTCAAAGTTAAACACAAGAAGTTGCTCTTGTTTCTTTATGCTGCTTTAGGCAGAAGATACATGATGAATGCACACAAATAAGCATTTGTGCATGAAAATACTTGCCAGGCGCTATGCACAAGTCATGCATGTGTGATTTTTTTTTTTATGCCTTTCACCTAGCTTTGAATATCTGGCCTTCAGTGACCTCTTGATGCCTGCTTAACATTTAAAGTTTACATAAATGTGGGGATTTTTTAATGTATGTGGTCTGAAATGATGGTTTGATTCTCTCTCTGCTGAATGTCACCTACACTGTTGCACTAACAAATACATTGATTTAAAGCTTATTAAGTGGAGAATAATTCACCATGTTTTTGTTCAGATAACTGATTCAACTTAAACCAAGAACAAATAATCTAATGAGCTGCTTCAATAGATTAAACATGTGGTAAGGTTATCAAATCAAATTCCCTCCTCCCTGTTACTTCAGTTCCCTAGAACCAAGCAGTCAGGGTGGGGAAGAAATAAATTACTAAAATTGTATTTCAAGTTTGGGAGAACCAAAAGGTATGTACTGATTTTTAGTCTACAACTTTTATTGTAATTGACATCTTTTATGTTCTGGTATAGACTTTTGTAAAAGTAATCTTGAAACCATATTCTTTTCTTGTTGGTGTCTGTCATGTCAACTTTTTGATTAGAGAGTCAAAGGACCCTCCCTTTCCTAGTGTATGATTGCATTGCAAAAAGTGTTGGCCAACTCAAGTAAAAATAGTGACAGTAAAGCAACATGGAGTTGAACTTAAGTTGTTAATTCAGGCTCAACAGCTTAGCAGCATTGGGTTAGCAGCTCATGTTAATCTGCCTTCTCTTTTTCCGTGCGTTTAACTTGAAAAGTTACCTCTAACGAGCAGAAGAATACGCCTCTTCTGGC
Organism: Crocodylus porosus; assembly: GCF_001723895.1. Lineage (NCBI taxonomy): Eukaryota > Metazoa > Chordata > Crocodylia > Crocodylidae > Crocodylus > Crocodylus porosus. The sequence goes on from NW_017728886.1 coordinate 15,660,799, forward strand.
AGAGCAGCAGTACAGAAATGTGTGTACCCAAACATATGCTTTTTAAAGTTTCTAACTCCTACTTTATTGTGAATAGTTCATTTAGTTTTTTGGTGCAGAGCATTGATTCGGAGGACATGTAATAAGAGTTTTTATGTGGTGACTTTGCTGAAAGAGGATCCAGTAACATGGACAAATGCCTTCTTTACTTTCAGAGTCTTATAGTAACTTTAGTCAGTGCTGAAGCCCACTGTACCTTTTGCTTGTGGGCAGCATTACATTTTTCACATAGAAATAGGCAAGGGATTAGCAGCCACAAGGAATTATACGACTATTCGGACTGCAAACTAATCCATTAGTTTGAAAAGACTTCCGCACTATTAAAGAAAAACTAACATACATGTTAAAACTTGTATAGCCCCTAGAGCTGGGAATTAACCTGATTTGGTCTCAGTATCCAAGGCTGGGAATGCAGATGCGAGTTCCAAATGTAATTGTCATAAGTTGAAGGTTTTATGTTTCAGACATTCAGAATGAGGTTATTTGAGAATGAATTCATACCTGCTACTCATCTTACTCTATTTGCTGTTTACTTTTTGGATGTGAAACTTATTTTTGCAAATACATGGTAGTCACAGAGATGCCATAGATCAGAGTTAGACATGTCTGATTTTGGTTACCCTTGATATCCTTCGTTTGTTGGAAGTCTTACTAATTATGATGCAGAAATGTATTTTTTCTATTATATTTGGGAGGGGGAGTAGGGAAACCTCTTATGTTGCATTCAAGACCTTTGTATTGCTTCTTACTAATACATTTTTGCCATGGAAATAGAGAACTGACAAAAGGTATAAAGGCTGATGTTAGACACCATTTTAAAGCGTTGCTTATCATTTTCATTTATGCCCAGTTAATAGAAAAAATATCTGTTAACTGACAAAAATTTCCAGTTTGAACCAATAATGGTACGTCTTGCAGGTATCAAATATACAATATAAAAGGATGAATGGAAACATTCTCCTAGTTTTGAGAAACTTTATGTAGGCAGGAAATAAATTGCATGTTCAGGTAGAGACAGAGCTTAGCTAAAAATGAAGCTTCCTTCCTGTGGCTTGGAAGAATAAGGTGGGGTTTGCAACCAGCAGCTTTGCTGTTTTGTATTTAGTTTTCAAAAATGTAGCGATTTATTGTACAATAAACTTTTTTTGTAATGCTTTTGCTTGGTACAACCTGATCTTGACTGTTCCCTACAATTGCATGCCATAATATGCTTTCTTAAGCTTATGCAGTTTCTCCCTCCCTCACTAAGTCAGTTACAGAAGTTCTTTAAGTGTGTGTTATTTGCATTAAAACAATAGAGTTAAAACCCCCTTTTTTTCTTGTTCATGCTTGAAATGTTGGTTAATGGAATATTTGCTTTTAAAATATATAATTCATAGTGAATCACAAGCAGAACAGCCTTTGTGGTACCTAATGACAGCTGCTCTGCATACAACAGTGCAAGTACTAATATTAACAGGTACACTACATTTAACTTGTCTCCGTGTCTGGTTGACTTACTGTTGCCACGTTGGGATTGATTTCATGCATGTTTCAAAATTCTCTGCTGCAGCTTGTCAAAGATTAATATATTGAGAGTTATTTGCCATTTATTTAACAAAAAATGATTGCAGAACAAGCCAAAATGCTTTCAAAATGAAGGTCAGAAGTTTGATGCTTCCCCATATAGTCATAGTCATATTGTGTTTTCTTGTTGTCTGTCTGCCTGGCCAAGCATGTTTTTATGTGAAAGTGGCATTTGTCTGCAGTGTGTATAGCTGTGCTTCTGTGTTTTGAGATTGTCTGCCAAAAAAAATGGACTTTCTCAGTGGTTAGAGGGGGTGGAAGTTTTGGAGACCTGGGTTCTGTAACTGAATCTCCTTAGATTTGTTGGGGCTCTTGAGTTTTTCACAACTTTGCCTCAGTTCCTTCATCTGTAACAGGATCAGTAATACCTCCTTTTAACATTGCATCCATGTAAAGTGGATATACCATGATTTAAGCGTTATTTTAAGGAAACTGCATTAATTATCTCCTTTACCACTATGTTTGAAATGGTGGTTCAGGACAGAATAGGGTTAAAAGCTCGCAACCCTTCTTTACATATGTTTTAACTTGGGTTTCTTAAAGGATTGGTAACAAATATAGAGTTATTATGGTTCCAGTAAAGCAAAGGAAAACTATGATTGCACTGTTACTTGTAATAGTGAAGATCCTATATAAACTCTTCATGCTTCCTTTTCTGGTGGGATCTTCTGTTTAGTTAAAAATCTGATTTAATAAAAAGTGGACTGATGGTTCAGATTGCTTCAGTGAACTGTCTTCACTCAGCTTGTGAAACTTTACATAATACTATACAGGAAGAACAGTCTCCTATCCCAGGGGAGCTACCAAATTCACAATGTCATAATTTTTGCAGAAAATGAATTTGGAAGGTCTCCTGTGAAAAAAGCGCAGGATCAGCAACAAGCATGAGAGAGAAAAGCTGCAAAAACGAGAGCGGAAAGCCCTGGCGTCCTGAAGCACGGGGGGGGGATGGGATTTTAATGGTAGTGTGACAGGCCCTCCCATGCCTCGGGCCAATGGACCTCGGAAGTCCTGCCCCTCCCCAGAGACTGATAGATGGCCATTTATTAATTTGGGGATGGGAGGGATATCCAGGGCCCCTTGGCCAATAAGAAGTGTTGGGGGGCCCACCATATTCTGCGACAAAAAGGGTATGCAATGACACAGTTGGGGAGACCAGCCAGAGATGCAATAGATATTTTATGCCACACTCAGGCCGTGAAGTCGGGGCAACTGCTGTGTATTAGGTAGGCCCCTACATATCCCTTTTCATGCTGTGATGTTCATTGTATTTGGATCTCTTCCAAACACGAGGAGGTTTAGTGTTTTTAATACTGAAGTGATAACAGTTCCAAAAGGCAAAAGTTGGGGAAAAGAACATAACTGTTCAGAAGATGCATAAAACTGATGAAGAAAAAAAAAGACTCATCTAAATCAGGGTTGTCAAAACTCATCTGGCCTTTGAGGTGTGGGTCTACAGCTCAGATTGGACCCACAGACCAGCCCTAAACGCTGTCTCCAGGGCCATGGCAACTGTTCTGGGTCCAGGCTGCTAGATCTGGCATGGAGCTGATGTGCTGGAGTTGGCACTGCACAGTGCGTGGGGCCATCCAGTGCACCCTGCACGTTTGCCTGTTACCTGAGACTCGCAGGCAGCGCTGGGGGCTGGATAGTAGGTTTCTGTAGACTGGATCCACTGTGGACATCCCTGACCTAAATGATGTGGGTGGGATGGGCTCTTTAGGTGAAATCTAAATGAGATTAGGAGCTTTGTAGGAAGATGGTTTGATTTAATTTATAATTGATTTAAAATCTGTACTTTTTAAATCGGGAAGTGATTTTAAAACTGTTTCGTGTTTATTCTTTCTAGTTACTTTACAACGCAGACTAAGCCTGTAGAAATTGCTAGGCTACCATAGCTTTGCTGACAAACACAGTCTTCATGCTAACCGTGATATTTCTCATTGCTAACCATAGAATGTCTAGCACAATGGCTTAAGTATATATGAACTAACTCTTTTTTGTTTAGACAATGACTTAGATACTAATCAGGCCTTTTTAGTCTGATTTTTGTATTGTGCTGCATTTGGATGAAAGTTGGAAATCCATTACATGTATAAAATTCTAACACTTCAACTGAAAAATAACAAATTTAGATGCCTAATGCAGGTTGTTTTCCTAAGAACTAATAAAAAATCTGTATCCATGTGTCTTCACATTTTTAGACCTAGTAAATGTCATTCTTCCCATCTTGTTCTAGACATAGCTTGGAAATGGAAAGCAAATTTTCAGCTGTTTTATTTTTTTTTTTCCAAATTCAGGTTGGCTTATCAACTTTAAATGAGTTGGTTCAGATGGCAATATTACATCTGTAGCTGCTGTGCAAATTGATACCAAAAGTAACTAAGGCAAATTGAGACCAAAAGTTTGTCTTTTTGCACAGATTGAAAGCTCTTGAGCTTTGGAAACAAGAAATTCTAATGCTGTCCCCAAATGCAGCACTTGCGTGACATTTTGTAACCTACAAAATAACTCTGTCTGGTATTAATCTGAGATGCTGCAATCATGAACCCACCTCAAAATTAAAAGAAGCATCTTTTAAATAATACGGGAAAAATCAAAGGAAAGAGATCCTGTTTTTCAAGGTGAACTCAAGCTTTGTCATTTAAAACTTAAGTTTGGAATAATGTGGTTTCATTGTTTTAAATTATATTTTTATTTTGTTGTTTTTTAAAATCATTTTTTTTTCTCTAGCCTGCTTTGTGAACTGTCTCATGAAAAGCAATCCAAGAATGGTGGGGTCAGTAAAGAAAGTGGGGGTGGGAATCAAACAGGTGAAGGAGCTGTCTACCTGACTTCTAGTCCTGGTGTTCATTCACTTTGGATATGTGCAATTTTGAATTCTTCTGAATAGTTTTTCAGGGCTCTGTGTGTGCGCCCAAGTTGAAACTCCCTCTCCCATTTTGAGGACATAATGAACTACAAGGATGATGGGGAGACGGAACCTTTTCAGTTGTGTGCTTGTATCTCTTGAATGCAGTGAGATTATTAAATAGGAGGTGGTTAACTCTTATCTTGCTCTGGTTTAAAAAATTAATCTCTTAGTAATCTCTTTCATACATAGCATGCTTGGAGGCCTCTGACCCCTCTCCCAAGAATGGGACATAAGCTATAATTGTGAGAAGCCAAATTTCTTCCCTTCAGGATTTGGATTTCCTGATCTTTTCGTCAGTTAGCAACAAGTACTACACTTTTTTTTTCTTTAGAAAAAAGGTATATCCTGACTATAGGTCCATCTGCCCCTCTTGTTCCAAACTGACTCAGAATGCTAGGGATGCCTGCCTACAACTTTCTTTCCTCCATGAAAGAAGTGTCTTGAAATGTAGAGAAGAGGGGCTTGGGTATGGCTTAGTCTTCCTTCCAGTCTCTCTCAAAGTACCTCCTAAGGGTTGCACTGATGCCAGGTTCCCCTGTAGACACTTTTCAGCTCCAAAGTAATGAAGTTGTCTACTCATTAAAGGACTCTAAGCTACTTTGTGTTACTTAGGTTTGAACACCTCAGGCCTGAAGAAAAAATAAGCCAAATTTCAAACCAGCTTTGATCTTCTTTTCCTTGCTCCGTACTACCGTAGGAAGAACACCATTGCCATGGAGGGAGAAACGGAGGCCCACCACAGATGCTTTATTATCTCTTCTATTGCTTTGATGCACTTGACAGCACATCTTTTCACAGTTGGGAAGTAGCTTCTGCAAAGAGAGTCAGGTTCTTTGACAGCTACTGTATATAGCTGTTGGCGACATAATTGACCTATTCATATCAACTTGTCCCATCTCTCACCAGGCAAGCTTCTCATGAGATGTTGTTGAAGCATGGGTAAATGCCTCCATCTCAGAAGAGTGGACAGAGGCTTAATGTTGATGTTCCTATTCTAACAAAAAAAGAGTGACATTGAATAAAATTTAGTGGCTGCAAACTGAAACTGAATTCAGAGCAGAAATTAGACACACACTTAGCATTTCAGGAGGCTATCAGAATAACCTACAAAGGGGAGTGCTGGATTTCTCAGTCTCAGATTAAGACTGATATATTTCTAAAAAGATGTCTAACCAAATGAGAATTATTGGATCAGTATAGGTGGAAATGATTAGTATTTAATGGCCTCCAATATGCAGGAGGCACTAAATGGTTTCTTCTGGCCTTAAAAGTAGTGCATTTGTGGTAAGTTTGATTTGCAGTTTGTACCACTGTTGCTTTAAAAGGTAGATATGTTAGTATAAGCACTAAAGCCTGCTTTAGTAAACGTTGGAAGGTGATGTGCATGTTTCAAAAAGGTTGAACCTTTACTAAATGTAAACTAAAGCTCATTTGAACCTTTAGTAAAATTTAGTTCAAAGCACCTGGCTTTAGTAAAATTAATTTTGAGCTGATAAATGGCAGCTGGGTGCTTTGAACTAAAGCTCATTTGAACCTTTTTTTTCAGCATGGGGATGCTGATAATGTGATGCTTTGAGCACTTTTAATTAGTGTGGCTCTTGGAGCTGTGAATAATTAACCCCTCCTCCCCCCACCGCCACTTCCTGGGGCATGTCTATAAACACCCATGATATGCATCTTTTTCCAGGGCATGTTCTATGTGAGAGAACATGGTAATCAAGAAATCATTGAAGCCTGAATATCATCCTATTTCAGTAGGAGTTGGAACTAGTTACTATGAATAACACTTTTTATGATCTCTCTGAAACATTTTTCCATATTTCTTCTCTCCTACAAAAATGACTTTCACACAGCAGCAGAAAGAGAGGCAAAACTTATTAAATGTTTTCTCCAGACATCGTGCATCTTTATGGTTGTTTTTAATATTGTTCAAAATAAAAGATTAAATTTAGGGCTGGGATTGTTTTTTTCTAAACATGACCATATTGGTCTACCCTTTTTTCTTAAATAACAAAATAAACGTTTACACACGCTTAACTCCATGAACAGTTATTCTGTTTCCACATCTTTGTCCATGGAAAGTTTACATAAGATGTCAACTCAGTTGAGAGTAACTTTTGTTATAAATCACTATAGCTGGGTGAACAAATGTGTAATGTATTGTGTGCCTGTTCTGTTCTGAACAAAATAGTTTCCTACTGTAAAGGGCCGTGTTGGGTATTGTTGGTTTTGTCTCTTAGCTACAGACAGTTGAAGCCTACCATTTAACTTGCTGTTAGTATTTGGCTACAGGAAGGAAAATTCCCCAAATTGTTGCTGTCTTGGGTGTCAGGTATGGACCTGTTTATGGCAGGTATCCATATTGAGTGACTCAAAATACCACCTTTTATATAAGGTAGGTGATGGACATCTAATGAAAGCCTCTTTTGGTTTATATTCATTGTTTCAATTGTTCTGGCTAGTTTCTCAACACCAAAGAGTCTAAGATATCTTACTGAGGTTGAGATGGAAGTATTTGTCATTTACTCTTCTGTTTTTAGGGTTTAAATTTACCAATATATTCAATTCATAAAAATTCGTGATAGAATTTGACTGTCTATTTGGGTTTGAAAATACTTGTTATGTAAGTAAACTCCAGGCTAATTGTCGCCTAACTAGAAATTAAAAGCTATGGGATCATCTACTGAGCAAGTTGTGTTGTACAACTTAAATATCATGTACTATATTTTGTGGATTATTTTATATTTATATATTTACGTATAATGCATTATATGATACATAGCACATAGTGCAGTTTCATGTATAATAGCTTGTGTAAATATACTTTTATCACAGTTAGTGTTTAACAGTGAGTATTATAAGGCAGGGTAGATGTGTACTTCATAGACTAACTAAAGGGTGCGTGTGTACACTACAGCATAAGTTCCCATGAGCTGAAGCTCACTTCATCAGATGCTGGCAAATCATCATGTCAAACTTGAATAGAAAGCTACCTTGTGATTTAGGTTTCATTATTTGACAAAGAATTTGATGTTTTCAGTGTAGTAAAACCATTGGCATACATTTCTGTTATAATTGGAGGGGATTTGCAGATTATTCTGGAATCTTCTCAATGCTAATTTTTTTCCAGAAAATGTTACAGTCTTTGGCTCTTATACACAGATGAAGCTTCGTTAGAAACTATTTCATTGACTTGCTCTGCACTTTCCCCCTCAAGCACTGGGCCTAGTTTTATTATCTATTAACAAATACTTATTTGAGTAAGAGGGTTTAGGACGGGGTAGGCCACCGCCAGCACATGTGCCAGAACGTGATGTGAAGGCATTTTGCTTGGCACTTATGCCTTGGGGAAGGGGCTGGGGCTGCAGTGCCATAACAAGGATCGGGCCCCTTGCAGTTCTCTTGCTGTCTACCCCTGGCATGCCAACATGTTGCAAGTCAGTTGCTGGTGTTTTTGGCATTGTTCAAAAACATTACCAAACCTTGGTTTAGAAAGTCATTCTAGTGTTTATTATTTAAACTTTACAAATATGATTGTCACTATCTGTAGATACTGTCTGTAGTTGTTTTATTTTGCCATGCTTGTGCATTATCAGAGCCTGCACTGAAGCAGGAATTTAAATGAAACGTGTATTTAGATGCCTAAGTATGGATTTAGGAGTCCAACTTCAGGTATCCTTTCTTGGAAATGTCTCAACATATAGGCTCCATCACTTTCATTTAATTTCCTCACTTGATTGATGTGAATGGCTATTTGGTGTATGTCCTTTTCACGTAGTGTCACTCAGGTGAAGTAAATGTTAGTCTCGTGGTGCTCTGCTAGTAATTATATTGCAGTCACCAAGATTGGCTCGATGAGAATAATGAGGAAATCCTAACACTTATCCATCAGAAGAGAACCATGTTCTGCATTTGGCAAAATGAGCCCTCCAACCAGCAAAAAATGACAGGCTTACCAGCAACTTAAAGCTGTTGTCCTGTAGCCTCCTCTGAACTACAAGAACCAGTGGTGGCAAGTGAAGGCCATGGAGATCCAGAATTTTGCTGATCAACACTGTATGAGAAACTTCTTTCAAGCAATAAAAGCCATATACTTGCCATGTTCCAATGGCCCAACCTCCTTGCAATCCCAGGATGACTCCACCCTTCTCATGGATAGTCTGTCCATCAAACAATGCTGGAAGGAGCACTTCAAGATTCTACTCAACTGTGAATCTGAGGTCTCAGCTGCTGCCATCGAGTCCATCCCTCAACACCCAATAATAGAATCTCTTGCTGATCCCCCATCCTTCAAGGAAGTCTGACATGCCTTCACTCAGACCAAGAACAATAAGGTACCATGACCAAATGGTATTCCTGCAGAAGTTTGCAAAGCTGGTGAAACAGCACTAGTGCAAAAACTTCACCAACTTCTTGTCAAAATACAGGTTAATGAGGAAGTTCCACCTGACTTAAAGAATGCCAACATTGTCACCATCTTCAAGAAAGGGAACAAGTCAATGTGTGGGAACTACCAAGACATTGCCCTCCTCTCCTTTGCCTGGAAGATTCTTAGCTCTTTCTGAATCATCCCTTCCCTTCCCTTCTTCTGACAATGCCCTTCAAAAATCTCATTGTGGCTTTAGACCATCACAGGGTACCACCAACATGATTTTTGCTGCACGAAAGGTCAAGGCAAAGTGTAGAGAGCAACGCCAGGAGCTGTTTATGGCATTGACCTAACCAAGGCTTTTGACTCCATCAATTGTGAGGCCTTATGGAAGGTACTGGCTGGGTTTGGTTGTCCCATGAAGTTCATCAGTGTCCTCAGGCTACTTCACGGTGGCATGACCGCTACATTCCTTTGCAGTGGATCAGAGACAGAGACCCATTTACCATCCGTACTGGTGTCAAGCAAGGCTGTGTCATCTCCCCAGCCCCTTTTCTCCATCTACCTTGTTGTGATTTTGATTTTTATCCGTGACCACTTTCCTCACAACTTGGGGTTGAATATCAAAAGGATAGTCAGCTTTTTTAACCTGTGGCACCTTTGCAGCAAAACAAAAGTTTACCAAGAGTGGCATCACCAACCTTTAGTACTCTGACAGTGTTTATCTTGTGCATACTAGGACTGATCTGCAGTCTACCCTTGACCTTTTTTCAGGTGCCTGTCATAGCTTGGGACTTTCCCTTAATTTTGGGAAAACAAAGGTGCTCCATCAGCCTGCCCCAGCAAAAGGTGCCTCCCTCCCTCAACAACTTAATTATTGGTGGAGAACCCCTGGGAAGTGTTGAGCATTTCCCATACCTTGACAGCCACCTCTTCCAGTCAGTGCTGGCTGATAACAGGTCTCTGCACGATATATCAGGCTACAACCCACTTCGAAGAGAACAGTTTTGCTGAGGAAGCTGAGAAATGGCAGAGGAGAAAGGAAAGTGCACAACATCCTGGCCAACAGCTGTGCCTTCCCTCCTTCCCCTCCCGCCCCCCAGTCATATCTGTGGAAAAACTTGCAGAGCATGGATTGGACTCTTCAACCATCTTAAAACTCACCAATTCTGCCCCCCTTTTCCTGGCAGATGACAACATCCTCATATCAAAGGATAGCCAAAGATATTGCAATGTATCCCCAAGAGATTGATTGTGATCATGTCTCTTGTGCTAGATGCTATAAAAGTGGTTACTGGCTGGTAAGAAGAGACGATGGTTAAAAGGCAAGGAAGTGTGCAGTGCAGTTGCCGCTACTTTGACCTAGAATCCAAGTGTACTGGCTACCATCAATCCTGTGTGGGAGTATTTGTTCTTGCTTGTTTCTCCCTGGCCTGGCAATACATGCTTCACAAGGTGCAAGAGTAGTTTAGGAGAGATGATATAGACCAGTGCTCGAATTTTAACTTCATAAATCATTGATGTGGAAGGGATTGGGATAAAATACTTGTCCAGATCTGAAGGCACGTAATAGAGCTCCTGGATCTGTTGCTAGACCATGGAAAATGTCCAAGAACTTGTTTTGCTTGGATTACAGTAGTTGATTGCAAGAACATAATATTTCTGTTGGAAGGAAAACTGAAGGAATTATTGATATTGATAATATTGAATAGTGATATCTGTAGGCTGCTATGGGCAGAGCCTGGGCAGATCACAGCAGGGTATGTTTGGTCATGCTAGTTGAGCTGACCAGTTTTACTTTTGCTGCTAGCTTTGGCCAGGGACCCACTGTTCAGTTCCCTTGCCTCTGCTGCAGCCAGACTGGTAGATAATACTCAGAGGCCACCCAGGCCTGGTAGCGATGCAAAAAACCCCAAAAGAAGTTAAACCAGTAAGTTAACACTTAACTATCTTCCAGTGGTTCATCCAGGCTTCACTTCCTGATTTGCCTCTTACCTTTCAGAGGTTTTGCAGAGCCTGCAGGCTTGTTCAACAAAGCAAGTGATCAAGCAAACAAACAGAAGAGCCCTGCTCCAGGGTCGCCTGGTGCCTGCTTAACCCCTGGTAGCTCCAGGCAGCCTGTTCCCTGGCCAGGTGCAGCCTCTTGAGGCTGCCTTCAGTGAGTGTCCTTTTATCCTTCCCACTCTAGCCCTGTTACAATATTAAGTGCTGGAGGAGGTGCTATCAACTTTGAAAGTTTCGGAGACAGCTGAAAAAAGTAAACTTTAGAAAAGATGGAACGTGGGAGGCCTGGATGACCTTTCTGGACATTATGACTAAATAAACTGTTCAGTCTGGACTGAACTGTCAAGTCTGCTTGAAAGGGGTCTGTGGGCTGTTCGTGTTCAGTTATGCTGCTTTCCTTCGTATCAGCACTGTCAGATAAAAAAGCAATCCAGAATTGCTTGGTGTATTGCAAGTGTCCCTTGTTGACACAGAGTAGGAGCCGAAGTTCTATCAGTACTGTAAGTCAGAAACTGATAAACCTTTGACCAGAGAAGTGCAGAGTCAAAAGGCTTCTGACGTATCATTATACATTTGTTCTTTCCATATCTCCAGTTTTCTCTTGAGAATGGCATGGCATTCTTTTAATATGCTGTGCTGTAGATCAAGGAGATAAGTACTGCTTGATCTACTGGCTTGGATGTTTCTGAGGCTTGAATGGTTCTGTATAAACTTTGATTATACAGCCTGGCACAGCTGTCTGCAGTCTGCCCGCTGCTTGCTGCAGCTGCCCAGAGCCCAGGCTGGCTACAGACAGCTGCACTGGGCTCTGGAGCCCAGTCACCATCTCTGGCCTGAGAGCAGGAGAAAGATGGGCTACACTGCCTCAGGCCTCTCCCCCACCACCTGCTGTAATATGCGGGTGCACATGCCGGTACGGAGCTGATGCCGGGGCTCCAGACCCCAGCACAGCTGTTTGGAGCCTCCTGGCTGCAGCTGGCAGCAGCTTTTCAGAGCTGGGGCCAGCCACAGATCCTGGGCTGGTGGGCACGGGGCAGCAGGGCTGGGGGGCAAGGGACACGTGCAAGGCATCCTGCCACATACCCCCTGTCCTCATTTTGTTTTTCTGGCATGTCGGCCCTCTGGCACCTTCCAAGGTTGGCATTGTGGAGGTTTTTGGTGCTCTGACCAAAAAACGACCATACCTACAGGCTGGGGAACTCCCTTCTCATCAGTGCAGAGGCAGAAAAGGGCTTTCGAGTCATTATTGATGCCAAAATTAACATGGGCTGACAGTGTGGGGACGTGGGCAGGAAGCCTAACCATACTTTGTCATGCATCCACAGATGCATCTCGAGCAGGTCTGAGGAGGCGATACTCCCCCTCTGTGCAGCACTGGTCAGGCTGGAGTTGGATTACTGCATCCAGTTCTGGGCACCACACTTCAGGAGGGATGTGGACAACATGGAGAGGGTCCAGAGGAGGGCCACCCGCATGATCGGAGGGCAGCAGGACAGGCCTGTACGAGGAGAGGCTACGGGACCTGAACCTGTTCAGCCTCCACAAGAGAAAGCTGAGGGGGCATCTAGTGGCCTGTTGCAAACTAGTCGGGACCAGCAGGCACTGGGGGAGTCCCTGTTCTCCCGAGCACTACCAGGAGTGACGAGAAATAATGGTGACAAGCTGGTAGAGGGTAGGTTCAGACTAGACATCAGGAGGTGCTACTTCACTGTCAGGGTGGCTAGGATCTAAAAGGAACTTCCAAGAGAAGTGGTGCTGGCTTCTACCCTGGGGGTCTTCAAGAGGAGGCTGGATGAACACCTTGCCAGGGTCATTTGACCCCAGTACTCTTTCCTGCCCATGGCAGGCGGTCGGACTTGATGATCTGCTCAGGTCCCTTCCAGCCCTACCAGCTATGAAACGTTGCCTACCCCTGTTGTAAGGCAAGAATACTACTTTTCTACATACAGTTTTTCCACTGAAGATGTTCAGGTATAAACATGTTCAAGGTTATGCTCAGAATTTTGTGAAAACTAATGTTTGTGTGAAATCATGAAGGCAAATAAAGGCAGCATTTTCCAACTATATTTTTCTTTGACTGACCACTATCACGTTAATGATTTTAATACCTCTGAACAAAAACATCTCAGCATACACTAAACAGCAGACAGTCAAATGTGCCCAATTTTTATACTAAACTAAGATACATGTCCAAGTTAACTGTGCTGCTGCTTCTATTTTCAACATCAAAATAGGTTTTGAAAAAGTTGTTTTAAATTTAATGATGTATGCCACTCCTTTTTGCTGTCCTATACAAACAATTTTGTCATATACAGCAATTTGAAAGTCATGCTGAACTCCTAGCTGAAAATTGTAACAAATAACACCTGCTTATGGAAAGATTAGAGGACTTGTTACTCTCTGTGATGCAAATTTGTACACTATTATATTTTCTCACAGAATAGCCAGGGAAGCTACCATATTTCGTTGTATACAGTGTGCTCCAGAATATAATACATGCCTTAAAGGCAGAATGAAAGTGTGGAGGAGTATGCGGATGGTTCCAAAGTTATGGCTGCATAGATCAGAGGCAGCTGATGTTCAGCAGACCCATCCTCCCTTTTCTGCTTAACTTAAGGATGAAACCGTAGCTCTTTCTGGAGACTGGTCTCCATGGGTGGACCTGTGATTTTTAAGAGTTTCCAGGCTGTGAAATAGGAGTAGAGGAATTGGGAGAAGATAGCAGACAGCAAAATGGCCCTAGGAAATGCCATCTTGATCAGTGGAACATCAAGACCATTAAAAAGGAGATGGTTATTACTACGTCAGGGGTAAGACAGTTATCCATTAAATCAATTGGTTCTGTCAGCTGCTGCATGGTGGAACAGGAATTAAATCGGGGTCCATCTATTGTGGTCATAAAATTTGTTTCCCTGCCTAATAACCCCC
>NW_017728886.1:15674738-15688408 GCF_001723895.1 Crocodylus porosus
GATGTAGTACCTAGCAGGAATGACCCAGAGGGTAGCGATGGGCAAGTGCTTGTCTCACCCCCTTGGGAACTTTGCTTTGGAGTCCCCCACAGCTTCATTTTGTTGTACTCTGCTCAGTGCTGCTTTTGAAAACAGTCTGGAAGCTGAAGTTGGTGCAGAATGCAGCAGCCCATCTTCCAAAAAAGGGTTGGGGTGGAGGGGGGGAAGTCACTGGGAGCACATAACTCCAGTCCTCCAGCATCTGCAGTGGCTCCTAATAGCTTTTTGGGTGCAATTCATGGTGCTGATTTTGAATTTTAAGGCCCTAAAACAAGTTTTCAACTTCTTAAGGACTGTATACCTTCTGGTGGGTACCCCTCCTGGACTGTACCCCTTGGATGAGCAGGGAGGGGGGCGTTCCCCGAGCATCTGGTTGATGAGCAGGGGGAGGAGGATCCCCTAGTAGCTGGTCAATGAGGCAGGGACGGGTGCTGGCGTTGGCTTCAGGAGGCAGCAGTGTGCAGCGTGTGCTTCCCAAGTACCCCGCTTCTCCGTGCTACCATCGCATGCCCTCTGGAGCCTTCCCAAGTACCCCCATGGGTAAGCGTACCCCCAGTTGACAACCCCTGCCCTAAAAGGTATGCATCGTACATACCTAAGGGACCACCTTTTGCCCTTATGCCCTATTGCAATCCCTAAGATGCCTAAGAGAACAGCATTCTGTAAGTACCATCAGCATCTCATGTATAATTGGCAAAAATAAGTGGGAGGTCATTCTTGGCAGCTGCTCTTCAGTTCTGGAACTCCCTCCCTCTTGAAGCCCACCAGAACCTGACTCTAGACATCTTTCAGAAGCACTTTAAAGATCTTTCTAATTGTTTGCTAAATGCCTGACCAAAGCTTGCTGAGATCTTGTTTAGTGAGTCCCTGTTTTATGTTGGTATTTTAGTTCCCCTTTTTTTGTTTGCATTGCTCATTTCTCTCTTGCGCTTCTCCTGTTTTAAAAACTACTCAGTTTTCTTACTGTAAGCTCCCCTGAGCCTTTATTGGGAAGGGCAGCATACAAATCTCATAGCCTGTAATTGCAACAGCTTTAACTGTGTTGACTACTGTATTTACTTGAATATAAAGTGATCCTGAAAATAAGACTACCTCCCAATAATTAGATTCTGTATATGGACCCTGGAAAACTTGATATAATTTTCCATATAAAATCTAATCATTGAAGGCTTGCCTTGAATTTATCCCCCTTACACTGCTGTAGCAGGGAAAATAGATCTGGGGGTGTCAGGTGACCCCTGCTCCCCACCCCAACTTCTCCTTCCTGCATCCCCTTTTCCCCCTCCCCTTACTGTCAGGCCCTGCTCTCTGAGCACATGGAACTGAGGAAAACTTGAAAGTGTTGACTTGGAAATAAATATACCTAAAGTAATGTGTATATAGGCAAATTACTATGGGTACCCATAGACTTTGTTCACCCAGAATTGATGCATTTTACCCTTTTTTTAAACTGCTGCAAGTTTTAGCACAGGCACTCCATAAACACACTTTTTAAGCAGTACTTTTGCACCTACTTGTATGTAGTATGAACTATGCATGATATTAGTCTAAATCCAAAAGGCTCTTGATTTGGCATATAGTTTATTGGACTGGGCCCCAGCAGAGTGAACAGAGTTTCATGCCATGGTGACCCCATTGCTCAGTATGTATGTGTACTCCAGATTACCCTCCCCCTCACAAAGGTTGCATGTACTAATTAGCCTCCCCCACTCATGACTAGAAACAAATACTCTTGTCATGAATCCTGGTGTCCTCCAACAATTTATATGCAGGTGATGCACAAGTCAACCTCCACTTTGTGAAAAGCAGGGCCACACTAATCATATGCAATTGTAAGGTAGATAGCTAGGTGGCTGGATTGTCAGGCTCAACAGGTAAGTGTGATCAATGACTCGATATCTACTTGGCAGTTGGAATGCCATGGTGTGCCACAGGGGTTGGTTCTGGGGCCAGTTTTGTTCAATATCTTCATTAATGACTTGGAAGATGGAATGGAATACACCCTCAGCAAATCTGTGGATGACAGCAAGCTGGGGGAGAGAGGTGTACTAGATGCACTGGAGGGTAGGGCTAGGATTCGGAGAGACCTAAACAAATTGGAGGATTGGGCCAAAAGAGATTTCATTAAGTTCAGCAAGGACAAATGCAAAGTCCTGCACTTAGGATGAAAGAATCCTATGCATCACTACAGGCTGGGGACTGACTGCAGCTGTGCAGAAAAGGACCTGGGGGTTACAGTGGACAGTAAGCTGGATATGAGTCAGTAGTGTGCCCTTGTTGCAAAGAAGGCTAATGGCATGCTGGGCTGCATTAGTAGGAACATTGCCAGCAGATCAAGGGAAGTGATTATTTCTCACTATTTGGCACTGGTGAGGTGACATCTTGAGTACTGTCTGGTTTTGGGGCTTCCACTACAGAAAGGATGTGAACTAGTCGGAGAGTCCAGCAGAGAGCAACAAAAATGGTTAGGGGTCTGGGGGACATGACTTCTTAGAAGAGGCTGGGGGAACTGGGTTTACTTTGGAGAAGAGAAGGCTGAGGGGGGATTTGATAGCAGCCTGAATTAAGTACCTGAATGGGGGAATTGAAAGAGGATGCAGCTAAACTGTTCTTAGTGGTGACAGATGACAGAACAAAGAACAACGGTCTCAAGCTGCAGCAAGGGAGGTTTAGGTTGAATATTAGGAAACACTTTCTCATTAGGAGGGTGGTGAAGCACTGGAGCAAGTTACTTTAAAGAGATGGTGGAATCTTCATCGTTGGGGGGTTTTAAGGCCCATCTTGACAAAGCTGTGGCTGGAATGAACTAGTTGGAGATGGTCCTACTATGAAAAGGGAGTTGGACTAGATGACCTCCTGAGGTCCCTTTGAGCCCTAACTGTCTATAACTCTATGATGGGCTGAGAGGGGCAGCAGAAGGATTCTGGGTGAACTGTTTGGGACACCATTTGGTGATATTTGCCTAACATTTAAGGCTGGTGAAGAACAGGAATCATTGGAAATGGGGAAAGGTGCAGTTCAGTTGGGAGTGAAGAAGTAAAAAATATATATGCAATGCAGTAGCTCACCATGACGTGAAAATGAGTCCACATTGAGGGGGGATGAGTATAAAGGGCACTACCATGTATCTTATTCAGACAGGCTGCACTAATTCATCCTTTTCATCAGTTTTCATCAGTGTGGTTACCTGATATGGGCCATAGGTTTTATAGTCATGTTCAGTGTTGGCTGCATTTCATCAGCTTCATAGTTGGTTCCATTACTGAGCACATGCTGCTTTTGGCAGTAGTTTAATGATGAACAATGTATTTAATGAGGTTTCCTTGTATGTGAATGTATGATGAGGGACTTCTTCCCTATACTGACTGGGGGTGAAATCTCATATTTAAGTAAATACAGTATAGTAAGAATTTATGCGCTAGCCTAGTTAGGCTAGTGTAGCTGTGTTGATGCAAACGCCAGCCAACTTTATCTGTGCAAATATTACCAATGAAGTAAAGTCTGTACCATCCTTTTACTTTTGCACCTTTGCTTCACTGAGTCTCTACTCTGCAAGTGATCTCTGTGTCTGCAGACAGTTCCAGCATTGTGGTTATGAGGGGTGGCTTCTAGTATGTTTATTCTTTTTGAACTTCATTTTGAGCTGATCTTAAGACCAAATTCATTATGCTTAATTTTCTTCCCATCTAGCATGATCTATGTTTATTAAGTGGTGCTTCAAATTTACTTACATGATCTTTTTGGTAGGCAATCAGTCCATCAAGTTTTAAATCGGGGTTTAAATATGCTTTGAATATTCCTATTGAAATTGTTACCATATAGAACTCAATAACTTAAATATGTATTGGACTTTAAGTGAATTTAGTTCCCTTTTTGATGTCTTAAATACATTGGGGGGGGGGGGGGGTTCCATTCCTAGCAGTTGAAAAACCAGTTGTAGAATTCATTTTTTGGTTTAGAAGAAATATATTCCATCTTGCTAAAAGTTTGAGCGAGTGGAATAGTCAAACCAAGAAACTTGTGACCAGAATTTTACCTCCTTTAGCTTAGTAATTAACGTTCCAGGAAGGAAACTTGCTGTGTAAAAATTGCATCAGTGCATAGGCTCCTGCAGCTTTAATCTTCCTGTTCATATAGTAAACTGCCTTGGTATCCATAGTCTTGCATTAAAATAAGTTGGCTGAAAAGTTGCAGGTGATCCCCTGCCTCCCCCCATTATATGGTTGGAAGAAATGCCAGATGGAGTGGTAACCTAGAGATCAATTTTGCATTTGAGGAAAAGAGACTATTTGGGAATCAGAGGGTCTGTCTGCTTGGCTGATTAGCAGTATTGGGGCTAGCTTCCTGTCCCTAGTTTGAGTAGTTTGAAATGGAGACTGGAGGAACTAAATGTAGGTGACCCTTGAGGGAGATCTCTTCATACTTGATAATGAACAAAAATTTTAACCTTCTGTTTTTTATATCAGCTGTTAATGCACAGTTATGGTTAAGATTTGAATGAACAGAGGAGGAAAATGTGAAATTATGTTTAGCTGTTACCTTGACAGTGATGGCTTGTAAACTTAGCAGAGCCAATACCAAATTTGAAAACATGAAGTTATAATTTTCTTTGCTTTTCTGAGCTCTCTAGGAGGGATCAGCAGCTCAAACAGCCATTTGATCAAAATAAAAACTTCATACGCTTTGCCAAATTATTATTGCAGTGTTGGTAAAACAGACGACTATAAACAACATTATTCATTTGTGTAAGGCTAATAATGGTTCTCATTTAAATTAACTACCACTGGATGAATGTCTTTTTACCTGTAGTCCTCACCTGAAAATAATGGTGCTCTAAAATGAACCTTTGTAAGATTGCTTTTGATCTAAAAACCAGCAAATAAGTAAAAAAAACTTTAACGTTCTATGTAGCACATTGTTACTCGCATGAAACTGACTTGGAATGAGAATATAACAGCTCCTGTAGACAAAGCCAACTCTAGGCATCGGATAGTCTGTCTTTTACATTTTAAAACAAAGAAGTTGGTATGAAGGCATGCACTGAAAAGAAGTAGAACACCATTTTTTGTGCTGAGCGGGAGGTCTGGAAATAATTGGGAGATCACAGATTTTTAAGCTAGGTCTAGAAATGACGGAACTAGCATTTAGAACAACAACAAGAAAAAGGTACCATATCAACGGATGTATGAAAGGAGCTCTGTTCCAGTGTTTGATGTTCCAGCTTGTATAATGCTGGAAAAACCTTTAAAAATAGGCAAATGAGCAGGAATATAGGGATACCTTTCTGATTTGTCTTCCAAATGGATTTATAGAATTTGACAAGTTTCAAAGTTGTGCTTACAGATTTCTTTTTTTATTAATAGCTACTGAGAGACAACCTGATATATGTGGAAGAGATCAGGGTAAGTTGGGGGCAAAATGGGAAGTGGGAGCTTGTATAGTCCCCCTGTCTTGTCACTTGAGCTACTTGTTCTGAAGGGCGTCTGAGTGGCTGGTCAGTTAATGGACTTCAGATCTTGGCAGATGCAATTCTACCTTTTAACTGCATTCCATTTCCTGTGAAATGTCTGTCAGCTTGTCTCCGAAAAGAACAAAGTCTAATGGAAAACGTTGCCCCCATTTCACGTAAATAACGTAATGCATAAATTGTCAGGGGACGGGTCTGTCTACTAGTAACATGAAGATTATTTATATTTCTTCTTCCTTCCTTGTGACATGTGTTGGGAATCTTCTTTTTGGAAGATAACAACTAAAACAGTCTCTTTGCAGAAGCTGTCTTGATGGGCTTTAGGTGCAACAAAGCAGCACGAGCTTCTGGAAGATCTGTTGGTATTGATCATCACTAACCCCTTTAACTTTCAGCGATAAAAGTTCAAGTGATTTTTCTGTGTTTAAGATGCTATGCTTGAGAACTGCTTGAGGCCAGCAGACTTGAATGCTTCCTTTACAAAAGGTTCAGTAGAAACTTCCTGATCAGTAAATTTTGGCAATGAAAGGGTAAATTTAGAAGTCTGCTGTTCACCTGATTACATCTTCGTACCTTAGGTTGCAATAATTTAATTTTACCAGATGCAGTAAAATAAGCATTGACCATCATTACCTGACATCTACTGAACACAAACCAAATGGGTAGTTTCCATCCTAGGATTCTCCTTGCTCACTGTGTGCTTGTTCAAGGGACAGTGAATCTGTGTGTGTATGCCAGTACTTAAATTTAAGTCGAGGCGTGCCCCCCCCCCCTTTGGCTGGGGGAGGAACCTCATCTTGGATTCAAGTAAATTGTGTGCATGTGTGAGAGAGAGAAAATGTACACAAAGGTAAGGTAAAAATCACTTGCTTGTCCTACAAGTATTTGCTTGCCCAACAGATACTCAGCCTGCTAATTTAGTTTTCGTAGTGCAAATGTGTAAGACATTTAGCAAGTTCCTTGTACAGATTTTTTTTTTTTTTTTTACATACATTTTTTTTTCAAGAGGAGACTGGACAGTCACCTTGCTGGGGTCACTTGACTCCAGTTATTTTCCTGCCTAGAGCGGGGCAACTGGACCTGATGATCTGCAAGGTCCCTTCCAGCCCCTAACATTTATGAGTCTGTTCTGCATATGAAACTGATGTTCATATTGGCACAAGTTTTATGTTAAGGTCCTGAGCCAGTATTGTAGTTTAAGAAGCATTTAAGTGCAGAAAATGCTGTGCATGTGTTTAAAGTGAGCCCAGTATCTCAAAATGCCTTCTGCATCTATGGTGTCATCTATTCCTTTTGTAGAGTCTGTCACCATAGTATCGAGGAGCTGAATATTGTGAAGTGAAGAAGAATGGGTTTACATTCTCTGCCTAAGAGTAGGGCAGCAAAAGTGAAAATGGAAATAACACTCCCCCTCCCTTCCATTTATGACAGTCCAAACTGTGTAGGAACAGAGTGAGCTGGCATGGGAATAGCTTTGAGGTCAGAGATAGAGCCAGTTTACTGCCAGCTATTTAAACCAGAAGGGCAAAATACTGCCATGTTCCTGTTGAGCAGAAAACATACCAACCCCTGCTCTTCCCAGCTACAAAACTGTACTGAGGTCATGGCCCTTCCATGACATATTAACTGTACGCCTCCAATTTTCCCAAATTTTCAATGCTGTCCCCTAGTTGTTTTCTTCCTTTATCTCCCCCATGCTCTGTCCTGTCGCTTGTACTTTTTTGCTTGTTCTTTCTCTATCTTAGTCTCTATTTAGTTGCTAAAGACTTGTTCCAGCATCTGGCGTGGCTGTTTTGCATGCACCATTATTTGCATACACAGCAGAATTTGTGAAGCACTGAGTAAGCGAGTGGTAATATTGGGAGTTGTCTGGGCAACATTTTTGCAACACAGGTGAAGACTTGGTGTGGTGACTCCTTGCCTAGGGCTCCCAGATCAAAGCCTTTAGTGTTGTAATCTTGGAGAAGTTTTGAATTAGATTTAGAAGTAATTGTTCTCTTTGTGCATCAAGTGTGGCATAGATAGGAATAGTTTGCCATAACAGCAGGATGGCATGAACCAAATTGACTGCAGTATTACTAAAAAGGATGGTGTGAATTGTCGGGGAAAACTTCCTGAGAAAATATTGGTTGGAAAATGAGTATGTTCAACTTTTTTGGATAGCTTTCCCAGACAAATGTGCTACCAAATGTCTTTAAATACAGTATCTGGTATACATGAAGTATTTCAGTGGTGATACTTGTGCTATACGAAATACCCTCCAGATTCAGGATTGAGTGACCTGCCAATCTGGGGAGCTCAGGAAAGTTTATTCTACTGCTCTCGCAAACAAGTTTTGTTTGTTTGTTTGTTTGTTCGTTTGTTTGTTTTTTAATTCTCTAAATTCTTGAATATAGTGGTAAAAATGAATGCAGTTGAGCATTAACTGTTACCAAAGGGAAAACGACAGACATGAAGTTCATCGAAGTGACTGGTTTACAGCTGAAACCACTCAAAAGTTCATGGTTTCAGTGTATATTTATTAGCTGAACGGGTTGAAATATAGTCCCCTTGTGTGTTGTGAGAACTCTACCATTAGAAACGCTGGTGCAGAGCTGGCAGCTGCTCTGACATTCCATGGATAGCTTTTGGATTATTTCAGTCTCTTTTGGCAAAGGAGGTAATTACACTTTTATCAGTAGATTTTAAAATGTCTGTTGATTTCACATAAACATCATATCAAATACCAAGTGTCATGATTATAGACTCTTGCTGCCAGCCTAACACAGCAATATTTTTTCTAAAAAAACAAACAAACAAAAAAACCCCCAAAAAACACTTCATTTAAATGTAGTTACCATCCAACTGTGGTTAAAAACAGATATTATAATGAGGCTTGGCAGACTTCAATGTTTATTTTTAATAATTTCAATGGATGATATTATTTATTGTTAGGCATTTATTTTGATTTTTTTCTGATTTTAAAATTTTCAGGATTGCTTGAAATTAGGCGTGTGGGGGACAGACAATTTTTATTAATGACGGTATACTGTTGTTATAGTGCAGTTTAACTGCCTGCTGTGACAAATGGGAGTTGCATCCCAAACTCCAGTCAACACTTAAAGCGTTAACTTAAAGCTGATTGCTTTGCAGCTCGCAAAAATAAGGTTCAAAATCAATAATCACTATACGCTTGGGTTTTTAGTGTTTTCAGCAACTGCACTTTTCTCCTGGTTTTCCTACTTCTGTTGCAACCTGATGCATGGTTTCTCAAGTAGTTTTTGGAGAGCAAAGTAAACAGCTAATTCATCTGCTGGAAAATCTCTGTATAGGACTGCATTTTGGGTGCCTTTAAGTTTAATGATCTGGTTTTAATTTAAATTTACTCAAACTAGTTCAGCTTTTTAAAATAGTCACTTAAGATTTCTTGGAAGGGATTTGTGCAGTTTGTGGTCCGTCCAGAAACGCTGTTCTATGAACAACTAACAGGAAAAAATGCAATTGTCTGTGCCATTCTTATTAATGACTGTATATAAAAAAAAAAAAAAAGGAAAAATGGTTTATTTGGGAAGTGAATGAGAATTTAATGCTTGTTGGGTGAAACTGAAGGCCCCACATTTCAAGTTGGTGTTTCCTAGAACAGGTTTTTTTATTGGGCAGTATTTTGGTGTCTAAACTTCATATAGCTGAGTTCTGCAATAGCCTGACAAAACAGGAGTTGGTCAGTCAGGGTCTGAAGGTTTTAGATTAGGGGCAGGCAAAGTCTGGCTCATGGGCTGGATCTGGCCAGCAGTGGACAGCTTATGTGGCTGGGGCTTGTTTCCATGGAAACCCCAGCAGCAGCTGTGCTATGATAGCATGGGGCCAGGGTTTCTGTGGAGACAGGCCCCAGCAGTGCTGGCAGGGTGGGGAGCTGCTCCTGGGCCAGGCTGGGATCTTGCAGCAGTGACAGCATGGTCCAGAGCCAGGGCAGAGCTTCAATCTGCTGCCTGCCGACCCCTGGCTGGAGCGTGCAGACTGAAGATCGTGGCTCTGCCCTGGCTCTGAACCACTCCGTCATCGCTGCAAGATCCCAGCCTGGTCCCAGAACAGCTTCCTGTCCTGCCGCATGCCCTGCTAGCACTGCTGGGGCTGGTTTCCACTGAAACCTTGGCCCTGTGCTATCGCAGTCCAGCTGCTGCTGGGGTCTCCATGGAAGCTGGCCCCAGCCACGTGGGTTGAGACTGTTTGGAAATGGAGTCTGACCTCTGGCCAGATCTGCCATTTTGCCCACCCTGTTTTAGACGCTTTATGCTATTTGACATTCTGACCATAGGTTGGTGGGGGGGGGTCAGTTCTGTTGACTTTAAATCTCAGCAGTGTAATTAATCCAAAAAAAAAATCATTAAAAGTGATTAACAAAGAAAGGTTAGTTACTGTGAATGCCCTCCTCCCCCCACTCCACCCCTCTTCACCACTGTGACCTACATATAAAGATCGTCAGCAAATCAGAAAGCTTTGGATTGGACGTTGTGTTTTAGTGAGGACATTTTGCTTGCTCCATCATTTGCAGCCCCTGCATTAGCAGGAGCTGCTGTGTTTTGTCTTACTCTTCTGGAACATGGGAAATCTTAAATCCCAGCCCTAGGAAGGGAGGAAAAATATACATAGATAAGCACAACTAAATCTTTGGTCACTCAACTAAGGGTCTAAATGTCATTGGTCACTCAACCAGGGGTCATCTTCTTTGGGCAGTATCTGATGCCCAATGATGTGAGCTTTGGTCCATGTGTAAAAACAGTTCTAGGGGCAGAGTTGATCTTGCACAACTTGAAGCTTATTTTGTTATCTTGTGTCAAGAATCCTTGAACGCTTGTAACCTGAGCTAACAAAAAAGCTTAGATACCACAGAAGCATTCAGACGTGGTGATAAGCATCAGTGAACAATAAAGTATGCGTATGTGTGGAGAGGAATCTCTAATTTTTTGGTTTGAGACGGGTTTTTATGATAGTTCATGTGCTGTAATTTCAGAACAATCTTAAATAAGAATTTACTGCAGTGTGCTCCCACATACCGTAAATGGCAACTATTCCAGATACTACTCTCAAGTAAGGCATGATGTTCCAATATGTTCAGAAAGTATTTTCCTTCCTGGAAGGCTAGTTTGTATCCTGGTGTTACTCAATACAGGGTGAAACAGCACTATCTTACTAGTAACAAAAAAAAAAAAATATGCATGCTGTACCTGTGCTATACTGGTACAGTAATTTTTTTCCCAACTTGCACAATTTCCCCACACTTTCTATGGAACAGGAAACAGTGCAGTATTTTCAAGATGGTTCCTCCCCCATCCTCCATTTGGTCTTGCATCTTTGTGTCACTTAATACACCCAGCAAGTAAAGTGCTTCATTCCATGACTGAGCTTAATTCCTGCTTAGCCAGTGCCTATATTAACTGTGCCTCTTTTAAATATTGGGAAATACCAGAGAATTTAACCTTCCTGTTTTTAAGAGAATCATTTTGATGCATGAGCACTCAGTATGATCAAGCGTGCTGTTTCAAAATGATATATTTTACGTAGTATGTTATCACCAATTTAAATGGATTGCTACTCTGGGTGCAGACAGAAGTGCAACTCCCAGGTCTAACTCATGGCAATTCATAGAAAGTGCCATGAGTTGGACCAATCCTCCCAACCCAACAGGTGTTAGCTGTTGGATCAGGAGGGTGGATGATCACAGGGAGGCTGTGTGTGCAGCCTCTTTTTCTTATCTCTGCCCACTCTAGCAGCTCCACTGCTGTCTCTGGATGAGAAAGGGAAGGAAGGCAGGAGAGGAAGGTTGGTTCTGGGTTTTCCCAGCTGTCCTGGGTTTGGGGGGGCAGGAAGCATGGATTGGAGCCCCTCACTGCGAGGTAAGGGGCTGCAATCCACCCTCCCACCCCGCCCCCAAGAATGGACCTTCCTCCCCTGCCTTCTTCCCCCCTCCCATCCAGCAACAGCAGCCGGGGCCAGGTTCTGCTGCAGCAGCGCAGTGTCTGGAGCAGACAAATTAATTAACATGCTCTGCTTTGGAGGAGCATCTTCATTTCAACCCTCATACAAAGAGGGTTAATTTGTGTCACAATCGGAGCGCTCTGCAGCTGTGCTCTTCTGTTTAGGCATGGCTTTAGAGCGCTTTCAAAGGCCTGATTGTGCCACAAATGCCACTTATGTGTGTACCCTCTGTTTAGAAGTAGCGCTTATTCAGGAGCTACACTACCCTGCAATCCATAGGGCAGAATAAATGTCAATAAAATGCATAGCATATAGGATGGAGGGCACCAGAGAAGAGCAATTTGAACATGAGTTTAGTTTTTTTTTATATGCTTTGCAGAGTAACATACTATCACTATCTCTATTTTACAGATGGGGAGTGGAGGCATGATATTTAAATCAGGGGTGGCCAGACGAATGTATGCCACAAGTGGTAGAGGCAGCCTCTGTGTGACATGTGGAAGATTAGGAAGGGAGCAAGGAACACAGCTGCAGAGAGGGAGCAAAAAATGGAGAATCAGATTAGGCACAAGACAGGGAGCAGAGCAGCAGATCAGGAGCACAGGACAGCTAGAAGAAACCAGATTAGGTAGAAGAAGTAGATTGGAATGATACTCAGGGTGGGTACTGGGCTTAATTTATGGCATGCCTCCCAAGAAGATTGGCCCTCTCTGATTCAAGTGACTTATCCAGGAGGAAGAAAGACACCTCCATCAGATCTAAGCCCAAACCTCCTGGCTCCCTATCATATGGTAGAATAATCTAGTGATTGGAGGCACATAATACTAAGCCATGGCTCCTAAATAATGATTCATTAAAGTGTGGACAAACGTGCAATATTCTAGTCTCCTTCATTATCACTCATTTGTCAATGAACAAAGCATATGAAGTAACATATGCTTATTTGTCAAGGCTTTTTTCTAGATCATATGAATTGATTTATTTACTTTTTCAATTACTTAAAATGACATTGCCAATGCGTAGTGCCTCAGCTCATGTAACATGGTACCTAATGTATAACTTTCCTTCCCTTTCCCAAGAGCAAATGAGGCTTATGCCTTGTTGGAATTTCCACTTAAAGAGTCTGTCTAACTGAAGAATCAGATTGTACTCTTTAGGTATTAAACACTTAAAATAGACTTGCTTTTAATAAAGACTTGACAGTGACTTTGACAAATTACTTTTCTTCTTGATAGGCAATAATGCCCTCTGCTGGTTAACAGGAGCTTATAGCAGCATAAGGCTTTACCTTCCTAGATCACAGAAACTTGGCAGAACAAAATATAGGGCAGTTTTCTCTACAATGCGTTTGTAGAATATCGTATTTTAGTACATTACTATGGTTCAGATATTTTTAAGAAATACTAAGCAACAGGAGTTTTGAGTTGTGAACATTTGGCACTTATGAAAATCAGTCTATTGGTATTTTAAAATACTAGTTAAGCAGCTCAGCGGGAGAAGAATAAATACCCAATCTAACCCTTCGTACTGACGAGAAAATACATCTGTATCTTGGTCCCTCTCTCAGCCTTGGTCCCAGCCCCTCTTGCTTAATGTAAGCCTGACAATAAATATTTAAGATTTTGATTACAAGTTTATATTTAATTTTATTTGAGCAGGCATTCCAGTTTTCATCAGGTAAGTATGAGTATTTTTTCCTCATTCCCCACAAACACTCTTCCTAATGCTATATCTTTTTATTTAGTACAAATGCTATAGTTGACAACGGTTGTGTCTCTCTATTTTTTTAATATCGGCTTTCCTAGTAATGTCCTCCAGTAGTGGTTTTACACCGCATACTGTTTGAAAATAGATTTTGAAGTATATTTGCTAGTGTGTATTTATTTTGATATTTGCTGTTTTGTCTGAATTTTCCAGAAAAATATCAAAGTAGATGTGTATATTAAGTGTACATGTATATATGCACACACATAGTTATAGTAAGTTTCAATCTATGTTGTTTTTCCATGGTATAACAAAGATAAGAATCATAGAATCATGGAAGTCGGGTCGGAAGGGACCTCGTAGATCTTCACGTCTGACTTCCCGCCTGGGCGGGAGAAAAAGACTGGACTCAGATGAGTCCAGCCAGGTAGTCATCAAGCCTCTTCTTAAAGACCCCCAGGGTAGGAGCCAGCACCACTTCCCTTGGAAGTTGGTTCCAGCTCCT
>NW_017728886.1:15689258-15697740 GCF_001723895.1 Crocodylus porosus
GCTCCTAGTCTAGGTAGGGTTTTTTTTTTTTTTTTTTTTTTAATCAGTCAGCCTTTGCCTTAACTTGTTTGGATGAAACAGCTGAAGAGTGAGAAGAATATTATTTTTATTTACAGATGAAAAATGGTAATACAGAGAAAATGTTTTGTGAGACAAAAGTCTGTGACAGCCAGGAATTAAACCCAGGTGTGATTGGAAACTGATCTAAACCTGTAACAGGACAGAAGTTCTGTCTAGACCAGTTTAAAAATGGCAGAACCTGGTCTAAATTAGGCCTGAATGGATGTAGTATCAGACTTAATTGGTTTAGGTTAATCTGATTTATTCAATTTCTGCTCCCCTGTCCTGCTTGCCCGCTGCCAGCTGACTGCTGGGAGGGGCGGTGGCTAGGGAGAGGCCGAGTCATGTGGAAGCACCCCCCCCACCCCTTTTGGCTTCAGCCAGGGGAGACATCTATGTTCCCCACCCCTCTCCCAAAAGTGCAAATGTGCTTCATTCACTCCTGATCTAATATATGCAGCTTAGAGAAGCCCGCATAGATTGGATCTGTTTTTCTTTGGGTCCATTTGAATATCTGGACCTAGTCAAAAGTAGCTTATCTATATGAATGTCTCCTTAGAGGGGTTGGCTGGGGTTAGGTGCAAGAGGAACATCTACAGTAAGGGCGGTGCCAATGTGTGGTGCCAGCTTCGTGATACAATTTCTCTGAATTCCTTGCATTTGAAACTGCTCTGTTCCTGTTGACTGAATAAAAGAAGGGTTCTGCATCTGACATAGATGGAAATAACTTAGTTGAAATCTGTGTGTATCTGTGTGGAGTATAGGTAGGTTCAGCTTTCTGTAGGGAATACATAGAAAAATCCCAATGTTTCAGTAATAGCTAAAGTTTCCAATATGTGCATCTGCTTGCCAGTATGAATTCAAGTGTGCATGGGGAAGATAGAACCTGTACATTTAAAGGAGAGCTGTGCTGCCTGTGTCCTAGAGAAGAATCTCCTCCTACCCTTGCAAATTAACTGGTAGGGAAATAAGCCCCCCTCCCATGTCTGCTTAATTGGCACACTTCACTTCCTTCCTGAGTGATTTTTGTTCTTACTATTTTAAAGGGGGGGCTCATAATAGGCTTGGTATAATTAGACCTGTAATAAGCACCCCTTGTGCTATTTGTTCTGTGCTCACAGCATCTTGAATGATAATGAGGTTATTTAATCTTTAAGGACTTGATTCACTTGCAGCAAGTTGAGATTTAAATGATGTTCATTGGTCCCAATCCTGCAGTGTGCTGAGCTCCTCCTTGTGGTGCCTTTGGTATTAGTAGCAGCTGAACATGCTCTCCTCATCAGATCAAGGTTATTGAGTTTGTCAGATGCAGCCATGCTGCAGGCTCTCTGCTGTGGACAGCATACTAATGCTTAGACGACAGCTCACCCATTGCTTTCTCAGAGTTGATACAATTATCACATAGGCAGGTTGCACCTAATGCAGAAATTGTCTTTGATTTTTTTTTCATGGTTTTTTTGTTTGTTTGTTTGGGTTTTTTGCCCTCTGCCTGTCTTTCCCTTGTTGCTTGTGCTTTTGGAATGGACTGAAAAAACATATGCAGGTAACATAGGCCTAATTGCATCTTAGTGCAGCATGTACGCTGGTTCTTTTACTTCTGTAATGTGCCTGCCAGTGATCTGTGTTCAGAATTGCTTTTCAAGCTGAATTCACTTAAATGTAAGCAGGATAAACAGTTATGCCATTTGTATTTATTAGTAACTTTACATGACTGTGTGGAATTGTTCAGTAAAATAGAACACATTTTGGGGACTTCAGGGAAATGCTTACTACCTAGCAACTAGTAAAAATCTTTGTATGATAGCATCAAAGGAATTGAAACCACATGAGACTTGCTTAGGTCACTGGATAACAATTGGCCTTCTGTTGCTTCTGTCATTACTTCATGCACGCGTAGTGCTCTTCCATCTGCAAAGCACTTTTCAGACATTAGCCAGTGTAACACACCCATCCCAACTCAGCTGATGCCTGATGCACTGTGGAAAAAAATTCCAACATGTGACATGCCAACTTCTGATGCATATAAAATGATGCTGTGTGTCATGAGCTCAATTAAAAGTGGTTAAGTAATTGCATTACTAAGACTCTTTGAAAAGCACCTTTTGTGACCTATCTTTATCTTCCTTTTCCTTCAACATTTTCCCAATGAGTAGCTGCTTTTTTATGTTCCTGGTTTAGATGTTGGCTCCTGTGCCTTCCTCCTCCACTTGTCCCTTGTTCAAGTTCTTTCTTCTCCCCAAGACTGTTTCCCTTTCAGTGCGCTTTGCCATGTTTTGGTACCTGTGTTCTCCCCGTTAGCACCTTGCTATTGCTACAGCTAGGCAATTTCTCTGAATGTGCATAGAGATTGTACTGTTTAATACAGCTTTTCCCAACATTTAATTTGATTTTTCACTCTCTTGTCTTGTGTGCT
This sequence comes from Crocodylus porosus, assembly GCF_001723895.1. Taxonomy (NCBI): domain Eukaryota; kingdom Metazoa; phylum Chordata; order Crocodylia; family Crocodylidae; genus Crocodylus; species Crocodylus porosus. Next base: position 15,691,732 of record NW_017728886.1, read on the forward strand.
GCATATTCCATTTTTTGACTTCTCAAATCCTGCTTTCTCCCCTCACCTGTTTCCTTTTAAATCTTCCCCCACACTGGCATGCCCCATTTTAGGCTTCTCCAATTTCTGCTTTGCCTCCTTAAAACCAGGTTCATGATCTCCAAACCTCCTTCAGCTTTCAAGGGACTTTCCCTTTTGCCACTAGGCATATTCCCCCTTACAGCAGGAGTGACTTCAGCAAGAAGTCTTCAGCCATCTCACCATTGCTTTGGTTGTCAGCAGCAGCTGGGGAAATTGGGAAATACTTGATCAGTTGTGCAGAGCTGAGCCCTCTCACTCTGTCTGTTGGGAAGATGAAACTGGGCACCAGGAGCCTTACCATCATGGTGGAATCTGGGGTGGTGGTTTTCGGGATAGATTCGGTTTTCTTCTACATGCAGAGTTCTGACGGATCTGGGATGCATGTGTGGACATTCAAACCTCTCTGGTGGCAGAACCCTTTCTTCTGCTGACAGCTACTCCATTTCCACCAAGTAGGAATGCACGTCATGATCTTGCAGCTCAGCTGCTGCAATGGAGTAGTGAGAAGCTGCTCAAAGCACCTGCCTGTGCATGCGTTTTAACAGTTGGTGTTAGTCCCAGGTCTCATGTGAGGGCAGAAGTATGCATGTCTGGTTGGTAGTTTAATGGGCTTACAAATGGAGAAACTGAGGCACAATTTTTAAGTGATTTGTTTAAGGTAATGGATATAAACAAAAAAAACAAAAAACCTGCTAGTATTAGGGCTGTAACTTGGTGGTTCCCAACTTCCAGCCCAGGTTCCAGTTGTTGCAGGTTAAACAAAAGCATTTTGTGTCCTGCTCACTTTTTTTTTTTTTTTTTTTTTCTTTTGAATTGTCTGCTTTTTCAGGTGTGGCAGATGAAGAAGCATTTGCTGAGGAGTGCAGACGTAGAGGACAACATGCCCTACCTTCCCAGCCTACCAATCCCCGCCTTCCGAAGTCCCACAGGCCTGCCAGTTCCCCCAAATATGCCTATCATTATAATAGTGATGAGGTGGAAGATCAAGATAGAACTCGGGTTACAAGCAGCTTGGAGACCCCTTTTCATTCATCAGGTGTGCACAGAAATATTAATGAGGCATATGTCAAAGCTGACTCTCCAGACAGTCCCCCAAAGAACCCCAAATCCCGAACAGGAAAACATTGTTGTATACTGACTTAATGCTGGCATACAAGCAGTAATCCAACTTGTGTGCTTTGTCTTAATTAGCTGTGCTGTGCAACTTCATCTTGATTCACAGATGTCCTGGGCATGTACTCAAAAGTTGTGTGAGACCCAGTAAGACTAAAAACAAGAATGCAGTTAAAGTGTCTTTTGCATCTAAAATTTGAAGGCCTTTTAAAGAATTCTAAGTCCTTAACTAGTAATGATGCTTTTGCACATTCATTTATCAAAACAGTGCTTGGCTTTCCTGACCCAAGTGAGCATAAGCCCAATCTCCAGAAATTTTAATACAGTTTTCTGGACGCTGGAATTTCTTGAGCACTATTGTGCTTTGCATGGATTTTGCATGATCATTTGGTATGGTTTTCTTTAGTCTGTTTAAAAGCCTGGAGGTAAACAAAGAAGTTCAACCATTATTATGGTCACTTCATGACTCAGGTAAATGGTCAAAATCATTTCAAGCTCAGTGACTAGTTCCCTTTATGTTCTCCCTGCTTGCAATGTACTTGGGTAACAAACTTCTTAGCTTCAATTAGTTTGAACCCAGTATCTATGGTCATTCAGAAACCCCGGTCCAGCAGTCCTGAAATGTGCCAAACCACCTTATAAGCCAACTGGGGTCTTATCCAAGAAAGCTGGCAGAGCTAGTGTTCAAAATAAAGGGCCCTTCACAGCAGTGCTGAAGCTAGTCAACTGCCAGAGAAAAGAGGAAGAGAACTAGAATAGGGCACAAGTGGGAGACATTTTGCCTGAATTGGGACTGTAGGATTAAGCCTTTACTAAGAAAAATAGGATGTAGCAATAATTTCTCTAGAGAGCCCCTTATAGCAATAAAGAATAAACTGTAGATGGATATAAGGAGAAGCTATCTCTGTCATCAGTACATGCCCATGGGCCGCCAGTAATATATGCATGCTATTTTGAGTTCCTCTTCTAGCCAAACACCTAAAATGGAATCAGTGAAGTAAACTATCTAATTAAATTACCCATTGTAAAATAGGCTGTTCTAAATATTTACATCATAGACATGTAAATATTAAAACTTTTTAATATTTATATTAAAAAGTTAGTGTAAATGTGTGGTTATTGTGCAAGATTGTCTACAAGAAATTTTGTAAATTCTGGATTAAGTGTGGTTTCTGGTTCAGTGAGGGAAAATTTGTTACACAAACCATATACAATTCAGTATAGATACAGGTGTTTGTTTCAACATCTTCAGTTTTTTGTTGCCTTCCCATAGAAACTGTATAGTCTCCTGTTACTTATATTTTAGTAGGCTTTTTTTACTGATAATTTTTAGTAGCCTTAATGGTCTTCAAGAATATTTAAAGATCCCTTTGTGTGTTCTGAAACCACACTTAACCTCAAGCAGTTTTGTAACCAGCCCAAGATCACTTGTTACTTGGGCTGTAGACAGACTGTAGGTTTGTCAGAAGTTTGAACTACAAGGTTTGTTTTCCCCCTTGAATGATATCAAGTATTACCCTGTATTAACCTGTAACTTAATACTAATAATTCATTTGTTACTTGGTACATTTTCGTTTGCTGGCATCATTGAAAAAGGAAATCATCTGAACATCTAGTTTAACTAATCTTGATCTGTTTCTGCCATGGACTACTCCATTAGGAAGTCATGACACTAGAAGTGTATCATATCTGGGATGCGGTCTTTTCTTTACAAATACATGGCTTCATGAGTTGAACATTTACTAACCTTAGTAAAATCACTGTTGCTTATCTTAATTTATTACCCTATACCTTACACACACATTTCAATTCATATTTGGTTGGCAAAATTTAAAGCAGTGCTGGATTTTTTTCTAATGTAGATTAATAGGCAAGAAACAGTATAAGGAGGAATGGACATGAATAAATCCTAACTCTACTCCAGATCACCACTGGCCTGTCTTGGGTGGGATACGGTAGAAGCTGCATCACTTTCTGGGCAGAGGGTGGGAGTTAGTCTGGCTTGCTGCCTCCTGGCTTAGCCTCTCATGAGGGTGGCATCCCCTTGCAGAAGATTGTTCTCTCACAAATGGCAACAGTGATGGCTCAGTTACAGTGGCAGGGCTTTCTGAGCTGCATAGACTTATGAGCTTTTGCTTGACCAAGGGGCCTAAAAAACTTGCTAATTGTTTAGTTATCATGTTTAAGGGCAGGTAAGTAGATTGTCTGGGTTGGTTTACTTTTTTTTAACACCTCTGCTAGGTTGTCAAAGCAGGTAGCTATAGAAATAGCTTGGTGTGCAAGCTAAAGGGGAAAGCTTGCCAAAGTTATTCTGTTCCATAAAAATCTGTTCTAAGTTAATTGAAGTGAAGGTGCTTTTTATATAGGGTAGGCAAGTGGAGCTGATAAAATTATGCTCCTTTTATCTGATCTGAATGTAACAGTGAGGCCAGTTAACAGTGGAAACAACCTGCCTAGAAGAGAGGTAGATTTTTCATAGTTTAAGGTTTTAAAATCTAAGGCTGGTTGGCCTTGTGGGGCATGTTAGAGCTCAAGCAGAAGCTCTGGAATTGTGGCATGCTACAAATCAGGCTATATTATCACAATGTGATAATCTCCTGATCTTAAAATGTATGACTGAATAAATCTTATTGTGAAATAGTTATTTCAGTGTAGGATTTAGGAAGCTATGAATGATCTTAGTTGTATAACTGCATGTATTATTTAGAAGGGAGATTTTTAATTTCAAGTTTCATATAGCTGTTAATGTTTGGACATAATATAATCAGATGCATGTTAAACCAGACAGGGTAGCACATACCATTTTCTGCAGGACAAACTCCTGCCTTCCCACTGTTGCTGGGAAGCCCTGTGTGCAGAACTGAACCGTTGCTTCTGCTTTTTAAGGACTACTGTGCAAGGAATAGCTACAGTCTAGACAGTCAGCAAATGGAGCTTAAACACAGCCTTCTCTGAGATGAGACCCAGAAGGCAATGTGCCAATGACCATGAATCTGTTGCCAGTTTCAATGCCCCCACCATGTTTAAAGTGCACCTGCTGCCATACCACATGAAGGCAGTAGTAGCAGCCAAAGAGCAAAGCTTTCTGACCCGGAGTGGGAAGAAGATGCATCCATTTCTTTCCTACTTCTCTGCAGTCCTCTGAGTTAAAAGATCAGCATCTGGCTTCTGCTACTGACTCTGTTGGGTTGGAAAGCAGGTCCAGAGGGGAGCAGAGAAGGATGCTGTGTGCTAATTAAAAGCAGTGAAACCAGTCTGTTGAACTGGTTCGTTTGTTCCCCACTCCTGTCTGCCAGCCTGCTTCTTCCTATTCTTCTCTGCCAGTCAAAAGAAGAAGTAAGGGAACAAGACTGTTCTCACCATCCTGGCAGCATGGAGAGTTTAGTAACTCCAACTTCAAGCAAAGGAGAAAGCCCTATCAAGAGGATGAAAGGGATGGAGAGTAGCGTTTCCTGCAGAGTGCTACTATCTTTGCATACATACTCCTTCAGTTGCTTCCGGAGGCATTGGTTTGCTCTGAAGCTCTAGGCTGAATACATCTCTTATCTCTGAAGACTCAAGAACATGCAAAATACTTTGGAACTCGATTATGGATTATCAGGAGCGTTGTAAGGACTAAATTGAAGATGGCTTAAATCCTAGGAAGGAGGTTTCCAGACTTGTTCTTGCTGTACTGATGAGTGCTGTTTGATGGTGTTTGCTTCAGTTTTAAAATTACTTTAAGGAGAGAATGGTTTTTAGGTTTCTTATGAGCTAGAAGCCAAGGGCTGGTGGGGAGTTAGTAGTATATAATATATACAAAGATTATCTTGGTTCTAGGAATGGTGAATTACTACAGATGGCTGTTTTTCTGTACTGCGTCACCCATTCCTGTTCATGATAGTTGACAAAAGCAAAAACCTGGAAGTTGAGTTGGAATATTCAACACACAGAAAGTGTCAGTCTCTGATGAATGTGAACATTTGAATAACCCTTCCCACAAGCAAACCCAGAGCCAGTTTGACCAAAACTTGACTATGTGATTTCTCAGCTAGCTGCCTCACATTGTTGACCATGGACTGCACCACTGACTCTCCAGAGAAGAGCTATTGCAAATTCATTTAAAGTTAATTCTAGTGGAGCAGCTGCTTGGCAATTCAGATCTGGTTCTCCAGTGACCTTGGGGACAATCTTGAAGACAGATCGTACACTTCAAATTTAAGCAGCTGCTCAGGTAAAGAAAGAGCTGGAGGACTGGGCACCTTTTAAGAAATCATGCAACTTAATCGATTCAGTGTGATGGGGGCCATCCTAGGGCCAGACGCAGTATCAGCCCGCCCACCTGTATAGGGCAGTCCTCCCTGATTTGCTCACCACGCTATGATATATTAAAACTGGATGTAGAAATGCAGGACACTGCTTATTTAATGCCGCGGTGCCTAGGGCATTATACATGGCTCCAGCTTCCCTTTTAATGTGTCCCATGCCTTGCAGATGGCATCCAAATCGCTTCTAACTCCCCCAGCCCTATTGCTGGCCCACACTAGGCCACTGGTCCAAACTATCCACTGTTACTCCCCTAGCCCCATTGCTGGGCCATACTCAGCCTCTGGCATCTGGAGACTTACCTTGGTCACATGTCTCCTCACTGGAGCTTCCTGCTTCTCATTAGGCTTCTAGTCCATCTCACTCTACCTCTTTACTGGGGTCACTACTCCACCCCCTCCCTGGGGCTATGGGGGCCTACATCCCATGGGCCTCAGTTGTCTGTTGACATGCCTGGACCCCACTCTTGGCCTATGACCTGCTCAGGCCTCAGGTTTCCTAGTTTCATAGTTTCTAGGGTTGGAAGGGACC
>NW_017728886.1:15698842-15719565 GCF_001723895.1 Crocodylus porosus
CTAACCTTTGACCCAGGTGTGCCTCCCCTGGGGCCCGAGGGGGGGCCAGCAGGGAGATGGCTGGTCTGGTCCCTACTTAGGAAGACAGAGGCAAAGAAATCGTTAAACATGTTAGCTTTGTCGTCTGGTGTGACGACCAAATTTCCCAACACGTCCTGCAAGGGCCGCACGTTACCCGGGACCTTCTTTTTGCCCCTTATGTATTTAAAAAAGGACTTCTTATTGTCTTTAATCTGAGAAGCTAGTCCTAATTCCATCTTTGCTTTGGCCTTCCTAAGTGCCTCCCTACATCCCCGAGCGACTGCAGAATAGTCATCCCAGGTGATGACCCCTTCTTTCCATTGGGTATACACCTTCTTTTTAGCAAGGAGACATTCCCGGATGCTTTTGGTGAGCCATGGAGGCTTGTGTGCTCTCCTGCTCCCTTTGATCCTCATGTGAGGGAGGTGTTTTTCAGCACTCTCCCTCAGGCCTCAGATCCTTCTGGCACCTGCATTGTTGCCCAAGTCTTGCTCTAAAGACCTTGGACAACAGGCCCTCTGGGCCTCCATGTTGTTGCCCTGGCATTTTCCTTCCACAGGGTCGCACACAAGGCAGCCAGGGCTGAGGCTTTCCAGCACCACATTTTTGCTGTTTGCTACAGAGGCACTGGTGTGGCACTTCCTGAGGACTGCCCTGCCACTGGCAACCCCACCACACCATGCTTCCCAGCAGAGTGTAGTTTTTAAGACATTCCCTAGGACCAGCACAGGCCTACCTGCCCTGGTCCTTCTCCCTACTGAGCTACTCCTGGACACACTGTTGCAGCCTCCATCTCAACACTCGTTGTCAGTCCCTTGCCCAACTCGCTCGGGAGGTTTCAAGTCAAGGATGACTCCCATCCAGAGGCTGAGCTTCAGCCTCCTTCATAGCAGCCTGCATGTTGGCTGACTCCTACCCGTTTTTTGCCTGTGATGTCACCTCCTAAGAGGGGACATTCAGCCTCTTCTAGGCTCTGGCCCTGCCTCCAGGCCAGTCTGGTAGCTCTACACAGCTCTGGCCACAGCTTGTGGTAGGCTCGATTGCCCATCAGCCTTTCAGCCCTAGCCACCTTGCAGTGACCAGTTGAGGGGTCAGAAAATCAGCCTGGCAACGGCTGACCTTCCTGCTCCAGAGGGGTCCCCCTGGGTCCTACCATAATACCATCACCACAAGCTGGGCTGGCTTAGAGCCTCTGAGATCTTATGTGAGGCAGCCCTTCACTTAACTGGGCTCACTCGAGCCCCTGGCCTCACCCCTGCCAGTTCTAATGAGGGGCTTGCCTAGCCCCTGTGTAGGCCCACAGCTCTGAGCCCCTTTTGCAAGGCTGGCTTCACTCACTCTTCCCTAGGTCCAAAGCCTTTTCCTCAGGGCTTGGGACCCCCCCCATGTCCCTAAAAACCTCCACCCCCATAATTCCTACCCTAGACCTCCAGAATGTTCCTGGGAGAAGCACTACTCTAGCCAGGAAATTCTGCTCTGGCAGCGTCCCAGCATGGGCAATTGGTGCCTTGGGGGCGGGGCATGTGCCCTGCCGTGCCTTGGGGGCGGGGCATGTGCCCTGCCCTGCCCCCCAGTGACCAATCAATGACTGAAGGGGAGACCCCCATAGCTGATCTCACCGCAGGTGCTTTTTGAAGTGGCCATGGCCACTTTTGCTGGTGGCCCCGTTCCCCAGCTGGCACTCACGCACCACCTCAGAGCGCAGCTGCTTCACCTGGCAGCCCTGCTCCCCAGCCGGCACTTGCAAGGGGAGCGCTGGTGCTCCTGCCTGCCCCCCACCCACCCCTGTCGCCTAAGCAGTGACTACGGCCATCAGGGGTGCACTGGGGTTGCCACTGTGTCCCAGCAACCCCTGCTGGCTCTGCTCCTCAGGGCCTGTTCTTATGCTGCGGTTGTGCAGCCCTGCTCCAATCAGGCAGCCTGCTGGCTGTCATGTGACTGCCTGATCAGCTCTGCAGTCACCTGCAGGCTGCTTAGGCCCTTGAAGTGGCAAGCACCCACAGGTGTGGTGCCACATAACTCCCCCTTAAAATCCTTCCAGGGAGGTGGGGAGTGTCTCTCTGCTACTCCCCGTGCAGGCTCCTCTGCAGCCTGCACAAGCACTCCAAGTGGCAAGCACCCCGGTGGAGCTGCCAGTCAGGCTGTCTGCTAGCACCAGTCAACATAATGAAACCAATGTCAGTGGATTATACAGGAATGTTCATAATTGTATATTCACTCATGTTTTGGCCAGTCTGCCTATTGCTGGGTTTCCATTTTGTCCCTTGACCATTCCAGAGGCTGGGAAGGGATCTTGCTATCGGATGTCTCTACCTTAGTCCCTCCTTATTAAAATATTTTGCGTTATTTTTGCAATGAAATATGGTGGGTTCACATTCATGTTAGTTTATTTTAGACTTTTTAAGGCCCTTTTAAATGGTATAGAGTTTTTTTTTGATACTTGATTTTAAAAAGCACTATGCCATCAAAAGCCCTTCAAAACTTAGTGTTTTAAGAAGACAAATTTAGGAAATTACAGAGGTGCAAATTGGTGGCCTCTACAAGTTCCTTCAGGAACATCCTTATTAATGTTTTATATCGTTGTTAAATTGACCCATTTTGACTGTGTATGGTCAAATTTCTTGCTAAAGGGGCAAATCCTTCAAATTTAGAGAATTTCTAGCTTTCGTATCTTATTTCTAGGTGATGTTCCACCCAGCCTTCTTCTGGGGAACGTTTTCTCTCTGCTTTTTCAAGGGACCCATATGCTATAGATACAGAGACAGTAGCTTATTTGCCTATTTTCTTTCCAGTGAAGACAAATAATTGCTAGAGTTTAAAGTAACTTAGCTCTGTAAAAACGTGTGTAGCACAAGACTACAATAAAAAGTTAAATCACCTTGCTAGTTTCCTCCAGCCTCTTCTGGGTACATGGCAGACCAAGGGGTATTTCCCTGTGTTGGTTAAGTGCAAGTGGCCCAGGGGGTTCCCCTTCAGGGTGAACTTCTCAGATACATGGAGCGAAATCTTATAATGGGGAAATACTTCAGTCCTGGTAGGAAGTGCATCTCTGAATCCCAGGGTGGTATGAAGTGTTCAGGAGGAAAAGCTCTGTCAGCAGTTCTACAAATTAGTGTCAGAATAACACCATATATTTTTCCTTAAGCATTATAAGCTAGTTTCCAAGCTAACTTTTCAGATACTAATAGCACATGGCAGAACTAATAAGTAGTCCAATATCTTAAATCCTGTGGTAACTCATTATATAGTATGAATTAATGCTGCTAATCCAGCGGAATAGCTGGCAGGCATCCAGGAACAAATTCACTGCTGTCACAAATGGAAGCATTCGGACAAGTACAAAGGTTGTTTGCTTATGCAGAAGTGAACTTGTTTCTCGAATCTTATGGTTCTTCTGACCTCATAGAGAAAGTTAAATGCTGTAATTCCAATGCAGGTGAAACTCCCAATGTTTTAGATAGGTATCCAGGTTGTAGCCGTATTGGCCTAGAGGAAAAAGCAATCTGGGTTCATGGTAGGGGTGATGTCTTTTATTAGACCAACAAGATTTTTGCAAAACATTTTGTTTAATTCATGTTTTACGGAGGAATTCAGTTTGTTGGAGGACACAGTTATGACACCATGGTGAATATTTAGCCCTTAAATAATTCCTTACTACATAGATTTCAAAGCATGTAAAGATGGGGAAGAACCACTATGGACATTGCATGGAAGGAGGAACAGGCACTAAGTTAACCTGCCCAAGTTCATATGGGCGGTTACTGATAGAATTGGGAACAGAATCCGTTTCGAGCCTCCGAGGTCGGCGCTGTCCTCAACTGAGAACTTGAGAGATGCTGTAGAAAACTATTAACTTTGGTTCTGCCATGTCTTCTGACCAAGTATTGCTGAGCTTAAGAGCATGTCCTGTTTTTTAAAGCCTTGTATGACTCGTCTTTGAGGATACAGTATCGATTATTGAGATCTAATTTTTTTTCTGGCTTAATTTCAGATTTAAATTCTGAGCAGAGTTTTTCTTCTTTTTTGGTTTTGCATGGCTGATTTTTACAATACAAAGCCTACTGGCATGTTCCATTTTCCTCAAAGTTTGTAAGAGATGGAATGGATATGTTATCTGGCTTTCATTTGTGCCTGGTGGTTAATGCATGGGACAGTTTGCTAAGGGGATTGCATGCGCTTTAGAAAAACTAAGGGGAATGGATATGAGGTGCGGAGGCAGTAGCTTAATTGCCTATTTTCTTTCCAGTGAAGATAAATAATTGCTAGCGTTTAAAGTAGCTTAGCTTTGTAAAAATGTGTGTAGCATAAGACTTCAATAAAAAGTTAAATCGCCTTTGCTAGTTGAGCATGAGCAAGCTTATGTTCTATTTATGTTCTATTCATGTTCTATTATGTTATTTAAGAACAAAATGGACACCATTAAATGTCAATATTTAGCTGCTTTATTTACTCAGGAATCATAATATGCCTTATCCTTAGAATGGGCATACAAACTGTAAATACTGTGGTAACTTCAACTACTGTAAGCAGTATTTAAATGGCACTTACTTGCTGTATATGTTATGGACTTATTTATTACTTCCATTTTTATAAGCTGTTTTGATGCTCTCCTTGAATGGCTTTGAGGTGCTTGGGAAGGTTCAAGACATCCAAAACTTCAAAGATGTCTCATTTCCCCCCACCCCACCCCATTTGGAGAACACATTCATTTTTATAAAGGAAAAGTCAGTTTAATATTATGAATAGTGTTTTACAAGCCATGTCTCCTCAGGATACAAAGAAGGCAGCAAGAGGAGGAAGCAGAAGCAGAGAGATGAGCAGAAGAAGAAGAAGTCAACCAAAGGGAATTTTTAAAACGGACTCCTCCGATACTCTCATACCTTTATAATGATGGCAACATATTCTTTTTTTGAGCACACATTTGTGAATACATTTTGTTTGTGCACACTTTGTGAAGATGTCTCATGTTTTAAACTATACTAAAATTGCACTATGTTACTTTTCATCATCACAGGATGGCTTTCTTGCTAGTCGGGTTAAAGACTTCAAAGTAGGCTGATATGGTTAGAAGTGCATTTTATTTGAAGATTGGGAAAATGTTACAGAATCTCTTACCTCTACCTTCCTTGGGGCTAAAACTACTGTAGTAGTCTAGTGTGTTCTTCTAGGATTTAAGGGGTTGTAACAATGTCTGTTTATGTTCTAGAATAATCGGGCATGTTGAAATAAGAGGTTAAACCTTGCTTCTATTCCCCTTTGATTTCACTGGGAGTAGGATATTGAAACTCTTGGATATAGCAGTTTATGTAAACTTATAATTCCCTTCTGCGCTCTTTCTTTTTTCCAAACTTGGGAAGAAAATGTTTGTTCCTAATGCCATAATGAGGTAATCTAGATTGTATCATGAAGGAGTAACTTTCTTTCATTTTTAAGAAAGTCTGTAAGATTCTGGTCTCCTGTGCGCATTCATACAGATTCATCATAGACTCCCTATGAATCATTTGGTGAAATCATTCCTTGTGTTTTTATCTTTTTATAGCCTAGAGACAAATGATCTAAATGCTACTTTGAAATTTGGGCAGTTTCTGCTGAGTGGATTATAGATCATGACTTTGTTTCAATATCCATAGAAGATTCTGCTAAGACTTTTTTTTTTTTTTTTTCTGCAGAGCATTTACATATAGGATGTCACTTCTACGTGAGGAAAGTATACTTACACCAGTTTTATTTCAGGACACATTTTTTAGCTTGGAAAAAAAGTGTCTTTACTTTAAAAGAAATATTTTTGAGTCTGGCAAGATTACTTCCTTGCTTCCCATAATAGCTTAATTTGCATGATAAATTGCTTCTCTTAACCTCTTAATTGGTATTGATTATTAAATAGAATCTCTCTATCCCTGTAACTACTTCCTGCATGTTCCTTGTCGGTATGTTGCTTTTTCTCTTTAACCTACATATAGGAATAATTGGCTGTTTTGTTTTTGTTCTTTTGTTTTTCCTTTTGCCAACATGTTGATATAACAGGACTTAAACCTGGCAATGTTGGAAACCCAAGTTTCCTGGAGAATTTCACTCATCTTTTAAATGCAAAAATGTAGCAATGAACACAATGACATGAAGAAGCTAAACCGAAAAATAAAACTTGCTGTTGTAGAATACTCTGAGAATTGTGGTGTCTACAGTATTTGGATTGGTTTAGTTTCTAATGCTTACTCTATGAAAATGTAACCTTACGCAAGCATAACATTATGCAACGTATGTTAAGGTATTTAAATGATGGTTTATCTCAAATAAAACCCAGTATTTTTTCTGTCATTCAAGTACTATTTAATTGCGCAGTGTTGTTAATTAAAAATAAAGAGAGTTCTCCTGTATACTTTTGTCATTTTTTGACTGTAAAATGGACTGGTTGCCTGCATCAGCTGTTCCTGCCTAAATTGGACTAAAGCAAATGCAGGTTCTGCGTTCATAATACATTCACAAATACTTTTAATTATTCTTTTAGCTAAGTAAATTAATCAGAAAATGTGGCTCCTTGTACAAGCAAACTGTAAAGGTGATTGACATTTTTGAAGGTACCAGATTTCTTGAAAAACCAGTGCCTGTGCATAGAAGCAAGAAGCTTTTGAATTCAATCCTAAACATTGTTTAGAGAAACGAAGCTGTTTTGCAGTGGTTGAACCTGGCATGTCTTAAATTAGATTTTTGTGTCGTAACTTCAGGTGCATAATCATGCAAAGCATGGTCTAAACAGGCTATAAAACTGTCCCAATCCATGCTGGCCATTTTACAATAGCAAACTAGAACTAGTGAGTAATATAGGGGCACTTTTTTTGATCTGTCCTCCAGTCAGACTAAACTTACTCATTTCTTAGATACCAGTTCAAGTTAATTTGTATTCTAAACTGAGCCAAGCATCATTGTAGTGTCTGAATATTTTCACTTCTGCCTCAATATTAGCTTGCATCAGAGATGCTGCTGCTTAGTTGGCTAAGGTTACTTTGCTCTTTGTTTTATAATCTGCATGGAAGCATCACACGTTGTGGGTTTCTGCCCTGTATTCCCTTCCTATTGGTATCCTGGAATTTATGGAAGTCTACACCATGAAGGGTGAATTTACAGGTATCCCATCTCTTACATATACTATGGTTTCAGTTTGCCAGGAGTATAAACTTCCATGTTACCATTTTTACCACTTGAACTAATTAATATTCCTTTTTTTAAATAAAGGTCATTCTTGCTTAACCCCTTTCAGGATGGAATTGTGGAACATTTCTGGGAAACATTTCTCTCCATTGAATCCACATTTCTGTCATGACTTTAATACTGTAGTAATTACTGCCTAGTTGCATGTATGATCCTGCTGAGTGGAGTGGAATGATCACCCATATTAAATAAAAATGAATGAAAAGGCAACAAGTGCAGAAGAGGGCTTAGGTCGGTGATGGATTCTTCATCCAATCTTAGAAAAGGACCGTAAAGGAGCTCAGACAATGGATATAAAGAAGGCTAGGAGAAGGTATGTCATTTAGCTTTATTTATAAATTAGGGAAGCAAACACTAGCAGAGTTATTCAACTAAAGGCAATACTGGTACCACAACAATGTGTTGCTTCATAAAGTTAGGCTGGAAGTTGGAAAGTTTCTATCAGAAGAATGAAGGTCTGGAATGCCTTCCCACTAAGAGGAGTATGGGTCAGAAACCAACCGAGTGTTCTCATGGCAGTGTGGTTGGTTACTGGAAGGGATTATATTAAGTGGTTGCTTCCAATGCCCTAGAACTGTCACTACACGGCCTTCATGGCAAGCCCTAGAGCATTGCTGAGGGGCAAATCCTGTCTTCTGGTGCCCAAAAATGTAGCTGGTGTCCAGAGCTTGTTTTTAGGCTCTCTGCTTTGGTGTGACCTCAAGGCTTGGAGCCAAGCCAAGCCATGCAGTCTGTTTTTGAGGCTCTGGTGCTGGTGGCAGGATGTGCTGCTTATTGCTCCTGGGCTATCCTGGGGCAGGCATAGTAACCCAGGAGGCATCTTCCAGGACTTTTCTGTTTTGGTTCTCTCCCTTTTGTTAAAGGGAGGCCACTTTAAAGTCTCCTGATTCACAGCCATTGCCTTTTCTTTCCATACTGCAGACTTTCCTCTTTGTGGATTTCTTTCATCTAGAATTTAACTTTCCAAGTCTTGCCCAATTGAGTTTTCCTTCAATTTTCAATTTTTCTTTTTTGGGAAAATGTGTACCGAATGTGGTGTTCACCCTCAGTAGGAGTTGCCACCTCCTTCCTCTGCAGCTGCATTCTGGTCTGAGCGTGTGTCTTGGCACACCTGGGTTCCACTATTTTGGGCTGGCCAAAATTAGCTCATCTCCACAATGCCTCAGAAGAATAAGGGTAGTCGTACTTCTCACGGCCTTGGGGCAAACCCTACAGATGTAGAGAGCTTTTATAATATTACTGCTTCCACCACTGCACAGAGTCACGACTGTTCTTTTGTTTGAAGTGAGATATATACACTTCGCTTTCAACTAAAGACTACTGGTAAATCACCTTCTTGGATCTGATTATAGCCATGCTTGAAGTCTGGCCTAATAGCTGGGCAGAAAACATGTTGCAGTCTGAATAAGTGCAAAATGGTAACGCTGCAGCTAAACTACGGGGTGGTTTAATTCAATACCTGTGTAAAATTGGTTATAGATGACCTGAGTGCCAGGTGGAAACTTATGGTGAATACAATAGAAGAAACTCACTGCAACCACTGCAGCCCTTTGAAAACCTCCACCAGCTGGGGTGGAGTTGGGTTGAGGGAGGATACATTTCTCAAATTAACTTCCAGTGTTCGGTGATCAGTGGCTGCTGTCTGTAGCTCAGCACTGAGCTCTGTTTGAAGTGGCTCAGCAGTCACAGACTTGTGCTGAAGTTCAAAGTCAAAAGTATTTTGTCACCTTTAAAACCCCTGCAGAGGCTTTCCTCTTGCAGGAAGTGTTTGACCTTTTACACAAATTTAGCATGTACTGTGTGTGTCTGTAGAAATGCCACTTGCACTTCTTTTCATCTGAAAGACCGTCTTTGGGGAATAATCAAATGCCTGGAAAGCATACAACAAACCTGTTCCAACTGGTTGCACACCTTACTGGTTGAAACGGGATTGTTTTACAAGCTGTCTTAAATCCATCTCTTCTGAGACTCACCTGCCTTCCAGCATGGATTTTAGGATACCTAGTGGTTAGACTTGCATTATTTATTTCAGTGTTTTACTGTCCCTCAATATCTTTTTGCATGTCTAATGCCATAGTCATTCCCCAGTATGATGCTGTTTCTATCTGTTCCATTGCTGCATTTCAAATCTTGGTTCCTTTCCTTTGTTCCACATGCAACTTCTATCTCCCCTTTCCACTCCTCCTTATTTCCTGCCACTTACCCTGTATGGAGGGAAAATGGGCCCTGCCCATTTCTGCTCTTGGGGCAGGAAAAAACAATGTACAGGATTGGATCATTCTAGCTATCTCATTACTAACAAGGTGAGAGAGAGATGATTGTGTGATGGTCTAAGCTTCTCACTGCTTTAATGGCAGAGCTCGAGTCTCGCTCTTATTCCAGTGCCCTGAGGATTGCAGTATGCTTCCTGGCTATGTAATTTTTGGGATCACTGTTGAAAGTTTCCTTTCCTTACCTTAGCTTTGTATTTGACTGCCTTACAAACAGGCACCCAAATTGGAAAGTGTAGTAAATGCAGTTGTCCTGTGTGAACCTTTTTTTTTTTCTTACCTGATCTAGCCTTTGCTCCATGGCATGTCTGTTTTGTTTGTAAATAGCAAATGTGTAAGGTACCCCCTGGTCCTCAGTTTCTTTTATGATGGGCTCTACACTTAATATTGACAGCCTAAAAGTATTTGTAAATTGCCTTGAGTGGAACTTGGCTAATCACAAGACTTCCTGTTCTCACTGATGATCCTTGCGTAGAGTTCCCTACCCGTTATGCTCATCCCAAACTGCCTCTTACATCTTTCTGGCTGCCAAGAGCTTCAGCCGTCCTAAGCAGCTACCAACCTTTGACCCATTCCACTTCCTTCAAGCTAACTTCTATGCTGGGGGTGCAGCCAGTCTGTACAAAAATTGGACTGTGCCCAAAACTGAAAATGTGGCTAAAATAAAACAAACACATCTGTGGGCTCCTATTCTGAGTGTGTTTATTCTATTCAGTTCAAAAACAGCCTTAATCCTTAAATGAAGATAATGCTGACGTTTCAGGCTGCCATAGCAATGGAAATGAGGACCTTGCTACATAGTCTAGGGCAGGGGTGGGCAATTATTTCAGCTGGAAGGCCACTTAATGACTCTTGGTGAGCTGTCTAGGGCTGCAAGGGTAGTCCGCCCCCCACCCCCAATTGCCATCTTTGGACTGGAAGTCCTACTAACCCCTGACTTTTGCCACTGGAGGTCCCTTCCCCCTGCCCTTGGAAGTTCTCCTTTTGGGAGGGGGGTTTGCCATCTTAGAACTTGGAAAAAAACCAATCGTATAGTAGGTGTTTGATTTTTAGTATAAATATTCAGTTTTATTTCTTTTAAAAATTGTCCTGATTTACATGCATTTGCATAGAAGTGATTTCGTAATAGCTCAAAATAAATCTTTCTTTTGTATATTGCATGTGGGGGGTGTGGCTGGGGGGGGGGGGTTGTGAAAGAGTGTGGAGTCCGGAGGGGTTTGTAAAGGGGTGTGTGGGGCTGTGGGAAGCCTTTGCGTGGGTGTAGGAGTGTGGGTTGGGTTTGGGCCCGTCCACTCCACCCCCCCTCCATGGTACACAGCCTGTGCCACTGGTGACAGCAGCAGCCCTCAGGGTGTCATGCCCATGACAGGCAGAGTCTCCTGGTGGTGCGGAGCTACAGCTGAGTCCTGAAAGCTGCATGTGGCAGTATAGAGCCTGCCTGGGCCAGGCCACTGGCACCCACCCTCACCTCAAACCAAGCTGGCCCCATGCCAGCATGTGGGTCTTCCGGCACTCCAGCAGAAAGCTGCACTTGGTGGCCTGGCCTGATGGTGCATGGCTCCTGGTACATGCACCATTGCACTGGCCAGGCTTCATGCTCTGACGTGCGATTTCTGGTGTTATAGCCAGGAGTGCATGCCAGCAGCCCAACCAGACAGGCTCTGTGCCAGCATGTGGGGCTGTCAGCAGTGCGGCTGGGAGTTTGCATCACTGAGCTGGGCCAGACTGGATCCATGCCTCTACATTCAGCTCCCCACTGGAGTGCTGGAAGCCCCATGTGGAGGCACAAATCTGGCCTTACCTGGCCTGTTGGTGCACAGCTCCTGCCTGCAGTGCCAGGAGTCCCACATGCTGGCACAGAGCCAGACCGATTTATTTTGAAGGTGTGTGCCAATGGGCTGGGCCAAGCCAACTCTGTGTCATGTGCAGCTCCTGGGACTCGGCCACAGCCGCGCACTACTGGGGTGCTCTGCCTGCTGCAGGCCGTGAGCGCCCCAAGAGCCCAGCCGCCTGCTGCTGCGGCTGGCAGCAGGGGCTGTGTGCCATGGGGAGGGTGGGTGGGGCCACTCCACAAACATCACAGTCACCCACACATACTGTGCATCGACAAATACTCCCAACACCCACCCACATACGCGCCAGTGGGCTGGGTGAGTTTTGTGCCACCGTGTGCAGCTTCAGTGCTGCAGGCAGGAGCTCCCCTCCCTGCTCACCAGCTGTCTAGTCGCATGCCATTATGCTCCGTACCTCCACGTGGGGCTCCCAGCTGGAGTACCAGGAGCCCGACGGAAGTGGAGGTACTGTGGCTGCCTGGTCCCAAGGCATGCAACTTCTGAAAGCCCGCCTCCCACTGGCTTTCAGAGGGGCACCCGCAGTTTGGTAATTGTTTTTTAGGGGGGGGGCCTCGTGGGCCAGATAGAATGGCCTGGCAGGCTGTATTTTGCCCGCCCCAGTCTAAGGGGAGTATGTAGGACTAGTGTAAGCTGTCCTCTACATGGTACTTTTCAACAAGGTGTAGACCTTTAATTTAGCAGTTCTTGATAAGCAGCTAGTTTTTATCAGATGTTTGGTGCAGTTCAAAATAGTTAAGACATAGGTCTCTGAGTATGGGAGGAAGGACTGGGTTCAGATCAGTCTGGATAGGCTCTGCATAAATACTTTTCCCTTTAACAGGATACTTGGCTAGGTGGACCAGAGCTCTGACCCAGGATGGCACTTGTATACGTACTCTGCCAGAATTTGGAGGGTTGCACGTGTGTGTAAAGGAGATTATTTGTACATGTGTATATGACTTGTAACGCGTACCAGCCTGTAAGAGAGCCCTGACTAGACAGCAGTGCTCTGAATCTTTTGTTGCCTTAAACAAAACACATGCCCATTTCTACAAGAACAATGGCATGAATCCCTATGGCATGAATCCCTCATGCCCCATTTTGATTAACCTTCACACTTTAGTTACAGCATCAGCCACTTTTGAAGTTGTGCTGGGTTGAAGTTTAAGGTAGCATAGTATTGACTATTACTGCAAGTTTTGTTGAAAGTCATGTGTGGGGGAGATGTCGCTTCTGCTCCTAGGGGCATGGTTACATGAGTCTCAAATTTATTGAATTAAAACTTAAGTGGAGTGTGGAGTCTGGTTTTAAATAATCTAATGAGCGCTGAGGGTCTTGACACCTATTTCTTGAATGCTTTAAGGTTGGCATTGCTGGCAGCATACCAAAATGTATTGCATAGTTAAATTTATAGCTCCATTCATGGTCAGCTCACATAGCTCAGAGAGGGTGGAAATCACAGTGCAGTAGAGGACTATCAGGGATCTGGTAATCACTGGGCTCATCTACACATGCTATTAGCATGAGGCAATGAACTCCAGAACTTATTGCACCAGAGTTTATAGTTTCTGGGAGTGCTGTTTGAACTGCAGCATGTTGAGCCAGGTTGGAGCAGCCCTGGCTGGCAGGGCCTGTCAGTCCCAGGGGTCAGCCTGTCAGTCTGGGGCTGCTACAACCCAGCTCCATGTGCGGCAGAGGGGCTGGCTCAGGCACAAGGGTGCTTCAGTGCAGGGCTAGCTGGCAGGAAGCCTCCGCGCTGAAGCATCCTTCTGCCCCAGCCATCTGGGTCAGCATCTACATGTGTTGCTGCACATAAAAAAAAACAACCCCCCCCCCCCCCAAACTCTGAAGTAGGATAGTACTAGTATTTTCAAATACGAACCTGCTGCAGAGTTTAGTAGTTTACTGTGGCTTAATAGGGCTACATGTGTAGACACTGAGACATTTCCTGTACAGCTAATTAGGCAACTAATTCACTGTAAAGGTCTTATGTAGATGCTCCAAAATGTGCAAATACCTGGATCTGGCTGTGAGCCAGGTATAGAGATCAGGAAATCTGGCAGTAAAAGCAAGCTTACTGGAGTCTTGTATTGTCCATGTTAGCTGTTGGCAAGTCCAGCGCCAAACCAGGAATGTTACCAGCACCAAACCATTCCTTGTCATTGCAAGCTATTTGTGCCATTTTGGTACGCTTGTTGCATAGTATTCATCACTCCAATAGCTGACATTTAAGAGGCTGTCCAAGTGACTGCAAGCAACGTTTTTTAACAGCACACAAATATTACATATCAATTTAGGATGGGAAAAGCAGACTGCTGTGTCTAACTGAAATAGTAAGGCTCAGGAGAAAAAGAATGAAGCTACAAAATGGAGCCTAGACTCTTGTGGTGCCCTGGGTTCTGCAAAGACTATGTACGAAAGGACACCCCATGGCTCCCCTACTCCCCAAACTTGCTTGTAGGATGTTTCTTGTGGAAGGATTCAGAGTCGATCTGACTCACCGTTTCCTTGTGCGTCTAATGGACCTTAAATATCTCTCATCCAAATCATGATCCGGCATCTCCTTGTTTACCTTGAGAGCTGACACAGATGCAGGAGACACTTAGCAACGTCTGCTAGTCGGCCTTCCACTGCTGTCCACATTTCTGCTGAGCTAAGGCCAGTGTCATCTTTTCAAGGAATATCAAAGCAACCCAGCTTCTTTTATCAGGTGCACACATGGCTGTTGGTAACTCCTAGTTACTTTTTAGACTTTGCTGTTCCTTGCTTCACTAGTTTGAGAGTTTTTGATTGAAGGGGAGGTTTTGTGTTTGCTATTACCTTGCTGATTTATCAATATGGCCAGCTTAGCCTGGCAGCTCCTGAACAGCCTGTGGTTGGAGTAGCAATACGGCAGAGCTAGTCTCTTAGCCTAGGGACAGACATTACACACAAAACAGTTTAAGTGATCAGAAACTCGTTTAAACCTGTAACTGAACAGATGTTCGGTGCCAGTTTGAACTTGGCTGAAATAGGTTTGAGATAAACCTGGTTGAATATAGTATCCAACTTAACTGAATTGGCCTAAACCAGTTTATGCAATGTCTGTCCCAGACCCCTTGCTGGTTTAAGATAAACCACCCCCAGCATCTTGTCATGCTCTCTGGGACGGATGGGGCTCTCTGCTCCACAGCAGGGCTGGCCCCTCCTCTCTCATCCCTGGCTGCAGCTCGGCAGAGACTTGCAGGCACAGCATGTGGAGCTAATCAACAGGTAGCTTAATGTCCTTCCCTGGAAGAGCATGGAGCTCCCCCCACTCACTGCTAAGATGGAATTCCTCCCCTCCCCTCTGCTTTGCTGAGAGGTGTTTGCTATTAGCTAGCAGACTACGTGCTGTGCTGAATCAACAGGTAGCTGGTAATGTCCCTCTGCTTTCTTAATGGGGGTGATAATATTATTAATTCCCTGCTTGGATAATCAGAGCATCTTGCCAGGGCCTGGCCACCATCCACCCGCCTCAGCTCAGTGCTGTGCAAGGGAAGAAGGGCTGCTCTAGCACCCCAGAGCTGCTAGCCTGAGCCACTGCAGGCATGTGCCTGCATGTCTGAGATGTCTGTGCTGTTACAAAGTGATGTAACGTAGCCAGGTTAGACTAACCTGCAAAGATTGAATCAATTCAAGCTTAGGCTTTCTGAATGTCTGTCCCTAGCCTTAGAAATGAGAAGAATCTTCAAGAGGGAAAGGGATGTACCCTAGCCCTGAATCTGACATCCATTCTTGAATCACAGAATCAAGCTTGACAAGCTTGGTTTTGATTTTGCTTACAAAATGATTTCAGGGTTCAGCGAAGTTCAGCGGATATTTGACTCTGACGTGATTCATCTCTATCTCTAGTTCATCCATGGTTTTGGCTAATGGGGCTTCAATTCTGGTGTAGGCTGATGCCGCAGGGTTCTTTTTATAATGCATGTTCTATTGTAAATACTGTTTTACAATATGTAGGATGGTGAAATTGAGCACCTGGGATGAAGTTTTATTGATTTTTACCTAAACCCAAGCTCTGTCTCTCTAAATGATCTCAAGATTGTTCATTTTTAAATCAGCAAAATGATGTTCTTAAAACAATGGCTCCCTTGAACAGGACTATTTAGGAAAGTATTATTCAGCTGGAGTAGAATGTGCCTGTCATGTTGCATTAAAGGGTGGGATGGGATAGAACATGATGCTAATGAGTCATTTGGTATCATGTTTTATTATGGTGCATCAGCTGAGAAAGTCGAATAAATGCCAGTATTTCTGCCAACTGGAGTTAGGCACCAAATGCTGGTTTATGTGAAGATTACTTGGTATTTCCTATGTTGTTGAGAGAATCTCTTTGTTTTCTGCTTAAGCAATCTTTTGAATAAGCTGTGAGCAAGGTTCTGCCACGTATCCTTTTCCCAGATGTGTAAGTCTAAAGCAGAGGTGGGCAAAATCTGGCCCGTGGGCCAGATTGGACCCATGGCGGACTCCGTTTCCCAGCAGTCCCTGCCCATATGGCTGCAGCTGGTTTCCATGGAGATCCCAGGAGCCATGGGACCATAACATGTGGCCAGGGTTTCCATGGAGACCAGCCCCAGCAGCGCTGGTGGGGGGTCTGCTCCGGGAGTGGGATCTTGCAGTGGTGACAGTGTGGTCTGGGGCCAGGGCAGGGCTATGATCTGCTGCCCTCATGCCTCAGGCAGGGGCATGCAGGAAGTAGATTGTGGCTCTGCCTCGGCTCTGGACCATGCTGTCACCACTTCAAAATCCCAGCCCTGGCCCCAGAGCAGCTCCTCCCCCTGCCAGCACTGCTGGGGCTGGTCTCCATGGAAACCCTGGCTCCGCACTGTCATGGTGCCACGGCTCTTGAGGTCTCCGTTGGAACTGGCCACAGTGATGCAGGCAGGGGATGCTGGGAAATGGAGTCCAGCCATCAGCGTGATCTGCCATTTTGCCCATCTCTGGTCTAGGGTGACTAGCCAGCAAGAATTCATCTTTCCTTGGATGCAAGTTAAAACTGTGTCCATTTGCAGTTGGTAAGATTACCTCAGTTTTATTGCCAGTGGAAGTGGCAGAAAGCAATCCTGCTATAGTATAGATTAAAACGAGCAGAATTTGTCCCTAAGAAAAAATGCACATTTTTACTGTTCTGTTCCAAATGTCATGTCCCACACACAACTCCACACATGCATGTCTTTCTGTGTGCCTAAATTTTTAAAGACCTTTGAAATATTTGGTTAAATTCATGGCATCAAGGAGCTACACAAAAATTGAAGCTGGGCCAGTATCTTGTGTTCTGGTTCAGAAAGCAATAGGAGCTCAGGCAAAAGAACAACTTCGTAAGTATGTTTTGCATTTTATTGCTGCTGGCTGTAGTGCTCAGAGGGACGGCGGTGAAAAAGAAGGATGCAGGCACACTGTTGTATTGAATATATGGGGATATATGTCAGATATTAAACTGATGATTTAGGAAGGTGGTGAAATTCAGCCGACAGGTCCTTGTTTACCGTCTTTATTATTCTGAATGGTGGGTGAATGCTGTAAAGGAATCAGAAACGCCTCAAGATGGATGAAATGCAGGTACCTGTAATGTGAGCTTCTCCTTCCTCAACACTATCACTAACCTTACAGGAGATTTTCTTCCCTTCCCTGCTTAAACTTTACAGCTGAGCTTCTTGAAGCAGGAACTGCCAGTTGAGCCAAATGCTCCAGCGTCAATACATAAAGATCAGGATGGGACCTTGTAGGTGGCTTTCATGCTATAGTTTCAACTTCCCTCCTCAAAAATGAAAAGTTTAGTCCATTAACTCTTTGTAGCCCTGTGGAAGAAGAGGGTTTACAGCAAGGTATACATCCCTGTGCAAGCTACTAAGAGGAGGCTGAATAATGGAAATGTTGACATTGTATACATTGTTGCTTAATTCCTTTTGCTTTTGGCTCTTGCTTTTACAGGTTTTTCCACTGATCGATAGCATTAATCCCACCCAGTGAACAAACTTGATTCTGCTTTTATGTTACAAAAATTTCTGTTGCTTTAATTGGAGCCTTTTACCCATTGACACTGTTTGGTAGAAAACGATGAACCTTCCTATTTTTCAGAAAGTAAACCTGATTGATGAGAGCCATGATCAGTGGTCATCTCTGTCTCAGTCACAGTACAGGCTTCCCTGAAACGAGGGGTTTACCTTTGAAGATAGAGACATGGTTGTTGAGCACAGTAGAAAAATAACATTTTTGTATCGTGGATGGTTTTGATTAACCAGTTTTTAAATGATTGAAATAAAAACATACACCTGTAGAGTTAAGGGCTTGGTCCTGAATGGAGTGTGGTTAGTTCTGTGGTGAAGCAAAGTGCAAGAAGGAGAGCACAAGACACAATTGTTTGATATAAAGGCAGGAGACTCTGAACAGCTATGAGACTTCTCTAACGGCCGGAGTTAAGCCTGAGGTGTGGGAGATGTGTCCACGTGCTTGTAAATTAAACTGCCTGAATTGGTATGGATCTTCCCAATTCTTGGGGTAGAAGTTGTAGCAGGAATGACATCCTTTCCGAGAGATTACAGACCAGTGTCTGCCAGATGTGAAGATAAAGGACCCCATGAGTTTTGTGTGAGAACGAAATTCCAGTCCTGTGGCAGGAAGGGGTCATGCCCATTGGTGAACAAAGAAAGGCAGTTCCTCAAATCTATCTGCTTGCAGCACCCACTGCACAAGCCACTTCTCTAAAACTTGTGGGTGCTTACACACGAGTGCAGAGGCTGCTCCAATGTGCTGCAAATCCAGCGTGTTGGAGCAGACTTTATCACTTGACTTGGCTGGAGCATGGCAATTGCTGCGCTCCAGCAGCCTCCGGTATCTCGTGTATCAGTGGCCCCGCACTTAAAAATGGCAACAGGGTCACTTGAACTGAAGCTCATCAAATGAGCTTTAGTTTAAGCGCACCCACTGAGATATGTTAAGTATGGAGAAGGCTGATGCAAAAGACACGGTAGTGCTTTACTTAGAGCAGCTCTCGGAGCTGCTCTAATTAAAGCGCGTGTCCCCAGAGTACCTCTAAAAGCTGCTGTAAATCAGCATAACTCCCTTGGCATCAGTGGAGTATTGCTAATTCACACCAGCTATGGGTTTGGTCCACAAGCTTTTAAAATCCCTGGTGAGAGGATGTAGGTGCCAGAAATCTGAATTTTTCCAATCAAAAAACAAAAAACCAAAGCTGAGGCATTGCTAACTCTTTCTATTTTTATCTTAAAGCTGTTGTGAGTGATTTTTGATGAGATTCCCAGCTTTCATTTGAAGCAAATTTCTAGCCCTCCTGGTTAAAGTCAAAAGTTAAAACACATGAATTGTAACAATTTAAAACCCAGTGGGCAAATAAAACTGTGAAGTGTCATGTCATCTATCCACTAATTTTATAATGCTTTGATCTCTGACTTATGACTTTTTGCATGCTCAGAGTAGAAAATCCTGGAGCCCATATATTATATACTGTACGCTGTAGGGTTGAGGGCTAACTTAATACAATGATTTCAATGAAAGTTAAAAAAAAATGACAGGGCTGAAAGGGCACTGTTTGGGTCTGCCCTTGAGAAGTCTCTCACAGATCTTCCCTGGCCTGTGGAATAATGCTCAGATTTGGCCCTGAATACTGCTGAGGTCAATACTGCTGAATCATTGTCCTAGGACTCTGGTGATATGAATTCTTTTTCCAGCTCTGTCAAGGTCCTCCTGATGACCTTGGGGTAGGTCAGTTCACCTGTAAAATGGGGACAATGATATCTTGACTCCTTTTGCAAAGAGCTTTGGGATGTATCTCTGTTATTTTGCAGCTACTTTCCCAGAGCTCCTCAATCCATTTTTGAATTCTCAACACTCCTATGAGGAGGATAGTGTTGTCTTCCCCCACTTCATGGATAAGAAACCGAGGCCTAAAGAATGGCCAGAATCAGGCTGGAGGTCTATGACTGATCAGGGAATTAAATCTAGTTCTTCTCTGCAGAACTGAGCAAATAGTTTGGGGCCTGTCCCTTCTACCCAAAATGGGGTTGGCTGAAATTTGCACATTTGGCCAAATTTGGCAAAAAGCTTTGACCAAAACAAAAAGGAAATGTCAGAATGGTTCATTATTTGGTTGCAAAATAAAAGGGTTTGATTTTTGTGAATGGCATCCCCCATCACAGGGGGACTTGGGTTGAAATGGAGAAGATAGTACTGGTGCTATGAGTAGGCTTCTTGAATGCTGCCCACCTGGGTATGACCGGAAACTGCAACAGCCTGGAGGGCTTGGTGGCAATGTGGTGGGGCTACTTGTGGTGGGGTAACTCCTATAAATAAGGGTCTACTAAAGCTGAGATGGCTCCTGAGCATACCATTTGAAAGTGTGCCTGGGAGCAATTAAATCCAGAGCAATCATGTCTGGAGTTTATTCCTGTGCAGCACATGGAGCCCAGTCGGAGCAGCCCTGAGAGTCAGCCTGCTGTGTAGGGCTGCTCTGACCAGGCTCAATGTGCTGCGGAGAGGCTGGCTGGGGCATGAGGATACTTCAGCATAGGACTAGCCAGCAGGCAGTCCCCACACTGAAGCACTGTCATGCCCCAGCCAACCAGCTCAGTGTTGACATGTGCACTGCTGCATGTGAAAAAACTCCACAGCAGGGTAGTACTTGTATTTATGCTGAGACATTTACTGTGGAGCTAATCAGTTAGATCTGCAGTAGATGTCTTTTGTAAATGCATCCACCATGCTCCAGAAAATTGACAGTTGCCAGAAGCATTCACGGTGCTCACCTACAAAATGGAAGATACAGGTTCAAACTACTCCTTGGCCTATTTTGGAGGAGGACTTGATCCCATGGCTGTTGTGTTAATGGTGATGAAATAAATGGACCTTGAGAGTTATCCAAATCCTTTATTTGGAAACAAGATATATGTTCAAGTCTCATTTTCTGCTAAACCATCTTTTTTATCCTTATCTTATTCCATCTTCTTAGTGTGGAGTAAAGACTCATTCTGGTCAGTTGTAAATGATAGTCCTTTCCCCTGCCTTGGTCAGAAAAGAGACGCAAGGTGGTGAAAAGCAAGCGTGGTAGTGGTAGAAAAAATATACTGGTCTCATCATGTTCTCAGGAAGCAAGCTATTCAGTTATTAGGGCTGTGCAAAGCTTTGGGTGGTGATTCAATTCAGAGGAGATTCAGCCCAATTCAGTGGCCAAATCTCTGAATCTGAATTGAATCAGGGGACCAATGAAAAGGTCTGACGTGATTTGAAGCTGTCCGAATCTTTGGAAAAGATTTGGAGATCTTCAGTGATTTGGACGGTCCCCAGTGGCTGCAGCAGAGAGCTGGAGCTGGACTTGGAGCAGGTAAATAGGGATGGGGGAGGGAGGGCTGGAGGGGGG
>NW_017728886.1:15719741-15746847 GCF_001723895.1 Crocodylus porosus
CCCCACCCACCCTAGCTCTGGCCCTTAAAGAAAAAAAATGAGAAAAACCCCAGAACTCATTGGTCCTACAGTGGCCTTGGGGCTTCGAGGGACTCGAATCACTGGAATCCAAAGTGAATACTAGGCCTGTGCGAAGTGGCTCTCAGTGATACACAGGGCTTGCAGGTTGGCCACAATTGTTGTTCCTTGGGCTCAACTCGCTTCCCCAGTCATGTTAGATGTTGTGGTCAGATCCCTCTCCTTTACTTCTCTCTTGAGCAGAGAGAAGTTGCATAGGCTGCCTCTTCGCATCTTTCTAGTGCTGAATAGTTGGCCTTGGGTTAGAGGAAAATATTAAAAAATAAGGGGGTGGGAGGGGAAGGTAGTAGAGCACAGAAAGGACTGCACAGGAGAAAAGAAAGACTAAGCAGGGTCTTGTATGTCTTGGGCTGGGGTCCTTGCTGGTTTAGGTATGATAGGCATTCCCAATGGTGTGCTGAGGTTAGTGCAATGAAGAAGGGAGATCATTGAGGCTTGCAACTAAAAGAGAACATCCCTGGTGTGAGGTAGAGGCTGATGGCCTTTTTCTTCTTTTCAAGCTTTCTCCAGCTTGTAATTTCTCACCTACAGTGTCTCTCTTTTTAGAGGTGAGCAATGGACAGAACAACATATCCTCTCAATTCATTCATCAGTTAGACTTAATTCCCAGTGCATCAATTTTTGGTCTGTTGATTATTATTTTTTTTAGTCCTATATTATTTCTTGTTTACTTGACACAGTCTTGCCACTGCCCCACAACTACATTAGTAGGTATTTATTTGGGTTGATTCAAGCTTTGACACTCTTTGGGACCCAGTCAATGTTTGTTGGTACAAGTGACCAGAACATCTAAGTTTTTAATTTGCTTGTGTTTACAACTGAAGTAGCCTTGCCAGGCCCCAGTTATTACAGCAGGTCCTCCTGCCTGATGGGAGTTCCCTAACCACTGGGTTTTAAACTATTCTGGGGTGTGTCATAGGTAAAGCATAAATTATAAGTTTGTGCTCGTGTGAGTCAGACTGACTGATTCTTTAGCTTAGTAGTCTGGGGACTTATGTGGGAGGTGAGACCCCAGGGTATAGTTCCTCTTCCACTGAGTATTTTACTTCATGCAAAATGGGGGGAAAAAATCAGGAGAACAAGAAACTTAACCCAGAATACTCAGTAACCCTCCAGTTGGGCTAGTCTCCTTAGGGTTATGAGACCTAGGTTAAATTCTGTGTTCCAAAAGGGGCAGAAAGGGGTTTTGAACCCTGGCTTCTCAGTTTTTGAATGAAGGCCTTACCTCTGTAGAGTGCAAAGATTAAGTGAATCATGAAAACATTTCTTCCTTCTGTGCTTGTATTAACTAAGTGCAAAGAAACCTTTTTAATTGTACCTTTTCTAATTTTATTTTTCAGTTTCCCCCATTAAATGAACTAATCAATTATTCTCATTGTTCTAATTCCAGACTAGTGTCCTAACCATTGGATCAGCCATTCTCTCTACAATGAAAATCCCTTCTAGGGCTAGGTGGTGTGTCTGTGTGTATTAGGGCTGTGTAAAATTTCACCAGCCGTTTTGTTCCGACGCTGTTTTGACCAATTTTGAGGTGGAAACAGCAAAATCAGAATGAAACAAAGGCCCTTGAAATAGCTTTGAAATAAAATGAGGCTGGTCAAAATGTTTTGAAAGTCTAAACATTTTGACCATAGGCTGGGGATGGGAACTCATTCCAGCTGGGCTGACGTCTCATCCCCTGCGCAAGAATCGGAAGGGAACAGTGAGGCAGCCCAGCTGGGCTACTTCTCTGTTCCCCCCTCCATGCTACATTGCACTGGGGGTGGGAGGCAGCCCAGCTGGGCTGCCTTCCATCCCCAGTGCGATCTAGCGCTGGGGGTGGGAAGTTTCTTGTGGCTGATCTGGCTAGCTAGCCTTTATAGTCTCTGTTCTTTTTCACATCAAGAGCAGGGTCAGCATGCAGGAGGCTGGTGAAGTAGTCTCTGTTCTGGCCTATACATAGTTACATTGGTATAAAAACCATATCTGTTTGTGTGATTTTGTTGTAACCAGTGTAGATCAATTGGTGCAACTCCGTTGGTGCAGTTATACCATAATGAAGGGGATGGTACTAGTATAACTTATTCCCCTAAATTTACAGGAATAGGCTATATTGTTGTATAAGCAGGAATTTAGCGCTGCTGAAGGGTCCTGGAGTGTTTCTCCCTCACTTGAAATCCAGGATTGGGCTTCAGTTCAGCATGAAATAGAAATAATAATAATTCAGAAATAGAAATAATAATAAAAATATTCCAGATCAGGCATTTCTTACATGCAGGATTTTACACTGTATGCACAATGCATTTCCATTAAGGGTGGTGTTCACAGCTAGGTTGCTTAGGTAACATCACTGACGTATTTCTGTGTGCTCAGCCTGCTGCTGGTATAGTGCCCTGCTGCTTTAAAATTCAGCTTTATACTCCTGAGTATAAGCCTATTTATAGTGTAACCCATGTATAGATGCAGCTGTAATGCTTTAACTATAACAGCAGTAGCATAACTGAAGGTAGGTGACTGGGGCAGCATCTCCAGATGCCTCCTTTGGGCAGGGGACAGGACAAAAAAATTAGCTGCCAACACAGCTGGTGGCATGGCTGCCAGCACTGTCCAGGGCACAGAGCTGCCCTGTTAGCCACTGTCTAGTTCATTAGAGGTACAATTGTTGTTTATATTCAAGATCTCATGCGTAATGTGAACAGATGACATTGGTGGTGGTGGTGTTTTCATCTGACAGAGTAAACAGTACTCCTAGGTAACAAAGATATTGTATTACCGTACCAAGATCATGTCAAAGCCTCTGAGCATGCCCTGGTTATGTTATGGGTACAGCCAACGTGAAAGATCTTACTAAAATCTTCCATTTTAAATAACAGTGCTTTTTGGCAGTGAAACTAGCCAGATCCTAATTCCAATCTGACAGTTCCTGTGCTACTTCTGCCATTATGTAGTCGTATCCAGTAAATTAAATCATGAACTTCCTCCAAAGTGCAGTGGTTAAGAAATCCTGTCAGCCCACATTAAGTTAAACCAGGCTTCTCAAACCAATTTGTATTGCCTCAAAATGTAGATCTTATTACCGTGTTTAGTTAACTAAAACACTGACTTAGTAAAAGCAAGAGTCCTGCTGCCATGAGCCTAGAAAGAGCTTTGTTTGCTCCACTGAATTTAATGTACTTCCATTAGGATTTTTGAGATCATAAATAAAGCAGCACTCTGCTTTGCCTTCAGGAAGATGGCACCATATTCCAGGTTATATTGTTATGGAGGCTGAAACTTTCTTCTTGGCACCAGCCAAGAACTTGTCAGGTTCAGTGATACCTGGGACTCTAATTGTGATATGGGTGCATAATACTATTGTTGCTTTAGCCCTCACATATCAGCCTTGCTAATGCATCTGTCAGAATAGGGTCGTTCTTTTTTTCTTTTTTTTTTTGAACTTTGAGTCTTCTGCATTTTCTAATGGTTTAGCGCTGTGGAACTTATTATTCTAGAGTGCAGTTTTTGCTCAAGGGATCAGCCCTTCATAGACCTGAAGTTCAAAGTAAGACATGTATTGAACTTCGAGCAGTTTGGAGGCATTAAGTGGTTTCCTGTGATGGCTTTAGTGCCATGTTAAGGAATGCATTCTTAAACAGAAGTTTACAATTTTCAAGGGTCATCTTAAAGATTGGATCAGGACATAAAAGAATTTGGTTTCATTTCTAGCTCTGCCCTGACCTTGTGAGCTTTAGGTCACTTGGGAGATGTTTCTATTGTATCCTAAATGCGCCCCTGAGAAGCACAGCCCTTTCCACCTGCTCTTCCTCAGAAATTAGGCAGTGAAGCTGCTAAGGGGACAGCTTAATTAGTGTATAGTATGAAATATTCAACTTAGCTTTAAAGCCTGAAATTAACCTTTCTTTGCTCTGCACTTCTGCACAGCATGGCCAAAGACTTTACTTAACAATTTCTACACCAAAGCCACACTTTTGGGAGGAAATAGCATTGGTTTTTAGGAGGATATCCAGTCTCCATCTAGTTATGGAGAATCCTCCACAACATGGGCGACTGGTGTCTCCTGAGTCTGCGGGGGCACCCACAGAAGCTGCTAGCAGCAGGGATGGGGCTGGTGAGCACCTGCAGAAGCTGCTGGCGGTGTTGGCAGCAGAGATGTCCCTGTCGGGGGGAGGGCATGTGCCCCCCCTACCAGTCGCCTTTGCTCCACAACCCTTGCAAGGAATGAAGCCCAGCTCCTGTGAAAGGCACGTTGCCTGCGCTCATTAGCTTGCCCTTGCTCATTGACAATTTTGTTTCTAATTTTGGTTCAGTAGCTGTTCTAAGAAGTTACAGTTTTAAAGGGAGAGCTGATATTCAAGCTACATCAGAGACCTACCAGTTGGAGCTTTCTTAATCTGTGTTGCCTCAATGCTGTGTTTCAATAATTCAGTCTGGAGGTCACGGCCGTAGGATTTTGTCCTATAGGATAGTGCTGAATCTTTTGTTCACCCATGACAGAAACAGAATTTTTCCCCCTCTTGACTATGGGAGCACTCAGCGGTGCTGTAACCTACTTAAGGCGAGTACAGACGCCTTTAAAAGCACAGCATGTACGAAGAGAAGAAAGACTTCTGAAATGCTTCCATCTTTCCACCAATACCTCTTTGGTCTCTCCTTGCTTGTCTCTCTGCTGTATCCATCATTCAGTCAACAGAAGCTGAAACATGTATGTGTCCGTCACACGTGTTGGGCTAGATTCACTCCTGTGATGCAGTGGCAGAGAAGAGGACTGTAAAGCTGGTGGAACCAAGCAGCTGGTGATATCCCCACGTGTGCTAAATGCTGTGTTTGGCACAGATCGTTCCCCTTCAGTCAGGTCGTGGGGGACGAGTCCTGGTGCTGGGGTGCTGATGTCTTTCAAGAATTCTTAGCTCCTAGCATGATGATTTGAAATAGGTTTAAAGCTGAACTTCTTCAGGAGCTAGCCTGGGGCACTATAAATAGCATTCTTATAGGCCTTTCTAGCTGCACCTAATAAACACTGTATGTTGCTGGGACTCCATAACCCTCCCATATAAGATCAGTTTACTTTACCTATTTAGGTTCGAACCTAATACAGCCCAAGCTGATCAAGCCAACTTGTGCTGTAAAGATGATAAAAGAAATCTTGAGTAGAAGGAACCTAACGGCAGCAACGTTTAATGGAATTACTTAGCTTATCTAAATAAGTAAGAAAAAGTTATGTCTTGTGGAAAAGGCTGATCTCGGTGATTTCCCTTGAGAAGAAATCAGTAAAGCAAAAAAACTCTCCATGAAACCAAAGGGACTTGTCAGCTATACAGCAGAAATTGGAGAGACCACTCAAGCAAGAAGAGGATTAGGCAATCTCCTATTGGAACATATGTGTACCAGTTTGTTACAGCGAGTTGCACAGAAAGTGTTTTTCATTTCCAGGTGCAATAAAGATTGGAAGGAAAAAAAGATATATGTATGTGCAATCCCTAAGGTAAGAGCTTCCAGATGGGACCAAGCTCTGTTTTGGGACCACCAGCGTTGTCGGTTATAGGTCTGCTCTCTTTAATATGATAACCTAAATGGAAGTCTGCACTAGATGTCTGTGAAGACAGACTTAGAAGACAGCACCTCTGAATTTGGAAGCACAACAGAGCAACTACTGCCTATAGTACCACTTAATTTAGGGGTTATACCTTATTTTATACTTTCTACACATTCTTCTCCCTATAAAATGGAGCATTGCATGCTGATGCATGTCATCTCCTCCATATTAAGCAGAACAGCTGCAGATTTCCTCTACTTCATGTGACTTACTGAATATCTAACAATTACTGGATTTAATTGGCCAAGGGCAGATGCTTGGCATGGCAACCACTGTCACTGAAGACAGTGGTTCAGTGGTTTATCACGATAAAATCTTTTGCTAGGAGCACCCCAAGCAGAACAGAAAACTGACCTCAGAAACGCATGGCCTTGGTTCCACTCTGAAGAACTCTTGTGCCTGCATTTGCTATGAGAGTCAACTAGAGAAGGCCTATATTTTTTCTCCCTGCTGGCCATCTTTACTTATCAAGGCTATCACTAGGCTTGGGAATGCCATATAGGAGATGCCTGATACTGAATTTGGGCATAACTCAAATAAAACTTCATGTGATGCCTTGTATCGAGTAATCTTCCTCCAAAGAAAGGCAACGGAATTGCAAGGAGGTGCAGGCTGCAGCCTGTTACTCTGCTTCATTGTGCGCTCCACCTTCATTGCCTCTGACCAAAGATTCTCTTTTCAAAATAGTTGAAGACTGTTTTTTGAATTTCCAGAAGCTTTAGGGCATAATAAGTGTATCTAAGCATAGCCATGAGAGCATTGTCACATGTATGTCATGTAAATCTATGTGCATACATTACATAAACATAGTTGTATGCTAGGAAAGTATATCCATCCAGAGATTCCTTCTCCCATTCCAGCAATTTTTCTGGTTTAATCCTACCCAGAGCAAGATTCTATTTCAAAAGGCCAATTAATAAATTGCAGCAGGTCAGTTCATGATTGGGTTGGGGTAGATAAATCTTGATCAAATTCAAATTAGCACCACAGAGCATTTCCAGGCTGAGTCTGTGAATTCCCAGCCCTGCATCAGACTTTTCTCCCTGTATAGCTAGCATTATCTCAATGTCGGTCTCCTTCTACGTCTTTTTGCAGCCACCCTTGTAAAATTGTTAATTTCAATCTATTAAAATAAGCCCTCCCTGTGCTACAGTTTCAGATTCTGCTGATTTTGAAGTAATACAATCTGTCCATCTTTGATCACCAAGCTATAATTGCCTCTCTATTTTTATGGACTTATTCTTGCACGTCTTTTATGAGTAAGGACATATTTTATTCCTATTTTATAAGCGTGGCATAAATTACAGGCCAGATCCACAATGGAAATCTGGCACCCGTTGTGCCACATTAGGTCCGTAAATCAAAAACCTAGCTCTTCCAACCACTCCTAACATAGTCTCCCCACGATGAAGGTGCCTAAATTCCCTAGGCTCCTAAGTTTCTGCCACCTAGAGTACATAAGGTAGAAAAACTGAAGTGCGTATATTCAACAAAGTACAGAGCAACCTCACTCATGGGTAAGCCTTCTCGAGATTCACCTTAGTCACCTCTAAAATGATGCCCTAAGCTCTAGATTATAAAGTATCTATGGAGTGCAGCACTCGATGTCTCCAGTGAAAATGGCCTACTTTCCATGGAATGATGAAATACTAATTTATCCAAAGAGATGCAAGAAAAGCATTTGAGAAGGTCCTGGGCACTCACTCACTCGAAGCAAGATTTCAGTTCTGGTCCCTGCTCAGGTGAATCGCAGCGTGGCACAACTTCAATAGACGTGATTGAAACAACGTCCTCAGAATTCCCAGGGGGGATCCTGAACCCCTTGCTGGGAATTCCCGGGGAGGATCCTGAACCCCTTGCTGAGGTCTCTGATTTGGCTAATGGGTAAAAGTTGGGCTTGAAGGAGAACTAACCAGAAGAGAGTTTATTCCTGATCATCTGAAGCCCCAGTGGGAGGGGTACTTTGGTCCCTCTCCTTGCCATTTCCTACTGGCTGACTAAGGACCTACTTAAGATCACTTTCTGGCTTTTGTGGACCTCATTTTTTAGGTGCCTGCCTCTCCCATTGTGCCATATTGTGACTCTTAGTTCCTGAGTTGGGCCTGTGGCTTCCTTTAGGTAGCAGGGTACCAATGGTCTCTGTAAATCTCAGTAACACACAGGTAATAAGTACCAGAACCAGCAATTTACCCAGCTCCTTAGGGTGCTGGGCCAGTGCCTTAACCTCAATACTGGCCTTCTACCTAAGTGAATTGGCTTCAGCATGTGCAGTTCATGTTTTTAGGTGTTATGCAATGGCCGTGCTGATCTACTTTGTGCAATGGAGGATGACTGTAAGGTGTAGTACCATATTTAGTTTATTTTCCATATTGAGTCATAGCTTTTTCAGATTCGGTTTTGTATGTTTGATTCTGGCTGATACTAAAGACAAGTTTTGAAATGAACTTTCAAGTGGTTTGTAATCATTTTGTAAATATATATGTGTGTTTTCTTAATAATGCAGGTGAGAGTAACCTCTCTATTCAAGTTGCCTAACACTAGCTGTTATAATATTTTTCCCCAGCTGTGGCTTCGAAGAGAGGTTGTAACTCCCTGGTTTGCAGCCAAATGTGAGATTTAGCAGAACATTCCTAAGGTCAGGAACATTGGCTTCATTAAAATCCATTCGTAGTTTTGGGGATTACAACCTACTGAAAACTGCCATTTCCTAATTGTTCTATATGGCTGGGTCCTTGGATGCTACCCCAAACTGTCAGCAGTCTGTCAGTGCTGCCTGTATGGTTTGTATCAACCTGTCATATCATTCTCAATGAGACACAGACAAAATGTGCAGTGAACAGAAAAGTATAGACCAAGGTTGCCCAACCTGTAGCATGGGCAGCCTCTGTGTTGGGTATGTGGCAGACTGGGAAGAGAGCAAGGAAAACATCTGCAGAACATTGCAGGGGGCAGAAGGCAGAAGATTAGATCAGGCAGGGAGCACAGGATAGGGGCCAGAAAGCAGAACAGAAGATCAGGGAGCAGAAAGCAGATGGGAGAGAGGGAGGGCGTTGGACTAGCACTCATGGGGGGTGCAGGGCTTAATTTGTGGTATGCCTGCCAAAAAGGTTGGCCCCCACTGCCATAGACCATGAATTCAAGTCTTATGCATGGCTGTTATTGATCTAGACTTCGTGCTTCACTCAGTAGTTACACCAGATGAGGTTGCTAAAATTCCTGACTCAAATGTCATCTTTGAGCTACGCTGCTTCTTGGAAACTACCAAATCTCCTACGGTTTCTTCCGCTCCCTCGAGAGTTCTTCCATCGCTAGTTGAAGTATTTCAGGAGCAGAACTGATTGCAAATGACATTCATTTAAACCATTTGTTTACTGCAACTTTTATTTGAAGTTACTGGCTCACAGTCCAAGTCATATGACTTCACTTTCCAAAATGTGTCCTTGTGATAGAGAAAAAAATTTGCTTAGTGGGGAATTTAGCTTTTGTGCTCTTAATTGTACTGGAGAATATTGTTTTATAGCTCAATTTAATTAACCTGGAACAATGCATGCCTATACTCTGATCGCTCATTAAAAGCTATAGACTTAATTAACCCAGTTGCAAAGGACGTGGGGCTTACTGAGTTGTTTTATGAATATTATGTCTTCCATCTATTTGTTGTTCTACTTACTATATGTGCACAAGGGCTTAATTCAGCAGGGGTAAGGAGTAGACAAAGGATCCTGACAACAGCTGCTCTGTAGACAGAGAGGCAGTATAGAAAACCAATTCCTTTGAAATCTGCCTCTGATTCTGTGGTGAGTCACCTACACCAGGGAATAGCCTAGAATAGTTTTGTGAATAACCACTGTCCATTAATGATCCATGTGGATGTGCTTAGTCTTCACTAGGAGTGCCTTTGTGCATTTTATCTATAACATTATCCACTACGCTTAATCTAGATTAGGATTAAGATTCACCACAAACATGTCTAACAGGTGCGTTTAGTTCTTTACTTTCATGCTTTACCTTGTTTTGCAATAATTTTCTCACCGGGACAAACCCAAAATTAGTTTATCCAGGCTCTAGAAACACAGGCCAGAACAAAGATTTTAGCTAGATTTATAAAGAAGTGTTCCTGAAATGGTGGGGACAGGGGTTTTCGGCTAAAGTGAAAACTGACTCCAGAGATTGGAATATGAGGATGGTATGATTGATTTAGGTCTAGGCTAAAATGTTGATTTTATGGGTAAAATAGATGTGTATGTCGCCCTTCTATTGTGTGAAAATACTTTTCACTGCTGTGTTCCAACTGTTAAGATTGCGCAGTGATTTATTTTGAAACCACAGATTTAGGTCACTTGGTTGAACCACAATCAAAGAGAACACTTGAAGCCTAACCCAGTTGAGGCTTGCCGAGTGATAGTGATTCATATGTAGGGAGATGTACCCATTGGGGTCTGGCTTAAAAATTAGGGACTTGGGGGAATTCCCCCTCAGGACAGACAGAGGAAGGTGACCTAATGCCTGAAGGAGATGCACTGGCTGAAACCACAAGAGGGTGGACAAGTCAATGCCCATCTGTTGGATTTAGGTTCTTCTTGAGCGAGTCTAAATGTTCATTAATGCGCATTAAGTTTAGTACTTGGTTAACAAAGGACTGAATCAACGGGTAGTAACTCACACTGCTGCACAGTAACACCAGCACACAGGTTTTTAGTGACACTTACTGTGCAGTAGCCTAATACTACTGTACAGTAGTGTATTAGCATGGTTTTTGCTTGGCACACTACTGGGCTGTGTTATTAGGCTACTGTGCAGTTACAGCCTCATGTCGACACACCCCTTTTGTAATGACTCCCAATTTTATATATTCAGAACTTAAGAAAAATGGACTTTAAGGAAAATAGGATATTTAAATGGCTAGACAATCACTTTGCTGGGGTCATATGACCTCAGTACTTTTTCCTGCCAGGGAAGGGGATCCGACTTGATGACCTGCTCAGGTCCCTTCCAACCCTACCAACTATGAAACTATAATGGTGGAATTACCATTGAGGTTGACCAGTAGTAGATGCACGGCAAGGTAGGGGTGCCAGAATTGCCCCCCACTCCTGTGGAGTCTGCACCCTGGCAGGATTGCCATGCCAAAAACTCTCCAACAGCTCCCAGCTGCTGCTGCTTTTAAAGCAGCAACAGCCAGTATGGGCAGAGCATGCGCAGCAGCAGCAGCAGTTCAGGCGGGACTGTGTAGGAATCCCAGCATCAGTCAGGCTGTGGGCTCCCTGCTGCCTTCTGGGCCCTGCTCTCAGAGCTGTGTGCCAATCCTCCTCTCTCCCTGCTCTCCTGTAGGGTTTGCCCCAGGTGCCAGCTCTGTTATGCCACTGGTGTTGATTAATTACTGTCTTAATATGGTATTCTCCTAACAGATACCCTAGGTGTTGGAGCATATTTACAATTTTTTTCTGCTCTATCTGTTATCACCATATGAGGATTCTGAGGCATTTACAGCAAACCTATTTTAGCCATAGTTTTTGCAATTCAGGTTTTTGTCCTAATTTAGACATATCTGCACTTTCTATTTGGAAGCTTATTAAGTGATGCTTGATTTGGGGGGTGGGGGGAAGAGGATTGTTTTTTTTTAAATGAGGGTGTAATGCTTATTTGTCTTTGTGTGAATATTTCAGTAAACACGCTTTTGGTTTAGATTTGTGCCCTTTTTTCCTTGGTTATGCTTTTATATTGTATCATGCAGTGATAACCAGTGTTAAAATATACAGCCTTGCCAATCATTTTTACCTATGTTTGCCATCATTAAGCTCCTTGCTATGCTGTTACTGCATTGGGCGAGAGAATTATGTTGTGCCTATTTTTAGCAAATGCTTTTGGGAAAAAAGACTCGCTCAATACTTTTAATGGCATATTTGACCCAACGTAAAGCAATTCTTGGATTATGTTTTGGATTGTAGCTAATACACAAAATGTTTTGTCTAGCTAAAAATGTTTCAATTCCTTCTTTTTAAATGCTTTTGTATTTTGAGGTGATGCCAAGTCACCTGGTTGCTTATTTTGCTTGGGGTTTTCAGTGTGAAGTCCCGCGTCCAGGGAAATGGCTGGAAGGGACTCTCTCCATCGTGTTCGGTGTTCCACAGTTCGCTGGCTCTACAAGTGCCCAGGCTTATGCTGAGCTTTAAATCAGTTTCCTACATCAGTCTGCACCTCCTCCCTTTCTCATTCCGCAGACAAGCTAATATTTTATTAGTGAGTCATACCATGCCTTGAATCCTCATAGTCAAGCTTTTTGCAGTCATTTATGCACTACTTGGATCATGCTAGGCCTGGCCACTTCCCAGTGAAGCCAGTGGGATGTGAATGTAGCCAACTGACCTTGATTGTGAACTGAAAAACAAGCATTTCTCTTAAGTAACCTCTCAGGTATTTAAAGAATTTCTCAAACGCGACTACGAGATATACCAAATCCTCTTCATATGTGAGGGGAAAAAGAAAAGTTCCTGTTAGCCCAGCAACAGTAGGAACATGGACTATTGTGATGTGTTGTGGTCTGAACTTCAGAGCGGGAAGGAAGACCGGACCCAAAAAGTTTCTCAGATTCGTCGGCTCATATTCAGGGTAAGTGACACTTAATCCCCTGCTTTATCTTGAGCAACTGAATACGGGAAAGTAAAAGCACAGGCAAAAATATATCCTGTAGTATTTAATGTTAAATTTATATTTTATTTGAGTAAAGAAGAGTGACTGGGAGCCTTTTTGCTCCGATTTCCTCAAAGTATGTAACTTTGGCTCATATTGGTGCAAAGGGTTTAAGTGCATATGAGAGTGTGAACGGTTTCCTGGACACTAATGGGGCTACTCACTTCCTGGAAGCTACATATATGTACTTTGCAAAGCTGGGCCAGAAATTCCCTCCTCTTTTAGAGGTGTGATGGTAGGGACGTGAAGAAGCTCATCTTTCACCCACCTATACTTGGATTAATCTAAGGATAAACAAACATGCTATTTTCCAGAGAAACCAATCTAGCACTATCTGCTGACAGCTCAGAGTTATCCGATTCCTGTAGCCCAAATGAAAATCTCGGCTTGTCTCTGTGCCGTCTTCTTGTGGATGCCATGAACACTAGCTCAATTGGCTAAAGCAGGATGTGACATCTTTCTTTACAAGCTGTCCTGCCATATTCCTTGATCATTTTGGACCACCAGCATATGGCCTGTCATTCAGACCCATGACCTGGGTGTTATCTTTGATTTGGACTTTTTTCCTAAGCCTTCATATCAGACTGTGTCTATATCTTACAGATTCCTCCTGCGTAATGTCTCTAAGTTGTGGCCTTTCCTGTTCACCCCACAGTTAAAACTCTCCCCCAGGTTCTTGTCACCCCATGTCCTACTAACTACTTCATTCTTTTCTCCTGGGTCAGTCGATGCAATCTTGTCCTTCTTGTGGCCATCCACAATGCCGAACCAGAGCTCATTTCTCCCAGCTTGTTGTTCTCACAGTGTCAACCCTGTCTTTCCATTCCTGTTCTAGTTTCCTCTTCCTAATGCATCATACAAACTGTAAAAATCTTAATGTTCAAGGTCCTTCACAGCCTAGTCCCACCATGCAGTTTCCTCTGGAGGTCCGCTTCTGCTTCTGACCAGTCAGTAAAGCCAACCTCATTGCCCACTTGTTAACTTTTCAAGGAAGTACCTTTGTGCCTCCTCCTATAGTCCCTACCTCAAAACTACCTCATCACCCTCCTCTCCTTAACACAGCAAAACTAATTGACCACGCTTAGGCGGTCATTGTGCACATCATACTGACTGATACCAATCTCACTGTTTCTCTGTCCTTCTCCCCAGCCCGTATCCATCTGCTGATTCTTGTCTCAGTTTCTGCCCCAACAAGGTTACAACCGGCCTCTGTTCTTTTTTGTATATAGTCCCTAGCACAAATTGCATTCAGTCTATGATGACAGCTTCCATGAAGTACAGTAATGAGAACAAATAATGTAATAATAAAGGAGAGGGATATTACTTTTCACTTAAAAAAAATAGAGCAATGTGCCTACATTTCTCCTCGGCCTTTGGTTTTAGAATTTCATTAGCAAAAGTGAATGTTTACACCTCTTTGCTTCTACATTCATCCTGCTGCTGTTAATTTCTTTAAAGCAACAATGAATTTGATTAGCCTTGCACTTTATTTCATTCAATAAGATAAAATATCAGCTGCATTTTTTATGATGCAATTTTTTAAGAAGCCACTGGAGGGACACCTTCACTACAAAACTAAAAGCAGTTGCATCCAATGCAAGACAGATGCACACAGACACGCATGCAAATGGAAGGCTTTATACAAATGAGTCGTAGTTAAAACATCACGGGCCCAACATGACCCAACGTCATTAGTTCAATATCCACAGGAGGGGAAGAAAGAAGCAAAAGGAGGGCTTCCTCGTTGCTTGTGATTGGAGCAGTGTTATATGACTGACGCTGGAGACTCTAATCAAGAATTATTACTTGCTACACTAGTATATGCACGTGAAAGCACTGCTCACCTGAGTAAAGATTGTGAGATTGGGTGTTCAGCAACTAGAGACATGTAGTTTACAGTAAAGGGATACAGTTAGGCAAACATGTCAGCTTTGATAACCAGGCTGCTTTTCACACTGATATATGTTGGTCTGGCAGAAGGTAAGAGGCGCCACCAGCAAAGCAGGAAGTGTCACATGTTACCATTCATTCCTTGCCACAGAATCTCACCGCCTTCTCCACCATCAACCCTGCTCACATCGTTGCAGGACCACATTCGACAAATTATGACTTTCCTACCCAAACAGAGACAATGATATTCCTTGGCATGGTTTCAAGTGCCTTGCAGTTCAAACACCGTGATCACCCCAGAACTGGTAACATGAAGACAACACACCAAGTGCATCTAAAACATATCCCAGAGCAAAGATGGTTCTATTGCTCCTTGAAACAGATGCTGAAAATTGCCATGTTTCGAGTAGCAGAATCTGTATGAAAATTAATGTTTGTACAAGTCACCCACAGAATTTGGAAACTGTGCAGCTGCTTTTTTTTTGTTTGTTTGTTTTTGTTTTTTGAACACTTAACATTTCTTCCAGCATGCGCTTGGTAATATATCAACTAATGACTACCTGAAGACATTAGATTTTCTCTAAATGTTTTTATTTTTTAAGAGGCAAAAGATAACACATCTCTTGTAGTATGAAAGCATGCCTTACTCAGCCTCCTGTCCCTTCCCATGCTTAACTTTTTTTTCTGGAACAGCCAACTCAGCTTATGATAGTTGCATGAAAACAAAAATACAGGGGAAAATATTAAATACCGAACATGTTTCATTGTGCATTATAACTTGGGGCAGCAACAGGAAAAGGTTTTTTTTAGAGTTTTTTTTTAATAGTTTTTCTGTTTGTTTATAAGATCCTAATTTTAGTGTACCTGCTAATGTAGATGCTTATGTTAAGGGCATTTATTGCCCTGATCTATATTCATCACAAGTGACAATTGATTGTCTTGGAAGCAGGGTAGATACGCACCTTCTAGATTAACTAAATCAGATGCATAGCATAAGCTTTCATGAGCCCAAACTCACTCCATCCGATTGCTGTCTCGGCCAGTATTTTTTTTTTTTTTTTTTAAGTGTCTGTGTTTTTGACAGAACTCTTTAAATCACAGAGGATCATTTTTTCTGCAGTCACTTTTATCTAGATTCCCCATTTGAACCAGTGGCACGGTATGACCCCTACTCTGCTTTTGTCCAATACTGCAAATTCTGATTTACAAAGGAGGTGATAAATATTTCATTCCTTCCTGCCAGACTTCCTTAGAACTGACCTCTTGAATTTGAAATGTTTGATATCCAAAATATTTTATTAGCATACTTTCTACTAATAAGCATCCTTGAAATAGCAACCAAAGCAATACCTGTTTTAAGAAAGTTTTAGCTTCTCTCCTGTTTTAATACACTTTTCTTTTCTCTTGTTTACTAGCTAGATATGCTGGAG
Organism: Crocodylus porosus; assembly: GCF_001723895.1. NCBI lineage: Eukaryota > Metazoa > Chordata > Crocodylia > Crocodylidae > Crocodylus > Crocodylus porosus. Next base: position 15,735,402 of record NW_017728886.1, read on the forward strand.
GAGGCCTAATTATAGTTGTATCTCTGACAAAAAAAGATAAGAATTGATTCATCAACTGAGGCAACTATTGTTAGTAGTAGGAAACATTTTGTATTTAATATTCAGCAGAACGTATTTTAAACAAAACTGCTAGATGGTACAGCATTTCACTCTCCGTACTTGGTAAAGAAGCTGTCTGTTATCAACAATATAGGGTTTTATACTTTACAACATGGTTGATTTGAACTTCCTTTCATGTGAGTCTCACCTTTTCCTATTAGATATATTTTCTAAAACCGATATTGTAATCTGGTATGCACATGTTATATTTATCACAGCTGGTTTAGGCAGAGACAGAATTAATTAGGAAATGTCTCAAATGTCAGATCATTAAATGAAATTGTACAAAGGTAAACTGTAGTCTTCAGTGAGCAGATATTTCACAAAATGAATACAGATCCTTGAACCAAATTGTAATTGCTGTAAAATATTAATTTCTGCTTTACAATTGCATTTAGGGACAGTGCACATGGTTCCACTTAAGAGCTAAAAGTTTCTAATTTGATGTGAATGTCAACGCAGAGGTCATGATGAAGAAATTTTTTTAATCTCTGAGGAACGACTAAAAGACTGAACAAATATTTAATCTGCATTTTACATTACTACTTGAATAGATTTTTCTTTAAGAAAAATCCCTCTAGGGTTTATTTCAGTGCTTCATTTTTTGGTGACAATTACAGGAAGAAGCTAAGATAAACCAACATAAAAATAACAATGAGCTATTGTTTAACAAATGATATTCCTTTTTATTAATTTACTAGCACTACGAAACAGAAATGCTACATGGTTTCATCTTTTTCAACATATTTCTCATTCCTGGTGTTCTACAGGGCCAGATCCTGCTTTGATTAAAATCAGTGTCAAAACTCCTGCTGATCTCAGTCAGAGAAGGATATTATTAATATGGGAAACTAGCATCAGACAAAAAAAATTCCCATATCGAGAATTCTGTATTCTTTTAATGAGCCGTTTGATACTAAGAGAATCATTTTACTATTCAGACACAGAGAAAAAAAACATATTAATCAGAAACCTGTACAATTGGGATAACTTACTCTTTTCTTCCTGCTCAGTCTGTTTATAGTAGTTTTACCTCAGGGTTACAGTACTTTTCCCAACATTAGAGAAATGGGTGTCCTGTATCTATGGCTTGGGCATTTTGTAAGCTATCTGGTGAAGGTATGCATTGCTTATTGCTGTGCTGGTATCTGCCGGGGGCATATATACAAACACAATTCAACCAACCTGCTTTTTTCTTTATAGAAGCTTTTGCTAGTGAACTGTAGTAGGAAAGTTGCTTCATATACGAAGACTGTCACATTAAATGTAAGTGCTGATAATTTTTCCTACTGTTTCTAATATACTGGGTACATATCAGAACCAAGGGGACACAAGGAGATGAATGTATAGTATGTGACTATTGTGTTAGGCTCATATTATAAGCTGTCATTGTAATGTTAAAAATTGCAAGCACGAAAGAGCGGGTCCAGGAATCCTTGAATACACGTAGAGAGCTCTACATTATAAGATGCTAAGATCCTTTTAAAAACATGTGGGAGTTCCTCTGTAGAGTCTGCAACTTGCATTACAGCCTACAGACATCAACCTACCTGGCGTATGCCAATGGCTAAGCTCACAACTTAAACATATGCAGCACAGGGCCATCATTGCATTAAAATCCATTCACTTGGGTCCTCCTTACCGGAGAGGGTGCAGGTCACTAGTAACCCCCTTGTGCAGAACCTCTTCATTTGTTGTGAGGAGTTTGAGACCTATTCCCACGTATGGTGGGTATGGAGGGAAGCCAGAGACAAATGTATGGAGGCCCTGTGTTTCAACCAGCTTCAGCTTTTGGCAGTCCCACCGCTTGCCATTTCTGACACTTTCCACTAACCTTGTGACGAAGGAGTTTTCAACAGAAAGTTTATACATAGTCAGCATGTATATGTTTTCTGTCGCTACACTCATCAGGCTGATGCAGGAAGACGCAGCTCCAACTCGCCTGATTTCCTCTCAGCTTGGTCTTGTACCTTGGACTCATCCGTCATTATGCTCGGTGCATGCGCTAGCTATTGTCCGACAGGAACGCTGGACTGTAAGGAAGCCTTGGGTCAGTGACTCCAGCCCCCTGCAGTCACAGGCATTGACCTGGATCTGGTCCTGGGTTTGGCTGTTAGATCCACAAGACTAAGGCCCCTCTTTCCTCTATACCACAAGCCACAGAGTGCACCCTTGAACAATGTTTTAACCTCAAAGATTACACTGATACACTAGGAAGTGCACAGCTACTTAATGCCTAAAGCACTTGTACAAATAGTGTAAGAATTCCGTGCAATGGGTTTTAAGCCCTGACTTGGTGGGACTGGAAGTCTATAAAATAACAGCGCCTTTACATTTTAAAAAGAGCAGTATGGGATCTTTAAACGAAATCTTAATGCCTCCAAACTGGACTGATCATCAGCTTCTAATGTCCCTCCAATCTTGTAGAGCTACTTTGATTCAATCTTCCTTTATGCTCATACCTGATATCACACTTATCCTTTCAGACACATTTCCCCTATTGAAAGTACAAGAGTTAGTCATCTGTTAAGAGGGTTCAGCAAATGTTACATGAGTGTATTCTTAGAAATTTTTTCTTTGTGAACTGCTATAATTTGCTCCTTGAAGAGGGGAATGCCTTTTATGGCTGTCTCCATTCCTCCTTCTTCCTCTTTTGGGTTGAGAGTGTCTAAGAAGCATAGGTCATGGTGGGCAAGAGCATGGAATGTATGCAGTTTTAATGCACAAATCACAGATGCTCTGTTTTGTTCATGAGGAAAGTATAATTGGGGATTTTTCTGTTAAATTGAGCAACAGGCTGGGGTAGGTTATTTTCAGAAAGATTTTTCAGCTAGCAGTAATAATAAGTAAGGGCTAGCTAGTTTTTGTTTCATTTTAGATGGCAATTCACTTGAAATAGAGCTCAGTTATGTTTGCACAGGGACAGTTTTTCACTGGTTTTAGCCTTATGTGTTGCACCTATGAAAGGGAATTGATCTGATCTGCCATGTGCAAACAGAGAAACAAACTTGCACCGAATAACTGCATGATGGACTCGAGAGCCAGAAGTCGATAGAAGGGGGAAAGCTTTGTGAATTAGTCAGAGCATGCAGATGAGTCTATCAGCTGAGCGAGGTGTCATAAACAGATTTCTGTTTAGTGGACCTTTCTGTCCCAGCCTCCGCATTTATCATTGTCTCCATGACGGGAGCTCTGCCCCGTTATCGTGACTTGTATGTCATTTATCAGTGTTAAGTACAACAAAAGCGTATCTCTTTAAACCCCTCCCTCACCCTTTCACATGCTTCTACCTTTGAATAATGATATCGGTCTCTGCAGCCACAAAAAGTCCATTTCATCTCTCTCTTTTTTCCCTTATATTCCGTTAGTTGCTCAAAGAATGATTAAAATGGCATTCGTGCACTTTCAGATGAGAATTATCATTTTATTGGTCAAGTCACGCAAGAGAAGAAAAAAGAGCGCATGAATGCTAACCCATTTTTGTTTAGGCCGGTTGTGTAAATAGCATTTTATTCAAACATTTGGAGCGTTCTAAAATTCCTCCCAAACAAGAAACAAAAACAAAACCCCCAGCTCCGTGATGCCTTCCCCAGCTGAGCCAAAGCAACAACAAAACCCAAATGCAAGCCTTCAGTTCGAAGGCTTGAACGTGTATCACCTTGAGAGCTGCAAGCCGATGTTAAAATACTGCTGTTAGTTTTTGTAGGTATTTGTAAAAAATGTCCACCTGCATTTATTTCATCTAGCGTTTTCTTAGGATTTATATTTTAGAAAGTAATCTATTTCTATAGGAGATGACTTAACCAATAATGTCACGTAGTACAGGACTTGAGCTTAAATAGAGCCCAAAGAAAAAGCTCATTCTAACTCCCACGGAAATCAATGGGAGTCTTTTCATTGACTGCAGAGAGCCAGGTCACAAAACTGTGCAGTTCCATTTTAAACTAAGAACTGTAAGAAGCAAACTCAAAAGGGAGATATTTTAAGGGTCTGAATATCTCAGTATTTTTAGAGTGGAATTTTCTACCTTTATATTGATCAACAGGCTTTTAAAAAACAAAACCTGTGTTTGAACTATAATAAAGTGAACAGTTCAAAAGCACAAAGATTCCCCCTTTTCTCCCCCCCCAGCCAAAACAAAAAACCAAAACAAAAACCATACACTTTCTGTTCAGCTGCTTAGGTCTCATTAATAATCTTTTATTAGACTTTGTACTGACATTTTAATTAACCAGCTTGTATACAAATGTATAATCTCTTCTGTATCAGACCATGTCTGCTCACCTGTGTCATAGTTTGCATATAGCCAGCATCTAAAGGAAACCTCTCACTTAGTCCAAGACTTGGGGCTTTTGGAGCAGGAAGATCATAAGTTTTTTCCACACCTAGGCAAATACTTAGCAATGCATAATTTGCCTAAGGAGTTCAGCATCACCCCACAAAAAACCCCTATGATCAAGTGGGGATTTCCTTGGATTATAGCTCAAGAGCATTCAGTCTTTTGTGCAATTGAAAAATATCTCTGGATGGATCAAAAATAATTTACTTTTGGTATTTAGTATTTGTGACAACTATAAAATCCAGTTTCTGCAAATATACGTGCAACTTTGAGAATCCCTTTCTGTGAGTATGCATTTTAAGTAACAAATGCTCCTTGAATGTGAACACAAAGCGCACACATGCTTGAGGCAGGCACCTTTGAACACTCAAATCAATAGCTGAGGAAATTTGGTGTTGGATTTTGCTTGATAGTGGTTCCACTTCTGCTGCTCTGAATGTCCGTGGTTTAAAGCCAGGGACAACAGTAAATGTCTTGGGTAAAAATGGATTAGGCAAAATAGTTTCTGCTCAGTACTGCAGAAGAAGAATTGCTAGGACATTCTGTCATTTGCATCTTGAGGATTTCTGTTCAGCAGGCAAGTTAGCCGAGACCTGGCTCTGAAAACAGCTGTACAGTGACCGCTATTGTTTGGGTGGGGGAGGGACACAAAGGAATGGTCAAAAGGAAACAATTGCTATAATTAAACCAATATTTTGTCAGATCGTGACCTGGAGGGGGAAGAGCTGTTGAATGTGGGCTCTGTAAGTGAGAGGATGACAGAGGAGATCAATATTTTTGTTTTAAATAACGTCTCCATGTTTATCAGGATTTCATGTGGGGAGCAAATGTGTGAATTTTTTACATCAGTGAGTGGGAGGGGGAAAATAAAGGAGAAACGCAGAGCTATATATTTTTCAATCTGTCACCTTATGCTATGCCCACTTAGCTGCAGCTGTGAGTGGGAGCCTCGAGAAGCGTCACTGAAGCAGGAGTGGGCATGGGAATTTAATTAAGCTGCACTCGGCTGGGGAGGCTGGAGTGGTGCGTTTTGTTATTCATGAACTTTCGTGATGCGTTTTGATTTCACCTACAAAGAAATTACACGCACGCCACGCAGGCGCTCTCCGTCTCCAGGGAAAGAACATTGGAGGTTATGATCTAAACCAATTAAAATTAAAGTGAGGAAATTCAGACTTTTGGAAACTAATGGCACTTTCATCTTCAAAGCAAATTATGAGCGTTACCTAATTGAAGCTCACTATACCTTTGCCAGGGAGGTAAATATCCTCACCCCCTGTTATGAATGGAGAAGCCAAGGCACATATGTAAGGCCCCAATTCAGGAAAAGTGCTTAAGCACACACTTAATATTGAGCGTATGCACAGCATTGCTTGTTAAGCACGTAAGTGCCTTGCTGGTGATGTTGGTATGAGCCTCAGTGTCCTGTTTATACAGAGCTGCATGATGATGAGAAAGCCTGAGTGCGTATGCTAAAATACTTTGAATCAAGACAACATAACTTGTCAAAAAGCACAGAGGGAGGTAGGTCAGGGATAGGCTAACAACTCCAGGGTTCCTGGCTCAGTCCTTGGCTATTTCAATTGGTATTTCGTTGGCCTATAATGCTTCTGATAATTTCTTTGTTCGAGAGGTTTATTGTCCATTTCCCTTTTTAAATATGATTGCTTTCATTTACAGGATATCGTTAAAAGTAATTGTTCTTAGTAAAAAGGGTCTTAAAATGCTTGAGAAATTAAACTTAATGGAAACCATCCTGGATTCTCAGCCTGAGACTGATGCTGATACAAAGCAAGAAGCAACACCATAATGGGGAATGGCAGACTCTTAATCCCATGGCCAAGAAGATGCCAAAAACAAGGACAAGGAGCCTGAGAGAAGTCACAAAGCTAGGAGTATTCAAGAAGATTTGAGTAGGACTGAATAACAATATGAGGGAGAAGCAAATAAAAATGGAAGGGGGAACGGGCAAGGGGTTGAACTAGATGACCTATGAAGGTCCCTTCCAGCCGTACTTCTCTATGGCTCTATGAATTCGACAAGGAAAAAGCAGGAACCAAAATAATTAGGAAAATGGGGAAGTAAAGAAACATTTTAAGGTTAAAAGCAAAGGCTAAGAGGGTGGGAAAGGGGTGTAAATATAATATGGGGGGGCCTCCTGAAACATGGCTCTGAACAGCTACCCTCAGAAAACAGTATCTGGTGAACGATGATGTAGTGTCATGACTCCCCTAGGAAGAAGTCAGGACCCTCCCAGGAATGAGTTCCCTACTCAAATGGAGAGGAGAATATTTCCTTTCGTCAGGATTAGGGTAAATTGCCACATTTTAGGAAAGAGGTAGAGGGTATAAAGATAAGGATTGTTTGGGGATCCAAATAGGAGTGGTTAAATTATGGGTGGGGGAGTGAGGGTTTTAGAAAATAAAGCTAGTTTGAGGGAGCAAATATATAAAAGAATACACAGGGACCAAAGCAGTGCTACAGGTACAGTAAGTAGACCATACACGATCTAGATATGCTTTATTTCTTATTTTTCTATATAATATGTGAAGGCAGTTCCAGCTAATCTATGTATGTGTTTATATATATTCACCAGCTAGTAAACCAGTGTCTCTAGCCAGATTATGTGAATAGTGATGAATAATATATTTATAAACATAACATTATATTGATAGTACAGATGGAAAGTTATGAGTAGTATATTATTTCTTTTGTAAATATGTAATAACTTGAACCTCACGAAGTCTCTATTTGTCACTCCAAGGTTCTGGAGTCTTGTTTCTCTACCCTGAATAAATAATAATAAAAAGTTAAAAGATTTTTTCTTCCTGATTGATACCACATTGATTTGTATCTAAGACAACCCTGAGTTTAAGACAACCCTCTCATTAATTAGATTCTATGCATGGAAAAAGTATAACTTTGTTATAATTTTCCAAAGTATTGAATCTAACTATTTGAGGGTTGTCTTGAATTTGCCACCCCCTGCCCCCAACTACTACAGCAGGGAAAGCAGCGGCTGGGGAGGTCAGGTGGCTCCTTGCCCTCCTACTTCTTCCCTCTGCAGCCTTCCTGCCTCCCTGTCACGTGAACACCCCTACCCCCAGATCCTCTGCCCTTCCCTCCTCTCCCCTCATCTCTGCCTCTTGCCACTGCCCTGCTGCTCCTCAGTCTCTACCTCTGCCCCTGCTTACTGCCAGACGCTTCTCAGGATGTTTCCTCCTGGAAGCTCAGCCCTTTCTTGGCCGTGCAGCCGCAGAGTTCAAGGGGGGCGGGGGGCAGGAGGCTACTGTGCCTCTGACTGATCTGGGCTCAGGGCCAGTCTCAGAGATGCAGCAGCTACTGCCCCTCTCCTCCCACATGCACACTTTGTACACAAATCTAACATCAGGGGCTTGTTTCTTCATGCTGCAAGTGGGTGGGGAGGTCATCTTAGATTCAGGTAAATACAGTGTTTAGTTTAGGCTGTATCTGCTGCTTTTACAGGCCTGAGGATGGGCACCTTGTGTCTGAAAGCTTGTCTGATATCTCCCAGTTGTAAAGCTGGTCCAGTGAAAGGTATTACCAAACACACCTGACTTCTCACATGTTCCCTGCCTGGACCATCGCAGCTTGTGATGGAAATGTGAGGGGCTTATGAGGAGAGGGCAGCCGCTTTAGTCAAATAGTTGATTGAAAAGCCAGGCAAATGGGCAGAAAGCTTCTGAGAGTTTCTGTGCCAAATAAACTATTACTTCAGTAAAAAGCTGTGGTCTCCTTTCTGTCGGGCTGAGATGTGGCTATCCCACCAGGGAGACCGCACCAGCAGCGTAACTAAGCAGAGAGACTGGGGTATCAGCCCTGGTTGTTGACTTAGGGGGAATGCAAAAATAGTAGCCACTGCTGCTTTCCAGCCTCCATGCCACCAGCAGCAGCCTGATTGCAGCTGCCGCCCCGTGCAGTGCTGCTGTTCAGGGTACAGAGCTGCCCACTCGCACCTCTGGGCCAGACTCTGTAGAGGCTCTGGTGCAGGAGCTGATCCTTGCTACTAGAGCTCTTCTAAATATGAAGCAGAAGTTTATTCTTAACCTTTTTGCAGGGGATGCTAAGAAAGGGACCACGCCCCATGCAACTCCTGCACGCTTGTGCAGCACAGGATAGGATTTGGCTCAGTATTTGATACACAATCTCATTGTTCCCCTTCCATCCACCCTTTAAAAATCAAAGGAAAGCTGAAGTGATTAGTTTTAACACCTTAGTGAAGCCCAGCTTCTGCCACTGTCTTCGCTCCCGTGTGTATTCCCTTACTTAGTAAGTGATATGTGATAAATTCTGGTTCTCAGAAGAGGCGGGTCTGCTAGACCCTGATGGAAATTCCAGCTGCACAACAGCTCCAGGACTGGCTTCAGCAAGGAGACTTTTTAGATGGCTACTGTCCATTGCTTAAACACCTCCCCGTTGTCATTAGAGCCTTAGTTGTTTCCCAGTGACAGCTGCCATCTCACTGATACTCGCCACAAAGTCAATTCTAATTATCTACCATTGTTTGCATTTTAAGTTTTTTATCCTATCTACCACAACTTTAATTTTGGTGAATCTAATAGATATTAGAAACTCTGTGCACATGCACACACACACACACAATGTGTTTGACAGCAGCAGGCAAGGTCCTCCTGTTTCTCTTACAACTTTCAATGCAGAATAAGCCTCTTCTCTTCACTGCTATTTTTGTCTGTTACTGACAGAGTAGCTTTGGTAGAGTAATGTGCTCACTTGTTAAAAAATTGTGATTGCAATTTACTTAAAAATAAATGCTAATACTAATGCATTAGGGATTCTTTGATTTGGGAATCAAGGAACATGGCAGGGGAGTCTAGAACTGCTTGGCAGTTGTTCCGCTCTGGTGTAGATGATGGGAGGCTCTCAGTGGTGATGAACAAATGATGAATGACTATCTGAAATGCAAGACCCTGTAAGCATCCTTTCTATTTCCCACGTGCTGGAAGGTAGAGTGATAAGCTGCTTGGTGAGACTACTTTTAAACACAGGGCAGAGTAGTATTTGTGCACAGAGGAGACCCAGCTGTGCATCTCTTGCCCATTCAACCTGAAAATTTGGTCCATGTCCTGCAGCATTGCTATAGTGTTGGCTGGATGCACCTGTGCTATTTTGTCCTTAAGTCTGAGGAAATGGAAGTTTAGCTGCTGGTTATAAGCCACGAGCATGAATGGGAAGGTTGCTTTTTGTCTTTTGCCTGTTGAGGTGATTCACTTGGGAATCCTTCTCCAAAGGAATCCAAGTGTGGTGCAAAACTACTATTTTGGTTCTATGGTCTTCTTAGGTTGTGCTTTATATATCACATAATGACCTTGTCACAGCTGTACATGCTCATATGACCCCCTATGGCTCAGTAAACTGAATTCCTTCTTTGCAGGGCTTATAGCAGAGCATTTCCTTCGCTTGCCATATGCTTGGAGTGCAGCCACTGATTTCTATATTGGTTTGACTGACTGATCCTATTCACTCCCCATTGATTTTTCAACAGTGGTTGCCTTTAGAGTGGCATTGACATAACTGGTCCTATGGATTTTTCAAGACTGAGGTGGTATGGACCTGGCTACGTGTGGGTTTTCTTCTACAGTAGTTTTACAAGAGACTTCCCTCACAGGTTCTTACTGATGCAGCTTTACTGTGGGCATGTCTACACACACGATTAATGCTCGCAAATAAATTCTGGAGCCTATTGCTCTGGAGTTTTTGCTCCTGGGCACGCTGTTTAAATGTGTGTCTGAGAGCAAAAATTCCAGAACATACTGCTCTGGAGTTAATTCATGCACAGCATATGGAGCCGGGTTGGAGCAGCCCAGGGCTGCTGTGATGGGGATCCACAGGAGGTGGAGGGGCTGACTGAGACATGAGGATACTTCAGTGCAGGTCTAGCTGGGCTGGCTGCTCCGATGGGGCACCATATGCTGCACAGCAGTTGGTTGGGGCACTCACTACTTCTGCATGGGAGTAGCCTGCTGGCTAGCCCTGTGCTGAAGCATCCTGTGCCCCAGCCAGCCAGGGCAGCATCTATATGTGCACTACTGCACATGAAAAAACTCTGCAGCAGGGTAGTACTTGTATTTTCCTACCCTGCTGCAGAATTGATTTTATGAGTCCTAATAAGGGTGCATATGTAGACACCAAGGGCATGTCCAGATGAGCCCACATGTGCCTCTTGCAGCATCTCAAACCCCTTTAAGATGCTGCAAGAGGCACGTACGGGAACGAGAAAAGCTTCCCCCCGCTGCAAGTTTGCAGCACCAGAGCAAAATAAGACCCCTGGGTTAAAAAAAAAAAAAAAAAAAACAAAAGGAAAAAAAGTGGGGGATGGCATGGTCCCGGACCATGTCCTTAGGCAACTGGAGGCTGGGTCATCCACAGAGATGCTCTGGTAGCAGCCAGAGCATCTCTGTGGTTGGCCCTTGCCCTGGTGCTGAAGCACATTGCCTGCAGGGAGCTGGACCTGGGCTCCAGTACAGGTAAGTAGGGTACTGGTGGGGGCTGGAGGAGGGGGAAAGGGACCATGGGGAGACTGCTGCCTGCTCCCCCAGATCCCTGCCCTGCCCGGCCCCACCCCTCACCTGTCCCTTGAGTTCCCCCGATCTCTTCCCTGCCTGGGCCCATCAAGTCCCTGATCCCTGCCCCAGCCCTCCCAGCCCCCCAAGCACTGCCCCCAACACCCCAGCATCCCCACAATATATATATAAAAAAAAGCAAAAACAAAAAACCTCCAGCACTCACTGGTAGTACAGCTGCCTGTTGGGGTCTCTGAGGCTCCCCTGCATAGGACGGGACTAGGTGACAGCCCCAGTGGCCCCAGCCTGGGCCCTGCTGCCCTGTGCTGCCTTTTCCTTAAAGTGCCGAAGGCTGGGATTGAGGGGACAGCCATTGGGGGGTGGGGGTACAAGTCCATCATCTTAGGCCTCCCCCAAGAAAAACAAAAGTTGGCACCTATGCTCCTGTTTCTTCTTTGAGCATCAA
>NW_017728886.1:15746947-15790915 GCF_001723895.1 Crocodylus porosus
TGTGGGGGGGTTGTAGCCCCTGCAGGGCCCGCTTGGCCCCTGTAACCCCTAGTGGGGGGTTGTGGCCCCTGTAGGGGACAGCAAAATATACAGGTATTTAGAATTCATTTTATTATGATGATAGAAACACTGGTAGGCTTCCAACTTGCTTTGACACTGTAGATGTATCAATAAAACTTTGCCCAACTGATCGCTCTCTCTGTTTCTCACTTTCTCTCTCTCTATATATTGTGGTCCTTTTGTTGTAATTGAGAAGAAACATGGATTTTGGGGTGTTTTACAGAGGCAGCTTTTTATATTGCTGGGGCAGCACAGATGCTGGCCCCAGACTCTAGCTCCTCCTGGCTGCAGATCTGGGAGGAGCCAGGAAGGGTTATTTTGCCTGAAGTGGCACAATTTGCCCCACACTGAAGTGAATGTCTGGGCATGTGTGCTGAGGCAAAAAGATCCAGCTCAAATTTGTACCACTTATATTTGAGCTGCTGCAAGTGCACATGCCTGCATGTGTGGACGCACCCCAAAAGTTTACCACACAGTTAATTAGTAGGTCTGTGCGAAGCTTTGGTCCATTATTCAATTCGGCAGAGATTTGGCCTGATTCGGTGGCCAAATCTCTGAATCGAATCAGAAGACCCTTTAATCTCTCCGAATTGAATCAGAACCCTCTGCATCAATTCAGAGAGATTCGGAAAGATTTGGCGATACAGACATAGACACAGCTGTAAATGTTTTTTCTACATACCTCTAGGTACCAGGTGGCTTGCGAATACTGCAATGCTGGGGTGGATGGAGCATGCCACAGGAGCGCGGGGGGCTCCCCAGCAAGCTGGGCAGCAGACCAAGAAATGGACCAGAAGCACTTCCAGTCAACTTCTGGGTGCCTCCTGGCTTGGCAACTGGTGCCTGCTGGGTCTGGGGGGACACCCCCCCCCCGTGGCCGATTGCCAAGCCAGAGGGGGGTGCAAGGGACCCCCCATATACATCCTGCATAGGAACAAGAAGCATCTGGGCAACAGTTTTAACCTGACACAAGACTGCTCCCTCCTCCCCCCCCCGCCCCAGCTCTCCTGTAGGATGCTCCATCTGCCCCAGCATCTCCGCATTCATGAGCCACACCTGGTACCTCGAGGTATGTAGAAAAAACATTTAAAGTTGTGTCTATGGCCAAATCACTGATTCTCCAAATTGGCATTGAATCTTCAGAGTCGGATTTGGCCAAATTGGATCGGGGACATTGATCCAAATCAATTAATTGAATCACTGTCCCCAGTTCAGGCTGAATCCAAATAGAATACGGCCTGTTTCACACACCCCTATTAATTAGTCAACTGTGCAGTAAATGTCTCATGCAGATGTGTCCAGTTAGTAGCAACAGTGGGAATGCTAATGTAGACTGAACATCAATGGCTGCCAGCATTTTTACCAATATATAATCTAAGGCTGCTCAGATCAAAGCTTGATGGAAGGTGCTAAAAATGGCACCAGATGCCAGTGCATTATCTAACTTAGCAGTCCAATTATTGCCATCTTTAGTAGCTGTTCCTTATCTGAACAGTATTTCTCAACCTTTTTTAGACTGGACTCGAAGACTCAAGTCACCACTCATTAGATTCAAGGCACCACTCAGAAAATACCAGCTCTTAGCTTTCTCTCATTTTTTGACTATGGAAAAATAATAGACCAATTCTTTTCTATTGCAAGGAACTCAGGACGACCACAACAGGTCAGTACATTTTTGACACCATAGATTGACACTTCTTTGGTGTTTGAAGAATCTCTGGCAGAAGGTAGGGCAGGGTAGTACCTTGTACTCTTACCTTGTGATTCATTTGTAGGTGTTTGCATACCTGACAGCCATAATATTGCATGGCACTCCTGCACCCTGCAAACGATCTCAGTACCCTGTTTGAGAATCACTGTATTAGAGTGTTCAAGATCTTTTCCCATGGAAGGACGTGCAGGAGAGATGGATGCACAGAGGGCAACTGTGAATTTCCATTTATGCAACTAACTTCAAATTCATCAGACATGGAAGAGCAGAATACACGTGGCTCTGTGGAGGGACCCAGAGGTTCTGTAAGCTCACAGACATTATCTGAAAGACAGCTCTATGAATCTCAGGTGAGTCTCTGTCACAGAGGCCTGCCTTCTCTACATTATTCCCTACTAGAGATGGTCAACAGTTTTCATCAAAGTACGTTTATGGACAAATGTGGCTTTTTAAATGAAATTTTCATGGAAAAGCCGTATTTTTGAAAGTGTACCTACGGAACAAAAGTTTATAGCGTTAAATCTTAAATGAAAACTCTGCATTCCTAGCTGTACCTGGTTGTCTATTTTGCTTGAATTAAAATATTAAATATATGTACTCATCTTGACAAAAGGTTCTGTGGAAAATGTTGAATGAAATGGAAAATATTTGTTATTTCTCCCCCTCTCCCATTCCCATTACCTTAGACTCCTCCAATGGAGCCCTGTTGTCAATGCCTCTCCATTTCTACCTCTCCTGTTGAAGGGCTTCTAAAGACATGGGTCAGGAGCCCCCTGGAAGGTTAATAATAGTCAGTATTACGTCTTAAAGTTATTACATTTTCATGAAAAAAACTGTATTCTTTGAAAAGGTATCTATGAAACAAAATGATCAGAGTTAAATGCAAACAAAAACCATGTTGTTTGCTCTCTTACCTCTACCTGATTCTGTTTGGTTAGAAGTAAAATATTAAATATGTTATTTATACATATTTGCAGACTTTGCCTGCAGGTTGCCTGAGATCAAAGATGTAGAGTTACCATCTCCAATTCAAACCTCTCTTCCCTGTCAGACCTAGCTGTACAAGCCTTCAAAAGCCCAACTATACCATCTTCACATTCAGAAATTTCCCTGGCTTGGAGGAAAATGATGCCATTATGGCTCATTTCTGCCAACTTTAGGTCATGCTGGCAGATATCCTACTCTTTTCATCAACTACTTAGTGTGTTGGGCCTCCCAGAATGGCAGGTTTTCCAACAAATATTTTACTTTTTAAAATTTGCTCTGCATACCAAAATATGTGTTTTAGTTGATAAAAGCCTAACAGCTCCTTCAGGGTCCATTGTAGTCTATCAGTAAATACTAATTATCCAAATTAGCATATGGATCACAATACATCCAAGGGATCTTTATAATCTCTCTTGTCAAAAATCCAATTCTTTTACAAGAATTGCCTAAATATGGATTTATGGAGATGATAGCTTGCAGTGTAAATGGCTTGTGTTTGGATAGGAAGCATGCATATGAACTGTATGTTCAAATGAGAGGCCTATTGCCTCTTTCAGAGCTCTTATGGTCTATTAAATAAATATTATCTTGGCTCAGGACTGTCGTACTATAGCATTTTTTCCAATAACTCATGTAGTTCTTCAGATAAAATATTATCTTTAGATTTTGGAAATGATGTCTCTAGCTAGTTGTAATGGGGACAAAGAAGACATTGTTAGCAAATTGATTAAAATGTTTTCTTAAAAATCCACCACCACATAGGTAGGTTTTAAATTATCTATAACACATACCTATTAAGGTTTCAAAGACTAACCATTCCTAGGAAATGGTTTGATACAGAAACAACGTCACAAACTTTAAAGTTATGGAAACCAGTCATAAGAAGTGGAAATTCTTACTTGTACCTGCATTTCTGTCCATACATGATTTGTATTCCATTTTTTATTCCCTCTGTCTTATTCAGTTACAACAGTACACATGCAACCTGATCCAAAGCCCACTTAAGGTAACAGAAAGTCTTCCCTTTGTTTCATAAGGCTTTGATAAGCCCTATATTTCCTTCT
Organism: Crocodylus porosus; assembly: GCF_001723895.1. Classification (NCBI taxonomy): domain Eukaryota; kingdom Metazoa; phylum Chordata; order Crocodylia; family Crocodylidae; genus Crocodylus; species Crocodylus porosus. The sequence goes on from NW_017728886.1 coordinate 15,750,770, forward strand.
ATTGTTGCAACAGAAGTCCCATTAATAATAAGGTGTGAAGTGCGTCACATTTGCCATTTGCCAAAGTTCAATGGCATTACTGCAGTTTGGTTGCATGGAGAGTAGAAGACAGGGGACGCGTCTACATGAGACACTAATGTGAAGTTAAGCATAGTTTACTGTGAAGTAAGCATGTGTGTCTACATGTGCACATGCTTACTTTGCAGTAAACTCCCCTAATATCAAGTAAATTTGCTTCCTGCAAATGCAAGTAGCAAATTTACTCAGCTTTAGTAACGGTGCCACAGTGCTCGTGAAGATGCCTGACCGGGAGCAAAATCTGCTTCCAGTCAGCTGTCCACCAGAGGGTGGGAGATAGCTCCCTGCCCCAAGGGGCTGCCTGCTGCTGGGGCCAGCTCTGCCACAGGAGCCCGGGCAGGGACTATGCCTCCCTGCCCTGGCAGCAGGGAGCTCCAAGTTCCCTGCTTTGAAATCCTGGTCAGGGAGTAGGGGCTGGGAGATATTTATCTTCCAGTGCCAGCTCCATCTCCCCGCACTGGCCCGCAGTTGTGGAGCTGGTACTGGGAGCCCCCTGCTGGTGGGAGCAGGGGAGCCTGTTCCCCGCCCCGGGCTCATGAGTGCACAGCTGGGCAGGGAACAGGTTGGGGAGCTTGTTCCCCACCAGCTCCACTCTGCCTTGTGCCCCAGGGTAGGGACAATGTGCCCTTGCCCCGGCAGCAGGGAGTTTCCAGCTCCCGCTCCCTGATTGTGAGGGCTGGGAGCTTGTTGTAGATGTGACAGTGCAGGGGATCAGTGTACACACAATGCATAAATCCCAGTTTGGTTTTATGAATTAGTGGCACCCTAACATTTCCAGAGCTGTCTTTATAATGTTCTGCCTCATGCTGCTTGTGCAAAGGGAACAGAGGAGTGGCATCAGCATGTTTATCCATGACTAGGCTGATCTTTAGAGTCTAGTAACCAGAATTACTAATCCCAGTTCTTCCAAACTTCCCTCATAAGTCATGTTTCCTGGATTGCAAATTTTGTTGCTCTCTGTTGGACTCTCCAGTTTGTCTACATCTGTAATGTGGTGCCTCTGGGTGAGGCCTCAGCATCAGTGCTGAATGCTGAATCATGCCTAAATAAGTATTACCATGGGAGAACAAAACAACTCCTTCAAACACCTCAGTAGTGGGGATGAGTTTGTAGAGGTGAGATTTCCTTAGAAGCAGAATGAAGAGATTAAGTGGGTCTTAAAACATCACAAAACCTGGAGGAGCCAATCTCTGTCAAAGGATGTCAGAGTGAGACAAGAAGACGGGCACATTTTTATGGTAGTGGAGCCTTTTTTAATTTTGGAACCAGCTCAAAAGGAAACTGGCTGGAGGAAGAGGCAGGGATTTCATAAGTCAAATAGCTCTGATCCAAGTCTGAAGGATGTCCAAGAATAGCGAGGGAAACGAGAAACTGGGGAACAGAGAGTTGTGTGTAGAAGCTCAGTTTTGTTTGCACATTTCGGATGTTATCTAACCTTTTTTCATTTGCAGACCCCTAAAAAAAATTTTCAATGAAGGTGTGGACCCCCTTGGAAATTTTGAATGGAGGTGTGGACCTCTTTGAATTGTAAGTGTGTATTTGCATACTTTTGGTTGATCCTAGTCATCTTTCATGGACCTCTTAGACCTACTCTGCAGACATCCAGGAGTCCGTGGACCCCAGGTTGAAAACCACTGATCTAAGGTCTTGAGGCACCCATTTTGTATTATTTGGAAGCCTGCAAGTCCTTTGGCTTCTGCTATCACACATCCATGAAGAAGTGTTTGATGAGCATCCAGCAAGGGGAACTTTACCAGGCTTGTGACACGTGGTGACAGCATGTGGGCTCAGCATGATAGTGCGTGAAAGTTATTAAAAGGTGTCTTTTTGCAAGGATTGCAGACTTTCTACTCCTAAACTGCAAGTCAAGAGCAGACCTGTCAGTCTGTTATGGGTAAAGTCAGATGGCATGTTTGAGTTACAAACAGCTCAAGAAACACCAGATTGTGAACTTGTCTGGGCAGGATGTTAGCTCATGGCTAACTGGAAAAAGTTGGAGTGGGTGTCCACCCTAGGCTACAATGACCAGAGGCAGGAGGAAAGACCTAGTAACATTCAAACATGCTGCATCTAGTAATAAGAGCACAAGACATACAATGTAACTGGGAAATAAATTCGTGAAATAGTCATGTTCACTGGCAGTTTATTGGCTATTAGGTTGAACTGTACTTACGTCCCTTTTTATTTGTTCTTTGCGCACATCTGTGTGAACAAGTTTTTAAATGGAGAAAAATTGTTCTACCTACACAATAAGAGTAGGTAAAGCAAGAGTCTGCGTTGTTCGTCACATTCATTCAATCTCAGAGCATAATGATGTCATGTGCCTGGTCACCTATTCACTGGCTGATAAATGGTGAAGAGTCGAAGAACAATTCCCTTCAGGTGTGAAATAATTTCAAAAAAGGAAAAAACTCTTCAAAATCAAAGTGAAGAAAAAAATAAGCTAAATTTGCTGAATAATTATTCACAATCTCAGGGGTTGCATACTGTGTCAGGCAGTTGTAACCACTGTTGTCTTCCCATATGGTTAAGTGGAGAGGGGTCCAAGCTCAATCCTGGAGGGGTAAGTGGAAGCATCCACAGAGAATATAGGAAAGGCCAAGATCACCATATTATTCCTTCCTAGTAGTTTTAAGCAGCTCTAGAATAGACCCCTGGGCATTATCTCAGGCCTTCCAATATCTAGGTATAAGAAACCACAAGCAAGGATGCTATTTTAGCCTACGAGGGAAGAAACTTAATTCTTTCTATGCTTTCTGTCAGCCTAATATTATTTAAAAGTAGTTCTGTCCTGAATGGCTGAACTAATTGCTATTGTGAAGCAGGCTGCAGAACTGTAAACATTATACAACTTTGATTTCCTATGAATGTCGAACACACGCAGTTACTGAAAAGAACGCGCAAGGTGGCCATGCTTTTAGAAACCAAATGCTAATTAGGAATCTGGACTAGAGAATACAACTAGCTTTCTGACCATTGAGCGTGGCTATTGATAATTCCCAAGCATTGACCATAATCATACTTTGAAAGCCTCTCTGTATCCCATATATTTTCACCTCCTGGGATAAAGAGAGCAGTAGCTGCAGCACTTAGTGCTACTGCATGGAGCAGTGGCTACAGGCATTGTCTAATGCTGTCGGTTACCTTTGCAAAGAAGATGTCACTATTACTTCTGTGCTTGTGTTTACAGTTATCCATCAAGAAACTGTGTTGGGATGTTTAGCTAAGCTTTTTAAGTCTCTGCCATGTTGTAAATGTGCTACTGATGCTTTATGGGCTACAGTACACAATGTTTTTTGATGAAAATGTGCTTCTCTCCTGTGAATATTTAGGCTGTATGTCAAGTCTAGAATGGGTAAACAGCAGTAATGAGCCTGCACCATCAATCATGTGAAAATGAAACCAAGGGCCATGCAGGTATCTATTGCCTATACATGTTCTGATGCATTCTGGTTAGAACGTATCGGCGCAGACTTGATTAAGCGTGTTGCAGCTTCTCGTGTATGCACTGTCCCGCATTTCAAAATGGTGGCAGGGCACTTTAACTAAAGCTTATTCTACACTGAATATGTGAGATGCTGCAGCTTGCTGGAGTGGTCTAATTAGGACCCTCCAGCAGACTCATTTAATTTAATCAGAATGCGTCAGTGGGAGAATAAATCTTATCAGACACTTCTCTATATCATTATGCCTCTGTTTGTGGGTGGAGATAGGGCCTGGTTCAGATAGCTATGGTTTTATAGTGATTTCTCTCTAACAGGCTTCCCTAAATGAAAGAATCTTTTAGATTCTTTCTACCTTCTGATACTTTATGCCAGGGGTTTTCAACCTTTTTTTAATAAGTGTACCCCCAGCAGCTGGATGTGGAGTGGGGGGTGGTGCATGGCCGGATGTGGAGTGGGGTAAAGGGGTGGTGTGCAGCCTGATGTGGAGTGGGGGTGGGGTGTGGCGTGTGGCCAGATGTGGAGTGGTGGCAGCTGCCACGCGCAGGCTTCCCCGCCGTGTCTGGCTGGCTGGGCAGCCTGTGCTGCCTGCAGAGGGACACCGTTGCCCTTGCCCCACCCCGGCCCTGCGTCTGGGAGGTGGCGGTGCTCCATCTCCGCTTGCCTGCATGTACCCCCTATGGCTTTCCCAGGTACAATCCCTGCTTTATGTTATTTGATCATTTTTAATTAACTTTAAGAAAAGTAGAGTTTTGGTAATAATTGACTTTTCAAAATCCTGCTGTTTTTAAAATGGAAAATTAAGAATGGGAGAAGGAAGTAAAAACTCTCTAATTGTGTGACGGGCTGGCTGGCAGTGACCTGGCCCAGGGGTTTTGAAAAGGGCAAAAGATGATTGGAGGACTTGGGATTCCCTTTCCTCACCAATCTGGTAATGATTTGGCCCAGGGGTTTTGAAGGGATAAAAGATGATTGGAGGACTTGGGATTCCCTTTCCTCACCAATCAGGCCCCAGAGACTCACCCCCCCATGTCCCCTGATTGGCCCCTTGGGTCACCTGGAGGGGGATAAAAGGGGCAGCGTGGCTGACTCGGGGGAGACCTGTGAGGGACCACAGGGAAGGAGCTTCAAAGAGCTGGGCCAGCAGGGCGGGAGCAGGTGCCCCAGAACAGCCTGAGAGAGCGGGACCCGCAGGCAGCACCGGGGTCCTCAGCAGCGCGGCGTGCGGCCGGCAGGAGAGGCTCCCGCTGGGCTCCAGGATCCCCTGGGAGAGGCTGCGGCCTGCAGGAGAGGCTCCCCCGCTCCAGCAAGGATCTGAGCAGTGACCTGAGAGGTTCCCAGCTCTGCTTCCAGCTCGTCCAGTCAGAGGCTGGGCAGCCCGAGGCTCCGGGAAGGTCAAGACCTCCAGCAGCTTGGAGCAGCACCAGCATTGGTGGCCATGTGGCAGAGTTTCTGCCTACCATGTGGGAGAGCCACGGTCAAGTGCCAGTTGGGGTGACTTGGGGTGAGTGAGCTAACAGGGAGAAATTCCTCTTGCAGTGGAAAGGGGCCCTTGTGCTTTCTTCCCCTCCAGGTACCTAGGCCCTATATTCCTTGTAATTTGACATTTTGTGCCTTTTGTATTTCATGTAATACCAACCAGTATTGTTTGTTCTGCTGTCTGTGTTTTACATTTTGGTTAACCCTGTCTTTTGTCAACTGGATGAATATGTCTATGATTGTAAGTGTCTAACCTTTGTTGAATCCTGCCCCCTCAGGGCGTTGTAGTGTCCCCTATACCCCCTGGTTTATACTGGTTATGTTCCCAGTATTGTTCCCTCATTAAAAGGTATATGGTTAAGTCCCCATTGGTGGTCTGGCTCTGCTCTGTAGGGGGAGGAGAGTCCCTACACCTCCCACAGCGCTTGTGCACCTGCTTTGATCCCTTCAATTGGAGAGGGGTACCTCTTGGAGTACTGCCCAGGTTACAATTGTAAAAGTGCATATATAGGCTAGTCAGTGCTTAGGACAACACTGTGTGAGGGCACAGTCCTATTATCACTGGCAGATGGTAGCTCAGGAGGAACTCTTGAGGAGGGCAAGGAGGTAAGCATTGGAATAAATGAGTCCTGGCTTTCTTCTGTTAAACCATAGCTTAAGATGAAATCAAACCTTTTGAAGATCTGGAATAGCATAAATTGATTCCCACCTTTTTTCCATATACCTTTTACACTTATTCAGGTTCTACATTTGACGAAACCTACACAGACATGCTGTGTGGATTGTAGGGATAGTAATCTTAAGGAAAAACTATTGCCATGACATCTGCAACAGCGATTCACCATAATGAAAATGCTTGGAATAAATATCAGACCTTCTCCAACTGTCTTATCCAAACTAAACCCACACTCAGGACCTTGTGAGGTTCTCCTATTTTTGCTTCACATCTTTATCAGCTCTAAACAAAAATGTGTCCACACCTGTATAAGGCTGAAGAGTAGCCAGATACAGGATGTTCAACCTGGGAAATAAATAAAGAAGGGAGGCTGATTTTCAAGTTTTACATTTAAAGCATGGTTGGAAGAAATAAAAATCCCACCTCCTTCACAGTATAAAGCAATCCTCTAGCCAACGCAGGTTTTTCCCTAGAGACAAGTTATCCTGTACATGCTGCAACGTTTTTTACACTTTCCACTAAAAGCTTTATCAGGAGAGGCCGCGCAAGCTCTGTCCAGTGAGGCAATTCCTCTGTAGCTATCGTTTTATTGTCAATATTGAGGGAGAAGTAGCTCTTCAGGAGGGTAGTAGCTTGATTGGCCAGCTTTTGAGAGAGCCTGTCTTTTGCGTGTCTTTCATTTCCATTTGAAAGCATTGCCATATCTGTATTTCCCACTGAAAAACAAACCTGTGTTTCTTAGATTTTTTTTATGACCACCATTTTACCTGATTTTTCACCAACAGCCCACGTTCTCCTTTGATCTGTGCCACATTCAATGTGGAGGTTTATAAGGAAAAAAATCATGTCATTTAAAAATAAAATAGCTTACTTCTGCGCTGCTTTCTTTAATCAAAACCATTACCACTGATGACTCAGAGTCTTGATTAGACCTCTTCAGAGGGCACCCCCTGATTTTGCACTACATTCCTGATTATTTTATTTATTTATTATTGTTTTTCACTTTCTTTCCTGATTTCTAGGTCATAGAATGAGATGAGGCTCATTCTCACTTGAAATGGATTTACTTGTTTCTCAATGGCAGGCTATTTTTCTTCCAGGGGCTGTTGGCAAATGTGCTCCCTTTTTCAGCAGAAGCCTGACATTCCACTGATCACATATTCTTTTTTTTCGTCCAGCCCCTGTGGAGAGAGGGATTGGACTCAGAGTCATTCCTCCTGACCTCTCCTGAGCCCCCATGGAGCTAAAGGCCAAAAGGTCATTTTCTCAGACTCCCTCTGGAGGAAAGAACCAAAGGTCATCGCCCCCAACCCACCCTGAGTGGGACTTAGAGACGTTTAAAGCCCCTTTGAAGAGGGAGTGGAGAGACCGGGAGCATTCACTTTACCCACCACCCATGGACAGAGGAGGGTTGTGAACTGGCATTGTGTGTGAAATGTTTGCCTTGGAGCTCAAACTCATTCAAACTTAACCATGGGTTCAAGGTTCGATGCTTTTGTGAACTTCAGCAAATACAAATAGCCCTTCCTCATCCTGCCAAGGGGTCGGCATTGCCCCATCTCAGCAACCTGCTCCTTTTCCTCCTCTTCACATATTCATTCTGCTGCTAGCAAGCGCTTGGCTTTCCTTCCCTTCTCCTTATCAGGGAAGGCCTGCATCTGGCTAGGGAATGACGAGGGACTATTGGCTATTGGAAGTTAAACAGATGTGACCCTCTAATTTAACCAGGCCTCATATTCATGCAGCCTCGCTATGAGTTATTTCCTTTGCTTACTGCTCGGTTGCTCTTCCAGATCCTCTGTGGATGCACTTTGGGCCATACTCTATTTTGTCAGAGGGAAAAAAGAAGCAAAGGGCACTTGCCCTTTCCTCCTTAAAGGACAAGCCTCTCTTTTTTTTTATTCCTAGCCTTAGTGAAGAAAAAAAAGGGAGAGCCTTATTTTAGTTAATTCCCTTGACTTTGTTTGGGAGGAAAGGAAGGGCAGTTCAATGGTTATTTCACTAGCTTCCCTGCAGAAGAGGGCAGCAAGGGTCACTTCCTCTCATTCTGTCCCATCAGAACAGAAGGGGAGACTAAGTCAATGCCATGGTGCCCTCTGTGGATGGACGGCTTAAGTGTCATTCTTCTTGACCCATCCCCTGCCCCCTACATTCTCTCTGTCCCTCGCACTCATGTGAAGGGGAGGATTAGTCCAGGCTTCCCCCCCTTTCTCTCCCTCTGTCTGTAGAAAGGAATTAATGACAGGTCATTACCTAAAGAGCTGAAGAGTGGTTAGTTTTTGCAATGAAGACTTTTGGCATTACAACAGAGGCTACCAGGACACTCTAGAATTGTCTGAGCAAGATTTTCAAGTAAAAAAAAAATAAAGGTGAAATGCTAAAGCACAGTTTTTAAGCCACATAGAGTGTTTGGAAAGATTCATGATGCTGCAAATCAGCGGTAAATTTCTTAATATCTCCTGTGATCCAGTGTGGGATGCTAAATCTAGGGAGGCTCTAGTGAATCCTTCGAACCTAGCAGGGGCTGGGCCTAGTTCACATGTGAAAATCAGTTTGTGTTAATACATTCTAAATAAGGAAGTGATCTGTTCTCCTAGTTTCCCTTCGGGAGTCTAATTTCTGTGGGTTATTCCTTCAGGGCCTGATGTGGAGCCCATTAAGACAGCGGGGGTTTTAGACTAGTTCTTTATTGTGCTGCTGTACTCTGATAACTCTCTGGAAAGATCACTGAGGTGTTGAGTTAGAATTAGCACTCTTTAACAAGAGTTATGCTTTTGTAGATGATCTTCAGAGTTTTTGCATTTGGGGCCCAGCTTGCTCATCTGGGTTTGCAGTTCTCATTGAAGTAGATAATCTGATCCTCTCTGCCTTCAAAGCAGAGTCCAAGGAAATAAGAGTTGCATCCTGCTTGTCGTGAAGCCAGAATGTGGCCTCCATTCCAAAATTATAAAGATGGACTAAAAACATATCCTTTAATATTTTAAAGGACAGAAATGGCAAAGCGTTTGCATAAGAGGCACAGTGGGCATTATACATGTGCTCTGGGAATTGGGTGGGGGGAAGCACTTTAATTAGAGTGGCTCCAAGAGCTGTGCTAATTAAAGCACCTGGAGCATCTTCTGCAGCAGCAGTCCTGCGCTGAAAAATGGTGGCGGGGCGCTTTATTTATTCAATGAATGAGCTATAGTTAAAGCGCCCCTGCCACCATTTTTCAGCGTAGGGATGCTGGAGTCTGCTGGAGCATGATAGTTACCACGCTCCAGCAGATTTGATTAATTGAGTCTGCTCTGACACTCTGTAATTACTGCATGTCAGAGCAGCCTTGCTGCACATGTATAGGTGCCCAGTGTTGTCTCTGTTTACTCTTAAGGGGTGATTGCAAAAGAAACTAAATTAGGCAAAATAAATTAAAATGAAATATTAAATGTTTACCAGCTTTTATTGTTTCCTGTGACACAATCCTAGGTGACTGCAGTGACATGAATGTATAGCAAAGGCCTTTCCCCCAGTGTCTCTCCTTTCCCTCCCCCTACCTCATTTGGCTTTCCTTAAAACAGATATTCATCCACTAGAGCAATGATGGCAGGTTCCCCACTTCAATACACAGAAACAATTTGGGACTTTCATTTTGAACTCCCACTGCAGTCTTTCCACAGAGGTAGATACATTTTAGTGTAGGGTGATTCAATTCTTATTCTTTACGTTCACTTCTCAGGGATGCTGTGAGGCTTGATTAGCTAATAATTGCAAAATGCTTTGAGATCATTGAACAGAAGGTGCTAGTGAAGTGTGAGATATCCTTGATAGTAATAGTCTATGGAGTTTCACTTCAGCTGAGTTCAGCATGGATGACATTCATCAGATCTTTATGCTCATTGATGATGGGAGCCATTACCCTTTATAAATTAAAGAACATCTTATCCTACAAGCTAGGTTCTAAGTGGTATTTCTCTCAGTGATGCAGTGGACAGAGCTGATTTCTTCCCTCTGGATGCATTTTCATTCAAAGAGCTGTGCCAATAGAATCAATTCTTCTAAGCAGATTCCACTGTATTTATTTCTTAATAAACTTGCATTTTCAACTTTTATGGGAAATACATTGTTCTGTTTGGGAATATTCCCTACTTTGCCTAGAACTGAGCAAATGTGGATTCTTTATTAACTGGTTTGATTTAGTTAAGTATGGTATTGCCACGCAACTGTTTGTTAAGACTTACCGAATGAATTTTAACCATTGTAGGCTTCCCCCCAACCAAACTGGAAAGTACAAATTCACTTTGAACATTGAGCTCATTTGACTTTCACCAGAAACTTTTATCAGTATAAGAGGATAAGAGATTCATTAACTTAAGTTGTATGATTCTAACTGCTCATTAGAAAGCACGGTGCCTTTCAGTGTAAGGCTGCCTCTAGCTCTGCACTGAATCTGTCAAAGTTAAGGATGAAGGTATGGGACTACTTAACTATCCTGGAAGGCAATTTCTTATTTTTAACTATGCAGACCACAGGGTTCATTAGATGATTTTAATAAACAGGCATAGGCCTGTTGTTGAAATCTCCCTTTCATTTGTGTCTAACTGCAACCAAAATATGAAATCCCTAAATAGAGCCACCCTGCCAAGGAACTAAAATGTAAATTTCAATTTACAGTCAGTAATTATGTTTGCAGTTTCATTGTGACTAATTGTTTTTTTTTAATAAGGTAGCATAAATATTTTGATTCAGGTTGAACTGCTGCAAAAAATCTGATAAAAAAGATCTTTCAATGGTTTCTCTTCACATAGGGGTAACCCCTTTCCCCCATTTGCAATAAAAAGAAAATATAGTAATTAGTTCTATTAATCTGGGGAAAAAATGAGTGATTAAAACAGGGATCTCAGCTGTTTTTCAGTACCACAGAGTGAGATGATATTTTTCATCTGTGGAATCGCAAAAGGCAGCTCCTGACAAAGCAGGTCATTTGCAATATTTTATAAAATATATGAGGGGAGATTGAAAAATATATTCCAATCATCGCCTGGCAACCTTTGCCGCTTTAGTCAATTTATGCATCATCTGTAAAGTTCAAAATAGGGCACTGGGCCCCAAAATGTACTTTGAAGCATCCATAGCAAATCTTTTAATCTCGGCTTTCACTATCTGAGCATTGTATGCATTAGAGTGGAATTTAGGATAGGCTTTTAGGTAGAGGGGTGAGACATTTACTCAGATAACCTACGATATCTTGGCTTCAAGTGTAATGTTCAGGTTCAGATAAATGATTGCTTTTCATTTTACCCAAAGATAAATGATAAAAAAGAAAGGTTTATGTTAGGATTTACATGCCCCTGCATCTGCATATTGCATGTATTGTATCACTTTTTAATATAGGTTGAAGATGCATATTCCAAGTAGAGCCATTTTATTCTTGAGTAAACTTGTATTATTTTACAGAAACAGGTAAACCACTCTCCTGTAGCTATAATCATCTGGAAGTGTTTGTGGCCACAGTTTTCTTATTTAGTCTAAATAAAGCTCTATACCTTCCTTTCTTTCAAAGAAAACAAAGGGAATTACATGATTTTGTTTCTGTAATGCTATTGCGACCTTAGATCTATTATCAAACCTTCACAGCAGAATTGCATGCACGAGAGCTCAATACTCTATTTTTGTAGCCCTTTTGTTTCAAAGGAAAGATTGCACTACTCTGGAGTTGTTATTGTTTCCTATTCCATTTTGTTTCCATACGTCCTGCATCCTCTTTTCTTTGTTCTGCCAGGTGTCATTTCAGGACAACCAGCATGTCACATAATGTAAGAAGCTATTTAGTATCCGCGAATACAGTCACAAAATTATAATTATTGTTGTAGGGATGGAACTTTAAGAAAAAAAATCTAATTTACAAACTGCCTGTGTCAAATGCAGATCTCATCATGTCCCTTATAGGTGAACTGTTATGACTTGAGTTCCAGTAGCTCATCTATTTTTTGCTTTATACAGGAAACAGGGGCTGTTTACCGTTTCTGCAGCTATTTTCCGTTTGAAATCTGATGATTAAAAAAATATACATACAGTAAAAAGAAGTTTCCTAAAGGTTTTGTGGCTAAGCATAAAACATTTCAAGAGCACTTGTTCTCAACAAAACCTCGATTCTCAAGATATAAGAGCAATCTGAAATACAGTTTCTTGTTTATGGTGAAACATTTAAGTGTCACTATTACTTTTGTTTCACGAGATCAATCAAAGTGCCCTGCCTATTGTACCATTAACATATTTCATACTTCATCTAGCCCTATTGTTAAGGTTCTGCTGAACTGAAGATCTCTTGGTTTTCCAGTTTACATATTTCCCACAAAATAAATAAGCACATCAACGAAATGGCTTCAGACAATATACTTCCCCCTAATCGATGAGTTCGTTGCTAGTGAAAACTCCAATGGCAGATTAGTTGAAAACCAGACTCATGACAGTGTTACCAGTTGGTTGACAACATTTCTGTCTCTGTCTCCCTCTCTGATTGGCTAAGTGGGATCAGAAAGCCTGGTGCTGGATTGGCTGGGATTTGCTGCTGTTGCTATGACTCCGTTGCTAGGATCTCTGCTGTTTCTAGGCCCTGCAGGAAACATGTAATGAATTATGGATGGTTGATTTTCTCAAAGAGGCCTGATCTGTAATGCAGATGAGCTCCAAGTCCCCCCTTTTCTTCTGGGTTCTTCAAAAAAAAAAAAAAAAAAAAAAAAAAAATCAGAGTTTTAAATCAGAATCTGGCATTTGCCGAGTCCCCAGTCACAGCAGTGACTCCTGAATACTGATGTTAATTCTTATGCAAAGAGAGGGCCAGAGGTCACTATCTGTTATTTGTTCAGGAAAAGCTTGTAGGATTTTCACTGAACTCTACGACCCTTTGGGGGTATTATTTTTTCTTTTTTCTTTTCTTTTTTTTTTTTTGGTTTGGATACAGAATAGGATGCAAACACTAGAAGTGGTGTTTTCTAACCAATGGAGAGGAAATCGTTGCTGTGGACCATGATGAAGTTTGGAAGGGGTGTGACAGCGTGGCTTTCTGGCAGGCTCGTTAACAGAACCCCCTTTTTCACTTTGTAAAATAAGACTTTGCCCAAAGATGACCTAGGACCTTCTCTTTGCAGACTGTATACAAGTTAAGTGTAATCTTTAATTGCTGGTTTCAATAGGCCTTGGCTGGAGAGGGGTGCTCTCATCATGTTACATGTATAATGTGCCCACTTCACACAAGTGATAAGCGGACTGTTATGGCACATGGAGAAATCCTTGGAGGGGTTCAATCCCCGGACAATACAGCTGATGCTGTGGAGGTGACGGGGAAGTAAACAGGTTCATGCGAGTCATTTAGTTTCCCTAATCTCCTCCACTCATGCCTACTGGTGGTGTAGTAGTGTGTGCTATGTGAATGGGAATATTTTCTTAGCTGTATCAGTGCTCTCATGATAGACACTTGATGAGCTTAAATAAAATATATTAGTGGATTTTCATTTACTAGTGACACAATGGTTTAAATCCTCTCTGTATCAGGCCTTAGTGGACAAATGCAGCCTGGAAAAGTATTGATTATGGATCTGATTCTTTACTCTCACTAGATTTAAGCCCGGGGAAACACCATGCATTTCAATGGGAGTGATGGCAGATGTATGCCAGCATAAGGGCTTGATCCTGTGAAGTGTGACAGTCTCTGGTCTCACTGAAAATCGTTTGGAGTGAAGGACACTGGGAATCTGAAAGTCATGTCCTAGATGAGAGAAGAGCTGGACCCATTTGCCTCTGTACCCTTACCTTTCAGCAACCCCTATGTTAAATGATTTACTCAGCACTAAAATGAATGCAAACCAATTAAATGCGTCTGTACAGGTTTTATAGTGGGGTTTCTACTTTCACACCCTACTGTTCTGAATGCTTCATGATTCTTCCTTAGGGACAGGTAAATGACTTAAGTAAAAGCTCTGAAATAAAGATGAAATATAACCTAAGCCTCATGTGATTTACAGGTATGATCATACCGTATTTCCAGGATTATTAAATAAAATGCTCTGTTGTTTATTGTTTTCTTAGTGTTTGTTGACATTTGGAGAGAGAGAATTCATGAAACACAGTGACTGCAGCAAAAGCAGACACAGGCAACATTTAGAATTAGCCCCAGCACTATGAGCTTGAACTGGATTAACCATAATTATTATTATTACTCTCTCTTACAGTGAAGAAAATGGTTAAGGTAAAACCTGCATTATCTGTCCCACCCCTTTCAAAGTGCTGGAGCCTCTATCCAACTCCATTAAAAAAAAACCCAGGCCATAGGGGTGCCATTAGAGGTTCAAAGATGCTTGAAACCCAGAAATGTCCACGTGTGGCAGTTTGCTGAAAGCACAGTATTTATACATGCATAAATTTATGTATGCATGTCTGTAAGAATAAAAAAAAATATTTTAGTGGCAGCAAGTCTCTGCAGCCTACACTAAAATGGTAAGATACATTAGGAAACTGCACTGACAGAAACTGTAGGTCATGTTTTTGTGAACCTAATCATCATTCACTTAGTAATTTTTATTTCCTGTTTAATATTCTAAAGCCAAACACGTAGGAAGATGAATTGTTTCTTTACAAATGGTGTCTCAGATGTGGAATGAGTTGTTGATTATACAGGAGCCATGTTGGTCTAAGGACATAGGCAGACAACGTTCTTTGGGTAAATGTGATATCTGTTATCAGTCTAACTAAATAGTTGGAAAAATTGTTCTTTGCAAGCTTTTGAGTACAAACACCCTTCTTCAAGCTTCTTCAGGGAGAGTTTGTTGTTGCTTTGTGTACTCTCCTGAGTGGAATGGAAGCCAACATGCAAAATACAGGTCTATAAAAATACAAATATGTAGCAGTGAGGATCTGGGGCCCTGTGAGATAATAGGTGTGAGACAGGTAGGTGGGGAGAAGGGAGAATTTGAACTGGTGCTAGAACGTAGCTGGTAAAATGCAGACAGGTTACCTGGGTTTATCAGATGGCAGGGAGGTTATAATGTGCCAAAAATCCCATGTCTATATTTAGTCCATGATTTTTTGTATGCAATAGATTTATGAAGTGAAGTTCATAGGCTCATCTATGAAAGGTGTTTTGTTAACTCCCTTTGAGGCTTAGAACTGAGAGTGTGTGTTTAGGGTGATTGCTTGTTCTGTGTAGATACATATGTTGGTCCATGGGTTTCTTGTATATGGTGGTTTGTATTTTAACATTTTGGATATTGATCATAGTGTTTAAAAAGGAAATGTTGGTGCTGGAGTTCAAGATAAAGTGTGATAGTGGGGTGATGGTTATCAAACACAGATGGTACACAGAACCAGCAATCGCACACCAAGAAAGCTGTAATATACAGCCAAGCCCTCCGATACCATCAAATTTACACTGAGGAGAACACCCGCAATTGTTACATTGCAAATCTCAAAAAGGCTTTCACCAAACAAGGACACATCTCCAGAGAGAGAGATCGTACTTTTGAAAGAGCCACCTGGATACCACATGAAGAATTGCTGCAGTCCAAAGAGAAAAGCCCCAGGAATTGCACACTGTTAATTATGACGTATCATCTTTACTTGGAACTCATATGGAAAATCCTCAAACAATTGTAACCCATACTAGAAGAAGACCCAATTCTTAAAGAGATCTTTCTAGAACCACCCATCCTAGCCTTTAAACGAGCACTGAACCTCGCCAACCTCATCACCAGGAGCAAACTTCCTATGGCCCAAAGCACACCAAATGGATCCAGACAATGCCAGAATAAGAAATGTAAAACCTACCAACTCATCTCCACCACCCACACAATAACTACACCCTACAACAGAACCATCACCATTCCTGGATCTTGCACCTGCACCTCTAGAAATATTATATATTTCATCCAGTGCATTAAATGCCCAGGTGAAAAATATGTAGGAACATGAACAGTGCATGCCCCTGGGGGCTGGGAGGGCATGGCTGTGCTAGCGGCAGTGGGAGTGCTGTGGCGGGAGCCCGGCAGCGGTAAGCTGGGACCTCCGGCAGATGCTGCTGGCACTGTCATCAGCAGGGGTAAGGGGGAGGGTGGTGAGTGGTAGCTGCCTGCAGGCTCTTTGCAGGGGGGTGCACCATCATGCTCAGGGGGCGCTTGTGCACCAGCTTGCACCCCCTATATGTCACCCCTGTGTAGGAGAAACCAAACAACAACTGCAAAGCAGAATGAATGCACACTGAAAATCTATGAAAGACAAAAACTACCCAACAACTTGTGGGTGCGTACCTCTCACAAAATAACTACTCTCTGTCCAATCTCTCAGTTCTAGTCCTCAAAGGGAATTTACAGAACATCTTTCATAGATGACTGTATGAACTTCACTTCATTAATCTACTGGATATGAAAAATAATGGACTAAATATAGACATTGGATTTATGGCACATTATGACCTCCCTGCTCTCTGATAACCCCACGTAACCTGTCTGCATTTTACCAGTTACATTCTATCACCAGTTCAAACTCCCCTCTTTCCCCGCTTACCCAGCAACCTGTCTCACAGGGCCCCTGATCCTCACTGCTATGCATTTCAATTTTCACAGACCTGCATTTTGCATACTGGCTTCCATTCCACCCAGGAGGGCACACAAAGCAACAGCAAACTCTCCCTGTGCCTGAACAAGGATGCTTGTACACAAAGGCTTGCAAAGAACACTTTTTCTGACTATTTAGTTGATCTAATAAAAAGTATCAGATTTATCCAAAGAACCTTGTCTGCCTCAGATGTGGGAAAGCTTTTAAATATTCAGCAAGGCCATGAGACAGCAAATGATGTAAGCACATATGTGACTTTCAGTACTTGAAGAGTTCCACTAACCAGGGGTACACTGATAGAGATTGTTTGGGCTGATATCGATGGCTGATTTTTAATGAGCCATATTGGCTGATACTGATCCGATTCTGAAATGCAGCCCTGCAACATGGAGAGCGCTCTCCAGCTAGTAAGTCTGTTGTGGGGGAAAGGGTGGGGGGAGGGAAGGGGCATGAGGGGGCAGATTGAACCCCGGTGGTGAGGGAGGCAGTGGAGCTGGTGCTGGGGCACTGCCCAGCTGGGGCAGAGTGTGGGATGGAGCCACGGCTCATCTGGGTGGGTGTGAGGAGGAGGGGGTGGCTTCAACTGCTGTGTGCACCCCAGGAGGGCACGGAGGTCATGGGCCCCTGGATATGTGCATGGGTTGGGGTTGACTGCCGCTACAGGCTGGGACCGAGGCTGCACCAGGCTCTTCCTAGCTGGGGGCTAAGCCCAGGCTGAGCATGGGGTGGTGGTGGCAGCATTGAGAGTGGGGGATATGGTGACTTTTGGGTTGGCTGCAGCCCCCACCCCAACCCCGCCTCCTAGCACCGCCCTGAGCGCAGCCCAGCCCGGCCCATCCTCCAGCCAGGAAGAGCTTGGTGCAGCCCTGGCCCCAGCCTGCAGCGGCAGCCTGCCCTCACCCCAAGTGCAGATCCAGGGGCACACCCCCACCATGCCCTTCCAGGGTACACGCAGTGGTGGGAACTGCCCCTCCTTCCCCACCCCCATGGATGAACTGGAACTCCATCCCATGCCCTGCCCCTCCCTGGCTGGGCAGTACCTGCCCCTGCCCCTGCCCTAGCCCCATTCCCTCCCTCACCGTGGGGGCCTCAATCTGCCCTCCTCACCTCTTCCCCCACAACAGACTTACTACTGCTGGTCTGTGCTCCTGGCTGCCTGCATGCTGCACTGTGGCTGTGTGCATGCACATGGCATTTATCGGCCACGTTATTGGCTGCGTCAGACAAAAAAAGCCAATTTCCAATGATATGGGACCGATGTACCAGTGCACCTCTGCCTCTAACTTTAATGGCTGTTGCTGCTCAGTAGAAACCATGTATGCCATAGGGGGCTTAGCCAATGACAGCACAGCTTCTATGGGAGCCAAGCAGCTGGACCTATTGCAGCCATCCCTAAAGAAGAAAAGGTATCCAGCTTGAGAATCACTGGACAGAGAGGGGCTTCAAGTGTGGCCTAGTCAGCCCTCTCAACAACTGCAGGATTTACTGTTTCTAAACCATCCCAGAAAGAAAACTATGCAGCTTCTTTTTGAAAAATCTTTAATGACAAAGTTCCCTAGACAGCTTGTTCCGTTGTTCTACTATTCTTACACTTTGGCAGGTTTTCCTGAGATTTAAACTAAATCTGCTTTGCTGCAGTCTAAATCCATTGCCTCATCTCCTGGCCTCTGTGGCAAAGAAAAGTCTTTCTCCTTTCCTTTTTATGGCAGCCTTTTAAACATTCGAAAACTACTATCACATCCTTCTTTAGGGCTGGACACGCAGCCTGTCTACACCAGTGTGATCAGCCCTTGCAATCAGCTTTTAAACACGGTCACAGACACACAACATAGAGCTTTACCTGCCTTGAGCAGTATATTGGACTAGATGACCTTATGAGGTCCTTTACAGCTAGTGTGACCATATGTCCCAGTTTAACCAGGACAGTCCTGGATTTCACAGGCTTGGCCAGTTGGTGAAAAAGAAAACAAAAGTCCTGGATCACTGGCCTGGCTCCTCCTAAGCAGCTGCTGGAGGCAGAGGGCAGGCTGGTGGCACCACTCCTCCTACCTCGGGTAGGGATTAGCTGCGGGGGCAGTGTCCCAGATTTCCTTAAAAATAATATGGTCACCCTACTTTCAGCCCTACTTTTCTATGATTATATGAAATGCAATGGTATAACTTGAATCCAAAGTCAGTTACCATGGGAAAAACTCAGTGATAAAACCACAGCAGTGTAAGTGCCCCTACTACCAGTCTGTCAAGTGTTCATTTCTATAATGGGGTAGCTGTTTTTTATAGGCAAGCAGGCTATTGCCTATTCCCTTGTCACTTAATACCAAGGTGCTATAATAGTACCTTCTGCAAACAGCTACCTGGCATAGCTGGTCTTCCCTCTGCTCCAGCTCCTGCTGTAATTTGCCTGAAGTACATACTTCTAGGAAGACATATCAGGCATCACTTCAAGTGTAAGAATCATAGTGAATCGTAGAGAAGTAGGGCTGGAAGGGATCTCCACAGGTCATCTAGTCCAACCCCTGCCAGAGGCAGGAAAGCAAGGAGACCTCAAGAATGAGAAAAACAGTTTTTAAAGTTTTTGAAGGAAGTGGAGCAAGGGTAAGGACGGTATTTGATGCACGGGTGGGAGGTTGTTATGAAAATTGGAAGGCATAACGTAGACTATGAATGAGAGGTAATGAGAGGGGATTTTTAAAAAGAGAGGATGCTGAGCAAATATCTTCTGTTCAAATTGTATCTTTACAATTCAGTACAATTGCTACAATAGTATCTGGTTGAAAAATACAAACCTATTTCCACCAGAAACATCAAAGGTGTTTGAGTTTCAAAGGGACTGAAAGATTTTTTTTTCCTCCTTAAAAAGAAAGAAAAAAGTGGAAGTTTTAGAATTTATTTTTGATGTTTTTATTGAAAACATTACAAAACTGCTTCATTTATGGAAAAATAGGTTTTTAGTAAAATGATTTTATAGCATTTTTCTATTTTAAGAAGGGTAGCAATTGAAAAACCATGGCATGACAGAGGAAAAAATTGAAAATCCTGGCCTTTTTGTGTAAGGGTTTGCATTAGAGGAAGAAAAGGCCTCTTTTGATTAAAAACATTTTTTGTCAGAAAAATTTCAACAAGTTCTATCATCCATCACCTTTGGTTGAATTTACAGTCAAATGAAAACACTGTACAGTACAATGAAGTTAATAAGAAATGACAAAAGGACAAAATAGGCTTTGCCAGAGCACAAAAAGAAACCTACTGCTTAATACTTCCTGCTTAAGAAGTCTAACTGAATAGATTGGCTCAAGGTCAGTGTCAGCTCAAGGTCACCCAACTCCCACTTTGGTGGACCCAGAATGAAGATATCACTAGGAATATCCTACCAACAGCCCTACGATGTGTACCTGGGGCTCAATATAAAGAGTATCACTTAGGTTGATGTTTAGGAGGGAGTGAGGTGGAGAGAGAGAAAGAGAGAGAGAGAGAGAGAGGAGGGAGTTGGAAAACCAAAATCACAGTGTTTCCCAAACCAGGGGCCAACATTCTGGGGGAAGGATGATGGTGGTAGGATTCAGCTTGCAAACAGACAGTGGTAGGTCAAATTGTGGGCCGTTTCTTAACCTTCATACATTCCCCACAAATTCACCTCTGCTCTCTTTTCTCATGGCAAAACTCCGCCTCACCTGCCCCTTTCATAATGTACAAGCTAGCTTGCCCTGCCTTTGTTGGATGTGAGGATCAGGAGCAAAGGGACAGCAGAGAAGAAATGGAACAACATCATACTGCAATACAGCATACACTATGGAGCCCCCTTCAACAGTAAGGGCTTGACAACTCCCATGCCCCGTTTACCTTCTCTGAGTAAGCCCCTGCATGTGTGGTTTCCAAACAGCATCCACCCACATTTGGCTTGCCTGCAAAGGGTGGATGCTGGACTCTGACTTCTGTGCCCAGGAGGAGAGGGTGGAATTGCTTCTGTGACAGCACAGATGGACAGGCTCGTCTTTGTTATTTATATGCATTCTGCAGTAATTAATTTTTTCTTTTTTTCTGCAGGTCAGGATGAGAAGGCAGCACATATTCAATGCTGAAGCCTCTCTTGAACAGGGAACCGCGGATGACAGTGACACATCCACTGATGAAATCTTATCCCAAGGCAGTGAGGATGCTGACTTTGTTCAGAGCAAGAAGACCATGTGTCTATGGAAGTTTCATCCAGCTCAGATGAGGACAAGTTGGTGCCACAAGCAGAAGTGATGCCAACACTTCCAGTGGGAAAGGGAAGAGTACAATCCTGGGGCTACTGTGGAAGACTGAGGACAGCTACAACAGGACATGGAGGAGAACCACTGCCACCACCACCAGAAAACATTGCAGATGATGACAATTTTAGAGGAAGGAATGGCAGAGTGTGGGGACAAAAATCCACAGCTAATACATCATAGGAGAACAGCCAAGCACATAATCCACGAAAGTGCTGGGCTAACAAGACAAAGTAATAGACACAGTGGTGGAAACATCCACCTGTTTCTCTCACAAGGTATCCTGACTGTTATCATAAGAGAAACAAACAGAGAGATAGACAGAAGATTCAGGGAGTGGAGTGATAGCCACCCTGAAAATAGAAAGGAGAGGAAAAAGCTGGGTGAAACAGAGCTGAAAGCTTACATTGGCCGCCTACTGCTGAGTGGTTTATACCACGGTGGTCACGAAGCACTGCAGGAGTTGTGGGAGCAACCCACTGGACATCCTTGCTTCCTTGCCATCATGAGTTTAAAATGATTCTGTCAAATCTCCAACTACCTGAGATTTGACAACAAACTGACACTTGAGGAAAGGCGAGCTATGCCTTCAAAGATATTTGGACACACTTTGTGGAGCAGCTCAGGAAATGGTATATTCCAGGAATACACCTGAGGGTTGATGAGCAGCTCATTGAGTTCAGGGGTCTGGAGACATCTACCTGGGCAAGCAACCAGAAGTTCCATGCCAACGTAATCTTGGTGCCCAGGTCACTGAAAAACTGGTTCACCTCTGGTACAAGGCAGGAAGGAATATTGTGGGTGACCATTTCTTTACAAGTACTGACCTGGCAGAAAGATTGCTACAGCAGGACTTGACCTACATGGGTACGATTTGGAAAAACAAGGTCAATAACCTAAATGAAATGCAAGCAAATTGAAGAAGGAAGGCTTTTTAATCCAGTTTTGCTGTTGATGGGGAACTCACCCTAGTTTCCTATGTTACAAAGAAGTCCAAAGTTGGCTGTTGCTATCAAGCATGCACCATGACCTGTCAGTGGGTGGAGAGCAAAGAAAGTCGGACATCATCCATGACTACAGTAAAAACAAGGGTGGGGTGGATAACCTTGGCCACTTAGTCCATATGACCACCTGCAGATGGAAAATCAACAGGTGGCCAATGAAACTATTTTTCAATATACTGGATGTGGCTGCCATTGCCAGCCTCATCATTTGGCTAGGCCACAATGCAAACTGGAAGCAAAGATCACATTTAAGAAGACGGCACTTTTTTTTTGCAGGAGTTTGGAGAACAGTTGATCAATGGGCAAATAAAGCCAAGAATGATGGATACATGTAATCTGTCTAAGTCCATCAAGTCTGGTATGACTGCTCTAAATTACAAATTGCCACAATGCACCCCAGTAGAACCTTCTGCAAGCACGAGTGGATGTTGTGCTTTTTGTCCAAGGACAGCTGATTGCAAAATCTGGAAATGATGAGAAGATTGTAAGTGATTTGCTTGTGTGCCCCACAGTATACCACTGCTGCTTTGTGAGGAATGCAATATTTAGTTAAAACAGTTAGGAAATATTTTTGGAAGTAATAGCTTGTTCGAAAACAGTGTGAACTGCAGACTTAGCAAATTGTTCACTCACGTTTTCAAACTAAAAGAAGTTTAAACTTCATAGTTCTAGTTAAATAATATTTTGGGTTCAAATCATCATCAATACACTTTCAAACAATCCGTACATTTAATAAATCATTTTTGGTACATTTATACTGTTTTGTACCATTTTGTTCATGCAGGTGGGGTAACAATTTACCCCATGAGACCAGCAATGTTGAATTGCAGGGTAAAAAGTTACCCCATGAGAACAACAGGTTCATGAGAGCGGATGAGGGTTAAAGCTTGTGGGTGAGCTCTTTTTACTTATTTTAACTAGTACAAAAAATAAAAGTGTACAGGTCTGCAGACCTGGGAAGAAGTCTGTCAGACTCACATTTCTCTGTCTGCTTCCCAGCACTGAGCTTAACTGAAAGTACAAGCCGCTGGTCCAGTCTTCTGGTAAAGGGAGGGATAACAAGGGAAGCAAAGCATAAAGAAATGAACAAATATAATGTCTCCATCATGGTGGTGGAATCGACACCACCACACTTCAGCTGGCATTAATTACTGCACCATGCCTACCTTGTCCCAGAGACAGGTTCTGGATCTCCTTGCTCTCTGAGTAGAAGTAAAAGTATAGAAGGCCTTTGAGAAGAACCATTGTAAGAATGTATATGAAGCCATCGGTAAAAGGATGGTAATGAGGGCTTATACTCAGGACATCTAGCAATGCTAGACCAAGAGCAAAATCAGCTTACAAGAGGCCACTGTTAAGCTACATATTATGTTGGACATCCCTGAGGGAAACCATACTGATAAGTAC
This sequence comes from Crocodylus porosus, assembly GCF_001723895.1. NCBI lineage: Eukaryota > Metazoa > Chordata > Crocodylia > Crocodylidae > Crocodylus > Crocodylus porosus. The sequence continues at coordinate 15,773,691 of NW_017728886.1, forward strand.
TCTGGGACCAGCTGAAACTCCAATGAGGTAGATGCATCACCTGTAATCTATGCTTTCTTATCAATGCAAGGAACCATGGCAGAGCAAGAGTGCAGTGGTGTGGACGCCCTGGGGATGCAATGTAAGCTGGTAAACATCTTCCTTGTGATGAATGAAATATCTCTTTATTATAGGTTAGTGGTGTTAAATATGCCTATGACATGTGCCTGGTGTTTGTTTTTGTCTCAGGTGCTCACTTGTGTCCACCATGTTGGGCGAATGTGAGCTAAAGTCCTTCCCACATTCCATCTTCATCATCCATATACTCAAAATGGTGAGCTGAGGGGTAAGTCTTCTAAAACACAGTGTTGTTTTGTGAATTTAAAGGATCTGGGCTGTTAACCAGCTTCTAGACCTCCCTCTTTCCTAGCTCCCTTCTAGTTAGGAAAACTGTTATGGCAACCTGCATTTACCTGCTCTTACCCCAGGTGCTCATAATGGTCCTATTTGTTTCAGCAGAGTCAAATAATAAAACCTTATAATGGAAATAGGTTCCAGTATAGTGAAAGTAAGCACCATTTAGGTCGGTATGTCTTATAGTTTGAGCAATTCCCCGCTTGAAGTTACAGCTCATTGTGTGGACAAGTTACAAGTCATAGCATTATATCATTGAACTACATGAATTACATTTCTCAGCATTTTATTTTTCCATGTTAAGAGAGATTTCATAGTATTCTATCAAGGCATTTTTTTTCTGACACAAAAGATAGTGTTTAAGCAGTAAATATCCATTTAGTAAATGCATAGAGATATTAAGGCGCCATAAAACAAGAAGTAGGGGACATTGTTAATCTGGAAAATTTTGAATATCATTGCAAAAACTCCATAATGTTGTGCACATCTGCAGGGGATATAAAATGGAATTGAAGATACAGATAATGTCCTGTAAGGATTCTAACATTATAAGGAGCAGCTGCTTTGTCATTCCTAGGATAGCCTAGGTAGCTATGCCCTCCCATGGTACCCTCCTGGGAACCATTTTGGTATTATTGATACGTATCCTGTTAGGCTTTTTAAACAAGCAATGTTTCTGATTCCTTATCTCACAACAGCAGCACTTTCTCTAAAGTAAGGACTGCCCGCAGAGGGGCAGATGCAATTATCAGCCTGACCCTCACAGCTCCCCAGATACCTCCAAGCACTGCTCACCACCCCCACTCTCCTCTGAAAGCTCTGCCTGTTAACCTGTTGCTGTAGCAAGCAATGCCAGCATTGATTGTAAGACCTGCTTCATGAATAATACACAACATCCACCCACCATTTTTACATCCCAGGACAGTACATACAAGGTTCATAGATTCATTGCATCGGGATTCAAAGGCCCAGGGGAGGCAGGGAGCAAGGTGGAAAATGACATTTTGAGGTCTCCCAGCACTGCAAAGGAGTTATGGAAATGATATCTCAAGACTGAGGATAGAAAGGATTATCTTTGATTTCATGGAAACTAAACAAAGACCAATCATCTGTTGTAACTTCTCTCACATTCAGACCTGAGGCAACATGATTCTCAAGTACAGACCCTTCTCAATACCCTAGTGCCTCCCTAATCTGAGGGCAAAGAGGAGAAAGACAAAGGAAGGTATTTTTGGAAAAGTAGCAGCCTGAAAGAAGTGATTTAGGCAGTTTCTCAGGGCTGAGAATGACAAGAAGCTGACTCGAGGGGCTTGTCTATACCATAATGGGGGCATGTTCTGGGATTTAGAGCCTAAATCCACCGACAAGCTTCACTGACAGAAGTTTTGCCCCAAAGTTGCTATGGGCTCATTCATAGCATGTGCTTTCAGGCCTGTAGAAACCCAGAGGCTCCTAAGTGAACATGTGGCTCTGAAGCATGTCAGTGGATTTTCATGGGCAAGCCATGATTTTGTGCAAGGAAATGGTGTTGCTGTGGTATAGATAAGCCCAAAAGGGCCTTCCGGTGCCTTGAGAGCTGCACAATGAAGGCTTTGCTGAGTGGCTTCCCTGGACTTGTCTACAAGCCCCAGCACTTCAGGTCCCAGTCACCCACCCCTCTGATGTATCCCAAACCCGAAAGTATGCCAGTGAATACTCTCACAGAGCTCATCCACAGGAGCTCCTCTCGGGCACCTTGCACACTAAGGGCGTAAGAGCAGATAATACGAGATGATCCCAGATCACCCTCACTGGTGTATTGTGGGGTTTGGAGTGTGCCTGGGGGCAAAGAAGGGCATCGTGTGTCACAGAGCTCCTTGGTGCTACTATGGTGTAGACATACCCACTGTGATCTGGAAGCTGAGTGACCAGGGCTTGACCATGACCATGAGCTGAATGGGAAGGACCTCCTCATAAATCAGGAGCTGAGTTCAGGGTCTTACTGTGACTGGGGAAAGAACATGCAGAGCCTCCTCCTGCCCCCAGAAACTATCGAATGCATCAGGGAGACATAAAGGCAGCTTCTGGAGATCATAAACAAACAGACAAGAAAATGGGCTGCAGCGAAGCTCCTCCTCCTTCTCCTCCAGCGCAACAAAGCCCTCTCACACAACTGTTGTAGATGGTTACGTACTGGGAGCAACACTTTGGACCATCACTCCTTTGTCTTCACCCTCAAACTCAGACACTAGCATTGCATCCCTCAAGTTACTGGGCAGACAGGAAATTTGTGGCAACACACAGTTCTTCCCTGCTGGGGGAAATGCTATTGTTGCGACCCTGTATACTATGAAACTTGGTTAATAAGTTCACCCTATTGCACTATATGCAGCAGGCTTCCACCATTTTTAATGCGGGTTTTGGTTTAAAAGGCTGTGCTTTCACATAATATATTACACACAAATTGTTACTGTTTTTACTTTTGTTTCAAGTCAAGAGAGGCTTTGTGATGGCATCTGTTAACCTCACCTGGAAAAGAAAGGGTTAATGGCAGCACTGGGGGGGTTGGAATCCTACAGTAACCCAGGTGACTCAGCTGGCCAATCAGCAGGCAGGCCCTGCTGGCAACAGGAGGATAAAAGGAGGCCTGGGCAGGCCAGCGCAGTTCTGGGCCAGCAAGACAAGAGGTCAAGTCACCAAGGATGAAGTTATACTTGGAGTAAATGCATGTAGGCATAAATCAGGGTTACCATATTTCCAGTTATATCTGGGGAGGGGGCAGTGATGTTCCCATGCCCTGCCCCTGCCCCTGCCCCTCACTCCCAAACCACAGCCCCTGCCAGCCCTGCTGCTGCCCCTCACTCCTGACCCACAGTCCCCCCAGACCATGCTGGTGTCCTTCACTCCCAACCTGCAGACCCCCGCCCCGCCAGCCCCACTGCCCCCAAAGAACGTCCTACCCCCTTCCCCTGCTGGAGGGGCAGGCACCTGGCCCTTGCACACCCGCACGCACACCCCCAAGCAGCCCTGGCCTTACCAGGTCTTGTGAGCCCCTCCCCCTGCACATTCTGCCTCTCCCCCTGCTCCCCCCAGCCCCAAGCAGCTCCTTGCTGGGACAAGGAAGTGCCAGGAAAAACTTTGATTCTGAGCAGATGCAGAGCAAAATCCTGGATATTTGTCGATATTAAAAAAAAACCCTCCTGGACAGAGCTGGGAGGACCAAGCAAGAGGATATGTCCAGGAAAACTTGGACGTACGGCAACCCTACATAAATCGACCCAGATAAGGCTGACAAAAACAAATCTGGCTGGAAAACTTAACCTTAGGGACTGAGACTGGGATTCAATGTAGTAGGATGACCAGAGCCCCCCATCTTAAAACGCCCTTATGCCTACTAACCAGTGGAGAGGATTTATAATGCCCATTTAGTCTGGGGTTAAAATGGATAAAGGACTTAGCTGGAAAAGGAGCTTTATGCTTTATCATCCTACTAGGCTGGTATTGGATTGGAAGCAAGACTGACTGACTGACCAGACCTTCAGATGAAAACTCAGAAACAACAGTCCTTGATGGATTTATTATAACTGTTATTAGTTAAATTGTTATAAATGTTTCATAATATGAAAACAGTATTTCCAAACATAAAAACACCGCACTAACAATTAACAATTTTCATGAAATCTTATTCATTAACTATTTCATTAAACACTGATGAAATTTTTCATGAAATATATGAAAAATTATACTAGGCCTAAGGAAACCATAACAGTACTTTTAATATAAATATGTTTAAAATAGAAAGTAGCTCCTTTAGAACAATCCTTCCTGAAATGTTCATTTCCCATGTATGACAATAGACATAAAATGTTGCAGTAATGTTCATGACATTTACTAGTAATATCCATACAATACTAAACACAGCAAAAAGAAAGCATCACAACCATAAGTTCAGCATAATCTTTAAACTTATCTTATCCTTAAACTAGGACCACAAGACTCGACTGATCATATACTCTCCCTGAATTACACTTTGGTGAGAGTGTCCCACTGGCTTCACACGATGTTTTGAAAGTCTCCCAACTGCCTCCTTCAGTAAGGCTCCCTTGGTCTCACAGATATAGTTGAACACATGGCAGGCAGCTATAACATGAGACCAGCATTGTAGAGTAGCCTCCAGCTTTCAGGAGGCAGCACCATCTCCCGTTCAGTCTCCCACTGAGCACTCCGCTGTCATCCTGCAGTTGCTAGGCAATTGTTAAATGTTTCCTTTCCATGATCCAATTATCTAATAACAAGTTTTATCAGCCAGGGAAGTAGAAGATAGCATGGGTCTCCCAGAATGATGAGGAATTTCAACACCATTAATATCAAGGGTGACTGCAATTTAGGACTTTTTCATTAGGCAAACACATAGAAAAATAGGCCTGGAAGGGACCTAAAAGGTCATTTAGTCCAGCCCCTACTTAAGGGGGAATCATCCCTGTCTAAACCATCTCAGACAACTGTTTATCTAGCTTTCACTTAGGGCCAAATCCTATTCAACTTCAATTGTAGTGATTCTCAACTAGGATGTTATGAGATCCTTTTAAGGGTCTGATGCAGTGCTGTGCAATATTAACAGTTAGTGAATACCTGCACGTGATTCATAAGATAAACCCAGAGATTTCAAATAGGAGTCCGTCGAGTCAAAAACATCTTGACCTGTTGTTGCCTTTTTGACTTCTTTCCACAGAAGAATTGCTCCATTGTTTTTTCGGTAGTCAAAAAATGGTCGATAGCTAAGAACTTGGATTTTCCAAGGAGTCTTTGGGGTCTAAAAAGGTTGAGAATGACTGGCTTAAGTGTTATTTTTACATACAAACATAGCTGCATAAGTGGTTTTTCTGTTTCTTACTCAGAATTTAGAATTTGCTTTCACTTATTGGCACAATAAAATGCCTGGGTGGGCACATGCCTGTCTGCGAGTTCTCAAAGCATGGCTCTGATAAAATCATGGCTGGAGAATCATCAAAGGCCTGCCCACCTTTTGGCCCAGTAGGCAGATGACCTGCCCAGGGAGCGGGAGACTCAAACTTTAGGCTCCTTTCACCAAGTGGTGGTGGGGAGGGGAGGGTTGAACCTGCACCTCTCATTTCCCAGTAAAGGGCTGTAACCACCAGGTCATGGTCTAGGCATTACCCAGAGCAACATCCAGTCCCCTTCCCACAGCTGGCCTACAGGGCAATGAGGAAGAGCAGCAGGAGGCAAGCACACTGAAAGTATTGTGGCTCAATGAGATAGACACACCTAAAAAGGAATGAGGCCTGAGGGCAGAGCCTTGGTCCTACCCTGAGTGGCTCTTCTGTATTGTTTATTTAACAGTGATTGGATTAAATGGCGAGATAGGAGTGCGGTAGCTTCTACGCAATGCGTTTTTTTTTTTCAGCCACACTTTCAGCCGGTTCTTCCACCTGGCTGAAACGTGTGTGGCCACAATGGCGTCTTCTGAACATTCTCAGAAGTCAAAGGTGGAAATAAGATATAAAGTCTTCATAAGAGCCCCAGATGCTATTTTTGCAGCTACAAATGGATGCATGAGTAGTATTCAGGCATGCAATAATGAAATAGGGATTGGGTCTTGAGAACGTCCAATGAGAGATATCCCACAACCTCTCTAGGTAATCTATAGCAATACCTAACAACCTTCATAGTTGCAAACTCTTCCTCACAGCCATCCTAAATATCCTTTTTGCAATTTCTGCCTATTACTGTTTCTCCTGGTGCCTGTGGGGACAGAACAAGAGCAAACCTATTTATTTTCATTAAATACAAGTCTTATGTTCTTAAAGATCCCTCACATCAAGAACCTTTAGAAATTCCTTGTGGCAGCGTTGTTTAACCTGTCACAGTGATCAGACAGGCCTTGAAGCTCAATGGAGATGTACTTTAGAGGCCTGGCATGTGAACAAAGAGGAGGAATGTGAGTTTCATTAATTGTCCCACTGAACTTCGGGACTCTGCTGCCTGCCAAGCCATCGATAACCTCCTGAGGTTTGGGAGGACTTAGAGAGCACACACTGAGATCACCTTTGTATAGCAGTGCAGAACTTCATCACAGTAGCTATAACTGTCTACCTGGTTTACTTTCGCCTGGTGTCAGCTAGGGTTGGTAAACTTCCAGATGGTCATGACTGCCTGAATAGTTAGAAAAGTGATTCTCAGCTAGGGGGGTCAGGGCACCCTGGGGTGCTACCAGATCCTTTGAAGGGTGCTGCAAGGTGTGATGAGACAAGTGAGGTGTGACGGGATAAACAGATAAGCTAAGCAGATAAGCACAGGCTCAGGCTTATCTGTGCCTGGCTGATCCCCTACCCCTGCTGCCCAGCAACTGTGTAAGGAAGCAAGCACTGCAATATATAAATTAGTTTTTTTAATCTGGGTTCCACTCCAATTCACAGAAGTTATGGAGAGGTGTCTTGAATCCAGTGAGCGGTGCCCCCCAGCCCAAAAAGGTTGAGAACTAATGAGTTAGAAGAACTCTCATTTCTTTCCTGATGCTTTAGTTTAATGGTGAGCACTGAGCAGATCTCCAGGAAAGCACCCTTTGTCATCCTAAATTTCTGCAGCCACTACACTTCAGTGGGCTTTCAGGGGACTAAGTGCTTCCCAGCATGCATCCAGCATTTTGTGCGATGACTTCTGAGCAACAGTCATAGTACACTATTCAGAATAAGGAGTTTATAGGATCTTTCTGTGAATAGGTAACATCATCTCCTGACAGATTTGCTCATTTAGCACGTAATAATTAACAGAACATTGCTTTAATATAAATGAGTCATAAGCTCAAGGCCAGTTTACTGGCATAAGAAAGAGCCAATGGTTAATGAATCCCATTCATCTAGTTATGTAAATAAAGAGGCCTGTGTTTATAACCACATTATAGCACTCTCTTTAGATTTTATTTTTCATTTTGTGAAGGTGTTTCTGTTGAAAATGAGGATTTATTTTAAAATAGGCAGCACATTAGGGGGCATACTGTAAACTCCCTATTCTCCCTTGTCATCACTTATTCAAATGAATATTCTCCCCAAAGTCAAAAGGACTACTGGGTAAAGACCTCACAACCCAAATAATTATGACAAGCACTACACTGAACATAACTAGTGGTAACATTTTGCTACTAATATCATACTGTGATTCGTACTTCCCTACCCTATTGTTATAATTACTATTGGGCTAGGCTTTGCACAAATATATAATGACAGTCTCTTTCCCAAACATCTTATGAGACAAGATAAAACAGAGAAGTGGGACAAAGCAATCTGAGATAGAGACTGGGAGAGAGAAGGTAACAATTCTTAGCTTGTCAGGAGCCAGGATCAGAACACAGATGCTTACATGGAAGAGCTATGTATTAAAGGGGAAACTTATTTCACGTATATCCATATTTTTTCCTTAGGAAGACATAAAGGCTTTGAGGAAAACTACAGTCTGGAGAGATAATTTAACTGAAGCAGAGACATGTTAGCCATCGGGCAGAAGCCATGATGGATTTGCACCTTATAGACTAAATCAGAGCTGCACAGTATTAGCTTAACTAAAGCACCCACAAGAAATAAAAAACCCCAATTTCTTGATGATAACAAATCACCTGCTGATTCATAGTTTCATAGTTTCTAGGGTCGGAAGGGACCTGAGCAGATCATCTGGTAAAAAAATGCCCCCCCCCCCCAATGTTTTATCTCTGCATTTATTATGGGAGATGTTAGGAGGCCTTGATCCTACAATTGGATCTATGAGGGTAGATCCTTTTATTGATGCAGAGTCCCACTGAAGCCACATATGGGTCTGATTATAAGACTGGTGCCTTAGATCATGAGCTTTCTTGGGGTAAGGTCAATTTTTTACTCCATGTCTGAGCACAGCCTTTGCACGAGACTGTGCCATCTAAATACCAGTAACAATGAGGAGAGAGAGTTGTTTGACCTGGGAGGGAAACGAAAAGTCATTAAAGTTTATGTAGTTCTACCAAGAAGTATCATTAGAATGACTCAGGCAGCTGCATTCAGTTTTTAATCCTTGTTGTCCTGTGTTAGTGTTTTTCTGCTCTTAGCACTATCAGCACAGTGGAGCATGTTCATGGATGATGACAATCCTGCTGATTGGCTTTAGCCTCCTTGAATTGTGACTATCTTTGTGAGGTGTATCAGGCTACAGAGCATTTATAGACATGCGAAGCAGGTCCTGTTTAGTGCAGTTGTTTTTCACACTAGCACTGTGTGGGTAGACAAGACTCTTGAACAATCCGTAATTATACAGTGTCACAGTTGAAGAGGTTACAAAGAAGTAAATTTGTAGTTGGTATTAGCGGGGATATTTTTAACAATACTTGCTCTATGTCTAATGATGTGCATCTGTGTCCTCTGTGGGCAATCTTCCTTTGATAATATAAAAGGAGGGCGATGGGGAACAGTGAAACATAATAAGAGCTGCATAGATTTCAACAGAATCAGTATCTACAAATAAACACCTGACATTTGAACTCTCTCATACCAGTGTTGCCCCCGTTGGTGCCAGTGGGAGCTTTGGCATTGACTTAAATGGAGCAGGATTGGATGCTGGCTGTTGATTGTCTTCTGGAAAGATGGCAGTTTCCCAACATCATATAATCATTGTATTCAGAAGCAGGAGAGTCTGATTACATTTTCTGGTCTCAACCTGATGTCATGAACAGGTCTGGGGGAGGCATAGCTATTATTCAATTCTTTGTGGCTATATGGGAGAGTGGGAGGATCCCAAAACTTTTTCAGCTGCAACGTGCGTCATAGTATGGAAGATAATCACTGATCTACATCATCCATATGCCTTTGATGTGTTGCTGTCTATCATGTATCACTCTTTTCTAGTCAAATTCTGAGCTTGTCAGGAATACAAAAGAGCCTATTATGGACAATATGCATGTCTAATGTTATGAAATTGCCCTGTGCTTATAACATTTATAGACAAAGATATTTTTAAAACAATGAAATAAGGGTTCAGTGATCATTTTATTTGTTTTGTTGCGAAGTGGAAAGATCCATTAAAAAGGCATAATTTATGTTATATACTAGGACTTGATATTCCATTGCTGAAACAGTTAATCTAGTGAATTGGCAAGTAATCAGTCATTGCTATTACTTATTTGCACTCCAATAGCACCCACAATGCCCTATTTGTTGTCCAAAAAGCCGTTATGATGGAATCTGTGCTACTCTTAAAACCTACGTTAGGCCTGCTCCTCAGCAGGTATAAATAGAGTATCTCTGCTGTCTTCAATGGAACTATGCTGATTTTACATCAGCTGATGGTCCAGCCCTGAACACTGAGGATATGAATCGGGCTCTTTTTTGGATTTGGGCTATCCCTTCTCTGAGTCCGTTCCCTGAATTAAACTATCCCTTTACTCCCTCACTACTCAAAATAGTCAGCAAATTCTAGTCTCTGGAAACAATAGTAGCTACATTCAATTCTCTGCACATCACAGTGCAAAGCCTGAACTTCTTTGTACATAACGGTAGCTACTGACTTCTATAATGTTGCAATGAAAACAGTAGTGCTTTGTTTATACCTTTATTGGGCTGGGGGGAAGAGGGAGGGCAGTGAAGCCACCAAAACAAGGGAGGCTGCAGAAAACCAGCAGGGAGCACAGACCTGGATTTGTTTCTAAAGCTTTGGAGACTTCTCAAGGAATAGCTATACATTTGTTTGTGTTTTCCTTGCCACACACTGCCTGATAACATAATGGCTTTCCGATTCTGGTGATATGATAGTATCACCTGAACAGTAAGATAGACACGATCAGGGCAGAGGAAAGGGAGCAGTGGGGTGATCCACTTCTTGAAACAGTCTATGCTAAAAGCTGTTTTCTGTGTGAATAAGAAGTCAGAGGCCGTATAGGAGACAACAGATGGATCTGGGGTTTTTTTCTCCCTCCATTTCTGTAATAGTAGCCACAGGAATGGATTGAAATTGAGCTCCAACCCCCTGGCCCTGTTGCAGTATGGAGGAATTATACTATCCCCCCCAGCTATAGGCACTGTGTTGTTACTATTTCTGTCTGCCCTTTGCTTTATTTTTCTGGCTTTGAGTTTTTCCCCTTGAATAAATGCTGCCTCTGTGTTAGGGCCAAGTGGGTGCAAGGGATGCAGTGGAGCTGAGTGTTTTTTGTGAAAAGCAAGGGGGAGTTGGTCTTTTTTCCTGACCCACCTCAGTGTATATTCCTGTTCTCTTCCCAGCCCTTATCAGTGTGGTTGCCTTTTTCTGTCTGTTTCTCATAATTTAATCAAATGTATCAATCATCCTTCACATTTCCCCGCTCTTTGTTGTTTTTCCCCCCGGTCATTTTACAGGCAACATGCCCGCATCACACCTCCTCTTGTCTTACGCTTCTGTCATGTGAATGAACCAATTAACAATGGAAGGAGAGGATCAGAAACCCTCTGCAGCAATCCCACAGATTCTCAGAATAATTTAGAGCAGATTTCCTGTTCAAAAACACAACACCCCACAGATTTATTTTAGCTCCTTTGCACTCTGCATTTTGCTTACGTCAAGAGCTGGCTTGCTTCTGTACGGCTGCCTTGCCAGGCAGATAATTGCCACACATTCTTTTGTACCGCTGCCACCACCTACAGCATCGTGCATATTATTGTTTGAGAATGTACACAGGTTAGGAACAATCTCCCTCACTCTAGACACAAGAATAACAGCACATTGATATTAAGGGTCTCCTAGGAGCAGGTGAAAATCTGACATCATCCCTGAAAATCAAATGAAGCAAATACTCTTGTGTTTCTACCTCCTCTTCCAGATCATTAGCAAAGATGTTAAATAAAACTGAGCTATCCCTGTGACAGTTCCATCCTCTTCTCGTTGGCCATCACCTATACCCTCCCACCTTGAGCAGTGTCATTTATCATTACCCTTTGTCTACAGCCACTCAGCTAGTTGTCATTCCATGTGACAATGCCCATATTCAAGCTGTATGAATTTATTTTTCAAGGAATGCTTCACAAGAGTAAGGATGAGTTGCTTCATTGAGGTCCAGCTGTACTGTATCATTCAGGGCCTCCTCTTCATTGACCATCGCATTTGTGATTCAATGCTGGGCATGGTTTCTATATTTTAAAGAAACTGCTGTTATTGCTGATGAGTCTATGATCTTCCTTGTGGCTTTCTTTTCCATTTACTATTCATTACATTTTATTACAGGCAGAGTATTTCTCAGGATTTCTCTCTTTTGTTCTTTTTATGGTGGGTTTCCTATCTAGGCCCAGGGACATGGTATTTACCATCCTGCAGCAGAGCTGTGGTCCATCTAGTCCAGGGCTGGGCAATTATTTTGGCTGGAGAGCAGCTTAATGAGTTTTGGTGAGCTGTTGGGGGCCAAATGGGTAGCCCCACCCCTTGACAGTTGCCCCGCTCCCTGGTCACCATCTTGGGACCAGAAGTCCTGCCCCTAACCCCTGACCTTTGCCACTGGAAGTCCCCCCCCACCCCTTTTGCCCCCTGGAAATACCTCTTTTGCGTGGGAAGGATTGCTGTCTTGGAACCAGAAAACCCTCCAAAATATATACTAAAAGTCAAACACCTACTATAATATATTTTAATTTTATTACAAAAATATTTTGTCATGATTTGTGTTTGCACAGCATATATAGAGATGATCGCACAATAACTCAAAAATTAAGTTTTACTCTTCTATATTGTATGTAGACAGTGTGGGGTGTGGTTGAGGTTGGGTGTGTGTGTATGGTGGAGTGTGCGGGCTGTGTGGGAGCAATAGTGTGTGTGCGCGTGTGGTGGGCAATAGGGTATGTTGTGGGGTGCTTGTGGGGGCAGGGTGAGGGTGCATGTCTTTTATAGGGTGTGAGGGATCATGGCAGGTTGTGGGGACCCCCCACGGCTCACAGCCGCAACCAGTGGCAGCAGGAGCATCAGCAGGTGGCAGGTGCTGGCACCCAGCAGAGCATAGCTCTGGCCAGTGTTGCACATAGGAATGAGGATCGCAGGGGCACATGTGCAGTTCCTGCTGGCTGCCTTCCCTGCCCCCTGCTGCAGAGGTCCCAGGACTGTGCTGGAATTGGAGGGGAGCCCTGCCCCCTGCTTCCCCGTGGAGTACCAGGACCTGCAGCAGGGGGTGGGGAAGGCAGCTGGTTCCAGTGCATGGGATTTCCCTCCAGGGCCACATGAGTGTGGGAGCTGCACATGCGCCCCAAGCAGCCCCCATGATAGAGGTGGTTTGGCTAGTCTGTGTTCCTGGCTCCTGTGTGCAGCACTGGCTGGAGCCACCCACTGCTGGGTGCCACTGCCTGCATCAGGCATGAGCACCCACTGCCTGCTGGTGCTTCTGCTGCCACCGGTGGGGGGCTGTGCACCATGCATAGGAGAGTGTGGGAGGTCTCCACACCCCTCCATGATTCCTCACACCTACATACTGCCCACCTGAGCTCCATGCTTCTCTGAGCCCCTGGGCATGGGCTTTATACTGCCACCGGCCCCAGCCCCATGCTCCCTATCCTCACCCAGCTGCAGTTCCCTCTGCCCTACTGGCTCATTACCTGCTGACTGAGTGAGCAGGATGCTGGGGAAGCCGAGCAGGTCTCCTGGGGCAGCTGCAGCAGGAACAGCAGCAGCCCTGCCTGGAAGCTGCATGCTGGCTGGACTGGGCCCTTCAGAGCAAGGCACAATAGGGTAAGTTGGCGGGGGGTGGGGGGGGCAGTATATGTGTACACCTATCTCCCACCCTCATGGGTGGAAGGGCTGGGCAGGGTACAATTAATTGGTGGGTGCCTGTGGGCCAGACGAACGTGCTTGGTGGGCTGAATCTGTCCTGTGGGCCATATTTTGCCCACCTCTGATCTAGTCCAATAACTTAGTGTCTAGTGCCAGCTGCTTCAGAGACAGATCTCAGAAGTGCATAGCAGTTTACTATGGGCTCTGACAGCAGTAGGCCTAAGAACAGACCCTATTACACTTGTGGAATAAGGACACCTATCTGACAAAGTTAATTTTGGCTGACTTCAGAACTGGAACAATTCAGTCAGTCTTAGAACCACAGCCAGCCAAATGGAGTTCACAAAATGGAGGTCAGATTGCTCTAAGTTGTCTTTAAAAAAAAAAATCTCTCTCAGATTCTTTTAGCCACAATTAATATGTCAGCTCTCTATAGTACTTATTTGCCCCATTACCAGTTAGATCTGAGAAGCTCTGAGAGTAATGTATTTAGCTCAGAACAGATCCCCATTTTTCCACATGCGGAACTGAAGCACAGAGATTCATTCATAGATTGTAGAGTTGGAAGGGACCACGAAGGATCATCATGTCCAACCCTCTGCCCCAGGCAGGAAAGAGGACTGAGGTCAGATGACCCCAGCCAGGTGCCTATCTAGCCTCCTCTTGAAAACCTCCAAGTTAGATGATAGCACCACCTCTCTTGGCAGCCCATTCCAGATTCTGGCTACCCTTACTGTGCAAAATTTCTTCCTAATGTCTAACTTGAATCTACTCTCCACTAGTTTGTACCCATTGTTCCTAGTTACTCCTAGGGGTGATGTGTCTTGATTAGAGCGTGGACTAGAATCCAGGTTTTCCATTTCCCAGGGGAGTAGTGCAACCATAGGATACCCTTTCTATGAGGACCCTAGACTCCACTGCTCATCTTCAGCACTGCAGTAGCTATCACAGGGAGGTCTATTTCTGTAGGAGGGAACTACCAGGTCTGTTGAGTGAGCTCACCTGCAGGGGTTTTGGATAGGCAGGAGGAGGCCAGCTAGGAGCTTTACAAAGCTGTGAGCAGAACAGCTTGCTACAAGGAGGGACCAGACTACTGTGCTGGAGCCAAGAGCTAAAGGGGTCCTTAGTGCCTGGGACAGGGCAGAAGGGTTTTATTTTTTTCTGGTTTATTTGTTGGCTTGTTTATTGCCTAAAGACTGTGTTACTTGGGAGGACTGGCTGTGGAGCTACTCAGGGAGCAAAGCCTGCTTAGGCAACCTTCTTACAGTAGCTTATCTTATTGACTAATGTTGCTTGTTGTACGAGCCTGCCCTTTTTCTCTTTACTGTGCATGCATGTGTACACAGATGCTTAAGTACATTAATGCTCCTTTTTAAAGTTTGTGTGAGGTATTGCTCTTCATGCAAGCAAAATGTCCTCTGAAGCATTGAGCAGTGCACAAGATAGCCTCTACAAGGCACCACTCTGTCATAGCTAATGCTTCATAGCTTATGTGGTAAACTTGCTGTGGCCAGCAGCAGCACCATCAAACATACCACACCCAGGCTGCCTCCAAACCCAAAGCAGCCGAGCCATGCCCACTCTGCATTTTGGTTGGGCTAATTAGCACTGAGACTTGGCACTGCCAATTAACTTGCCTCAGCCAAAGCCCTGCCTAGACACAGCTATGTTACTTCTAACTTAGTGGGCAACCTGCACAGAGCCACACAATGTGCTTCAGGGTACTGCTGCCATGCCTGGTAAGTCTACTCCATAGATATGGCCTGCATTTGGAGGGTCACCATAGCTCTGCAGGATGTGCTGAAATGTAACTCAAATCATCTTCAGAAGCTACTACTGCAGTGGCAGTGAGTGGCTCTTGCTGTGTGATAAATCTCAGAAATTTTAGTGATGGTGATAGTGGTGCAGAGACAGTATTCGGCACTGTTCTTGAAATGGGGGAGAAACAAGCAAGTACCGAGAGATGAGGAGCAACTGCAGATTGCTGTGGAGGAACAGTTTGGAAGGATCAAGCTGCACCAAGGCTAGGAATAGATGTGTCAGATGAAGTGGGGATATCTTGGCCCAGCTGATCTGCTTCATTGGGCGAGACACTCTTTGCCTGTTGTCTTGCCTATTGTTCTTACAGGACAATGGTGACACGTTCCCTGCTTCCCTTGGCAATCTTTGGGGCAGATCTCTAGAAGCAGGAAAGCAGCATGGAAAGTTCTGGGGATCAGCCTGAGAACCTGGGAGGCCTCTGCTGGGGAGTGTGAAGTCCTAAACAGACCGTCTCCTCTACAGTACACTTAAACCTACACATGGCTAGCTCCATCCTACCACTCCTAACAGTCCCTATTGCTTGCTTTAGTCCCTAAAAAATTACCACAGGCACCTATACACGAGTGCAGAGGTTGCTCCAACATGCTGGAATTCTGTTAATTCTGCAAATTCATCAAATCTGGAGTGTGGCAATTACCACGGTCCAGCAGCACTCTGCATCTCATGTATCAGCATCCCCATGCTTTAAAAATGGTGGCAGGGATGCTTGAACTGAAGCTCATCAAACAAGCTCTAGTTCAAGGACCCTGGCACCATTTTTAAGTGTGGGGACACTGATACATGAAACATGGCGGCACTTTGACAGCCGCTTTAATTAAAGTGTTGCTCCCCCCTACTCCTGGAGCATGTGTAAATATGTCCCATGGACTCCAAACTCACTACTTCATTCTGTTGCCATTGTTGGGTGTTTTGCCATTGACCTCAGTAAGTTCAGGATGCTGCACTATATTTATTTTTCAGATGTAAATTATTATACTTAAATTTCTCTGGTACATTTACGGATGGGAATTTTCAGGGCTATTGGTAGTGGTATTTTGACTTCAAAATACCAGGGAGCAGGTATTACCAGAAAGCAGGTTGACCCTGAGTGCTGTCAAATGCTCCTACATGTATGTCTAAAATGTGTATGTTCAAGGGTGGAGTGCTGGATGGATAGTGCACAGAGAGGAGGCTATGACTGGGGGCACTGGCGTAGGCATTGACCAAGGGCCTGTAGACAAACAGGCTTTGGAAAGACTGTTGGAGGGTCCAGAAGAGCTGCTGCTACTCTGCATTCTTCAACAGGTCTGGAATTCCACTCTAGCAAACCTCAGAAATTTTGGAGAAGAGTAACTCCCCTGTTGCAGACTTCCCACTCGCTGGGAATGCCTAGCAGACAGGCTCAGGGACTGGACCCCTGCTCAGAGCTCAGCCAGCTCAAGGGCTGAATTGCATTAGTGGCAGTGCTTGAAGGCATGCCTGTTGGTGAAGAATACTCCCTTGCATGTGTGACTTGTCATGTAAACATTAGGTAGCACATCCCAGTCTGCATCAACATAGCTGTCATAAAATGGGCCTTGCTCCAAGACAAAATTAAATTTATAATAGATTTAAACTGGAGCAAATCCGAAGTGCAGCTATTTAACTTAGCTTGTATTAGTTTACTTCCAGGCTCTTCAGACTATGGTACACAACTAACTTGTTAATAAAATAGAAATGAACTGGTTCCAGGAGAGGTATAAGCTAGAGTTTGGGGTTTCAGTTTGATACTGTGGTGAAGTGCGGTTCCCCACTTGCCTTTGGACATGCCCCCTACCTGACTCACCTGCCACACCTTGTTCTTAGTTAATAAATAGTTGTTAATTAAGGCGGGAAGCTGCCCATTTTATGCCCCAATGCCAGGGGGCGCTATCTGTGGCTCTGAACCTTCCCTACACCAGAGCCCATGCCTCGCAGATGGCGTCCAGATGTTTACAGTGCTCCCGGCATACCGCCAAACCAAGTTTGGGCCATGCCATCAGGCCTCAGTCATACACCCATTCATACCATCCTCCTCTCACTAGGGCCTCTCTCAGGGTCTCTTTCATACATCAGTGACTCATCCTGCCTTGCTTCCTCTTGGAGCAGGTCCCTTAGGCCATAGGCTTAGCTAGTCCATCCCTTGGGTGGTAGGCATACTGTCTTTTGGGCCTCTCCCATGACCCTCACCAGGACAGTGGCCAGCCAATTCCCCGACTGGGTCGAAGCTTACTCTGGCCCCTTCTGGGTGTTAGAAATGGAGTATTGTTAGAAATGCACAG
>NW_017728886.1:15791177-15799768 GCF_001723895.1 Crocodylus porosus
GTGGCTAAGGCACCTCCACCCACCCTTCACTGAGGTGGTAACTGGCCTGGCATTTCCTGGGGGCTCCCATACCACTGAGAGCCCCACCAGGCCACCCACTCCCAGCAGGGTGCAGTTTTAGGTCATGCCCAGGACCAGGAGCCTCCTACCATCCCCTATAGCTCCTTCCCTTATCTCCAGGTTGTTATGGAGCCTCACAGGCAGGCAATGTTGCTGCCTGGGCTGCCAGCCTTGAACTGCCCTGTTTATATGGGTGGCCAGAGCTCTAAAATGACTGCTGCAGTCAGGCACCTGCTGGCTGCTTGGCCTGGGTCTTAAAGGGGCAGACACCAATAGTGCCTTGCCACAGATACCAAATGGACACTAGGTTCAGGTTTTATCTGCCAGTGGACGAAGGAGATAATGAACTGGAGACTGTAAGTTTAACGGTCTTTCTAAAATCTTTTAACCCTAAATTGAGAGAAGCTGCTGAGAAAAACCTGAAATAGTATAGTACAGGTAGCTGGAGATGCCAGATTAACTGACTATGGTGACAAAGACAAAGTGGAATTTTCCCCCTAAACAATGGTGGATGAAATCCTGACCCTCACCAAATCAATGATAGATTTAGCATTGACTTCAGTGGAGACAAGAACGAATGAATGTATGAATAAATCATATGATAATGGGAAAATGGCAAAAAAGTCACTTGCTTGTAACCCTCAATAAGAAACTTCACTAGAATAAGGAGAAGCCTTGTTAACCCTGTGCCTCCTTTCTCTGTAGCTAAACTACTGCCAAGATCCTTTCCTAACCGCCCCCCCTCCCTGCCCAGCATGACTTTTAACCATATACTTAAAGATACAGTGCATGTACCCTCATAGGACAGGGTCTTTTATCATTTGGGGTTCTGGCATGCTCAGATAAAATAACCTGGAGAATTTTTCTGCTGCTTATATTTTTTGTGCACAGAGCTCTGCTAGCACAATACTAGGCATGAAAAAAAACCCCATGAAATATTTAAGACAGTAAAAAAAATCCATTTTAATTGTTTTTCTTTTTGGTTGTTTGTTTACTTTGGTCCTTTTTTCAGGCTGGCACAAAAGGCTAAAATGTCCTTTTTTTGTGTGTTATATACGAAAACTTACATTCCGGTACACTGTGTTCTTCTAAGCCAACCCTGCATATAAGTCAGTCTTACATTTTCAGGTTCAATACTTTTCCCCTAAATATCAGTTGCTATCACAGGTGAAGACCTTGAACTATTATTCCCCTTCCAAAGTCCCACAGGAGAATCAGGCAACCCAGGAAGGGTTAAATATGCGAAAACAGTCAAATACAAACTTCCCTGAAAAAAGTTATGACTTGGTATTTTTATTGCATGCATGAAAATACCGCAGGTACAGAAGACAAGACTGGAGGGGGCCTTATTATAAGTCAATCCCATGTATAAGTCAAATGAAGTTTTATTCTCTTCTGGAGGAAAAAGAAGATAGATTTATAATTGGATTGTTACAGTAACCACTTGTATCCAGGAGCTGGGGTTTATGAAAAATCATGAGTTGGCAATGCTGATCATCTGCTGAGAATTCATGGAGGAGAATAGCTATTGTTAGGAGACTATAACCAAATGTGTATCAGGAATGAAAATGAGGGCCTTTCTAGGCTCAGGTCTAGGCATTCAAATGCAAATGCCCTCTCTTATCTGTTATCTTACCAAAATAAAAGTGGGTTCCTTTGTGATGCTTTCGGTTTTTTGCCCCTATCTCAATAATATCTTTCATTCACACTGATACAGTGTTCTCACCCCAAAATCTGCTACCTATTGTAGTTTCCTGAACCATTCCATTTGCTACATTTACTGACATGCAGCCACCTCCAGCATTTTGTAGCTTTCAACAGATCATTGCAAGCATACATCTGAGGGCAGGTAGTGAAAATGGTAGCGAAAACTATCCCTAGAGTTTGGATTGAACAGAATACTTAACTTGAAATAATTTTTTGGCTTCTTAAATTACTGATAATGAAAAACAATTTGCATTGATCCGAACAATTTTTATTCCAACCCCCATCCTTCCACCTAGATAATGAACTGAATAAATAGTTGTTTACACTGAACTAATTTAAAATTATAATTTATGATTAATGTTTTTTTTAACTCATCCTCAGGCTTTCAGACAGTAGATGCTATATATAATGCAAAAAGATGGTGGTATAGTATTTTCCCCCTCAAGACAAGGACACTGGCTCTGTATAGGTTCTGTAGGAGGGTTCTGCCTTCATTACTGCTGACATAATTCCTTTCTCAGCACACTAGGTGGATCTACATGTGTAATTAATGTGGCTGAATAAACTGTGGAGCAATTTGTGCAGCAATAAACTATTCCAGGGTGCAGCATCTACACATGTGCCCAGGACAGCAGCAAATTGAGCTGGGGAGGAGAAGTTTAGACCAGGGTTGTTCCTCTGTCCCCAGCAGCAGCCAGGGGAAGCTCCAGGCTCTGGCTGCAGCTACCCAGGTGCCACCCTTGGGCTGGCAGGGGGCACAGGGGTCAGTCCCAGGCTCTGGCTGGTGACAGCAGTGAGGCCCACGCTGGCAGAGGTAATAAAGGGTCAGGCCCAGGCAGCGGGTGGCTTCATCGGATGGCAGAGGAACTGGTTGGGCCACAGGGCTCAGGCAGCTGTTGAGCCATGTGGCTAGGCAGCAGGCAGGAGTGGGACTGTGCTGCTCTGGTGCTTCACTTTGGAGCTATAGGAGCAGCAAACTAAAACTCCTTGAAAGAGATTTAGTTTGCTGCGCCCCAAGTCATTTAAGGCACATTATGCCATCGAATTTCCTACAGTGGCCGGAAATAATGTGCAATACATCCCTGAGGCATGCAGACACCAGTGCATTAAAGCAGTGCAAAAGCATTTAGCCCACTTGAAAGTGTCATGTACACGTGTCTCTCATTTTATCCACACATGGCCTATGGGGAAACTTTCACTATCTTCAGTGGATTTGGAATCAGATTCTCCAATGAATAACATAGCTTGACAGATATAGATGCATTGTGGAAGCAGTGTAGCCTAGCTTGCTTAATGCTGCATATGTTAACACAAGACACTACATTGCCATAGCGATGAACTATGGAGACATAGCTCATTGCTATTGCAACGTAGCGTGCGAGGGAACTAACTGCAATGTTGCCACTACTGTGCAATAGCAATGAGCTACTCTGCAGTAGGGTTGGAAATGACCCATGCACCACCGGGACAGCACAGTATTAGTGGGTATGGTGCAGTTCATTTAGTACTTGTTAAAGCAAGTACTAAATGACCGTGCAGCACCAACTGCGCAGAGGGGTACACATGTAGACACAGCCCTGGGTATGTCTACATGTGCATGATGCAGGACCAGTTTACTTGTGAGTAAACTACTTGTGAGTAAACACTCCTGGCCAGGCATCTACATGTACAGGGAAGTGGGAGCAGATTTGCTGTTCATGGCAGCTAACTACTCCCACTTCCTGGGGCTTTGCAATGGGTCCCTGCTGCCACTAGGGGGAACTGGAGGCCCTGGTCACAGCAGTCCTCCTCCCTGCTCCCTGGCCAAGAGCAGCATGCACAGCACGGGGGCAGCATGCGGCAGCTCTCTCACTGCAGCCTCTGCCTCCCTGCACTATAGCTGTTCCAGGCCCTGCCCCTGGCAGTGGCACCCAACACCCCATGCTCCTGCTGGCCACTGTGCTGACCCTGCTGGCACACTGCATTGGCTGCCAGCTGGACCACAGTAGTCTGGGCCCTGCCAGCTCTCTTACATGCAGTGACCAACTGCCTGGACCCACTGCACAATCCCAGTGCTGCCACTGCAGTGCCGCTCCCACCCGGCCTCTGTCCTGCTGGCTGGACTCTGGCAGGGACAATGATGATGGGCTCCAAGATGCCACCACTGGGGTCATCCTCACTCTCTTGGGCCTCCAACTCTGCTGCCTGTGGGTCTGCCAGGCCACCCAGGACTGGTGGCTGCATGTCATCCAGCAGACCTAGGATGATCCTGGAAAGCTGTCATCCTGGAAGGCTGTCTCCAGTGGTATACCCCAGGGATCAGTGCTTGGGCCCATGTTTTTTAATATCTTTATTAATGACTTGGATGGGGGAGTGAATAGTGCAATGATTAAGTTTGCAGATGATAGCAAACTATGGGGACAAGCAGGCATGGCAGGACAGGTCAAGGATTCAGGCTTGAGGTTCCACAGGGACAAATGCTGGGCCCTTCATCTGGGTAGGAAGAACCATCACCACAGCTATATGATGGGTAGTGGTCCACTGGCTGGTGCTGCATCCGAAAGGGACCTAGGGGGTGACAGTCAACCAGAAGATGAATATGAGCCACTGGTGTGATGAAGTCACCAGCAGAGCAAATAGAGCTCTGGTGTGCATCAGCAGATGTGTCTCCAATAAATCCAGAAACATGCTCCTCCCCTCTATTCGGCATTGGTGAGGCCACAGCTGGAGTACTGCATCCAATTCTAGTCACCGCACTTCAAGAAAGATGTTGCAGAGAAGGGCCACCCACATGATCAAGGGCCTGGAGGACAGTTCCTATGAGGGGAGACTTCACAATCTGGGGCTTTTCAGCTTGAGCAAAAGAAGGCTGAGAGGCAACTTGATAGCTGCCTACAAATATGTCAAGGGAGAACACCAGGACCTAGGTGTTCCCCCTAGGTGAATCCCCCTCCCCCGGGAAGACACAGACTAATGGATATAAGCTAGTTGAGGAAATGTTTTGGCTGGACATAAGGAAAACTTCTTTTCTGTATGGGTAACTAGAATCTGGAACATACTTCCAGCAGAGAGGTGGTGCAGTCATCATCTCTTGCAGTTTTTAAGAGGAGGCTGGACAAATACCTTGCTGAGCTTGTTTAAGCCCAATTACCTCCTGCCCATGGCAGGGGACCGGACTTGATGATCTTATAGGTCTTTTCTGGTCCTTCTTTCTGTGATTTCTATTTCTATGATTTCTATGATGAACAGTGATTGAAGGCATTCAGGATGTCCTGGGCCACCTTCCCAGACCTCCTGGAGCATCTCTGCCCACACCTGCAGGACACGACCATGCAGCTGCCCCTCCCCACAGACACCCGGCTGGCCATCATGCTGCTCAACATGGGCCACCTCTTTGGTGTGGGCAAGGCAAAGGTGCGTGGTGCCCTCAAGAATGTTTTGGAGCCCACCACGCTCGGTGTGCAAGACCCCCTGGAAGTGGTGGCAGGGTTCAGTGCCCTGGGCTTTCCCCAGTGCATTGGGGCCCTGGACAGGACCCACATCCCTGTCACCTGTCTGCTGCATGGTGACCACCCCTACTACAGCTGAAGGGACTTTCACTCTGTTGTGCTCCAGGCCATCATTGACCACTGTGGTTCCTTCACTGCTGGCTGGGTGGGCAGTGCCCATGATGCCCACATGTATTGGAACTCTACCCTGCCAGCCCTGGTGCAGAGCAGGCATTTTGCACCAGGGGTGTCAGACCCTCAGCTGGGCACCATGGTGGTCTCACCTATCCTCATCAGGGACCTCATCCCTGCTCTTCCCCTGGCTCATGTGGCCCTATACCAGCCAGCTGGACCCCTGCCAGACCCACTTTAACTGGTACCTGGGCTGGACCCTGGTGGAGTGCACCTTCACCTGCCTGGTGGAGTGCACCTTGTGGATTGACCACTTCCTCCTGCACTTCACACTGTAGCCTGCCTGGACTGCTGTCCACGGACCCTGCACCCCACCCTCCGCCCCCAGCACCACATTCACTCTGAACAGTTCTCAGGAAAACACTTTATTGCCCTCACAACAAACAGATCCCTTCTCCCCTCTCCCTCCCCAATAACAGACCCCCTCTGCCACGCACCTCACTCACCTACAATAAAACACCCTCTTCCTCATGCAAACTATTTAAAATGTGGTTGGTGTGTGTGCCGCCCTGGGGTGGGGGTGCTATGTGGTAGGGGCACCTAGGGGGCAGAGCCTGGGGACAGGTGGCCCACATCCCAGCCTCTGGCCATGCCCCCACGGCTGTACACACTGCGGTGAGTCCAGTAGGTGGGGTGCTCTCTCCAGGGTGATAATGCCTGCTGGTGCCTTGGTGTGGGTGGCTCCACCTCTGGCAGCCGGTGGCCAGGGCCAGCAGGGCTGACACATGGTCCTGGGCCCACAGCAGGCAGCTCCGGCTCCATGCCTGCTGGGGCGAGCAGCAGCACTGGGCCCCAGCAGAGGAGCGGAGTGGCTGGGGACCCAAGGCAGGGGCCTCCACCCAGGACTATGAGAGGCCATGCTGCTGGGTAGCAGGTGGCTGTCAGAGTGCAGGTGGGGCTAGTGTCGGGGACAGAGCAGTGGGCCGTACTAAGGCTCT
The DNA here is from genome assembly GCF_001723895.1 of Crocodylus porosus. Taxonomy (NCBI): domain Eukaryota; kingdom Metazoa; phylum Chordata; order Crocodylia; family Crocodylidae; genus Crocodylus; species Crocodylus porosus. Next base: position 15,797,542 of record NW_017728886.1, read on the forward strand.
CGCAGGGCCTGCATACACGCTCATGCTGCACCATGAACTCCCAGTCTGCTCAGTCTCACGTTTCTTTGTGCCAGCCCCATACCTCCTTGCACTGGTCCTGTGTGTTCCTATGGGCATGTCCTCCACCTGCCACCTGTCCTTCCAGGAAATGTCCTCTGGTTTCCACATCCATGTGTCCACCTGCTGGGTTTCTGAAGCCATCACCAGCTGGTCCAGGATGTGGGTCCAATCCTGGGTCCTCCACCTGTGGAGCTGGCACATCCCCAGGGTCCTGGCTGTGGGTGGCAGCCCTAAGGCCGCATCCCAGATACCAACCACAGCCCTGTAAGTTAGCTGGGAAGGCCTGTGCTTAGGCAGCCGCTTGCTGAGTCCCCATCCCAACTCATTCCCCAGGGGCCAGTGGGTGCTTGCTTGAGACAGCCTGCCTCCTTTGCCCCATTCCCAGGCTGGGCCAGACCAGGCTCCTGGGAGCACCTGCTGCCATGGCTCCAGACCCCACTGCCTGCCTTCTCTTCCTGCAGACCCACCAGTCTCCTGTGCTGCTGCCAAGTGCACGGTGACCAGGCTGGCTGTGGGGGTGGGGGAGGGAAGCAAAGCTGCCAGATGACTAGGGCAAGGAGCTGCCTGAGCCCTCCTCCCAGTGTGGAGCTTATCTAGTGGCTAGAGCTGGCAGTTCTGGTCAGTTCTGGCTGGTGGCGACAGCATGCGGCTCTCGGTGGATTTGTTGGGCAGCAGGGCATGGCGTGCAGGTGCTCAGGCAAGGCCCCCCCCATCGGGGAGGAGCAGACACTGCTGGTGGCTGGTGGTGCCATGGCTGGCTGTGCCTCATGGCTCAGGCTGAGGCTGTGCAGCTGTTGGGGCTGGTGCCGGACTCCCTAAATTGCTGATGAAGGCTGAGGACAGAGAGCTTGGTGGAATGGGCTGCTGGTGCTCCGAGGGGCTCTTGCCCAGTGACATGTTACCGCGGGTGCCAGGCCAGAGTGGGAACTCAAGAGGCTACCCGTGCTTCTGTATATAGCACAGCTGCAGCCTGGTTCCCGGGGTGTGAGGATAGCTGTTAGTTGTATCATGAAAGGCATGGACTAGCAAGCACTCCCCATCTGACAATTGTGGTTGGTGATGGTGTCCCACTGTGCCCGCAAGGCCTTCACCTTTATGTGGCACTGCTGTGCTGATCGGTCATGCCCATACTCCTGCATCCAGCCTGACAGTCCCTCATAGATGTGGCCATCAGAGCTCTTGCCCTGCATGAACTGCCATTGTACCTCCACTTCTGCCTACAGCACTACAATGTCGCCGGTTTCCTCCTGTAACCAGATGGGGCCCCAGCTGGCAGCATATGGCATCGGTAATGACATCATAGGGGCTCCTGCTTTGGCTCCCTGGGCTTCTGCATGGCTTGTCCCTGTGCTGTCAGGCCTGGGCAGCTGCCTGCAGTGCCCAGTGCAGGGGTGTAGCACAGGACTAGGAGCCACACAGCTGAAGCAATGCCCTGCAGCACCCACAGGGGCTTTCAGGCTTATGGGTGTTGGTTGCAGGCAGCTTGGCAGTGGCCCCTAGTGGCAGGGCTGACCAGAAGCAAATCTGCTCCTGGTTGGTGTCTTAGTGTGCGTTACTGTGCTATAAGTACTCATGAGTAAGTTTGCTACTTGCATTTGCAGGAAGCAAATTTACTCACAAGCAGAGAAATTTACTGTACAGTATAAGTGTGTGCCTGTGTAAACAATTTTCCCAGCTATTTACTAGGGAATTAGCAGGATATATATGCACTGATACATCTGGAGTACTGTGTTCAGTTTTGGTCCCCCCACTACAGACAGGATGTGGACAAATTGGAGAGAGTCCAGCGGAGGATGACAAAAATGGTGAGGGGGGCTGAGGGACATGACTTGAAGAAAGACTGGGGGAACTGGGTTTATTTAATCTACAGAAGAGGAGACTGAGAGGAGGATTAATAGCATTCTTCAACTTCCTGAAGTGGGGTTCAAAAGAGGATGGAGCTGGACTGTTCTCAGTGGTGGCAGATGACAGAACAAGGGGCAATGGTCTCAAGTTGCAGCAAGGGAAGTTTAGATTAGAAATTAGAAAGATTTTTTCTCACTAGGAGGGTAGTAAAACACTAGAACAGGTTACTCAGAAAGGTTTCATAGTTTCATAGTAGCTAGAGTCGGAAGGGACCTAGGTAGATCATCTAGTCTGACCCCCTGCCTTGGCAGGAAAGAGCACC
>NW_017728886.1:15799938-15844925 GCF_001723895.1 Crocodylus porosus
CTGATCATACGAGTGGCCCTCCTCTGGACTCTTTCCATATCGTCCATGTCCCTCTTGAAGTGTGGCGCCCAGAACTGGACGCAGTACTCCAGCTGATAGAAGCTCCATCCTTGGAGGCTTTCAAAACACGGCTAGGAAAAGCTTTGACTGGGATGATATAGTTGGGGATGGTCCTGCTTTGAGCAGCGGGTTGGACTAGACGTGACCTCCTGAGGTCCCTTCCAACCCTAACTTGCTATGAGTCTGTGATTCCTTCCTTCCTTTATCACATTGTACCTTGTAGCTCATGCCCAAGCCATCTGCATTGCGCTTCTTATATCTCAAGTGCAGCACTAAGAGGTATCTGAGGTTCCTTTGCATTGTGAAACAGGGCCTCTCTGGGAATAAGACTACAAGAAGAGACAAGTAGTCTGCCAATCTATTACAAGTGGTAGAGAACGAAACTGAGATGCTAAATGGCAACAAGATCTGGGAATTGTGGGATTAGAGTTGACACAGTTCCTGTGTCTACAGCCTCTAAACACACTACAGATGGACAAGGAGCTGAGTGGCTATGCCATCGCCCTCATCTCCAGAAGTTTTTCAGAGTTTGTAGGTTCTGGGTGGGCCACTGATGGGAGTTGAGCTCAGTGCAGAAGTCTGGTGGTATGGGCTTGAGGAATACCTTATGGTCGACCCAAACTATCAGTGCAGACATAAGGATAAAATATAAAGAACCTGCAAAATGTTTTGAATAAAATGTTTTGCTGTATTTTTCAGAGTCATAAGCACAGAATTTTTTTCCAAGTTTCAGCCCAAGGAAAAAATTCACAGATAAGTAGCTTTCTAATATGTTTTTCAAAAAATATACGTATTTGCTTTAAATACAGTTTGTTATAATTTACCAGACATAAAACAGCACTTTTATTTTTACACAAGAGGCATACATCACCTCTTAAATGCTATACAGTCTTTCTGAGACCAAATTAAGCATAAAGATTATCATCAATCAGTTGGATTTTGCAGTATTCTAAAAATATTGATGTTTTTAAACACTGGAGTGAACTGAAAAATATTACTGCCTCAACTGCCAGATTATATTTTTATTTTACTGAAGCTAAATGGGTTAAATTAAGTGATTAATTAAATGTGCATCTGCACAATTAGGAGGGCATTTTTGCTGTATTTAATTTATATATTTATTTGTAGTTTGGGAAGAAAGGAACATCACATGACAACAGAAAGAACATTTTCCAGAAAAAGATACTCCATAGTACCTTTTATTGTAGTTAAGGATCTGTCACTGTTTCCATTAAGGACTTCTGAATCCAATGATTTATAATTGAGCTAGGAACACTTGCTCTATATTGAAGGTCTAGTCAGAGGCAATTTTTGTTACATTTTTTGTTTTTATTGTTGTAAGATGAAGAACTGCCAGAGAGAAAAAGACCTTCCCCCACCCTCTGCACTTTTTTTACTATAATTCAAAGATTACTTTAGCTTAAATCCTCAAAAGTACTTAGGCACCAAAGCCTACCATTTATGCACCACTCAGCCTATGCTAGCAGACACCTACATTTTGTGCAACAATAGACATGTGTACAGCCATCTAAGGGCTGAGGGCACCCTACAATTCACAACACCCAGCAAGGGAACACAATGCAGGTTAACTCTGCTACTCTGGTGCTGTAGATCAGTGGTTCTCAAACTTTTCTGTACCAGGATCCATTTGCAAAGAGTGATGGCTTCTCCTGACCCACACCCCCTGCCCCTGCCCCTGCAGGTGCCTGGTCCACAGTCCCCTGCCCCCTGGGCCTGGCTGGTGCCCCTCACCCCCAAGTCACAGCTTTCTGGTCCTGCTGGTGCCCCTCACCCCCAAGGCACAGCCCCCCTAACCCCCTGAGCCATACTGGCTCCCCTGACTCCCAATCCGTAGTCCCCTGCCCCCACTCAGCCCTGCTGGAGGGGGCCCCAAGCTGCCTCCATCTCACTCAAGCCAGAGCATGAGCGGTGAGTGCAGGCCTCTGCATGTATGGGCTCTGGTCCTGTGCCGCTGGCCCAGGCATGCAGCTCCCCACTGCAAACGATTGCCCCCACCTTCTTCTGCCACTGATTCCCGCCCCCGGTCCCCCTGCCCTGCTCCAGCCCTGTGCCCAGCCACTCTCCGCAGCGCTGGCAGGCAGGCATGCACACACACACACACACGTATCCTTTCCCAACCCTCTGGACAGTCTCTTGAACATCCGACCCCCACTCCCCATACTTACCTGTGCCCAGTGGCTGGGGGTGCTCCCACAACCCAGCCTTGCTGTATGCTGGCCGCATGCATCTGAGCACGCAGACACATGTTTGCCCACTGTCTCCAGTCATCCCAAGCTGCCACTTGCAGGCTGGAATGCTGCCAGCCTGCAAGGAGAAACCCGTGCTTTCACAGGTCTTTTTGGTACCTGCTGGTGACCCTTTAAATATTCTTGCAACCCACTTTTGGGTCACGACTCACTGGTTGAGAAACACTGCTTTAGAAGAAGATAGTCACGGTACAGATGGGAGTCAGGCACACAATTCCCATTACCTTTGTGCCACTGAAATGCTTTCCCTTACCCAACAAATCCTACTTGGACCTTAGTGGCTTGTGCAATAGGAATTATCTTGGAGTTGGGTTGTGGTGTTGTTGTAGCCATTATGATCCAGGGATTTTTATGATATCTTTTCAAACAACTGTATAGTTGGGAGAGCTATTGGACCAGCTTTTGGGCAACAAGAGTCCTTCTTCAGGTCAAGGATTATCTCTGACTTCACATACCCTTGACTTAATGTAGACAGCCAGCCAGCTTGCTACTATGGTTGCCATTATTTTTTTTATAAAGCTATTTATTCCAGCCCAAATTAGCAGGGTTGTTCCATGAGGGAGATAGGGAGAAGAAAGGGGAACTTTTTTGCACTGTTGACATTTGTCTAGCTTCATTTCAGAGGTCATGTTTAGTGTGATTGTACATCTCCTTTGTGTTGGGTCAGTCCAGCACCTATCATAGAGAAGTAGGTCTGGAAGGGACCTCCAGAAGTCTAGTCCAACCCTCTGCCTGAGGTAGGATCATCTCTACCCAGAACATCCTATGCAAACCATAATCTAGTTTCTATGTAAGACTACTATCAACCCTGACGCAACATAGACCTAACACCTTCGCCTGCTACAGGTAAAGCTGGGGAACCATGGCAGTCAATACCCTGCTTCTATTAAATGTTGTCAATATATACTCAAGAGATCCTGGGTAGAGGGCCATACTCCCCACTACGGAGGAAAGCAAAAATCCCCACAGTCCATACCAATGTGATCATAGGTTAAAAAATCTTGTCCTGAGCCCAAATATGGTGATCTGTGTGGCCCTGACAACAAGGCAAGACTCCCCCAACCAGGAATGGCTGGCTTTGGTCCCAGCAGGAACATAGGCACAGCTCAGTCAAAGTCCCCAGCCTTGGCTGTAGCCAACACAAAAAGCCTCTGAAGAAGGTTTAAAAACACCCTGAAATATGTAGCAGAAAGAGGGTAGTGGGAGGAGGGGGGTCAACCAGCGAAGTCCAGAAGCATGGGAAATACCCATGGTAGAGCATAGGCATTGCTATGCCTGGATCATCCCTGACCAGTGGCTCTCCAACCTCTTCTTGAACACCTCCAGTGATGGAAAGTCCACAACTTTCCCAGGCTGTCTATTCCACTGCCTCACGATTCCAATAGTGAAGAAGTTTTTCTGGATAGCCAACCTAAACTTACTTTGCCATTGGTCTATGTCCTCCCCTATGCAGCAAGAAAGAAAAGATGCTTTCTTTATGGCAGCCCTTCAAGTATTTGAAGCCTACTATCATGCCCCCTCTTAAGCACCTATTCCACAAACTGAACATCCCTAGCTCCTTCAGCCTCTCCTCATATGACTTGCTTTATCATCCTTGCTGCCTGCCTCTGGGCCCCCTCTAACTTCTCCCATGTCTTTTTTAAAATGTGGATCCCAGAACTGCACACCAGTACCAGCGGTCCCAGTGGTCCTGCTTTTATCCAAATGCACTCGCCATGGTGCTCTACATGCAGAAGGTGATACAGGGTTGCTGGTCTCCCCACTCCTACTGTCTGGTATGCTCAGCTGAGACTGGGCCACAGAGACAGCTGAACTTGTGACAGCAGAGTATGTGTGAGCACTTGGGAAGTATGGTCACCCCAGTCATATTCCTGGAAACAAAATTACTGTAGCTGGGTGCATCTACATGTGCACCCAAATGTGCAGTTGTTACTGTGTTACTTGCTAAATGACTGCAGTAACCACTGGTACTATGCAGTCCTGGCACCGCACGGGTTGCTTCAGACCTTACTGCTCAGCATGAACAATACGTGCCCCTGGCAGCTGGGGGGGGCAAGGCAGTGGCAGGAGCACAGTGGCGATGAGGGGATTGCAGCAGCAGTAAGTGGGAGCTCCTGCAGACACCGCCAGCGCTGTCGGTGGGGGCGGGCTGGCTACCACCCGCAGACGCCACCAGCAGTGTCAGCAGCAGCCAGTGGCGATTGTGGACCACTCGCAGACACTACCGGTGGTGTTGGCGGTGAGGTGGTGAGCGGTGACTGCTTGCAAGCGCCACTGACCGTGTTGGTGGCGCCTTTTTGTAGGGGATGCACAGCCATGCTCAGCAGGTGTGTGTGTGCACCACCTACGCATTGCCCCTACTGCTCTGTAGCAGTGGCGTTGTGGTTCGTGCTTGCTGACGCTAGTCACCATAACATCCCATGTAGACACATCCGCTGACTAGGGCAGATGGTGTAAATAGACTAATATGTGCCTCACTGAGCTATTGCTTGCTGGTTTCAGTAACCCCTTTAAAGGCATTGAACCGGATTGTGTCAGCTCTCACGTGGCTAGGCAAGAACGCTGCTACGTGTCCTAGTTTACCTCATGCCCTATCTTTTCTGCGTCTAAAATTGTACTCCTTTTCCAAACATCTGAAAACAGGTATCATGTGCCCATTCATGCCCATTCAATCTTCCCCAGCCCTGCCCCGCCCAAAAGGATATATATTGCATTTTCTCAACATTTCTTTGTATGGTTTGCATTCCAAGCCTTCCTTATCTTTATCATTGCTTCTGGATCCTCTTCAGTTTCCCCATATCCTTCTTAAATCACAGTGCCCAGAACTGGACATCAGCCTCTAGCTGAGGTCTAAGCAGCCCTGAATGGAGTGGTACTGTCATTTCCTATGTCTTGCATACAAAGCTTCTGTTAATGCAGCCCCAAAACATTTTGGGTTTTTTTGTGCGACAGCATCACACTGCTGAGTCATGTTGAATTGTGACCCACAACAACCATGGGCAAATCCAGGAGAAGGGTGGTTGGGGAGTGACTCTCTCCCTGTCAGAAGTACAGCACATGCACAGTGAGGTCTTTGATCTCATGGGCTTGCCAACATAGCTCCTGCTAGATCTGCTGCTGGAGGCCAGGGGGTGAACACTGCAGCCACTGGTCCCCTCCACCCTGTTGCCTTCCGCTTAATTTGATGGCAGGGGAAAGCAGGGGGGCAGGGAGAACTTGGGTTGCAGGGGTGCACCAGAACAGCAGCTCTGATAGGAGCCATGCTGAGAAGCTGGTGAGCTCAGAGAGCTCACTGCATACCTGCCTCTCTGACCATAGCCCCCAGATCCCTTTAGATAGTGCCCCGTTTCCCTCATCTGTATGTGTGCATTCAGTTTTCCTTCCCTAAGCATAGCACCTTACTAAGCATAGTCCTTGTTGCTTGTAGCCCTGTTCTCTAATTCATCAAGATCCTTTTGGATTCTAGTCCTACTCTCCAAAAGGTTTGCAAGCCCTTCCAGCTTAAAGTGACCTGCAGACTTGAACAGCCATTCACGCTCTCAGTTCCTGCATCCAAGTCATTAGTAAGTATGTTAAATGGCACCAGACCCAGAACAGATGCCTGTGCGACTCCCCTTGAAACCTCCTGCCATTCTGACACTAATCCATCCATAGCTGCTTTTCATTTGTGGTTATCCAGGCAATTTTGTATCGACCTAACAGTAATTCTGTCCAGCTGGCATTTCCCCAGTTTACTTATGATAATGTCATATGGGACTGTCCAAAGCCTTTCTAAAGTCCAGGTATATCATGTCTACCGCATTCCCTTCATCCACCAAATTAGTTTCCCCGTCAAAGAAGGACATCAAGTTGGCTTGGTATGATTGGTTCTTGACAAACCCATGCTGGCTGCTAGTAAACAGCTTCTTCCTCCAGATAATTACAAATTGCCTGGTGTATAATTTGATCTAGTAACTTCCCAGGCACTGAAGTCAGGCTGATTGGGCTAGAATCCCCTGGGACTTCCTTCCACCCCTTTGAAAGAGGAGATGGTTTTTGCAGAGCTGTGGTTAGCTTTTCAGTTTTCTTTGCCTGCTTATCCACCCTTAACTACCTGCTCAAAATGGCGCCTGCTCTGGAGACTTCAAGCTTTAAAGGGCTTATTTCACTGAAGTATCAAATCCCACAATTGTTGGCCAAGTGTTACACATGCCACCCCCACTCCTGTGCTGCTTGCTTCTCTCTCTTTCTCTCTCTCCCCCTGCTTCCCAGTCAATCACGAATCTTCCTCATCACTCCCTGCTTAAAATGGCAGAATCATGATATGCAGGAGGCAAATGGCCAAAATGAGATGACAAACTTTTTGAAATACAAAGAGATTTTAAGTATCGTTGTTGTCCTGTGGGCCAGGCCAACTCTCAGGATCTCAATATTGAGCTGTTAGATGGGAGGGTGTGACACAATTGCACATATACAAACACACAAATCAATTAGGTGCACGCACGTGCACACACACACACACACACATGCTACCGACTCAGGCACATACACATCCAAACCTGCCTAGGCACATGCATGCCTATCACCAATTCAAGCACATACACACTCCAAAAATTAGACAACAATCAGTTGTCAATGCCCACACACTCAGTACACATACATGGATCACTAATTCGTATATCATGCACACAATGACATATATATATATATATTCACCAGTTCACACACTTCCCACCCACCTACACATACACAGAGGTGAGTTCCTAATTTGGATGGTATGGTGTGTGTGCTTGGGAGGGGGGAGGTTAAGGTGAAAGAGAGAAAGTGTAGGGAGTGAAAGTTGCTGGGACCAGGATTAGAACCAGTAGGCTAGAGAGAAGTTGGGCTGAGGAACCGAGGCTTGGGGTTACTTAAGGTCAAGTGGCCCCAGGGTTACTTGAGGTCACTGGTGCTGGGGTGGAAGCAAGGGGAAAAGCCCAGTGGCAAGGAGGAGACAGACAGGAAAGAGAGAGGCAGAAGGGTGGGAGATTGGGGCTGGAAAATGAGGCTGAAAGCTCGGAGATTAGGGGACAGATAAGTGGTGGCAAGGAGGAAAGAGTCAGGAAACAGACAAAAACCCAACTTGGGGTTTCACAATAACAGGTTTATTAAATGGACAACACACCACATAGCCCCATGAAGCTATTGGTTCACACAACACACACACACACACAAGTACTCACAATGGTAGCAGGAGAAAGAGACTCAGTGAAAGGGTTGGAGTCCAGGTAGGGAAGAGAAACAGAGTCCAAGTCCTTTGCTTGGAGAAGGAAGGTGGGTAATAGCTACCTATCCTGGGCTGTGAGTTGATCGTCGATGGCCACCTCTTCTCCAGCAAGGTGTTGTCCAGAGGGGAGTCGCTGGCAGGGCCTCTGAGTGTACAGGTGGTGTGGCATGGTGCTGGTCCAGATGGAAACGGCATCCCACTGGGTCTGCCTTCACTACCTCTTTTTATGGGACAAACTACCTATGACCCTAGTGGCAGGAGCATGCCCAGGCAAGGGTCAGCTGCTGGTGTACTGAGCACATGCACTCCTAGGTAAGGACACACAATTTTAAGTGTCTGTGATGGTGGGTTGACTGATTTCTGCAGCAGTCTTTGTCTTCCAAATCTTGAGCCAGGGAAGGGCAATTCAGGGCGATGGGTGGGTCATAGAGTTGATGGTTTGGTCATTCAGAGGGAGCTATTTTTAGACCTACTGCCATTGTCTCTCAAGCACCCGCATTCATCCCCATTCATTCCGGAACCAAGTTACATAGGAGGAGTATGAGTCACAGTTACAACATACTTACACAACAGGGCATGGGGACACGATGGGAACCTGACACACAAAATGGATACTTGATATCACTCATGCCAACTGACATTACAGGCCTAAATCATACAATGTTAATATGAAACAATAAAAATCAATGCACAAATGATAGGAATACAATATAATACAATATAAAACAGTAAAAATCAATACAAACATAAGAGAACACTATTTACAATATAAAAAGGGACTTATTGCAATAATAAGTATTCCATCTGCCATCTTCAGCTCCCACTCTGCACAAACGAAGTTTATTTCCTACCTATGGGGACTTTTTACCATCTTGTACCATCTACACTTTTCCCAGAGCCTGATGAAGGGACTTTGATCCCAAAAGCTTGCAGAATTTTCTTGCCATTTTCCAGTTGGTTTAATAAAAAGTATCATTTTGGAACCAAGAGTTCTAGTTTTTTGTATGTCTTATTACAGTAATAGCATAGAAGAACTTAGCTTAGCTTACCTAGTACTATTTGTAATCACTTATAAGGGATAGAGAGGGTGGAGAGAAAGCCAGGAATGGTTAGGGGAGAGGGAGGGAATGTATTGTAAAATTTTAAAAAAGAGAAAAACTGGGAGTTTTGCTATACCATTGAGGTGACATTGTTGTTGTGATGGTCCAGGAACTATGTGAGAGGCAAGAATTCTTGTGGGAGATATCTTTTACTGTACCAACTGCATGGTTGGGGTAGGAGATATTTTTTATTAGATCAACTACATGGTTGGGATAGAGGAGATATCTTTCATTGGAAGAACTGCATGGTTGAGACAGACACATGCTAGATTTCAGGCATTACAGTACCCTTCCTTCCTCAGGCATCTGGGAGAGAAGCAGACACCGCAGAGTGAAGAGGCAGATGTTACAAAAGCTCACACTGACCTTCATCTGGAAACAAAAACTGGATATAAGAGAAATGCAGATAGCCAACAAGCAGGAGAGAGATGGTAAGGAGGAACCTGATAAAGGAGGAACAAGATTTTTTGCGGGGGTCATTATCATGGGATAACTGCCAGACTGCCTAACACCTACTTTGAAAAATCTCAGAGCTTCATGGACACAATAATACATAAGGGAAGTAGTTTAAGTTGGCATGAACAAACTGGGGGAAGGTGCACTTTTGCAGGATTGTAGCAACGGAACGGCACAGACCAAATGAATAAATATATAAATTCCTACTCCTGAGGCCTAAGTAGGTGGGAAGGTGGTAGACTAGGCAAATGCATGGAGCCCTACCTCCATCCCCTTCCACTTCTCAGCCCCAGTATCTAGTCAGAAATCATTAAAAAGGAGTAAAATGCTCCTTAAAAAGAGAGGAACCAACCATTTCCCCATCCATCTTGAGGAAGTGGAAAATAGGCAGGGACTACAATTCTGAGTTAAGGCAAACTGTGAAGTTCTAGACTATCCTAACAGGGATACTCACATAATAAAAGCTACATTTAGTGGCAGTATTGTGTCCCTATCGGTAGAGCATATACCTTAATTGCCATAGGGCATGGGTCTACAACCTTTAACTAACAGTGGACTGAATTAACAGAGCTTGCTCCTAAGTTAAGGCAGGGGTGGTAGTTTATATATTTTGCCAATAGATGGTGAAACTTATGCAAAACTTATTAATGGTAGCTTATATAAACAGTGCTTAGTAGGCCAAATAAAATCACTTTGTGGGCCCTATCTGGATCCTGGGCCATAGGTTGTTGACCCCTGTCACAGGACTCTCTGGGAAAAAGACTCTGTTATAAATTAGGAGCACTGAAGATATTTTAAGACGATTATTGTGGCTAAAATGGTTAATATTGTCTTCAGTCCATACGGATGGTTTTACTGGTAGATAAAAACCCATTTCTCCCCCTGGTAATTAAATGAATTCTAGAGTGTGCAGGTACAATAAAAATGTTGTTCATGTATGACTACTTCTATGTATTTATTTCAATTTAATATATAAAAAGCATGCTTATAATCTGGTTCTGGCTAAATCCTTCTGAATACTTTTTTCTTTTAGGGAGTTATTGGCATAGCTCATTGGTTCAGTGATCAGGATGATTTTTTGAATCAATGTAACATAGGAAAGGGTTTGCATTACTGCTGCCACAAAATATAATCAACTGTCTGGAGTATTTGTCTTAAGAATTATTAAAGCATGGAGTGCAAAGTGGCAGAAATAGAAGTATAATTCTGGTAAAATCATCAAAGGATGCAATAACTGAGTTAGAAAATGTAGTGACAGATCTAATTAAAAACTAAATTACAATTCAGTCCAAAAATAATTGTCATTAGAAGTAAAATCACATTTGTCTGATGCAGTTCCTCAGCATGTTTGCTGTAGTGATCAGTAAAACTAGATAGAAAGGCAGTCTCATTATTTCTTTAATGCAATTATTACACACAAAAATCAGTCATGAAATCAAATATGCCAGTTAAGCAAACTATTCCAAGTTGGCTGGGGGGGAGGGGAGGAAGAAGAAGAGGGAGGGGCGAAGAGGGGAAAGGGGCACAACATGCCGTTTTAATCTAGAGCTAATAGTTTGTGGTGTTTCTCTTTTTCAGCACTATTTTTGTCCCTATGCCTTCTCCAAGACTTTATTTTCCATATTAAAATAATGGACCAATTAATTTTAATATGTGCTTGACTGTGTATTTAAGTCAGTTGTAGGATATGTCATAGAAGGAAAATACTAATAGAAGATGTGCCAATTTGCAGTTTAAGTTAGGCTGCTTCTAATATGAGCTGAGAGCTTTTGTATTAACCTCTAACAATGGATAAAATCAGCGGCTGAAGCTGATTACTGAAGCAACCTCCAGATACATTCATAGAACAAATTTGAATTCCAATCATTTTGCATTCTATTTCCACCTATATAATTGTCCACTGGCCCTTAGCATTATTTATTATGCAAAATTGAATTTTTTTGAAGCGTGAAGAATGAAGTAATTTAGTATGCAAACAGTTAAAATTCTCATGTGTATTCCCGTTCCATACGTGTTGATAAATTCACTTACTATGAGTGACAGTGTGAGATTTTTGGGGTCATATCGGTCACTCTTTCCATGACACTGATGAAAATGATAAACTAAATGCCAGAAGTGTCCCTGGCGCATCATAGGATGAAATGTGTAAAATGTCAGTGTCTAGCCAGTGTCTATTAATAACTAAATATGATTGCGTGTAATGAGCAGAGATTTTCATGTTGATTGAAGTATGATTTCTTTTGATCTTCCAGATGTTGCTGCTTAGAAATTCATATTGCTCTTTTGCTGCTAAATGCATAATGACCTTTTAAAACCTTTTAACTGTTAAAAACCCTATTATTTTCAATGCTGAAGTCAAGCTAGTGAGCTTTTTTTCATGTTGGTTTGAAGTTTCTCTTTCTTTTTTTTTCTTTCTCTCTTTGGTCTGTTCTTTCTCCTTTTTTCCTATCCTTCTTTTTGTCTAAATCCATTTATTAGTGGAATTGCTCACTATACAGTGATTCCCATACACAGAAGGATAGGTCAAACAGGAAGATCAAAATGTGGTCTCACTTAAGCCACTGCCCATGAAGACAATGGGACTTCCACCAGTTTAACAGGGTGACATTTGGCTCAAACACTTCAGCCACACTGTTGGCAGTTTTTCAAACTGTTCTGAGGCACTAGCATCCAAGTTTTATACAAATTCATTGTTTCCTTCACAGTAAAATATGATAGGTAGCAGAAATAAAGACTCTTACAGCTGATATCAGAGTTAATTGCTCTATGGAAAGGGATTCTCGAGCATTGTACATTCATTGCACAAATTATTTAATTGTTTTGCTAATTTGGGGACTGACTCTCATACTGTCTTGCACGTTTCCATCCTTAAAGGTTGGTGAATAGCTGAGAGCTACTGGAAAAATTAAATTCCTTCAGTAACTTAGAGGCAGTGTAATCTTCCCTCCAGCAGTCAGCCATTGTGACTCAGACACATTATAAGAGCCAGTCTCTGGACTGAGAAGCTGCTTTAAGCTCCTACAGATTCAGTTGCTGGTCCTTCTATTAAGATGAAAAATGAAGATACCACCACTGAGGTTGTTTCATAAGGTAGATACCTGGACAGCGATAACTGGTTCAAGACCTCTGAACTAAGCTCACCTCAACCAGAAAACCATCACTACATGAGAATTCATGTTAGTTCTGTACTTCTGCAGCCTAATCTAGTTAAGGTATTTTGGAAGGGCCTGACAAAGAGACCTACATGCACATCCAGCGTGCTATGTCAAACACTTAGTTTAGGGTCAAATCCTAGTCGTCGTCTTCACATGAACTATACCAAAAATTTCAAGCAATATCTGGCATTACATTTTAAAAAGACCTGGAGCACTATTTGGAATAATTTGAGCAACTTCCTGTTTAATGACCTGTTCAAACCCTTCAGAGCCATAAATACTTAGGCATAGTAACAAACCACAGTGGAAACTAGTGCTCAGGAATACAGTGTCTCAGTTCTTCCAGCACAACGGCAATGCTGCTTACACGTTTATCTCTGTCACTGAAATCATAGGGGTATTAGGGCACTATTCTATACCATTGAGCATCATGACTTTTTAGGATATGCTGTATGTTCTTCCATGCATTTTCTTGCATACCTCCCCCCACCAACGAATAAGACATGCACCTTGTTTTTGAGAGGCAGATGGAGGGGAAAAGATATTTTCTTGAAAGTATGGATAGTGAGTATGGTATTTTTTGCAGGGAAAACACAGACAGATGCATTAAGGGGCTGCAAATCACAGTAACAAAAAACCTATGGCTGCTCCTTTAGCAGCAGGATTCGGCAGGTGTTGCTGGCTGAGCTGAATTGCAGGGCTCCTCTTCTTCAGCTGGATGGGCCCTCCACTGACTCAGCCATTGCTGCTGGCTGTCCACCCAGCTGAAGAAGAGGGCTGGGCAGTTTGGCTCCAGGAGGATCGTGCCTTCTGTGCCCCACATTTTTTTTAAAGACATGCACTCTGATTTCCAGCAGCACTCCAATTTACAGTTTTGGGGGAAGGGTGTGTGTTGTATCTGAGTAAACACAGTATGTGTGTTATCATGTAACAAGGCAGTAAAATGCATTACTGCTGCAAAGATAATTTACTGATGGAGAAAAGACAAAGACAAGTTGGACAAATCCCCTGAGAATACACAACTTCAAAGCTACCAGAGGTGTAGTGGCCCCAGGTCTTAGAAACATCAATGCTCAAAGTTTCTTAAGAAATTCTGGGAATTTTGCAGGCGTGTCTAGCTTCACTACGGATGTTGTACACAGCCCAACCCCAAAACCTGCAGTGGAGCTGGGATACACAAGTCGGTCTAGTTCAACACTGGTGACAGCAAGGTCCATGTTCTCCAGTAGCTGTTGTGCCCAAGCACACTAGGTTGGTATGTGTTTTATTCAGTCAGAGGCTCTGAACAGCCTAGCATCATTACCAAGTTTTCATGGGAATGGCATCATTTGTGAGAGGTTTTTGTGCTGATCTGTTTGTCCCTGAGGGATTAGTAAGGATTCCAGAGTCCCTCTGATGCCAGTCGCCACCACTCCCTCCCATGCCAAATACTGTAGCCTGCATACTACATGCCAGTCCCACCTGGTCCTAGGAGGCTTCTTCCCAAAGATTACAAATATTGGCTATGACAAATTCTGAAGAATTTTTGTTTCATTTCTGTTGTGTGGTGACATTTTCTTCATGTCTCCAGGGCCACCTGGTTAAGAACAGAAGATGTGCCATACTGAGTCCATCTACATGTGAAATGAGCACGATGCAATAAACTCTGGTGCAGTTCGTACCAGAATTTATTGCTCCTGGGTGCAGCATTTACATGTGCCCAGGACTGCAGCACATTGAGCAGAGGCAGCACAGGTCCAGCTGGCAGGGGGGCCTGGGGGTCAGCCTGCCAGCTTGGAGCTGCTCCAGCCTGGCTCAGTGTGCTGCAGTGAGGCTGGCTGGGGCATGAAGGTGCTACAGTGTGGTGGTAGCTGGCAGGCAGCCCCTGCACTGAAACACCCCTATGCCCCAGCCAGTCCCATTGTCATCTACATGTCCATTGCGGTGGATTAAATAACTCTGCCATAGGAAAGTACTTGCATTGGGCAGTATTAACCTACGGTGGAATTAATTAGTTTACTCTGGCATAAATGCTCCATTCATGTAGCCTGAGGTACTTTACTGTGGAGCTAATTAGGCAACTGCAGTAAACGCTTTGTGTAGATGCCCCCACTGGGGCAGACCACAGGCCCATTGAAGCCACCGTGTCCCACTGTCACAGAGTAAATAAAAGGAAAAGCCGGCATCTAGGGGCTTCCCTGAGTGATCTGCCCCCTCTTCTCTTGCAGCTTCCAGTATTCATAGGGTTAAGAAGTCCTGATTTGGTGGCTGTACCCAACTTTAGGGGGGTAAAGGCAAGAGTTGTTTACCTTCTTTTCATCAGGGCCAAAGGTAGCAGCTCATTTAAGAAAGGAGCAGCTCTCTTTCATCAACACTGCTGGTTTTCTATAGCAGACCACTCAGACTGAAGTGTGACTACTGTGCATGCTGTTGGCTCATGGACATTCTTGCGTGATGATTAAACTACATTATAAGGGTTTCATTCACTTTCTGCCAGTATACCAAAAAGCTGTTACTAAAAATGTATCAACCACCAACACTGTATAATTAGCCAGACATTATTTGGAGTTTATGTTTGTCTGTTTAATAGCATTAAGGACAATTAAGAGAAAACAGTGAGAAGACATCACGACACAATACAATAATCAAATAACTCAAGGGAAAAAGAACAGCACAAACCAGGATGTTGAATGGCAAAGTTTAGCTTGCTGTGTGTTATTTACTCTACAATTACTTTAATGGCCACTTAATACTATATATTATAATTATATAATAAATATTATTATAATATATAATTATAATACATTATTATTTACTATTATGATGCACATAGTTGTAGTAGGTCTTCTAAGGAAAAAATATCATTTTCAGGAGATACTCACAGCTAGAGAGAGAGATGGTAGAAAGAGGTCCACCCGAACACATTGTGGTACTTTTACTTTATCATCTTATGAAGGTCTAATCCAGTGGTAGGCTTCCACATTTCAGTGTGTAAGCACACTTCCATTCATTGGTAAATATACATCCTGAGTGTGTCTACACATGCTTTCATGTGCGTCTAAACTTAATGTGCATTTGCCTAATGCACATTAATGCAATTTAGGTGTGTGTCTACACGTGCATGTTCTAAGGCACATTAATGCGATGTGCAGACCAACTTGGGACTAAAGTTAGTCCCAAGTCAGTTGACATACACAGTGTTAATGTGCCTCAGTGTGTCTACACATGTACTAAGCTGCTTTAGCTATTCACACCTAAATTTGATACCTGCTTTTGCAGGTATCAAATTTAGGCGCAATAGCCTAAAATTGCCATTTTTAAGGCACATTTTTAAGTCATGTGTAGACCCGCACCCCTAATACACCTTAAAGATAGCTAATGCAACTTAAATTGATGTGTAGAAGCACCCTTCCCTGGTGTCCTTTTTTGATCAGATAGTGAGCACTTGCAACTGGCTTCCTGTTGAAAGAGAAATCCATGATATATTTCGAATGCAGCTTTCTTATTTACATGCCTGTACCAGTCCTAAAAGAGAGGTGGTACCAAATGGCATATGGACAATGCCCTCTTCATGGGATCTCAGGCCAACATCCATGACCACTTCCCAGGAAGCAACTCTGCTCCATGACCTGACTCTAATGAAAGAAGTTAAAGCAAAGAGCAAATTGCCTTCCTTCGCCTCTTCCCTTCTACCAAAAAGTGACTCCTCAGGAAAAAAAAATCTCAGCAATAATACTGACAGTCAATCCAAGGGGAGAAAAACACAGTCCCCCCCTCACCCTCCCTCCCCAATTTCTTGTAGTCTAAGCAAGAGAAGTTGTAAGATTATGTTAAACATCACTTTTTTGTCTGCCAATAACAACACTAAAGGGCACCTATGCATGTTCAAATTATTCAGCACACTTCAGCAGGTAAATAGCACACTCCAGCAGCCCCAGCGTCATGTGTATTCAGCATCCCCATGCTTCAAAATGGTGGTGGGTATACTTTAACTAAACTTATTAAATGAGCTTTAGTTAAAGCACTCTTGCTGCTGTTTTGAAGCAGGGGATGCTGAATACATGAGACGCTACAGGTGCTTTAATCAGCGGCTCCTGAGAACCACTCTAATTAAAGCACCCCCTCCCCTCACCCCATAGCATGTGTAAAGATGCCCAAATTGTCTAATATAACCTGTATCGTGCAAACACTTTGCTGCAGTATAGGACTGAGATATTGAAGAAACGGTAATAAGATGCATTTAATTGGTTTATCTATCCCACTCTGAATCACCTGCACTCTCTGGATGTGAAGCACAGGAGGAAGCAAAAGGTGTCCAGGCTCAAACTACTGGAGGAGTTTTTCAAATAAACCATACTTGAGTCTTAGGGGTTTGGCAGGTGCTGGAAAATTTCTGAGGTTAATATGTATTTGTATTATGTCAGCTATAGCCAAACCGAAGAGAACTAGAGATGAAATCCTGGCTCAGTTGGAGTCACAGCCTGTTTTATTATTGACTTTGATGAGGCCAGAATTTCATCCTGGATGTCCAAATTTATTCCCACCACATTTGTAAGAGAGAGCTCTTGTTTGTGCTCTGGAGTGGGCAGGGATACACGTGTGCATGAGAAAGAGAGAGCAACCGTTGGTGCTGACAGCTATACAGGTACATTTTGTACATCAGTCACTTCCTTTCCTGGCATTTTGACACCCTTGCAAGCATGGCATCTTTAAATAGAAGGCTTATATTTAACCAGGTATTGGTGTTCATTTATGACTTGACCCGCATACCCATTGTAGCAAACTTAAAGACCTCCATTGCCTTCAGGATGAGGCCTTTCGTGGGCTGCTATTTCACACAATATGGCTCTGCTTTAGTAGTGTGAACCTTTAACTGAAGGTCACCATGGGCAGTGCACAGAGAGAGTGGCTGAGGATGCATTTGCTTTAAAAGTCCATCTCTGGGAACACACACATCACCCAATAGGCCCCAAATGGCCTGAGAAACACAAATGACTTGGATCTATTCAACAAAGACAAATCTGTTCCTTTCAGAACTTCACTCCTATGCTTCTTTGGTGTCAGAAATAATTCAATGTATCTAGGTAATTCTATTTTGTAAGGCTCAGTGCTGCTCCCACTGAATTCAATAGTAATTGCATTGCTCTTACCTGCAGATATCTGTAAAGAGATGCTGTTAATGTCACTATTCTAAAAACTTTATCACTACATTAATTGGTGCTTCAATGTTGTTGGCCTGTCCTCATGCTTAGTTGGTTATTAGTAACCTGCTTCTTTTTGTTTATGAATAAAAAATTAGCATAATTATGCTTTTTAATCCCTTAAACTGTGTTGGAAGAATATTGAGCTATAGGATTGCAAGGAGATACGCTCTTTAAAGGAATGCATGCCAGTCTAATGATCAGACCTATCATGTAAGCTGTGGTATTGTTTGCAATTTGTTTGTCAATAGCACTTAAGCATATTAGATAGATGTAGGGCCTTTTGTGCTAGGTGCCACATACAAAGAGCTTGCAATTTAATATACATCCAGTCCAAGGCAGTGTGTGTGTGTGTGTGTGTGTGTGTAAAAATAACACACACGCACAAAACACAAGCACGTGATAATATAGTCATTAGACAGTGTGCTTTTCCAGAATGCTCTAACCCAACTTCACCAACAGATCAATAATATGAACAAAGAGGATTATGCTAGATGAGGTGAGTTGCTGCTGTTAATACAAGAGATTAGTAGTTACCTGAGAATGTCCCGTGCCAACAAAAGGCTCTGTAGGAGCAAATGTTTTCCTCCACATGGAAATGCTAGGAAAAGTGAACTTCATGTACCACCTCTTTGTTTTCTGCCCTCATTAACACTATTCCATTTTGCAAAAAGCTCATTCTGAAATCTATTCGCCCTGGATCCTCACACAATTCACCAAACTTTCCAAATCATTCATTTTGCGCCCCAGGCAGTATATGAAAGTGAGTCTTCAAACAAAACTTAAAGGAGTAATACAGCTCCAGTTTCTCTCACTAATGCAGACACAATTTTGCACTCATCATATAGGCCTGAAATTGGGGTGTAGTGAACTTGTACAGGTAAGGGACAGGATTGGAGGCCTAAATATATGATTTGTGGATGCAAAATTACATACATAAAAGTGGCATCTAGTTTTGAGGAATGAGGACAGTGTTTGCTGTTTAAACAACTGTGTACATGTGTGTCACATACATGTGCATGTCCACTGAATTTCCCACATTGGTGCAGGTATAGGTACTCAGGAATTAATGATGAGTAATGAATCAGTGAATTTTTTGCCTTACTATATCATAGATATATCCATGCAGTAAGAAAGGCAGAATTGAAAATACCAAGTATTTCCTTTTCTTCTATGACATTTTAAAAGGTAACTGAAGAATATACAAGATGCTCACTACTAACTACAGCAAAACCCCTTCAAAACCAGGGTGTCTTTCTTGTATATCTGTTCCGAGTTGATATTTCCTTCGATCAAATTATTAAAAGTTTAGTATCTGCCTTGTTTGGTAATTTGAACGTTGGGCTTGAGCCATTTGTTTTGAATCTGCAAGATTTCCAAGGTTAGGTTATGCTGGCTCAGTCCAGAGATGACTGTGGGACACCTTCTGTAGGTAGAGCTGAGGATTCAGTAGGTGGCACTCTTCCCTCTTGAGTTACTACCAAAACCAAGCCCCAGCAGTGTTTGAGGAGACACTGCTGTGCTGAAAATGCCATCTTTGGCAATACTGTCTGTTTTGGATGTTTCTGCCTAAGACATTAAACTGAGTTTCTGCTCCCAGGGCACAGGTGTGTTAACCTTGGCATCCTTGTTAAAATTCAGTTTGTGTAATTTCAATCTGCTTATGTAAATCCCCCTAGCAATTTCAATCGTTCTTTACTTTCTGCCTTAAAACTGCTGTCTTGCATTCAGTGTTCTGCACTCAAAGCCGTCCTAAAGCAGTTAACACCATCTACCCAAGAGCTAGCTGCATTATTGTGGTGGGAGATGTATAGGAACACATCTCACAGTATTGAAACTTAATTAATTGGCACTCTGAAAGTGCTTTGAGATCCCCAGAGGGAAAAAAAACCCAACTCTACAGAAGTGCAAAGTATTGTTAATTATGTTAGCACTTTAAAAGCACAAATCTGGCCTGGAAAACTATCCACAAAAATGCTCTAATTCCAAATTCTGCATGAAAAAAAACCTCAGTCACAGGGGAATTTGAAGCGTTCTTAATTAGGCAGAATTCACAAGGCAGACAAAATTGGAAAAGACAAAGGTTAGACAAAAAGAGGGAAGAATATTATTACATATGAATCCAAAAGAAAGGGAGAGAGAGAGAAACAGTGACAGGTACAGACCAAATGCAGATTCACCCAGGAGATACACACATTAGCACAAACTGCACTATTAAACTCTTTGGGTAAAATGCATCCCTGATAAAACTCCATCAATGTATTCTTGTGACACCAGAGATACATTTGGCCCCCTTTGTTTAGTTGGTATCACAACAGCCTGGTCTGACAATAAGACTGACATGGATAGCTGCCTGCAGTAAAATTAGAGACAATGATTATTCACGTGTTGCTGACTCTACCCTATAGGCTTTTGGGGTCTTTATTAATATTTTTTGGAGAGGCCTGAGAGTACAGTTAAAGCCATTAACTGAGAATCACAAATGAGTAGCAGGCCCAGAGAGAGATTTACAAGGGTGCTTGCAGCCATTTACCACAGTACACTTACTGTGCATGGCCATGGCACCCTCAAGCACACTGGTGCTCCACTTGGTTGCCTCCTGAACTGGAACCAGTGTAGCAGGCTAGCTGGCACTGCTGGCTGGCAGTGCCAGTTAGACCACCTCCATGCTAATTAACCCACCTGCAGCTCCCTGTGGTTGTGGCTGCATGTCTTTCAGTGTAAGAAATGGCCTGCCAAGAGCAGGGTAGCATATTTGAAGGCAAATGCAGATTCACCCAGGAGATACACAGATTAGCACCCAATTGCACTATTAAACTGGTACCACACATGGAAGGTTTCCCATGTAGACATGGTCTCACAAGCCAAACAACCACTTTAGGTGCTTTAGTCCAAAACGTAGATCTTTCAAACCCTGGGGAGGGCCCTATGCCTAAGTTTCCATCATTAAAAGTCCAAAGGACTACCTCACAGCTGCTGGATATGCACAGCAGCAGACTGCTTGGAGCCTATCTCATGCCTAAATGACAGAGGAATCTGGAAGCTAAGCATCCCCCATCTCTCTTACCTTTGGGTCCTGATCCAGTAGATATGCTCTAACCTAATGCACCCAGAGTTGGAAGGTTTAAAACCCTGCTCTACCTCTTTCAGCTTTCCCCGCCTGCTGCACCACCCCCTCCTTGCAGCATCGCATCTATAAAGAGAGTGTCTCAGCAGGGGTGGATCCAGGATTTGGCAAAGGGGTGTGTAGCAGCAATCTGAGCTACAGGGGTGACTGCAACCCTGAATCCCCCTCCTCACCCACTACTGCAGGCAGACCACACCATGGGAATTTCTGGAGACTTTTTAAAGTCCCCAAAGCAGGCAAGTATGCACCCCCTCCTTTGCCTCCATGCTTAGAGGCACATCCCTTCCCTTCCCCTTCTCCCCTCTCCTGCCTGCTGCTGGTGTTGCTTTCCTTGCTGTCCTGGGGGCAGGAGAAGCTTCCCTGGGGGGGGGGGAGGGATGTGCCTCTGAATGCAGAGGGAAAGCGAAGGGGATTCTCCCCTGATTTGGGGACTTTAAAAAAGTCCTCAGAGGCTCCCATGGGGCAGCCCACTTGGAAAGGGCAGTGCAGCCATGCCACTGCATCCCTCTGGAAGTACTGGGTTACAAGGTATTTTAGGATGAAGCTCTCAAATGATCCTGTGGGGCTGCTCCACTCCATGTAAATAAACAATGAAGAGAAGAGTTGCACCTGATTCTCCCAAATGAGTGTCCAGCCCTTGGCTTTTTTGTTTCTTTTTGCTTTCTGTGGTCCAATAAATATTGAAGGTTTAATGTGAACCAAGAAAGAAAATACCCCACCCCATAACACCCAGTGTGCTGGTGGTTAGGCCACCCTTCTGAGAGGTGGAAGAGAAGACTTGGGTTAATCTGTTTCAGATCAGGCAGAGATGGGACATGAAGCTGGGCCTCCAACATCCCAGGTGAGGTGGGGGATAGGGGGAGAGCAGCTGTGCTATCTCCTTCTCTCTTAACTGCATGGAGCTGGGCATGTTCAAAGCTTGCCTACAGGATCAGGTCCACTAGGTAAAGGAATCCCTCAATCTAATCTAGGACTCCCTCTGGGTGCTCCACTGCCATCACAACTTCTATGCATGCCCAAGAGCAGAACTTCAGCTGCCAGGACTTTACTGATGGAAAATTAGGCATCTGCCCACCAGCAAGAATCCATGTGCTTAAGGCAACTTGCATATGTACTGGCCTCTGGCTGCTTTACCACTCCATCCATGAAGAGCACAGACCATCTGCAGACGCTTCCTCAGCCTGACAAAGGGTGTTTGTGCCTGAAAGCTCGTTAAAAAGAATTTTTCCAACAATTTGAGTTGGTTTAATAAAAGATATTGGAATTACCCAAAGAACCTTGTCTGCCTAAAGCAATTTAGGCACTTCAAGGGCTGAACAGGGGGTTGGAGGATCCAAAAGTTGGATGTAATGCCTAAAGAGCTTTAGGTAGACTTCCTGAATGCTTAAAGTAAGAGCTGCTTAAAGTAATAGTTAGTTGCGGAAGTCCCCTGCCACTTTTCTTGGGATTGTTTATTAAGTGATATTGGAATCTTTAATTTTTGTCAGAATTAGACACAAGGGGCCAAATTTCACTTTGCTGCTCCAGTATCAATCCAGGCTAATGTTACCAAGATCAGTACAGCTCTCTTGTTTCACCCTAGTATAACTTAGTATGGAAATCAGTGACTTATTTGACCAAAGTTACACTAGGGTAAAACCAATATCTGGGTCATGGTGATATGACGCTGTTGCACAGTAGTAAAAACCTACTGCGCAGTCAGCATTACCTAAAAGCCATTCGGTGATGCTACTGCTCTGAACTCCAATTCCTGCCCAGTCATTTAGTATTTGTTTTACAAGTACTGAATAACCGAGCAGTAACGACCATGCAGGCAGCATCTCATCGAGATGCAGCTTGTGTCCACTCTTGAGCCCTCAGTCTTGTTTTTATCTGGGAGTAGCCACTAAGGACAAGCCCAGAGCATCCTTCCCTCAGACATCAGGGTCTGGAGGACACTGATGGTTGGAATGTGCTAGAGTCCTACAGCACCTGGAGGTGCAGTCATCTTGTAGTCAGGTGTCCAGTTTGGAGCACTGCATGGGCAACTGGTGCCTCCTGAGTCCGGCGGGGCACCAGCGGGGCATGACAGAAGGGGCCCAGTGGCCAGCCGGCGCCTGGCGTTTCTGCATGCGGCACAGTGGCGGCAGAAGTCCTGTGGGAGGAGTCAGTTTTGGGGGGGCACTAGTGTTCTCCATGCCCCCCTACCAGCCAGAGCGCTCGCTGTCAGGGGGGCACCAGCGCTCTCAGGGGGTGCACGTGCCCCACGCCGTGCCCTCTCTACGTGTTGCCTATGAAGCACTGCATTTCCAGAAAGATATGGACAAACTGAAAAGAGTACAACAAACAGCAGTCGTTAGAGATATAGAAAATGCGGCATACGAACACAGGTTGGAAAAACTGGTTTTATTTAATCTGTAGAAAAGAAGACCCAGGAATAATTTGATGCAGTAAGGTTGGAGTGTTGTTGATAACAGTCTACAAATACAAAAAGCATGGAGCTCAATTGTTCTCTGTCCAGAGGGGATAGGACAAGAAGTAATAGACTTAAATTGCAACAAAAGAGATTTAGGTTGGATATTTGGAGGAGCTTTCTAACCGTAAGGGTAGGCAAGCAATGGAATGGATTAGCAATCTCCACACCACTCTAGCAAAGAGTGGACTTACTTGATATTGTAAAGAGTGAGGGAAGAACGGATGCATCCTCTATGGCGATATGAGAGGGGCTGCGAGGTTGTAGAGCACAGGTGTAGAGGCTAGCTTTGGTAAAATAAACAGAGCTGTATGCTGAATGTTTATTACAGACATGGTTGAAATGTCATACCTATTTTGCTGCTCAAAATGCAGCATTTTTGAACTGACAAAGACTACCAGAACTTTGCTTTTTCAATGGTTTCTCTAGACGTTATGCCAGAAATTTTAAGTACTAAGAGAGAAAATTTTCTACGCTGCACTATGCCCCAGCGACTATTTGTCATCCTCACTATGACGGCTAAGCTTGCGGGGTGGCCCAGCTATACATCAGGAAGATTCTTCAGTCTGGGAGCTTACTTTGGGGGACTCCGTGTTGTCCGGGTAGTAGTCAGTCAAGAATTTTATCTTATGTTGTGTTGGCATTAACATCAAACTACTTAAGCCCCAGTGTCTCAGTAGGTTGCAGCAGGTTGCCACTAGCCGCAGTAGGTTTGATTTATACAGCAAAAATATTTTGCCCCCTTAACAACATGGGAGGTCATCCTGATTTCTGGAACTTACCTTCATTGCACCCTAAATCTTGCAGTAGAGGATTCAGGAGCTACAGGACCTTCCAGAATAGCAAGAGACACAAGATCATCAAGATGTTGTGGGAACATTTTTTTTCCTTGTATAGGATGACAGGAATGATTGTGCCTTAAGCAAGGGGTTGGGCTAGGTGATATCCTGAGTCTCTTCCAGCTCTATATGTCTATGATTCCACATTGCTCTAAATATTACCCCTCACCCCTTAGGTGTATTTACCAGGTTGCAGAATAAATAATACAAAGTATTCTTGGATAGACTTTGTCAAGTTTTCAAATGATTTGTGCTTTGCCAGATAGCCAAGGAAATATGAGCATGTCCTTAGCATTCAACATACATCTCTTTATGTTTTGTAAAAGCTAGTGCAATTTTCTATTAACCAAAAGGCACTTTCACCCCATGATTATTTATGTAATCAGTAGGGAAATGCATGATGAACTAAAAGCTGCAGGTCAGTCTGTGATCATTCTAATTTGGATGGTGGCTGAATTAAATATGACACAGTCAGCCAAAGCATCCTGAAGTGAGATACGGGACAGCCTGAATTTATCACAGTGAGTTATTTGCTGCCTAGCACCTTGTGCGGTCCTTTACCCAGTGCGTATCTCAGTCCTGCTTCTGCTCGTAGAATCAACTGATCTGAATGAGGCACCTGAGTTCCCTAGGCAATGCTTGGGAAGTGGTGAGCTCCTAAGAAGACATTTCAAAGCAGCCAATGTGCCGAGTGGGGAGCTGTCTAAGGCAGCCCATAGGCAATGCGAAGGTGTTTCAGATCCCACCACTCACACCCCTTTACTCTGGGCTTCAAGACAGCACTTCCTTGAATCCGGACAGTCTCTAGGGGTTAAAAAATTGCCTATAGGCTGGTGGTTAGGCTGCTCTGCTGGGAGAGGGGAAAGGTGGGCTTAAATCCTTTGAGGTAGAGGAGAAAACCCAGCTGGCACGTGCACGTTCTGGATGTGTGCAGTGAGTGGGGTTGACTGGGGCAGCAGTTCCAGGTGCTGTCTGTTTTTGTGGAGGAAGAAACATATAGCCATGACTGCAGTGGTAGATGGTCGCACCAGTGCAATTGGCACCAGAGCAGCCGGCACTGCCCGGGGCACCGCATGGCTGCCTGGGGTGCGGAGCTGCCCAGCTGTGCCTTTAGATGTATGCTGTAACCATTGATGCCTGAGATGAAGGAGCTGGGGGCCATCATCTGCTGTGTTTTGTGTGAAGCCTGGTCCCCTGGGTGTGCTCAGAGATCTGGCTCTACCCGCTCCGGGCAGGTGCAGGGAGGAATGCCTTGCGTTGGATTCTGAAAGCACTTGGGTGAGAGCTAGCTGCCAAAATGCCTGGTCCTGTGAAGACGAGAGTGCTTCGGAGCATGTTCACAACCAGATCTTTAGAGGTTCAGCCAGACTCCAGGCTTAAGTGGCAGCTGAATAGGGATTTTGAGGATCAGACGGTTGGATTTGACATCTACAGGGGGAACTAGATGGGAAATAAACACATGCGTCTTTTTGGGTGTCTGTTTATATGGGATATGTATATGAGATATAGCCATAAATGTCTCTGGTGGTCATACACAAAACCAACTAGATCCTGAGACTTCTGAGCTGACTTTCTCATGCCCAGACCTCACAGATAGGCACAAACCAGGTGTTACCCTGTCTCACCTGCAGGGTGCATCTGGTAGGTGTCCTCAGAGCAGATCCTAACCACGGACAAAGCACAGCTAGAAGTGGGCCTTTCCTCCACTCAGTCTCCCAGTGATTAGAGCATGCACACAGAAAACCCAGGGCCTAATCCCAACTCTACCTCATTCCCAGCAGTAACTTGACCTCATGTTCTCTCCTCTGTAGGGAGCTAGGAGAAAGCACTCCTGGGAGAGTAACCTAACCACTGGGTACGGGGTATTTGGAGAGAGGCTTTCTATCCTGCTGAGGCTGTTACATTAAATAATTAAATATTCATTGGATTAACAAGAGAAAGAGAGCCCCGTACAACCTGGTGCTTGTGACACTCACCTCAGATGTGGGAAAGCCTGAAGAGATTTCAGTCCCTCCCCAAGGTGTATTTTTTTCTACTTAGGCAAAAATGGAACAAGAGAGTATGAGCAAGTGCTTCAGCCCAGAACACCATAGTGTTAAAAGTTATTTAACCATAAGTTAAAGTTATTTCTCCTTAGCCATGGAGAAATCTGACAGAGAAGGGAACTGCATGCATGTATACTAACACCTACAGGTCCTTTTTCCTCCAGTGAAATGGATAAAGGGGATTCTTGCTCTGTCTTTCATAAGAAAGGCCGAACTCAGGTGAGCCCCTAAATCTGTTGCAGAACCTCAGTGTAGACTACTTCCTTCAGGACAGGGTTAGGGGCATAATGATATGTCTGTACTGCACCGCCAGAGGTGTCTGCTTTTGAGTATACCCCACTCATCCACTCCTGTTCGGATGTACCAAACTCAGAACTGTGGCAGTGGAACTGGTCTGGGGACATGAAAGCAGACAGGGGATGCCCCCAGAACAACTTCACCACTGTATTTCTAGGTTTGGTAATGAGTGTGAGCAGGTGGGAAGATGCTCAAAAGCAGGCACCCTCAGCAGGACAGGGACATGGAGTAGACATACCCTTTGAGAGTCCTGACTCCTGCTTAGATGCCTAAATTAATAATGACATCAATGGTAAGATGCCTAAATATATTTGTGAATCTGGGCTTAACTTGTTAGTACAATGACATCATAAATATATTGCCATTAACTGTATAGTGAATCAAATAATTTCCAGGCTATCACAACATTTTACAGGCTAAACATTTGCAGTCTTGGTGATCATTCTTTCTTTTAGGAAAGAAAGAGCCAGTCCAATGAAACAGCAGAAAGCTTGTCTGAGGAAGTCCAGTTGAGAACTCTATTTTAAGGGTGCTGATAGGTCACAGTTGTGCCAAAAGCTACATGGTAGAAATATTTAGCCATGAACTGAGATGAGTATCAGGCTTCTATTGATCAGTGGACAAACTGTGGTTTAACAGAGACTATATGTAGAACAACTAGCTAATTGCCTATCAAGAAAGATGGATTTCAGGGCGTGTTTACATGGTCCCCCCCTCGGCTCCTGCTCACCCTTTGGGGCCAGCCATGTAAAAACTCCCTCTGCCACTGCCTCCTCCTCCTCCTCCTCCTCCTCCAGCATCTGGCACAGGGGCTCCTTTCCCCTACCTGCCTCCACCTCACCGCAGGGCTTCCCTCCTGCCGCCCTTCCCCTCCCTGCTCCCATCCTTCCCTCCCTGCTGCCTCCCCCTCCCTGCCAGCTGTTGTTGGGGCCCCCTTCCTGCTCCCCGCTCTCCCTTCCCACTGCCTGGCCCTGACATCAGCCACCACCGTGACCATCCCTTTGTCTCCTCCCACCCCGCTTCCCTCCTTCCCTCCCTGCCCACTGCCTTCCCCTCGCTGCTGGCTGTTTGTGGGGGGAGGGCATCAGGGACAAGCAGCCACTGTGACCACCCCCCTTTACCCTGAGGCAGGGAGACTTGGGGAAGCCCCGCTGCTCGGGCAGTCGGGGCTTGTTTGCCTCCGTCACAAACTTCCCTGGCGACAGCTCAACCTTGGGCCCATGCAGTCCAGGCCTGTGCAGCCAATTCCCGCTCGCTTTCTCGGTGCCACATGCACAGTTGGCCAAAAGCATTACAGACAGACAGACACACAGACAGACAGACTAAGCTCTTTATATCTATAGATCGTCTGGCCCCAAACCTATGTGTATCACGAACCTTACCAGACTGTGCTCTGAAAGAGTAGAACGAGACTTCGGAGTGGAACTTATTAGGGTGTCTATACATGTGCTCTAGGGTGGTGGTGATGGGGGGGGGGGAATGCATTTCAATTAGAGCAGCTCCCAGACAGCTATTCTAATTAAAAAGCTGCAGCGTCACATGTATTATGTATCCTGAATTTCAAAATGGCCATGAGAGCACTTTAACTAAGGTTCATTTGATGAGTTTTACTTAAAGCACCCCCATGGCTGTTTTGAAACATGGGACACTTAATTTATGTGGTGGTATGGCATACTGGAATATTCTAATTAGAAGGCTGAAGCAGCCTTGATTAATCAATTAATTGAGTCTGCTCTGACACATTCTAATTAGAATTAGGGGTGTGCAAAATGGGCCCTATTCAATTCAGATTCGGATTTGGCCTGAATCAGGGAGAGTGATTCGATTAATTGATTCAGATCACTGTCCCCAGTTCAATTCGGCTGAATCCGAAGATTCAGAGAATTAGTGATTCAGCCATAGACACAGCTTTAATGTTTTTTCTACAACCTTAAGGTACCAGGCGCAGCTCATGAACGCTGTGATGCTGGGGTGCATGGAGTATCCCACAAGAGTGCAGGCCCCCCCCACTCCCTGTGTGCTTGGCTCTGAACCCGGAAGTGGACTGGAAGCACTTTTGATCCACTTCTGGGGCTGCTGCCGAGCACACTGGGGAACCCCCCGTACTTCTGTGAGGCAGTCCATCCACCCCACCATTGCAGTGTTCATGAGCCGCCTGGTACCTTGAGGTACATAGAAAAAACATTTAAAGCTGTCTCTATGTCCAAATTGCCGAATCTTTCCGAATCTCTCTGAATCAATTTGGAGGGTTCTAATTCAATTTGAAGAGATTAAAGGGTCTCCTGATTCGATTCTGATTTGGAGATTCGACCACCAAATCAGGTCAAATCTCTATCCAATCGAACAAGGGAGCAAAGCTTTGCACAGCCCTAATTAGAATGCCTCGGAGAACGTTTGTAGGCATCCTTAGTCACTAGTTGGCTGCAGAAACATTACATTTGGGTGGTGTCAGGCTCGATCTTTGTTCTGTGTCAAACCATGGTACCAGCTGCAATAGACAAGATTGCTGGCTATGCACATATCTATTCAATTAGTCAAATACTTCTCAGAAACCTACCTGGCTAGGGCCAATCACTTTTCTTTGGCCAAGTTAGATGCCTAAGCCCTGCCCTAGCACTCTGCATTTCTGTCCTGCTTGCTTAGGCTGCCTTCACTCAGTTTTTAAAAATCCTTACCTTCGGTTCCTCTCTCTCCTAACGTGTTATACGGGGAGCCAAGGTACTTGACAGAGCTGAGAACTCTAGGCAGCCGAGTGTCTAAGTGCTGAGCTGCTCAGCATTGCAACACCCAAGTACCTTTGAAGGCTGAGCTCTAACTACAGGCAACCCCCACTTAGCATTCTTAATTGGTTCTTGAAAAAATGAGCATTAAGCAAAGTGAGTGTTAAGTGAAACTGAAAGTTTTTGATGATCCAAGATGGTGACCACAAGTGTTTTTAATGTCCCAATAAGGTGACCACAAGCGTTATAATGAAACTTGCTGAGCACTATGAGGAACCAGGTATCATTTTAAAATGAGTGTTATAGCAAAATAGCGCTAAGTGAAACAACATTGAGCAGGGGCTGCTTGGCCTTTCCAGGTGAACAATGTGACTAACAGCTGTCATAAGTTTATACTTACTTCTCTGGAAGGGAAAAAGCATATGCATGGGAGTGTTGTTTCAGATTTTATATATAGGTGTGTGTGTGTGTATACGTATAAAACTATATTACATGCTCATATACATTACATGTGCATATGGTATACATATAATAGGTACACATTATATAAGCATATCTTGCTAGATGTTTATGTTTAGGTGGAGAGGTGATATATGTTAATTATTAAGCTACATTAATTAAAATTGCAATGAGATTTTTTTGCCTTTTTCCCTCAGAGCCTTAGTCTATCTATCTACCTGTCTGTCTACCTCTCTATTCTATACAGTGAGGCTGACGTTCAAACTCTGTGTGTGCATGTGGTTTTTTTTTAGGGTGGGGGGGAGTGGATTTTCTAGCCGCAGGACTTATTAGTATCATCAATCATCAGGGGTGTCATTTCCAAATTCCTTTTCCCTCACCTAATTTGCTAAACCTAATTCTTTATCACACTACAAAAGACAGCGTGAGAGATGGAAGCGATAATGAGAGGTGGCTTGCTCATCCATGCTCTACTGTAAAGAGGCAATGTGAGCCTGGCAACTTTCAGAGAGTGATTTCCCATTTTCTTATGCCCTCCACTGAGGGAGATCTGCATGCACTCAGCACACAGCAAACAACAGCCAATTCCTGACAAAATGTAGCTTATTCTCTTGCTGGCCTTATGAGTATATTCCATATTCTAAAGGCACCAGCAAAGGCATCAGTCAAACATCTTTTCTTGATGTCTGCATATAAGTTTGCTTGTGGTCTGTTGACTTAAAAACATTTTACAATGCTGCAAACATTTGCTGATGCATCCAGTTCAGGGTACCTCCAAAATGCTTCTTGATAATCTCAGCAAGTGAAGTTCATTGTTTGCAGCTCTGATAGTCATTAAATAAACGCTTGTCACAAATCTTTACGTCACCCGACTTACATCTTATCGTATTTGTCAACCCTTTTCCATTTGGGCAAATAATTGAAGATCTTTAAGCTCAGGGAAAAAACATCACAAGTGAAATCCTAGCCTCATGAATGTCAATGGCAAAAAGAGCCCTCTGACATTGAGAGGGCCAGGAATTCACCCTGTATGTGGTAACACAGGAGGCACCATTATGCAAGCCTTGCTCACATCAGTGAACTTGCACCAAAGGTCTTACTGATTTCCCTGGGACTATTCAGAAGACTAAGCCCTTGACCCTACATTGGTAAATACATGCAGTGGAGGTTACTGCATCCATGTAGATGCTCAAGAAGTAATGCTTCATGCTGATGGAGTAGCCTGCTCATACGGATCATAATGCAGGATCAGGACCTAGCTGTTAAACCAGGAGGCCCCTCATACATAGCTCTTAGACTGACACAGCCCCCTCTAGATGGATCTAACAAAGGCAGGCACAAAGCCTTGGCAAGAAGGCAGAAACAAACAGAATCAGTAATAACACAGATCTAGAGACCCAGCAGGAAATGACCTTCCAAAGTGCACGTGTAGTGAGAGAGAGAAAAAGAGTGAGTGCACAAAAGCACCTTATTCCATAGGATGAAAATGCATACCCAGCATGCAGGCGCTATTCATGATTTCTACCTGATTGATAAAAAAAGACAAGAATGAGACTACGAATACAAGGGAAATTAACGGTTAGATGGATTCTTGTCTGAAATTCTTGGGTTTAGAAAATGAGAAAAACCAAGAGATTTGCACTTGTGAAAGTGAGTCTCCATTGTCCTTTAGAAACACAGCTTTTAGTCTGGGGTACTTGAGGCGTTGGCACGTATCGCTTAATGAATTTTTCCTGCTACCAAAGTATTTGTATTAGATACCAGTCTATATGAATTTTCAGACCAATACAAATCATGCAGACTGTTTCCCTGACACCTTCCTAAACACTGTGTTAAGAACATGTTTCATCTCAAAATGAGATAAAGAAACTTGCTCTTGGCACCCTTTATACTGGAAGATATTTCTGGCAGACCCTGTCAGTTACTCTGTGTCTCGACATTTCTAAGGACAATGGGGTCCCAGGCTTGATCAGTTTCTAGGCACTACCCTAAATAAATAAGAAAAATGTGCAAACATGGTGCAAACGCTGCAATGATCTTAAATAACAATTAACCTGAAAGTGCTCAAACAGCAATAGAAACATGTATTTTTTTTCAAGCAGATCACCTTATCAACCAATCTTTTGATGACCCAAAGGTTATTAGTAGTGACCATCAGGCCAGAGCTGGCGGCTAGGTTGCATTACATGTCAAAAAATCTCTCTTCCATAAAAGGCTTAAGAGAAGCCATGACAATGCCCTCTAGCATTCTTTATTAGTGGATATATCTGGCTTGGGGATAGATCTAGCACTAATTATTAAGACATAGAATAAATTATTGCCATAGACCCTGACTTCCACTATTAGAAGCTACTGAGGGCTGGCCTAGAAGCTGCTCTGCTCCTGGCTGGGGATTCCTGAGCCCAGTATTCAATTTCTCTCTCCCTTAGTAAATACTGCAGGTAATGTTCCAAGGCCTTCATAGAAACCAGAGTATTTTATTGTAATGTTAAATATGAAAAGTAGAAAAATAATAATACAAAGGATATATGTAAAATTAAATATGACTAGACATATGTAATGGAAATAATCAGGTGGCTGGCAAAAAGCATAACATCCTGAATAATAAAATATTACCTAGGGGGTGGCAGAAACAGTCCTTTTTCTTTGTCACAGCCTGAAGCTCTCTGCTTCTGTCTGACATATGTTCCAGAATGTTCCCCAGAGTAGGTGAAGAACTTGTAGATATAGCCCATGGGCTTTGGTGGTTCAAGGTGTCTCTATTAGCAGGTGGAATTATATTACCTTCCAGGCAAGTTCAAGATAGTCATTTTCCTTACAGGGAGTCAGCTTGTTAATAAAACACTGGTTTTTTTTTTTAAACATTAGTTTGGATTATTATACGTTTTTTCCCATACCAACATATAGGTAAATATTCTTCTTTTTCCATATCTGAATGGGCCTCCTTAACACCCTGTTCCATGTAGCTATAATTTCTATAGATCTTAGACCTATTACATACAAGTAATGGGTTTCCAAGGTAGGGCGGTTGTCCTGCCTATCATAGTATTTATTGGCTTTAATAATTCTAATATTATAAAAGCCTTCATCTGTCTGTCTGTCTGTCCATACTACGTTATTTGCACTTCGATTGGCCGACAGACAGGCAATCAGAGTGCGAAGAAGTGTCTGGACAGGTGGCAATGTGCCGTCATGATGGCAGGGACACAGGGAATGAAGCAGGGGGCAGCCGGCCTCGCCGCCACTCCCTGGAGGCAACAGCAACGGAGCAGATGGAACGGGGGGGGCGAGGCCAACAGTGCTGGCCTCACCCGCCTGCCCTTCTCCCTGCAGGTGATGACGATGGAGCGGGTCGGGGGGACAGGCCACTGGAACTGGCCTCACCCCCCCGCCTTGCTCCTTGGACTTGATGGTGATGGTGGTGTGGGGGAGGGGAGCCTGCCCCTCCCTCCTCCCATCATCTCTACCTGCAGGGCCAACCTGGCGGTGGTGGGGGGAGGAGCAGGCCCAACACGGGGAGGAAGGAGTGGGTGCACTGCAGCAGCAGTGGTGGTAAGGGAAGGGGAGAAGTGGGCCCAGGCCCCATGTGGGCACGGGGAGTGGGCCTGACACGGGTAGGGGAAGGAAGAGTGGGCCAGATGCAGGGGAGGGGGAGCGATGGGGAGGACAGCAGGCCCAGCCTGATGCGGCCAACACAGCAGCGGCTGGGGGAGGGACGGAGCATTCTTGATGGGAAATTGGGTAGTTCTATAATAATTTCCATAAAGCCAACCATCAGCAACAGTCAGTTGCTGGGGTTGTTGGCTAGAATAATACATTGTTTATTAATTTAATGCCATTTCATCATCATTATCTATAGGTGAAGCAGCACTTCAACACTTGAATTCCATTTAAACTCAAAGGAATTATGAGTGAAGTCCCCAGTGTTAGTGGTGCGTATCATGGTATAGTTTACACTAGTCTACACCAGTGATGTGGGACAGAGAAGTGATGCCAGGTTGGCCTGTGAGCCGGATCTGGTTGAAGGGCCCAATCTGTTGGGCGGTGTTGGTCTAGCTGGGGCCCAATCCAACCACATGGGAACAGGCTGACCAGGGTCAGCTAAAGCCACAAAAGGACCTTGGCAATTTGGCAGGAGGGTGGAGCGGTGATAGTGTTAATTGGCGCTGTTCCACTGCTGCCAAATTTCTGGCCCTGTAGGCTGGATGACATGGCTCCGTGGGCCAGATATGGGCTGTAGGATAGAGGCTGAGCACTCCTGATTTACAGAATTAAGAAAAAGTGGGTGTGATCCTCTTCTAGCTTAAATGAGTGTCACTCCACTTAAACCATTATCTAATATAGTGTCTATACTGCAGAGACCTAGTTGTGGATCGGTACCTTGGTGTGAAAGGCACTGCGGGTGCATCTACATGTACTATTAAAGCATGTGATAAACTCCGGCGCAGTTTGTGCCAGTGTCAGTGTCTGCACGTGTGCCTGAGACCACAGCAGTTTGAGTGGGGGCAGAGCAGGGCTGGGCTGGATGGGAGTCTGTGGGGGTCAGCTCTGGGCTCCAGGTGGCAGCATCTGGTGGCATCGGGGCTGGCTGAGGCATGAGGGTGCTACAGTGCAGGGCTAGGTAGCAGGTAGCTCTGCCACACTTTAGCACCCTCATGCCCCAGCCAGCCCTTGTCACTGTCTACATGTATCTTTCAGTACACATAATTACCCCGTCAAGGACAGTACTATTCTACAACAGTTAATTAATTTACTGTGCCCTAATACCAGCACCCTAGAAGAGTATAGTCTCTGCCCTTAAGAGCTTCCAATTTAAACCTAACACAAGGGACACCT
The DNA here is from genome assembly GCF_001723895.1 of Crocodylus porosus. Lineage (NCBI taxonomy): Eukaryota > Metazoa > Chordata > Crocodylia > Crocodylidae > Crocodylus > Crocodylus porosus. The sequence goes on from NW_017728886.1 coordinate 15,834,177, forward strand.
ATTGAACTAGGCAGGGAGTAGTACAAAGAAGGAATGCGTTCATATTGCTTAGTATGATAGGTCTTTTAGCAAAGCAGCAGTGTAACCTCATTTGAACTCGGTGGATCAATATTAGTCTATTCCAGCTGAGAATTTGACCCCTTATCTCTGTGACGTATGGCAGGTTGATGGGTTTACGATGAAGCAACATGTACAAAAATCATGGGCACGTAAGAATCGTCCAAATACTACCTTGGTATCAATGAACGCCTGAGGCCTACCCCGACTCTGACTGGAGCTCTGACATTTTTTCAACGATTAGTAAATTTGCTGAAGAAAACTGGGAATAAAAGTGCCTGCCCTGGGCAGGTAGCAGCATCTGGTGGCATCGGGTCTGGCTGCCATTTTCAGAATTAAGAGTTTCATTCTGGAAATGCTGAAATGTTTCTTTTCAACCTTTTAAATGTAAGGGAATAAAAAAAGAAATGCAACTGTAATAAAATCATGCTAAAATGTTGAGCTTCAGGTCAAACAAAACCTTTTGGGTTGGTATAGGTAGTGCCCTTCTCTATCTTGTTCTCTTCCTGTGGCATGTTGTGGTCTGTTGTTGTCACTGGCTGTGAGGCCTGAAGTGGACACTGTGGACACGGTCACTCTTTTAGGCACACGCTTGTGACACCTTGCCTGCAGTTGGGGGGACTGGACGCAAGGACCTGGACGTTCCTTTTCAGTCCTCTTTTCTTATGATCCGCAGCAGTGTTCTTTTGTCCAGCTGAAAAGCCCAAATGAGGTCTGTTCAGTTCAACCTGAACCATTATCTCCAGTATTTTAGTTCACTGAACAAATCCCTTATTCTTTCAGCTCTTTCTCTGACACACAAACCAGAGCAAGTCATTCACATCTGTGTGCCTCATCTTCCCCTTCCATAAAATGACATTAATAATAATTTCCTTACCTCTCAGAATTACTGTGAAGCTTAATTAACTAATCTTTCTATATAGCTTGGAAACTGAAAAGTATTAGACACACATGACAAAGACATTTTTTTATGGGAACTACAATATCATTAGCACATTTCATTTTCAATCATCAAAGGTCAGGTGAGTGGAATTTATACTGCAGCTGGTGAATTTTCTTGACAAATTTGCAAGGCTAAGCATTGCTATTACTGCATCCTGATAACTGCCATAACCATGTGTATTTGGATGGTCTGCTCTAAATGAAATCTTATTTGCAAATCCACCAGAATATTCACTGAAGTGCAATGCAACTTACCACAATTATGAAAGGGCTGTCAAATATCACCCTATTGCTTAAAGGCCTTTATACCAATCTTGTCAAAGCAGCCAGCTGAGCACGGGGTTAAAGCACAAGCAATTTTCACCTTGAGGAAGGTTTTGTGGAACTCATTGTTTTTAATTTGCAGTTTTAAGAAGTGTAACCATCTCTGGTTTATGGGTGGGGGGGGATCCCTGTGAGAGCCTCATCTGCTTTGATGTGTGTAACCACTGATTCTCGGCATTAAGAAATTGATAAAACAGCTTAGTTACAATAGAATATTAATTAAAACCATGTTTCAAAATTCCAGCTTTCCAAAATTAGCTTTCCATGAGAACAGTTTTTGTTGATGAGCAATTAGCAGCACAGGATGCCAAAGCCAAGCAAACAGGAAATCTGGACCACAGACATAAATGGGTATGAAGCTGAAGGCGGACAAAGTAATAAGATACACCCTCCTGTTCCCCCTATGTCCAGTTCTGGATTGTTGAATCTACACTTTTGATGGCTCCAAACAAGATACTCCTCCTCAATGTAAACTGTTCATAGAGGTGACCTTTTATGACTATATTTACTGTATGTACAACTGGTAGTTGTAGCCCATCAGAAAATTGGAAGCAGGCCCTCATTGGCATGTAGAAAATGGCATTTTTGGCCTGTTTCGCAATGTGTTTGTATTGTTTGGCACACTTGATTCATAGTAGACTAGGGACAGAAGTTACACATACACTGGTATAAGTAATCAGAAACCAGTTTAAACCAGTAACAGAACAGAAGTTCAGTGCTCACAGACCAGTTTCAACCTGGCCAAACCTGATTTAAGATAAACCTGATTTAAGATAGACCTGGATGGATGCAGTATCTGACTTAACTGATTTAGGTTAAACTAGCCTATCGAGCTTCTGTCCCAGATCTCCTCCTGACTCAAGTTAGGTCCAAGTCCCCCCTGCATCCCAGGTTGTCATGTGCCTCCCCTAACCCCCCCTCACAGGGCAGGTGAGCTAGCCTCGGCACCTGAGCCACCTTTCCCAAGTCCCAGCTCCTGTCCCCTGGTTCCTTGCCAAAATGGGAGCAGCAAGGATTGCCCCCTGCTTCCCTGCGTAGTCTGGACCCCACCACCTTAGTAAAGGGTAAAAGTTTGTAGGATCAGGGCTTTGTGCTATTCACAACTCTTCAAGGATATTACTTAGGAATGTAACATCTGGGCAACAACACAGTATTTGCACTCTCAGTTACTGCATTAGGTTTTATAAGAACTAAATCAATCCCTTGGCACAACTTAAGTGTTCACAGTTGAGGCAAGTTTTGATTCTCTGATTGACTTCAAGAGAGGGATGAAGGTAGCCATCACAAGTGCCTTTTCAATCCCACAAGCTGGGCTGTGCCAAGTTCTCCTAATGCAGATGCTGAACTTCCATGATTTTTACTCAGAGTCAGGTGCCTAAATATTTTTGAGGTTTTGGCATGTGCTAGTTAAGAGCACAATTTAAAAGGCACCTTTCCCGGGTGGCTGGGGAGGCCTTGTATGTAGCACGTGGACACCTTTCATAGGGGTGTTTTGGGGATTTTTTTTTTATACTTCTATTGCAAACCAGGCATTTGGCTCATTGCATTTTTTTTTTAGACTTCATTTAATAACAGCTGTTATTTCTTTCCAAGATCTAGGGGGAGAAGAGCCCTATACAGATGTCTTGTGTGGTTTCCAGAAGTGAAAAACCCAATTTCATCTGTCAGTCAGCCTCACTTGTCATTAATTCTATTTCAGTGTATTTTATATGGCCAAGCTTTTGCCTTTGCAACAGCAAAGCATCTTCCCGGATGGAGCCACTTAATCAATTGGCAATCTCAGTCACCCAGAAAGGGTGTTAATTGGTCTGAATAGTCGACCATATAACACAGCCTGACCTAATCATCAGCACTGGTGAAGTCAACAAATTAGAGGAAAAATACAGGTAGATAAAATAATTCTTAGTGACACCAGCAGGACTATGTGCAAGAGGGAAGGTAGTCACATGAGTAGAGATTTTCTGGATTGGGCCCTGAGTAGCCAAGAGTAACACTTAAGACCTTCACCTTTAGTCCTTCTGTCACATATTTGTGAGTAACATTTGAATTTTGCCTGTGTGATTCTCATTAAATCTGTGAAAACTATTCACTATACTGTCTTTAAAAATCCCACCTCTCAATCTGCCGTGAGCACACAATGTGAGGTACACACACATATATGGTCATAAGAGGTAAATAATGACAAGATTTGAGGAAGAAAGTCTGGGGACTGGGTGGCTTCGGAGACTGATAGAAGAGGTCTGGGGACACGACACTTACAGGCACTTAGCTTGAATAGCTCAGGAGTGACCAGAGGCTCCCAAACTTCATTTTATTGCCTTCTATATTTACCAGCTGCCCATGTACCCCTACCAGCAAGCATTTTATATTTTAAGCCCTTAAATGCCAATTATTATAATGAAAATTAAATCTGCCATTACACAGTTTCTCCTGCATACCCCCCAGAGATGCCTTGCATACTCCCAGGGGTACATGTATCACAGTTTGGGAACCCCTGGACTGGAGTATCTAGATCTAAAGAGAGAGAGGGGGGAAAGAGAAGTTGTAGCCATGTATCCAGCACCATACTAAGACACCCATATTACTTTTGTTTTGCCCTCTGTCATGGAGAATGGGCGAGGCCTGCATCAATGCAGAGTTCCCTGGTACCATATGGAGACAGTCTAGATACAACTTTAGATGTCTAAAAGTTAGGTCACAATGGCCAAGTCTTAGTTTCTTTACCTCTGAAATAAAAAAGCCAGGATCCCATGTGGGGGACCAAGGTTTCCTATACAGTTAACAGGGTGCTCCAGAATGGTATCCAAAAGAGCCAGCTGATTAAAGCTAGGAAAAGACTGAGTATAAGGATAGTCTTAAATCCTACTCCTTGGACAACATAACCACAGTTACTTACAACTATAACCTTTTTCCTCCTTGGACCCAGGGCTGTGATCCCCACCTGTCCAAAAGGTAGGTGCATACAGCTTTCCTTTCAAAGACTGAACAAGAGCTGGCTCTGTATTTTGAAAACCCACCTGCTGGAGGAAGAGATGTGGGTCCCTCTTTTATACATTAGTCTAGTGGTTTTATATATTAGCCAGGTCTAGAGCACTGACCCAGGATGTGAGAGATGGTAACCCTGAGAAGAAAAAGGAGCATCTACTACTTTTAAACATGCAGATTTTTATTAGCCAATACCCATTCAATCAATCACATACAGGCAGTATCACCCACACAGTGACACAAATTGCCAAGCCTTCACTAGGGAGTCTGGCAGGGAGACTGGCCTTTTTTTTCCTATGTTGCTAGTCTTCTCTAAAGACTTATATTAAACCCACTCTTTTACATCTAAATAACTCCTTGATTATGCAAAAGCAAGCTGACATGCTCAGTCTGATGGCTGTTGTAGAGATTATTCATACAATGCCGATTATGCAAAAGCTAAACACCTGCTCCAAGCAGTGCTGCTGCCTCTTGTTTCAGGTCCAAACAAGACAGAACAACCAATATATGAACAGAGGGGTCCATTCAATTTAAAAGCTATTCTTTAGACATGAAACAGTTTAAACATGCCCCCTATCTGAAGACAAAGTTTCAATTCCCTCCTTGGCATGAAGCATTCAGACCTCTCACTAACCCACTTTGAACCTTCAGTCCTTTCTTGCACAGTTTCAGTTCGTGGGACCTGCTGCTGTGGTTCAGTGGTAGAGTCCTTGTTTGCCATGTGGGAGACCTTGGTTTGATTTCTGGATGCACATATAACTACAGCCATTGAGCCACTGACTCTCAGGACCTCGTCTAGCCTTTGGATTCGGTCTCAACTGTGTAGATAAAACGGGGCGGGGGGGGCCCTAAATTGAAGCGATGGGTTTAAAATTCAATTTACGGTGAAGTAAACCCCCATGTTGTGCACTTACCTGCCTCTCTGGTGTTGGGGAGGGGGAGCTGCTGGCAGGTGGAGTGGTCCTGGGGTTGCAGGGAGAACTTGGTGCTTTCCTCCATGGCAGCGGTGCCCCCACCCACAGGCACCCGGCTTGGGTGGGTCCAGAGGGCACTGCAGCTGCAGAGGGAAGCACTGGGGCCCCCTTGCAGCTCAGGCACGCAGGCTCCAGAGCGGAGAAAACAAAAAACATCAGGCTCGCTGATTTTCATGGGTGGAGCGTGCCTTCCCAGGCTGCTGCCAGGCTGCCTGCAGAGCCGTGGAGCTGCATGGAGCCCGGTGCTTTGCTCTGCAGCTGTAGGGGCAGCAAACTAGAACTCCTCAGAGGAGGTTTAGTTTGCTGCACCCCAAGTCATTTATGGCACATTATGCTGCCAAATTTCCTACAGTGACCGGAATTAATGTGCACTATACTGCCGAGGCGTGCAAAAACTGACACCATTCATGCAGTGCAAAAGCATTTAGCCCACTTTGAAGTGCCAGGCACACACGCCCCTTGTTTTGTCTACACACGGCCCAAAGGGGCGATGGAAGGTCTGGGTAGCCTCCATGCTCCTGCCTAGGCATATGGGGACCTCTCACACATATGCCATGATCCAGAAGGATCAATGATTGCCACAATAGGTGGGGCAGAGAGTGCTTCTCCCTCTGACCCTTTCACCCAGAAGAGGTTTACAGAGCCTGAAGTTAGGCAGCAGGTGAGGACTGCCATTTTGGACCTAGATGTGAACTTCTACAGAGAGCCCACTTCAATCACTTTACTATGTTACCTGCCAAAAGGACAGCTTCTGGGCTCCCCCAGTGCTGAGCTGCTAGACATCTACCTCACACCTAAAATACTGTCAGACATACCTCCCCCTCCAGAGTTCAGCCCAGTAGCTGGTCTTAGAGCACATCTACTGCATCAAACCCCATGAGAGACAGCCAGAGGAGGCAATGAACCCCCTTTGCATGAAAGTCCACTGTTGAGAACATTCCCGGGAATGTGGGTGAGCAGGGTTCAGTTTCTTCCCCTTCGTAGGTACTTACTCGCTAGTACAATTCATATTAGCCTTTAATACTTCCATATAAGTAACATCTTCAGCAAGAGGGCTAGACCCCCCACCTCACCCTTCAGCAGTCACCTAGAAAGTGTGGAACACAGCTTCAAATAGCCTCAGACAGAAAAGGAATTGACCTCAAGTCTCCCACATCCTAGGTGAGACTTTTAAATACTTGGCTATTAAATTAAATTAAAGCTTTGTGTGCGTGTGCAGTGGGAGGGCAGGGGGCATTTCTTTACTAGCCATGTTTTTTGGAAAAGGGCTGGCTAAAGTGCATTAGTCTAGGAAAAGATTCATGGCATGTGAAGGGAGTCACCTTCTTGCATTTGGGCTGTAGGCATGTGAATCTTTTAGCCGCATCCCCTCTCTCCAGCTTTTCCTACTGCTTACCTGATGCACTGCCCTGCTCAGCATGCTGGTTGCTGTAGAGATTATTCATACAATACAGATGCCATGTTGTCCCCATGGATTCAGAGGGAGCCTGAGGGCCTACCTGGAGCTGTGGATTCCCCCAGCTGGCAAGGTGCCTGAATGTTAGGTGCCAAGTCATTCTGGAGCTGTAACTACAACAGATGTTAGCATCAGATGTTCTGTATGAAATGAACTGCTGGTTTCAATTCATTTCCCAGTCGAGAGATGTCCACAGTGCTAAACCACTGCCACAGGTGGCATCATAGCTGTAACCTTACCAGATGAATCAAGGAAGGAAAAGGCCTAAGGACTAAACTGCTCTGTTGGGGGAAGTGTCGTGTTGCATTAGGAGTGCAGGGCTCGGAAGCTCTATGGCTCCTCTTAGGCTGCTCTTCAGTTTCTAGACCTGGCAATCAGGCACCTCTCCAAGCACGAAACTCACCATGAAGGAATTACCTGGCCAAGACAGTCTTGCCTAATTCTTGGGATTCAGAAGATGTTCTGCACCGCTCCCCTGCCCTGGACTTTTACAACTGCTTGAGCTTCTTGTGAGGAACGAGACAGGGGCTGATACAGCAACAGAATCTACTGGTTTGATTTGTGGGCAAGAAAAGGGACAGCCCTTCTGTGGACTACTGCTGGGCGCGTAGAGGATGCCGGCGTGTCAACTCTACTAGAGTAAATGGTCTAAGAGGTGTTAACTTGGCCCTGGCAGCTCACAGCACACCACATTGAACATGGATCCAAAGTTAAAATTCAGAGCCCTCAATCTACTTTGTCCTATGAAAATACCATGGAAAAGGTTTTAAAGATTTGTTAAAGATACCAAAAGAAAAAAAAAAAAAAAGCTGCTAAAACATTTGGAATAGAAGGTATTAGTAAGGCTTTAACTTTGATGGCATGCCTTACTCCTTAATTCTTTAGCTATAAATGTTTATAGGGCAATGCCCTATTTGTCAGTCTTTTAGATGGTGTTAAGGTTGGTAATAACTGTCCATTCAGCAAAATGAGACAGTGGGGATGAAGCACCTGTTGTAACAGTCTGATCCAGTTTTCCTGATGACAGAACAGGGCAAAATGCCCACAAAAGAAGAAAGAGATAGCAAAGTTCACAAATGCAGTTTCTGTCTCTTTTCCTGACCCTGACTTGCAACCTTGCTGCTGGTGAGCTCAAGTCACACAACCATGATCTGTCACAGGGAAGGAAAACCTGAAGACTTAACTGTTTATTCTCTGAGAGGCTGATGGGAATATGAAGAGTCTGGGGCATAAATAAATGATGTGTCCCATTCCTGTGGGGTGTGGACAGTATTTAGGAGCACAGTGATGCTATGTGGGTGGAGATGCTAGAGTTAGCATGTTTAGATGAAGTAGTCTAGCCACAGCAGTGCAGAGCAGAGATTAATGTAGGCCAATTTATCTTGCTTCATTTTGCAAAGGGAGTCAGCCTATGCAAAGCTCTGTGCTGACTTAGCTGTATGGCTTCCAGTACCTCAGCTAGGCTGGGTGTCTACACCACACTGCTGTCTTTAGTGTGAACTTGGAAAGGTTCAAGCCTTTCTGAGAGACTTGAGAGTTGCTGGAGAAATAAAAGAACTAACAGTAGACAGGCTCTGAGTCTTTGGGTGGCAGGGCCAATGTTTATTTAAAGACACCTTACGGAGGCTTTAAAGAAGCCTTATTGAGAATGCAGCAAAAAAAAAAAAAAAACAAAACACCCCAATATTCAGGAAGACTAGCAAGTATGGCAGAAGACCAGCTTGGCTTAGCAGGGAACTCTTCAATAAACTAAATCACAAGAAGGAAGCTTATAAGAAGTGGAAACTTGGACAAACAACTAGGGAGGAGTACAAGAGCATTGCTTGGGCATGCAGGGATGAAATCAGGAAGGCCAAAGTGCAATTGGAGTTGCAGCTAGCAAGGGATGTGAAGGGTAACAAGAAGGGTTTCTACAAGTATGTCAGCAACAAAAAGGAAGATCAGGGAAACTGTGGGTCCTTTACTGAATGGGGGAGGCAACGGAGTGACAGAAGATGCAGAAAAGAATGAAGCACTCGATGCTTTTTTCACTTCAGTCTTCACAGGCAAGGTCAGCTCCCAGACTACTGCACCTGGCAGCACAGTTTGGGGAGGAGGTGAGCAGCCCTCAGTGGTGAAAGAACAGGTTGGGGACTATTTAGAAAAGCTGGACCTGTACCAGTGCATGGGGTCAGATCGGATGCACCCCAGGGTGCTGAGGGAGTTGGATAATATGATTGCACAGCCACTGGTCATTATCTTTGAAAACTCATGGTGATTGGGAGAGGTCCTGGGTGACTGGAAAATGGCAATTACAGTACCTATATTTAAGAAAGGGGGAAAAAAGGATACAGGGAACTACAGACTGGTCAGCCTCACCTCTGTCCCTGGAAAAATCATGGAAGAGATCCTCAAGGAATCTATTTTTAAGCACTTGGAGGAGAAGAAGGCGATTAGTCAGCATGGATTCACCAAGGGCAGGTCATGCCTGACCAACCCGATTGTCTTCGATGATGAGATACCTGGCTCTGTGATGTGACACACACCCATGGTGGATGGTCTCCCCACAAGTGGGGCCTAGGAGCAGCCGTGATCTCACTAGCGCCCCCCTGCTGTGCCAATCAGGCAATCCAGCACCCTCTACTCACCTGCCACGAGGTTATAAGGTTCAATATGGGAGGCTGCCTATTATCGCTGTGGACACTGCGCTAATACTCTTCCCCATCCCAAGTGGGGTGCCTCAATGCACCCCTGCCTTATGGGCGATGCGTGCCTCCTACCTCCCCCTTAGCACACCCCAAGCCTTGCAGCTCTTCCTGGATGTTATCTGGTCCTTAACCCTCTGTGCCCTTCTCTGGCGCCCCTGGGCTTAGCCCACAACCAGCACCCTTCTCTGGTGCCCCTGGGCAATCTGTATTAGTTATTTGCCTTTATTATCTGTATCAATTGGGCTCAGGCAGCCTAAGCCTCACCTGGCCCCTCTAGGCCCACTGGGTCCCGTCAATGATGCGAGTCCAGTTAGGCTCAGCCGGCCAGAGCCTTACCCGGCCCCTCTGGTTCCTTGGGATTCCTATTGCTGCAGAAGCCCTCTGGAACCCCTTTTAGACCATACCCGTCTTGGGGTGGCTGTCAATCGTACATGCCACCCCTTGGGTGGCTTTATACTGTACGTGCCCCACCTGGGGCCTCTCTTTAACATGTGCCTGCTCCCACGGCTTCTCGGTACCTTCTCCGGGTCCTAAATAGCTCCTGGGTCACCCTCACCAGGCTAATCGTCTTTGCAGCACCCACCCTAGGCTTCTACTCATGTGGCTCCCACACCTGGAGCCCACCGTGAGTCTCTACAGGCTTCACTCTGGTGCTCGGCCCCTTGAGCGGGGTCCTCTGCCCTGCTCGGGCCTCTCACTATCATTCACCCAGGGCTACCCGCTGTGCTGCCTCAGCACTGAATAGCTGTGCCGCCCCAGGCACCACTCTGTTGCCCACACAGGGCACTGGAACCCCCACGCAGTTGGGGAGATCCTGTGAGGCCTCCTCACGCCCTTACAGCCTTACCCAGTCCTCCGGTGTCTCGCTTCAGGGCTTCCCGCTGCCCCCTATCAAAGCTGCACCCTCTACGGCACCAGGACTCCTTCCCATGCTATTGCGGGGTCCCTATGAGGCCTCCTCCGCCCCTTATAGCCTCACCCGGTCCACCGGTGTCTCCCGCTGCCCCCTATCAAAGCTACGCCCTCTACAGCGCCAGGACTCCTTCCTATGTTATTGCGGGGTCCCGATGAGACCTCCTCTGCCCCTTACAGCCTCACCCGATCCACCAGTTTAACAATAACTAAACCATAAGCCAAATGGCTGCCACATAACAACAAGAAGCCTCCTGGCTTATAGTATAAATTCTGTGCCACGCTTGCTCTCCTCAATACCTCCTTTAGGGATCTCTCTACCCTGTATCCTCATGCAGCCAGTCAGGGTGCTCAGGTTGCAACCATTTCCTGCTCCTGCTCCTGCTCCTGCTCCTGCTCCTGCTCCTGCTCC
>NW_017728886.1:15845048-15847976 GCF_001723895.1 Crocodylus porosus
CCCGGTTGCCGCAGCAACCGGCACCTGAGCTGCCCCTGGAGATTGGCAGCTCCCCTTCTCCATTACTTAGGAACAGGGCACCTCAGTGCTCCTGTGACAATGTGATATACCTTGAGCAAATCAAGGCTTTTGATATGGTCTCCCACAACATTCTCTCAGGCAAGTTAGGAGGTACGGGCTGGTTGAATGCACTGTAAAATGGATAGAAAACTGGCTGGAGCATCGGGCTCAGAAGGTAGTAATCAATGGCGCAATGTCTAGTTGGCAGCTGGCATCAAGCGGAGTGCCCCAGGGGTCGGTCCTGGAGACAGTTTTGTTCCCTATCTTCATCAGTGACCTGGAATATGGCATAGAGTGCACCCGCAGCAAGTTTGCAGATGACACCAAGCTGAGGGAGTAATAGATACGCTGGAGGGTAGGGCTAGGATTCAGAGTGACCTGGACAAATTGGAGGATTGGGCCAAAAAGAATCTTATGAGGTTCAACAAGGATGAGTACAAAGTCCTGCACTTACAACAAAGCAATCCCATGCACCAGTACAGGCTGAGGGCTGACTGGCTGGGCAGCAGCTCTGCAGAAAAGGACCTGGGGGTTACAGTGAACAATAAGCTGAATATGGGCCTGCAGTGTGCCTTTGTTACCAAGAAGGCTAATGGCCTACTGGACTGCATAGGTAGGAGTGCCAGCAGGTCAAGGAAAGTGATTATTCCCCTTTATTCGGCACTGGTGAGGCCACATCTGGAGTATCAAGTTCAGTTTTGGGCCCCCACTACAGAAAGGATATGGACAAATTGGAGAGAGTCCAGTGGAGGGCAACAAAAATGGTGAGCGGGATGGGGGCCATGACTTAGGAGGAAAGGCTGAGGGAACTAGGCTTTAGTCTGCAGAAGAGAAGACAGGGGATTTAATAGCAGCCCTCAACTACCTGAAGCGGGGTTCGAAAGAGGATGGAGCTAGACTGTTCTCAGTGGTGGCAGATGACAGAACAAGGAGCAATGGTCTCAAATTGTAGCAAGGGAAGTTTAGGTTAGATATTAGGAAAAACTTGCTTACTAGGAGGGTAGTAAACCACTGGAGCAGGTTACCCAGAGAGGTTGTGGACTGTTCATCCTTGGAGGCTTTTAAGATCCAGGTAGACAAAGCCCTGGCTGGGATGATCTAGTTGGGGATGGTCCTGCTTTGAGCAGGAGGTTGGACTAGATGACCTCCTGAGGTCCCTTCCAATTGTAATTTTCTGTGATTCTATGATTTAAGTACCGCCACACACCTTTAAGAACTTTTCCACCTTCTTTGCCATGGATGAAGTCTGCCAACAGTGAGAACTAAGCCTGGAACAAAGTGCTTAAACTACAGCTGCCATTTCCTGCTTGTTATACTGTCAAAGTAACAATGCTACTGTTAAAGGTCTGCCAGCACTTCCATTAATAACCCTTATTGCCGGACAATTTATATAATATGATGATGAAAATTTCCTGTAGGCATAGGAAAAGCTTCCCTCCCCACAGGCTTTGTTGGAAAACTGGGTTCAGCCTGTTTAAAACTGTTGAAAATCAGATCTATTGAAACTTTTCCATGCTTTGTATTTTTTATATTTTCATCTCCCATGCCACAAATAATTTGTTTTGAAGTTCGTAAAAGCGTGTTAACATGGCATGAAATTCCCAAATTCTATTCTGCTAAATTCAGCCCTATATATTTTGACAAGTTTGTAATATATCCCCTAAATTTATATTTATTTTTATGCGAACTGGATATTGAACAGGCACTGACTGAAGCAGAGGCCCAGACCTCAGCAGGCTATGTTTGTTGTCAGTAATACATGAACAGTTGATGTGAGGCAAGTGTGCATTCTGCTGCTATTCCTCTACGTGATAGTTCTGAACTGCACAGCTGAGATGCCGGTGGAAAGAAAAGGGGAAAAATACCCAAGCGATATGTATTTGTAAATGGTTTCCTGAATTTTTAGAAGGATGGGGAAAAGGCTGGAAATGTCGATAGTATTTTGCAGTACAATGAATTAAATCAGGGATGTGGAATTACATGACAGCTATTCCTTAGGCACTGTTTATTACCAAGTCAGGGGTGGAACCAGGGGTTGAAGACGAAAAGGGTTTATGCATGAATTGATCTTCAACTTGACCGCCTGAGAGCTTTTGCTCTGTGGGATAAATGGGGTGGGGGGAAAACCTCCAGATAGGAAGATCAGAAAGCCCTGGACAAATAGTGTCCAGGTTCAAGATGCTCAAAGGACAGAAAGACAAGGAGTGGAACTATTCCCAGCTGCACCTGCCCTACGGCAGCTGGTAGCAGAGAACAGCGGCCATTGCCAAACCACTGACATACATGAACACCCATGTGCTTTGGGTATCACATAGCTCCACTGCAAAGCCTGTGTCACCAGAATGAAATGCATGCTGGGAAGGTACCAGCTGCTGACCAGAACACAGCAGCTGGCTCAAGGCACAGGAATATCTTCACACGCTTTCAGTCAACAGGCTGTGGTAGAAGCCTTATTTACTTGGCAGAAGTGTTCACTTTGCTGCTGGCAAAGTGAACAGTAAGTGGCAGCAGCACCTAGGGCAAATCCACACTGCCTCTTTAATATCATGTAAGCTCTATTTTAAGCACCTTTTTAGGATTAGGTCTCTTGCCTGTGCACGGCTTCAGGCCCAGCAGGTATCATTTACCTAGTTTGTAGGTGCAGTTGAGTCAATTGACCCCCAGGGATGCTGACAAACGTGGTGGCAGATGTTCACTGTTGAGTGGGTGGATGAGGGGTCATGCTCCACTTTGGAGCTGATCCAGCCAAGGAGCTACATGTCTGCAGCCTCACCTTAGCTTTCATAGTTTCATAGTTTCATAGTAGCTAGAGTCGGAAGGGACCTAGGTAGATCATCTAGTCCGACCCCCTGCCTTGGCAGGAAAGAG
>NW_017728886.1:15847987-15854468 GCF_001723895.1 Crocodylus porosus
CCGAGGGGGGCCCAGCAGGGAGGTGGCTGAACTGGTCCCTACTTAGGAAGACAGAGGCAAAGAAATCGTTAAATATGTTAGCTTTATCATCTTTTTATCATCTTTTTTTATCATCTTTGCCTCTGGTGCTGGCTGCATAATGGAAGTGGGGAGAAGAAAGGGGAGGAAGCTTGAGCTGGGGTCTGCCCAGCCACCACTGGAGTGGGGGTGGGTGGATTGGAGGCCCCTGAGGTGGGGGGGCCTCTAATCTACCAGGCCCCTGTCCAGCACAGGCTGGACAAACCTCAGCCCAAGCTCCCTCCCCTGTCTTCTCCCTGCTCCCATCATGCAGCTAGCACCAGGGCCGTGGCAGAGCTGCATCAGCACAGCCCTGGTCAGGCAGAAGTTAATGAAGGTGCTACACTTCAAAGCACTTTCATGTGAACCTTCATGTAATGGGGGTTAAATTGTTATGCAATTGGGCACTTTTAAACTGCTCTGCAGCCGAGCACTTCTGTCAGGGCATGGCTGTAGAGCGGTTTCAAGGGGCTGATCATGCAACAAATATAACTTTTGTCTGTGTCCCAATTGTGCTTGTGAAGAACACATTTTTAAAAGACAAGCTGGGCCAAGACCCTTCTAAAATTGAAACCCTCAGTGCTCAAAGTATGAAAAGCATTGTACCCCTCGTTCTCCCTGCCGTCCATCTTTTTGCACCATGTATGATGCTGGGTAATAAAGAAGAATCCTGCCATTATATCTGATAAGGAGCTGTGTTAGAGTGAGGTTATGAGTGAGGTTTCCTGCATCTCTTCATAAAAAGGCCTGTAGGCTCATTGGGATTGACTGTGTACGTAACTAGCAGTAACAGTCACGAGCTTAAAGGTACCGGACTCTGGCTCTTTACATTAATAACAGGGCCAGTTTGCTTGATGACCAGCTTTTCTTCTCCCTTTTGTTTCTGGACTTCAGAATTGACACTGATCCTCCTCTTCTATGAATGAGTGATCCCACACTATGGATATAACTACACATGGTCTGGTCTCCTCTTTCCAACGACCCATCTTGCAGTCTAGTCTGGAAGAATGTGGGAGTACCTTGTCTTCCTGAATTTCACGGTCAGAAAGTTCATATTGTAAGCAGCTAGTGGCTGCTCCCACTGCCAGACCCCAAAGTAACATAGAAAGTAGGCCAGGAATGGACTTGCCCTCCTAGATTAGAGGAGTGGCCCATCTTAGTCCAGTGTCCTATTTTCAAAGATGTCCATTAATGGTATTTCCAAAGTGCTCTCAGCAATGGGAGTTAGGCACCCAAGTACCTTTGACTAAAGGAACCTACATTTTTTTTGATTTTTAAAAATTGAAAGCTAAGATTCTCACATTCACATGGATTGCTGCAAGACTCAAGGCAAAAACACAAGTTAGGAAACTATTTGGGATAGCCTGCCTCCCTTGGAATTCCCTCCAAATTAGAGCTAGGCAACCCGTCATCGGTACTTTTCATCATAATTAAAATTTTGAATCTCTTGCTCATAAAAATTCGTATGGAGACTTGTCAGATACTTTTGCTATTTTAACTATCAATCCAGTTGAAAAATGTGACATGTTTTTACAATTTCAAAATGTAGGTATAACATTTTGAGACATTCTAGTGAAATATATTTACTTTATTACGCTACTCTTACTCTAATAGTAAAAGCATAACGACTCTTGTATCCTGATTCCTAGTCTTTTGCTCTACTCAATAGACTCAAAAACGTGTCTTATACATGGGGGAGAAGCTAAAATAATTTTAAACACATTACTTGCTTGTGTACAGACCTTTCATTTTATACAGATTTCAAAGCAGTTAAGAAGACTGAATGAACATCATTGTCCCTCTACTAGACAGGGACACCCTGAGGTATGGTGGAGCTAAATACCATCCCTAAGGTCACATGAAAGCCACATTTTTTTTTTACTTTCTCATCCGTGCCTTGACCACTCCCAGCCTTTTTTATTCCTCAGTTAGAATTAAATGTAAGCATATTTTAAAAAACGCTACCATCACAGAAATCAGTAAGAGGAAAAACCATCAACATCAGTGAGAAAAACTGAATAGGGTAGTTGTCACCACAATGCAACACCAATAGCCACAGATACACAGTTGTGAGCAGCTGAACTTGTGCTTGGTAGGAGTGTGAAGGTGGTTCCCTGTCCAGAATGAACATCTTGAACTGCACGTGCCTATCTGTGTTGTATGTAATTATGTTTTTAGGGTTTTTTTTAAACTGAAGATTTCAGAGAGATTTCAGAGAGATTTCCATTGAGATTCACCTGGATAAACGTCTGAGGCTACAGCCTTTCAAATGGTATTGCATTAGATAAGAAGTAGATTACAGATCACTCACAAGTACAGCTAGTTCATGTTTTCTAACACAATGCATTTTCCTACCATAGAGGAGGCCAACATATAATGCAAGGAAAAAAATTAACAGCGTCCCATGAAGCGGCAGAATTTTGTCATCTTATAAATAATGGAAGGTATTTTGATGCAATGCAGTCATTTAGGTTAGTCAAATAGAAAAGGAGTCTGAACTAAACGATGTTAGGCAGAGGGAAAGGAAGAAGAGACTCAGAATAAGAGGGATAAGTATTTTAACTCTTCTCTCTGCTACTGACTTCAATATTTCATTTTTTTCCTGTGTTAAGCAAAAGGGAGCTGTACACTGTTTCCCTTTCATCTGCTGGCCTTGCAGAAGAAGATATGGGGAACTTTTTATACATAAAACTGTGTTTGTATTTTAATAAGGAAACATTCCTTTATATCAGATTACCAAGCCTGTCTTGATTCATCTCCAAACCCCTAATTTGGCTAATGAATTTATACCCCACTCTCTAGGGGCAGGAGATCGTGTCATGCCAAAAATAATCCCATTGTCAGCATATCTCATGCAGAGGCGAAGGAAGAAATCTCTGCATAGTATTTTTTTTGTGCCCATTCTTACCATTCCTGCTACTTTAGCAGAACAGATTGAAGTTCAGTCTTAGTATTGTTGCCCAATTCACTCATCAAGCAGGGTTTCTGCATTCCTTAGATGCAGAGAAGGGACCATTTATTCTGGACTCCTAACCCTCCTGGATGCCAGCCTCCATTAGCATCCCAAAATACCATGAAATGCACATAAAAAGGAAAGAACCATGGGTGTTCAATGTCATCCCCTGCCTCAGTGGAGTAGGATTCCACCCCCGCCCCCTCCATCTCTTCCCAGAAAGCAGAAATTGTGTATTGGGTCAAGAATGCCAACCACATGATTTTTTGGGTTATATCCCAGGTGCCTTTATTGGAGACAAGTGTTTTGATATCTCCAGCAGCAGGGACTCATTTATCATCAGGGCAGGGCAGTCACTCAGTCCTAACTCAGAACAGAGAAGCAAAAGCCAAGAACTGGCCGCCACCTCTTCCATTCACAGGAATCCTGAGCAGGCCTGAGAGGGCAACGTTTCTGACAAGCAAAGGGTTAATCCTGCAGGTGTTTTCAAGTCCAGTTTCACGATACACACAGTACAACTCCTTTGGTTAAAATACTATCTTGGCACATCCAAAAATATGTTCTCCTGATCAAAATTTACTTTTTTCTTTCCAAAACAGGTTCAAAATATCTGTAATCTGTAAAACATCTAGACACTTCACTTTTATTTTTGCAATCATCACCTGCCTCCCATGTTTTATTCCTGCAGCCATGTGCTCTTAAGCTTTTCCGATCTTGATGCTGGGATGGGAGACCTGTAAGCAGCTCTTACGTTCTGCCAGACGTGGAGCTGAAAGTTCAGTAGATGGTGCTGGTTCCTCTTCGTCATCGCTAAAGCAATAGTCCAGCTCAGGCACGATTGGCAGTGGCAGTTTTTAGGTGAGGTATAAAAATTGGTTTTTGTGAGAGAAGCTATTTCAGCTCACCCCATTGCGTTCTGCCTACTCAATTCCCACCCTGTATTTTCAGTTGGATACAGTATTTTTACTTTCAGCCTCAGATGACAGTGGAAAGCTCCTGGGGGCTGTTAAACAGCTCTCACATTCAACATATATTGGGGCTTGCTGTGGGTTTCTCTCTCTTGCCTAACTGCACTATTTAACATGAGAAAGGTTTTTTTACATCCTGTGCTGGCTGGCTGACTTATTATAGCTGCTGCATATTTTTAGTTTTCCAGTCTTATTATCTCCATTTTCAACTTCTATCATGGTGGTAGTTGGAATTACTCAATGATATGTTCCTTGAGAGGAAAAAGAAAGTGCCGGGAGGAAACGGTTGGTGAGATGCTAAATAGTGCCACCACTGAAAAGCTTGCCTTCCTCTATGTAAACCTTACTATGAATTAATTTTCATAATGGCACCATCAAGCTTTTGGGTAGTGCCGATAAATGCAGCATTTAGAGAGCTATTACAGGGGTTTTAAAACTCTGGTGCCACAGTAAATGCTGCATGTTACCTTCCGTCTCCTGGAATGTCTAACCTTCCGCAGTTCTTAAAATACTTCAGCTACCCTTTCGGGCATAGGCTGATTCATATAATTATTCATATACATGATTTTATTAGGAACCGGGCATTAGTTTCCTCCTCCTCCTCCTGCTCAAGGTACACCTAAAAGGAAACTCAGTCAGCTTCACTATATAAATTGCTTCCTATTGACTTAAAAATATTAATATTATTAAATTAGTTTTAACAGATGGCAAAAGCAGCAAAACTCCTAATGGAATTTTCAAAATTAATTTAATAGTGAATTAATGGACATATGCTTGCAATAGAAACAGTGTAACATACACAGTGAATATTCAGGGAGAATAAGCCTTTCAAATGTAACTCCCTTAGCTTGGCATAGGTCAGATGGAGTCAGGCTTATGTTTCCATCTGCAGGATCCTGTCTGGGGGCAATGGTGGATGGATTACAACCAGAGGTGACTGGTAGGGAAGGCACAGGGGGCACATCCCTCCCCCCACCCCGAAAAGGCCATGCCCGCTGCCGACGCCACGGGCGGCTTTTGCAGGTGCTTACCAGACCTGTCTGGCACCGCTTGCCCATGATACCAACATTCAGGTAGTTGCTTTCGGTATGCAATGGGCATATGTGATCCCACCAAAACTTTGCTTTCTTTTTTTTTTTCATGTCCATGCAATCAGTGTGGGTTAGTGTAACCTTAGCTCTCTGGCAAGAAGACAAAACGATGCCACTTGCTTCAGCAGCACTTCCATTTGTTGCTGTGAAGAGGTTAATTTCAGAACAGCTGCCTGAAAATTCTTTCCTTGAGCCCCCGGCACACATTAATTTAATGGTGCGATGGGATCTGGTCCCTGATCCCAACAGTCGCACCTCCTACCATGCCACACATTCACGGCAGGACACACAATTTTGGGATCATGTTGATTCTAATAATGCCGTTGCTATTGACCAGCACTGAAGGACTCCCAGAATCATGATCGTTAGCAAGTTGAAAGCCAGGTGCCTGCAGCTGGGTATAAACTAATGCAGACCCAGGGCTGGGACCAACAATCAGCTGATTGCTGGTCTCAACTCCAGGGCCCACACTAGAGCCAATTTGAGACTCTGGTGGGGTCCTAAGGTCTCAGCCCCAAAATGTCACTGAAGCCAGTTCCAGACTTCCAGAACAAGGTCCTAGGGCTGAGACTGGCAATCAGTTGATTGTGGTCCCAGCCCTGGGACTACACTGGGGATGGTGCCAGAGGCGTGTGGACCAAGATGTCAGGAAACCGTATGTGCATCTCAGCTGCACACAAACTCGTTTAAGGTCTCAGCATTCTGGGGCCTTCAGGATCCAGAAGAAGTTCCCCAATCCTGGGGTCCCCATGTCCTAGGGATGTAAGAAAAATAAAGTTGCACACATGGTTATTTTTAAAGGTCCATGCCCACTAAGTCCAGTCCATGGGACCCAGGTATTGGGACTCTCTCCTTGCTCCCAGGGTTTCCATGGCTGAGATGTATCAAGTGTCTAGGTTACAGGCAGCTGTCAAGCTAAGTCTGCCATGCAGGCATCATGCAGCTGCATGGCAGGGACCCCACCACACATTTAATTTAAGGTGCAATGGAAACCAGCCATAAAAAAATATTAAGGTAGTGTAAGAGTTATGCTGTAACCATAACGGGCCAGAAAGTATGTGAGCGGCAAGGATGTCTTAGGGTGATATCGTTGATTGGACCAACTATGTAGTTTGGATAAAGGTAGAGAGGAGTTTGAATGTAAGACATTCAATGCACTATCACTATCCTAGAATCATAAAGAAGTAGGGCTGGAAGGGCCTTTCATAGGTCATCTAGGCTAACCCCTGCCTGAGGAAGGATCATCCCTAACCAAATACTCCTATTCAAATCCATTATCTAATCTTTTAGCAAAACTACACATTTAACCCTGACACAAAATATGACAACACAGGGGGACCATGGTGGCCTCTGTAAAGATTATTAATATATGCTTAAGGGGTCCCACGAAGAGGGCCATGCTGTCGTCCCCC
>NW_017728886.1:15854568-15914677 GCF_001723895.1 Crocodylus porosus
GGGGTAAAATTCAGAAGACTGTCTTGCAGTCAAAAGACAGTTTAACTTTATCTCAACTACCTAATTGGTCCAATAAAAGACATCACCCCAAGACATCCTTACCTCCCATAAAAATATATGTATTTGCTGGAATATCATTGCAACCGATTTGTTGCACCATTAATTGGCTGAATGTGTGGCTGGGATACTATTTAAGACATGATTAATAGGTTAAGTGCATCTTAAGTGTAACATCTGCCAAGGGCCTGCAAGTTGCTGCTTGCCCCTGCTTTGCCATGCCCTTTGCACTGACTGTGTAGCTCACAGGCTTCTTCATCCCATGGCATGAGGATGATTTTCTAGGCTGGGCTGCACCATGAGGCTTACTTGAACTTTCTTTTGCTGAAGGTTTCCTACAAACTCCTCTGTGTGCTATGATGTGATGTACAAAGCAAGCTTGCAAAGGTGGTTAGTAGGAAGAGCAGCATTTCAAACCAGACTAGGAGCTTTATAGGAGCTCACGGCTGGTCATGAACACTTTTTCACCAGAGTTCAACATTATGAGCCGTGCCATCACAGTTATGGGGGCAGGTGCATTACAGGATTGTTTTTGGAGGCTTGTTTGTACTGGTATAATTAACAGTGGCCACGTAGACATTGCATCAGTAGAAGTGTGTGGGTCCAGGACTTATGCTAGGAATATGGGCACAATTAAGGCAAGCATGTGACAATATGAGGCAAGTTTCACTAGGTAACCTTCGTAGCATGGTGCAGGCCTACTCACATGGGTAAGCCACCAGTTTGGGATGGTTAATTTTGCTGCGGGCATCTGCAAAGCAAATGTGGGCGGAGTAAGCTGTAAGTTGTAGCACAAGAGTACCATTTTTCCCCTGTAGGGGCACAACTATGATTTTTTTTTTTTTGATAGAGGCAGAGCAATTTCTTGAGGCACCTGTCCGTCTGCACGCCTTTCCCCCAGGGGACCTTCTGGGAAGGTCATTTGACAGGCCAGAGCACTTGCCACCTCCTGCCCTGCGCTGCGCTATACATCTGGCAAACCTGTTACTCGAGCTTTCAAGGAAGTAATCACTGTCAGCTGACTACAGGCTCCTCAGAAATGTGATTATTATGAAAAAGAAGTCATAAAACTACCAGTTACCAAAAAAAGAGCAATGCTGGTGAGACTCAGACTCCAGGCACAGACTGGTTGTAGTACATCCTGAGGTTCAAACTAACAAGCTCCCCTCACCAGTCCTCTTTGACTGGCCCCCCCACTCCCCCCAGCCATTCAAATTGTGTAGCCAAGAAGGAATATTACAATGCCAGCATTTCCCTTCAAGGATCCACAGTCCAACCTCATTATAACGAACCCCCATGGGACCGGGAGGAAAATTTATTAAAAGAGGGTGTTTGCTATAATAAGGTAAATTGATTTTCTGCAGCATAATGAAAAACAGTGGTCTCTGCTAGTAGATTTGTTAAAAGCAAGAGATGGTTATAAAGTAGGGTGCATTATAATGTGGTTGTACTGTATTTATATTTCTGCTCATTTAAACAAAAGCCATTAGTGATCAGAATTCAGCTCTGGCAAAGGTTTCATTTTTCTTCAGCTGGGCACAAGAACAGTGGTTTTATTTCCAGAGTTGCTGGTTTTCTCCAGAATTGATAGATCCACTTTGGCTATTATCTTGCATTGGCCAAATGACAACTGGTGGGAGACTCATCTGGCTTGCCCTTGCCTGAGCCGCATGCCACGTTGTGACCGAATTCCTTGCACTGAGACAGAAATTCTACCTTGGAGAAATAAAAAGTGAAATCAGTTGAAAAATTGCACTTGATTTCCTGTGGAGCAAAAACAGAGGGTATATTTGAAGCCAAGAGCTTTAGCACACTGCTGTTCTGTAGGTCTGTGAGAAATCAAAGACTCAGTACAACATTTTTGGCCACTTTTCCCTTATTTTTGTCTTGTGCTGGAAAGCTACAGTGCCTCCTCTCCCACACACCGCTGCCACAGGCTGGGCTATACACAATGCGGCTCAGTGCTACCCAGTACAAGTACTGTTTTCCAGGTGTGCTTCTCCAGTGCAGTCACAGCCTCTCATTTGGGCTCAGGAGACATTCAGGAACAGTCAGCGATTGCAATTGAAGGCACATTTCTGTCCTCGAATCCGAGTGACGGTTATTCAACTTGCGAGACTGCTGCCACGTAGTTTCTTGCTGAAGCGTACCACAGGACGTCTGCAAGTCCAAGCCCAGCCCCCTCTCTCAGCATCTTTCTGGCAATGCAGCATCAAGCAGAACTGCATCTTAGTGGTAATTATAGTCAGGATGAAAATACTTCCCACCACAGAAAGCCATTGAGCCTACTGTGCATGTAAAGACGAGGCGTGACTAACAATAGATTGATATTTCAAATAGCTCTATCTAAATTACTTACATTGCCCCATTACTATAGCATCCACATGTTCCCTCTCTTTGAGGTATTTATTCTAACAATACCGCTGTGAGGTACCCGAGTGTTGTCATGCCCAATTTACAGCTGGGCAAATCGGGTTAGGTTTACACAGCACACTGCAGTGCCAGCTCCAAACAAGATGGCAGGTGTCAGTCCAATGGGGCCAGAGATCTTGGACCACAAGAGCCATGTCCCCACAGTGCCCACCTGGCTTAACTAGCCCTGCTTCGCTGTTGACCCCTGCTGCTGCTTTTAGAGCTAGCTCAGTCGAGGCAGCGCAGATGTCTCTGTATGGCTTTGTTGCCATACCCTAAAAAGTGAGGCTCAAAGCCCAGCTCCTAAATGGTATTTGAGCATCTAACTTCCACAGACACTAGAGTGTGCACGGCCCAAACACCTTTGTGGAGCCAGTCCAAAGAGACCGATCCAAATTCATACAAAAAACAAAAAAGGTACAATGGAGATCACCCAAATCCCTGGCTTTCCTGAGCCCTGAACGCTTTCCCTTTGGTCTCTACTCCATGATTTGGTATGTGACCTGTCTATGGGCACGAGCAAGCTGTTGCTTACACAGTGGGACAAAATTAAAATATCATGCAAGTCCTCTGAAGTTAAGAGGATTACACTAGGGGTGAATTTGACCCCTGCATGAACAGCCCAAGTCTGGGCATGAAACTAAGCCTGTTCTTAGGGGAGCAAGTGGCACATTAGCTCAGCCTGCAGCACAAACCCATCATATCTTTTTAGCCCTAATGTACTGTTCCATCCCCAGTGCTAAATAGAAATAGGCTTTTGGCTTGATGAATGCATTGTACAACTGCTCAAGTGCCTTGTTATCCCGCTTGAACTACAAAAGGCTCCAGCTCTGAAGCCCTGAGTGAAGGCAGTACTACAAAACCTTCATAGATTCACTCAAACACCTGATTCAAATATGGCAGGCTTACTATTTCACGGTTCATACAATTAAATAATATAAGGCTTCTGCATTATCACATGCTGTAACATGGCACAATCGAGCAATGGTAAACCTTAGCATATGTAGCAGTTCAAGATGCCAGCTAGATTACACTGGTGGCATACTAAGGACCACTGTACAAAGCAGGTAATACAGTACTGCTGAGATTTACTCTTTATACATTGCTACATGGGGCTGAATCAGACTCTTTTTCAAGCCCTTCAGTAAAGGTTTTGGGCCTACAGCCCTCCCCCACCCATCCCTCCTCTTCCTGTACATGAACTTATGTCAAAAAATCCATTGCTTTCAAAAAAACAGAACAAAACACACTGATTTTTTTTCAGCAGCTGAGGATCTAGGCAAGTGAGTTTGCCTATGTGAGGGCAAGAGATATAAAGCCAATGTAACAATTAAGCTCATTAGGCTGTATACAGATAGCTTGCAAGTTCGGCATGCATGAGCTAGAGCTTTCTCAAGCCTCCAGTGGAGGACAAAAATAAATATATAATTTTATCTATACCTACATTATACATATAAAATATCTATCTATCTATGTATCTTTATAGTTACAGACAAATAAAATATATTAAATTTTTTTGTCCTCCCTCCACTTGCTGCCTCCATGAGGGACTTGAAAGCTCTAGCATAGGTAGAGCTGCTAAATTACACCACAAGAAAAACAGCCCTAATGGTGCATCTTCTTTGGTGCCAAGATGAAAGTCATCTTTCTGCACTGAGAAAGCTGCAGGTTAACACAGACAAGCACATAACCAAGCCTAAACAACATAAAACAAGCCCATTCTGGGAAAAAATCAGGTTATGAAGGTTTTCACTGTTCTGCATTGTACTTGCTTCTGGCTGGTGAAGGTAAGCACCAAAATATTTTCATTACTCTTCCTCATAGGACAAGTAAAATACTAATAAACAATATGGGACTGTGAAAATTGCCATCTAGGATCAGCCTCCTAGTCATCTAGTTTCTCTCTCTAATAATGGCTTATCATGCTTATTGGGAAGGTACTTCCTGGTCTCAGGAACCTGTTAGTTACTGTTTGCTGCAAGGGTTTAGTCTCGATGCCGTTTATCTAGTGGAGGTGTGCTTGTTCCCATTATCTACCCAGACGCTCACTATTCTTTTGGGATCAATTACATTTTGTGGCAAGTGGTTCTGCAGATCATGTGCTGTACAAGAAAGCATTTTCTTGCAGCATTTCTACAATTCAGTGCTATTTATTGCCTGTGTGTCCTGTCCCTCTATGAGAAGCATAAGTAGGAAAACCTAGCTTACCTTCTTCTGTACTGTTCATTTTTTTACCTCCACTGTTCCCCGCAATTTATTTTTTCTGTACACTAAACAGGCCTAATCTTTGAATTCTCTGATCCTTCCCAAAAGTCTTTCCATGCCTCTGATCATATTCCTTCCTAATGCTGGCTCTCTTCTTCATCTGAAAAGGGGGTGAAGTACTCTGTCCTGAGCAGAGCAGCCTGTGTCCAAATTAAGATGGAGAATTTTCTATTGGATGTGCCGAGGCAGACTTCTGTTGCTCTGCTAACAGAGCAAATGTCAAATCTAAAGGCACAGACAGAAGTGACAATTTTCACCCAATCTGGCCCCTGTTCGTACTCTACATCCATGGCCAAACACAAGTGCACAGCTGCAGAGCACTTTAAAAGGGCCCAATCCCATGACAATCTGAACTCTCATTGCACGAGGGTTCAGATGAAGATGGTCCAAAACAGAGCACCTTCACTGACATCTTTTAGTGCAAGCCAGGAGCAGGGCTCCGCTGAAGCAGCTTAGCCCTGCTCCCGGTGCTGCCTTCAGAAAGGGGGAGGTGTGTGGGGAAGGGAGCTGAGGGAGTTTGGTCTGGGGTTTTCCAGCTGGTGCTGGAGGATGGGGCAGATGGATTGGAGGGTGGGGGCAGGGAGGGGAGAAGGGTGGGGCTAGGCGGGAGTGGCTCCAAACTGCAGCTGAATCCCCCAGCCTCCAGGATCCAACAGTGAACATCTGTTGTGTCCAGGGGATTGCTGCAACTAAAAGCTCTTCCTACAAAGCGCTATGAGTTACAGTCAGGAGCTACACTTCTGTCTGCACCTTAAGTCTCTAGCCACGTTCTATTTTGCATCACAACAGCCTGAATCACGTGCACGTATGCACAGAAACAGACATTACACTTCTACTGATCAAAAACCCATAACAGAAGTTCAGCACGCAAAACTAGTCTATACCCATAACAGAACAGAAATTCAGCGCACAGATTGGTTTAAAAATGGCAGAACCTGGCCTAAGATTCCCTCCACCCCTACAACCAAAGGTGAGTCTGCATTTTGTTCACTCTCCATCTAAACTACGCCACTTACAGAAAAACACGTAACTGGGATCGAGTTCACCTCAGGCGTTTTGAATGCCTTTACCTAGCCGTACATACATGCATCCTGCCTGCGCCCCCCACCCTCCCAATCTCCCCCTACATGACTAAGTTCTTCCCCACGCTGCATCCTCAGAACAGATTCAATACTGCCCAGGTATGTCATAGTTTCCTTTATCACATATCCAGCTTACCTAGGAGAGTGGAGTGGCTATACAAAGAATTGGTGACCTATTGGTTTTCAGGTTGCCCCATGCACTGCAGGCCAGAGTCCTTCTCATTTACACTTGATGACAATCCACTGGGGTAGATTCTGCTCCACTCGTACAATACATGGACTGTGCAAACTAAGGCTGTGGGTTGTGAGACCAGCAGTGGCAGCCCCGAAGCAGGGGGTAAGAAAACACCTTCCAACACCGGATGACCCCCTCCAACCCCTTTCCTCCCAGCCATCACCATGCTTCTGCCCCAAATAACCCTGGGATTCTGCCAAATAGGATCTCTTTCCTGAGACAGGATCTAGGCTACCCCCCCCCCCGCAACACACACACACTTGTGCACCCCCAGTCACCCTAGTGTAAAAATATAACAATGGTCTTTACTAAACCCAGTCTTTTTTTTTAAACTCAGTGCCTTTGAGAAGGGGGAGCAGAAAATTACAATTCCATGCCACAATGTCATCTTCTTGCCAGCTCTGCTTCCTTGATTCTTTCAGCATCTCTCCTTCAGACATTTAGTTATTTAATGTAATTAGTAATTAAATTTAGTTACTAGTGTATGAAGGCCACACATACTCATGTTGAAGGTGGCTGCTTCATTTTGGTAGATTCAGTGTGGCTGTTAGGTAAATGCCACAGCAATTTTGAGGTAGTAAAATATGAGTAGTTGGGATGTACTGAATGCAGCGCAACCATGGCTCACCCAGAGGTACCAAAAAAGCACCAGACTATATTGCAATATTCATAATACTCCACAGACAATGTGACTTTATTCACAAATGTGATTTTTACAGAGGTAGAACAAAATACTTTGTATAATCTTTTTTGTTTTAATTATATACATATAAAGAATCTAACAGAACTAAATGAACAAGAAAGAAACAAAACATCATTATGCCATCAAATATAGTACAAACAGCATGCATCAGAACATCTTCAAATGAGAGCTTGCTGGTGTATCTTTATTTTTATTTGAATGAAAATGAAGAGTAGTGGAAAAAGCATCATGCTCTGACTAGATTCAGTATGCCAAGGCTTTGTATTTTTTTGTTATATATATATTTTTTATTTTTATTTTTTTACAACAAACCAACATTATTTCTTTCTTTACACAATAGTGGGGAAAAACTTTTCACATGCCCAATGTTACTTTAACAGAAAAATATAATAATCAAATATACAAAGAGTACTCCCAGTTAAAAAGCAAAAAATCATAGAAACTGTACAATTTTAAAAAGTGAATTATCACAACTGCTTCCTAAGACTGTATCCTAAACAAATATGCAGGATGAAAATTAAGAGAGCTATTGTTCTGTAACAAAGCTAATCAAATCCTTGTTTTCTATTCCAATAAACAGTTTTCTTAAATGAATGCCTATTCAACTAATTATAAATGGATTGGGTTTTATTAATGTTCTACTTGATTAATAAACCACAAACTCACAAATTATAGGTAATTTTGCTGTCATTTCCCTGGGGGATGTGCTAGGATTTTGTATGCGTGTATTTGAGAGAGTTAGAGTTAGGGCTACTGTGATGTGGATTTTTATTTTTTTTTGTTAGCCTTTTCATAACAACTGCAGGTAAAGCGTGCCTTGTTTTGCTCCTGAACTAGATTTGTGAACTGGATACTTTGCTAAAATTCAGTCTGGCCATAATCCAATTCAAAACTGTTAGATAAAGCTCATGGGAAATGTTAATTCCTATGAAATCAAAGGCAAAACTCCTCTTGACTTCAGTAGAGCAAGGGTTTCACTTTAAGCAGTGGGATTTAGGCAACTATGTTTAGGCGACTAGTGGGAATGAAACTTTTGCTCTCAGAATTTGCTGTGTGGAGGGAGGATGGCAAGTCATAGCATTGTTACTTCAGCGTTGCTACTCCACTGCAGCTTGTCTAGCACCTATAGCCTTTATGAAGATGTTTCCAGCCTAATGGCCTCTCTCTTTCTGTGGCATACTTGGAAAATGTAGGGGTGTTTAGCATGCCTCAATGCTCTCAGCCACTAGATCTCAGCAGTGATGAGTGTGCTTCTCTTAGTCCTTGGCTTAATTTCAATTTTTCTTCATTTTTCCTATTAGATTCTTGGCAATTAAAGTTTCAAATGAACAAATAGCATCTGTAAATTGGATTTTTTTTTTTTATTAAGGCAATGGCCAGTGTCATTATTAAATATTCACTGTTTACTCGTAAACTCCTAGAGGTCAAATTTCAATATCGGACAATTGTTTTTTGTGATGATCTGGTTGCTTTGCAAAATATTGAGACCAGAAGTTTACAGTATTCTATTTTCCCCTATGGCAGATGTTTTGTTGGAACAAACTCAAGGTGAGACCTTTCTTAAATGGACTCAAAATACACACACCGAAGACCTAGGCTATTAGATGTGCAGCAACCAAGTCCGGGCAGGAGGTGCAGTTGAGGTATATGCATGCAGGAAAATGATTGCAAAGTTATTTGGATTAAGTGAACTGTTACCAAAGGCATAAGGAAGTACTCAGCCTGAAAAATAAGTGACGCTTTGCCAATTCTGAGATTCCAGATTGTATCAGGTAGTTTGGAATCTCCTTTGGAGTGGAAAGACATGACATTGCAATTTAACTCAATGGGAAGGAAACACACTTTTTGCTGGTACGTCCAGTCTCTATTATGACTATAGGAAATAGAATTCTTTTTGCCAAATGTTTATGAGAATTAGTTGTCAACACTTCCTACACAAACTGAATTCCTTTGGATGGCTCTGAATGGGGAAAAACAGCAAATCTGATGACCTTTTAATGTTATGCAATGGTCTTTAGACTGCTAGAAAGTGAATCCTGCTTTCAAGGTCATAGTGACTTCCTGACTTCATGGAAAAATCCTACAATATTTATTAAAGATTAAACCAATAGGGTTTAAAATTCAACTCTCTTGGGTACTTTCAATCTAAACAATGCCTCTTTCTGTAGTTTAAGCCATCCTATACTATCCAATTAACAAATGACTATATTCTGATCTACAAGTCTACAGAAATAGTACAATTCTGTGCTCAGTTTTATAGGGATTTTCTATAAGTATGAGCTCAACAAACTCTTGAACATGAGGGCCAGTATTTTAGCTCAATATTTAGGTACTTCTGAATCAATAGATGTCAACCATATGTTATTATCCTGAAACACATAATGATTAAATATTTATGAAGGAATTGGCTTAAAAATGTGTATTTTTGAATGTTAAACAAAAGTCATAACATTTTGGAAAGGGCTCACATGGTGCTTTACAAAAGCTGGATGAACTGAGAACCGTTGACCTTATTTGTTGGGGGTCAATGGGACAGTAAGTACTTTTGAGGATATCAATAAATTGCAGTACAAGGACCTGAACTCCAAAGGTACCTGCAGCCAGTAACAACAGAGTCCCTGCAGTATGAGGCCATTCTATTTGGCAATGGGAAGGTGACATACATGATGCACTAAGTTTGAATCACTGGAAGGTTTGTTTGGCTGTAGCTACATGTGTTTTTAGAAAGCTGCCACATGCTGTTTCCACAGTAAATCTAATTCAAACACTTGCAGATATTGTTCAAACAGATTTCATCTCCCCTGATCTGCAATTCTGTGTTAGCTAAAGTAATAAAAGAATCCTGTTAAACCTAAATTATCAAATGAAAAAGGCAATTTTCTCATTCATACCCCATTAGTTTTTTTAGTTATTGCTAGGAAAGCTCTAAAATGTTTATGCTATAAAATAAACATGTGGCTTAATGTACAGTATGTGTACTTAAGAGGATGATGGCATCTGCAGTAACTGCTTTGCACTGCCATGGTAATGGGGTATACAAATTAAGCAAGAACATGTACCAAGAAGAGCATACAAAAATATATGTAAGAAGTAACACGTCTGGTGCTTTTTGAAATAGCTCTTTAATTGCTAAGAAGAAATCACCAAATATCAATGCCTACAACACAAAAGTGAGACACGGTAATTGATTCCAATAGGTGACTTTACCTGTTCTAGCAAAACTCTGCAATGTTATTTTTAACTCCGCCTTGAATAGAAATCTATAAAAGACCCTAAAATTAAAACCACTGATATGTTTTGCAATTATGAAATCAAACTTTTAACCTGGCACAAACTACAAGCATACAACATTTTCAGGTAATTTTAGAAAAAGTATAAACTTAAACTACAGATGTAGGGGTAAAATTTTCAAAAGCACCTCAGTACTATTTTCAAAAGGGAATTCGACTGTTAAAAACCTAAACCTCATTCAAAGATACTCTTGGAAATAGGAGCCCATTTGAAAATTGTACCCACAATTCGTTCATTCAAATAAAGCAAAGTGTTTTCTATCAGCAGTTTTCATTCCCGTTAAAAGAATGAATCAACCAAAAATATGGATGCGCTTAAGCAGACATTACATACAAAACCATTTACAGACATATTGCAAAAAAATGGAACCAATGTCTGGATAGAGACAAACTCAATGTGAATCATACAGAGTAGATTGAAAACTGTTGCTTCAGCCATGAATGCCTTGGAGGCATTTACAGAAATCTCTCTTCCGGCCTACACAGACTGGCATAGCACTGGTTTAGAAGGAAAAAATAATGCAAAAATACAAAGAAAAGAGCTTAAATTTCCTCCCCAGTAATCCTGTAAAATCAACTGTTTCCCTAAAAATTCGGACCATTCACCGGGCTGCTAACAGGGGCCTATAACTCAGTTCTTGAGCTTAGGCCTTTTCCTCTCATTTTTGGTTAGGTCAATGGTGCACAATAAGAATTGCTTTGCTCTTTATAACTTGGGTTCCCATTAATGTGACCAACTTGTTCTCCTCGGATGCACTAACTGTGCAGGCCTATTTACTGAGTGCTAAGATTTTCTTCCAGTCATTGCAAAACTGAAAAGTAAACAACAGTTAAGAAAACATCTGCTTGCCAAAGCCCAGCCTGAAGAGGTGCCAGCTCTTTATACAGGAGGCTGGACTTGTGCTTACTAACACCCTCAGCATTGTTTCATGCTCTTGTTTGACACTGTGTGTGAATAATCACAATCCTTTTCAGGTCCCCTGCTCTTCTGATTCAGTCTTTGAGAAGTTACAAAAAATAACAGAACACTGTTTTCTGAGACTATATTGACTGCACTAATTACCCACAATACTGTATATTTGCTAGTAAGATCATGAACGTGTGCTTTCAAAGTGTGAAATTCAGAGCTCCGAGGATGTGAAACAATTTTGATAGAATGCTGTCACTTAATCCAAGGCTTCAATGTATCTTTTTTTTTTAGTTTAAGAAAACCAAAATACAGAATACACATTTTAACTGTTGAAACTTTACTGGCTAAAGAAATTTGTAAGGACCCTATTACTATGTGGTTACAATAGAAGATACACAGTTAATGTCAGGTCATGGTTTCCAACAACATTCACATGGACTGAAGATAAGGAAATGAGGGATGGATCTTCAGGGAACCTCAAGGAGACTGAATTGCTCATTGTGGAAGTGCCTTGAGTATTGCATTCACTTCCTCTGCAACCGCTGTCAATGCAAACTCAAACTGCTCCTGTGGAGAGAATAAATACACCCTCTGAATAATAAAACAGAACATTTCCAAGAAGCCTGCTGCCCTATTCTGCTGTTACACATCCTTCAGATGTTATTAAAGAAATATGAATATGCAGGACAAACTATCCATTCCAGTGGAAAAGAAAATAAATGTTCAGGGATTACTGATGCAATATGCTACATCTGACAGGACACTGCTACTCAGAACCATTGATAGGAAAACAAGAAGTACTTGTTTTTATAGCTGGCTATTCACAGGCAAGGCCACATTTACAATTGCTTGGCCAAAAGGTCCAGGAGCAGTTGACAAGTAGCTATTTCTATCCAATGCAGAGATGAAACTTGTCATCTGTGCGTGACTGACACATGAGGCCAGGCTGCCTCTGGAAAATAGGTGTCTGTTGCTCCTTTAAAACAGCATTTCCAACTGACATCGTGACATCAACTAGATTAAGTCTCACCAACCACTCATATATTTATATCTATATACATACATATACATACATACATATACATACACATACATATATACATAGAGAGAGAGAGAGAGAGAGAGATTGATATACATCTCTCTTTATATATAGCTCTCTCCCCCATATATAATACACACACACAGGTAACACATCCTTTCTAACATGTCTATATATAAATAGAGAGAGCGAGCGAGCGCGCTATGCATCTGTATCTATCTATCGATCTATCTATAGAGAGGGAGAGAGAACTATGACTATTGAAACTACTTTTTCTGCACCCATATCTGGCATAAATGACCAAATATCAGAGAATATTAGATAACTACCTGGTCATTTACAAACTATGCATGTATTTGAAAGGACCTTTTCAGTGCTATTAAGTGTAAAAAATTAACCAACTAACTGCTTCTGTATTGGCTGTTGCTGGAAATTTGCCTTCCAAGTACTAATGGGTGCCTATACACGTGCTCTGATGCATTCTAATTAGAACAGTCTAGCATTGCCACAGCATCATGTGTATAAGACCCTGCAGGGTTAAAAATAGCTGCTGGGGCACTTTAAGCAGAATGGAAGACCAGAAGGAGTCACAGGTATGCAACTACTATTTCAGGCTCCCGTCAAACTGTTGATTTTACTTTCTCCAATTCATATGTTGACCTAATATGTTTCAAAGTGTATTGGGGTTAAAGCAAAGCCTGGAACTGAAAGTGATCATTCAAGAGAACCAGGCACAATGACCTGAAATGCCTGACTAAATGCACAAGAGTGGCAGAAAGGCAAGAGGGAAGCATGAATGGTCATTCAGATGGTTGTGCCA
Source organism: Crocodylus porosus (assembly GCF_001723895.1). NCBI lineage: Eukaryota > Metazoa > Chordata > Crocodylia > Crocodylidae > Crocodylus > Crocodylus porosus. The sequence continues at coordinate 15,867,382 of NW_017728886.1, forward strand.
TTTCAGAATGAATATAATGAGACCTGTACATGCCAGATATGTGCCACACTGCATACATAAGAGAAGGCTACCCACTGAGGAGAAGCTCAGAAAGGAGAACAAGTACCCTCCTGACAGTCCCACTACTGTCACCCAAATCAGGCTACTGAAGTAAAGTAACTCAAGAATATGAGTACAAAAGTAGGCTTGGAACCAAATCAGTCAGCCTCAGCTGGAAGTAAAAGCAGCTAGGTTACCAACAGAAGCTGCAGGTTGGGGCTGTCCTGAGACTGGCAATATGGGCACTGTGCTCACAGCTTTTTGACTGGAGCATGTTGCTCTTGCACTAGCGATCAAACGCAAATCGTACAGCTGCTCCTCCTTGTTTGCCAGAGTACAGAGAACATAACAGCAGAATAGGCTGATCTGAGCAAGCATGGGGCTGACAGTAATCTAGCCAAATTTCAGAGATGATCAGATACCTCTTCCGAGATGTAGGCAGTAAGCTGGAAGAGGGGAGGTTGCTGTCTCAATTATACAGCCACCTAAAATGCTCTTTGTATAATTTTACCAGTTAAATAAGTTCAGGGCTTACAAGCTGAAGTTCTGGTTCCAGAGGTGCAAATACATTTAAGAACACAATTCAACCATTTACAAATATGTCCTAAAAAGCTCATTGGTTCTTTGTGTGCAATACGATAAAAGTGAACGCTTGTCTAAACTAAAAAACAAAGCAAAAACAGGTACAACTTCCTCTTCCAACCAACAAGAACAGGGCAAAACTTTATCATGAGCATTGGTCCACTGACTCCGTGCAAAAATGTTATTGTAAGAGAACCTCAGAAACAAGCTAATGTGAAAACCTAACTGTGCCATATATGGTCTCTGGAAGAGAGTTCAAGGGAGCAACTCCATGTTATAACAGCTGAAGATCTGAATTGCAAGACAAATTATCTTACAAAACATATTCCTTAGAATCTAGATTCACAGTCGACTCTAACATATTCCATTGAAAAGGGTGGCACAGAAAGACACACACACACGAGGGGCTGGGTTTCTTTGGTATGGGGTGGTTTTTTACCACCTCTCCCCTCTGCATCCTACCCCTCTAGCCTACGACTATGCTTAATAAGAGAAGTTGAAGCCACCTACTTTTGCCTGCCTCGTACAAGTGCAGCAGTATAACTCAGGGTGGAGGAGAGGGGGTCTGGGGCAGCCGCCCCAGGCACTGATTTTGGGTGAGAGCGGTTTGTACGAGAATAGCTGCCATTACAGTAGCAGCTGAATATGCTGCCACAATCAGCAAGACAGCAGCTAGAACTGCCCCCGGCATGGAGCTGCCCTGTTACACCTCTGTATAGATGTGGTGCATGAAGCTATATTTATGTCTTCTCTTGAAGTGCAAAACAAGTTATTATGGAGGGGTAGATTACAGCATTTCCCCTGACGTCATCACTGATCTTTATAAAGAGAAACACCGGATTACCACCTCGCACATCTTTTGCCTACAACTAAATCTAGATTATACAAACTTTAGTCTTAGCCATTTAAGGGGACCCACTGAGTTGGGTAGACATGTGTTATGGCTCAGTCCATTAGGGACTGGAGTAGAGAAGAACTTGAACATCCATTTCAAGCTGGACAGGAATTGTGCTACTTGTGTCTATCTTTACTACAGAAGCAAAGTAAATCCTTGTGTTTAGAAAAAGACGACTCAGTATTTAGCTCCAATTCCCAATAAAACCTGAAAAGAAAATCAATCCTGATTATGGATCGTGTATGAGGGACCACAGATCTCTGACTCAATAGCACAGCTTTCAGGAAGACACATAGTAGGGGCAAAGAGAAGGGAAGTAAGACCTGTTCTGACCTCAGATAGTACATTCACTCATTTTTTTTCCTCTTAAATTACCCCACATGCAGGAACTCTGTTTTGCGATCCCCACTCCAAAACCCCTGTACTGTGCCTATCAAAAATGCAGACTGTAGTTAAAATTTCATTATCATTTGTTATATTTGGTGCTTTTGAATAAAAAATGATTGCTCCTAGCGGACAAGATGTCGCTAACAAATTGTTCCCATGATTATTGAAAATACGGAGCGCTGCCTGCTGGAAACACAAGACATTGCTGAAGGAACTCAGTGCTTATTTTGCCTAGGGACTTCCTGTAATTGGCATTTCTAACCTGACTTTTAATCCATTGTTTTAAATTACTCCAAGAACCTAATATTCCTCATTTGTATTCAGTTGGGAAAGCACATGGGTTTCTTTAAATCCATCCAAAAAAATTCTCTAGGGACTGAACACTGCTAGCATGTAAGCAGATATTGGTAATTTGCAATACAATAGCTTGAATCAGTGATTTGGATGTTTTTGGAAAGATAGTGGTGATGATGGAGGGAATGGGAAGAAAGAAGCAAAATCCTGAGTCAGTTTTTCCATTTTCAAATAATGCATCAGATTTATTTTATTTCTGAAGCTTCTCCAAATAAACGTTTAGAAGGGGGACTGCGTCTCCTTCAATGACATAGCTAAATTTGTTATCAAACCTAGAGTCCATTTTCTTACTCTTTAGTTAAGGAACTGTGTTTTATGTTGCTGGGTGCAGTGAGCTATAATCTAGGTGACCTTAAAACAGGGCAACGGCCAGGGTTAAACAAATATGCCCTGCAAGGCAGGCAGGCGTTTGGACAGAAAGCATAAGAGTTTACATTTTCTCAAGCACTAAATATTTGCTATACTGATTGCTGTATTTCTCTTTTCATTTCAAAATCATTATCAAAGGAGAATTTGTGAAATCTTACACCTTGCTTGCAGATAAAGATTGGCCAGCTTTGAGTCTTATTATTATTCTACCTCAGCTTAATGAAACGCTACCAACCTTCCCCCTCTCCCTCCCACCAGTTTTTCCAACATAACTGGGAATTAAAAATGAAGGGAGGGATTGGGAGGACTCATTGGTTTCCTAAGAAAAGTTATGAAGCCGTGTCTACTCTGAAGTCACTTTCATTTACCAGACGTTTCAGATGGTCACATCACTACCTGTTTAACCAGGGCAGGCTGACCATCACCACATCACCTGCTCTAGGAATCTGAGACAACCACCCACCCTTTCCCCGATGTCTGACTACATAACCAGCAGACACCGGTTTAGGTGGTCTCCCTGTCATGAATGAGATTCTTGAAGGTTACACTGCAGCTCCTAACAACTGGCAAGCGAGCATAACCGAAAATCTCTTCCCAACCTTCACTGGTGTTACAATAGCCAGAGCACAAAGATAAACTTGAACTCTGAGATGCGTGTAAACAAATATTACTTGTTTTTAGAAGTTCTTGACTGTGTTGACATGGGCAACAAATTATACATTGTAGAAATTATCAAAAATATTATCCTCAGTAATTATATAACAACTTTTTTGCACATCAAGAAATTGGCAAATATGCTGCTTACAGATGCAACCCCCCAACCCCCGCCCAGTGCTTTACTTTCAGCTCGGTGCACCCCCCTGCCAAGCACAGCGTATGCCCAGAAGAGGCACTGCATTCATTTGACTTGGCTCGCTCAACGGTTGTATAGATTGCGTGCTTCAGTGGGACTTTTTGGTGCTTTTATCTAATAGCCAATTGAAACAACTATCAGATAGAAGTGCCAAAAGGCCCTGCTGAAGCACATAATCTATACAGATGCTGGGGAGCTGGGTCAAACTAATGCTTTTCCTTTTCTGGAGAAGCACTGTTTTTTTCTCCCTCCACATCTGCCAGCAGCTATAAGGCTTAACATACCACACCTCAAAGGAAGACAGACAAGAAAGGTGTGTGGTTTCACTTACCATATGTGCAATATATACAGTTTCAGAAATGGGTTTGTACACTGTCATTTCTTTTTAAAGAAAGATACTTGACTGGGTTTCCTTCTGAGCTAATTTCTATTAGCCTTTTTTTTTCCCAGCAAAAAGCCTGAATGCAACAGTTAAGTTCTTTAATTACTTGGAGGCTTTTGGTTTTAATAATGCATGCATCATTAACTGCAAATACTATAGGAAAATAACCCATCCCTGAGGATCAGAATGAGAACATTTCTTTTAAGCATATGGCTTTTGTGGACTATAGATTGCCATCTTGACTGTCCTTCATATATGTTAATCAAGATAGATATTGGAGATGTTACAAGAAAGAGCGGTAAACACCGAAGTAGCCTAGATAAATCTTCAGCATGAACAAACTGCAGTTGGTAGAAGGCCAAACAGAGTAATCAGCTAGCGACCCATGTTAAATTAGGTCATACCCTCTCGCTTCTGTCACAAAAACAACTACAGTCAAAGACCTTTAATGTATTTAAAATCCCAGTAGATTTATTGACAGTACCTTTGTCTGGACCATGCCTGGTCTCTGGTCCCTCAAGTGTTCCAGGGTAGCAGCAATATCAATCTCTTTAGCACCTGCAACAAACCACAAATTGGGCTGAGTTCACAGCAGAAGATAATCCATGCTGCATCTGTCAATCTCCTGCTATCAGGTTCCCTTTGGGCTCACAGTCCAATTGAAAATTATTATATCCACCTCTCAGCAGAATTTGCAGCCAGCTGCAATTTTTGTGTTCATATAGAAAAATAAGGGGAAAGAGCATCTTTATTTAGCATCAATTCAACAAAAAACCTGAGAAAAACAAATCCCTAAGAAAGGCCTATATTAACAGTGCAGGGCATATCTGTTAGGAATTGAAAACTCATCTTGGTAGACTTGCAAGCTGCCTCAGTGCTAGCACTGCTTGTAATTAAGTTTCTGCAGAATCGGGGCCCTAAGCCTTTACCATTATTAATTCCATGCGTTTAAAGAAGCATTCACTGCAAATCAAATGCGATGCAGCCATTTTAAGCCTTCAAAGCCAATTGCAGTGAAGTTGGCACAGATATAAATAGCACAGGCATCTCTCTTAAAACAGACCGTCTCAGAATCCAACAGCACCTTTTCAAGAATATTCACGTACAAAACACCAAGGAAAGGCAACGGACAACAAAGGACCTAATGTGGTTTTATTTTGAAAAAAAAGAAAAATCTTAAAAAACAAATCACCAAAGCTATCAGCAAATTGATTTGTAAAGGCCTCCTTGAAAATGCATGTTTGTTAATCTGTATCAGCAGTCGACTTTGGTTCAAACCATGGGCTGATAACTCAGAGAGCGCACAAGGGGAAAATCACCTAGGTTTCACATACCGCAGGAAGATTTATAAGGAAGCGATTTGAAGAGAAAATGACAGGGTTTATTTTAAAGGCAAAACAGAAAGCTCTTGTCAATGAAGTGAAACAGAAGACACTTCTCAACTGCTTGAAGCACAATAAAATATCACACCTCAACCATAGCTGATGCACTGGGAATTTGCATATCCACCCATCTTTGCTGCCCCAAACCGTATAAACATCAGTTCTCAGAATCTGCCATTACCTGTCGAACAGAAGCACCTTTGCAACATTGTGGTGGTTTAAAATAAATTAAAATTGACATTCTGCCTGTCCCTGCATGCTTGCTTAGTTTTATAGTTTTCAAAGTTTTACTATTACGTTCCTTTGGAACAAAGTTAATCTAAAGTTATGTGCTTTTCAAAACTATATCCATATTTTTTTTTTTTTCCGTTGAAGTGCTGGTAGTCACCATGGCTAGAACACCTAGGAATATTGTACAGCAAGGAACTGTGGGGAGGGAGGCTAAGGCACTATATAAAGGGCAGGCTGCCTTTGTTACCTTCCTTTGAAAATGTCAGCATCAGGCAAAAGTTGATTTTGAATATTTTCCCTTTTTTTAATGAACTCCAACTTTTTCAAATCTCATAAATCAACAGTCAGAAGAATCATAAAGTGCAAATGAGGCATTTAGCGCCTTTCTTTTCATGGTGCAGATCACAGAACCGACACGGTGAGCACTTGCACTTACTGATTTATCACCACGCAGGTGCTAGCATGCACAACACTTGATAAGATTACTATGATTCAGCAAGATTCAGCACTTGATAAGATTACCCTGATTACTGTGATTCAGCACATGCTTAATTTTGAGCATGTGAATAATTCTTTTGGACTAGCAAACCTAAGGTTCAAGGGTTTTGCTAAATCCTGGGATGACATAAGGGCTTGGATCGTCAGGCTTTTTAGGTAGGCTTCAGGGTGTGCATCATTACTAAGCACAAAATAAGTTTACTGACTAAAGACAGAAGATAATGAGATAGAATCAGACAGATCTCCCCTCACCCGCCCTGATATATTCACTCACGTTGTGGGTCTCAGACGCACACCCAGCTTCCGGCCACGCTTCTGTTCTAATAAGCGAGGGACGGAGGGCAGGGCGAGAGACAGATTGTTTTATTACTTGCATTTTTTTTCAATGTTTGCATACTGCTCTGATACTATGGTGACGAGTGCTGCCTTGTGCCTAGAGACACTGATCAACTGAATATAATATTGTAAAGATAGGCAGCTGTTTTGAAGGGAAAATACCTTGGAGCAAGAAAATTCACAACAGAAGACAATGGCAAAGAGATAACATTAGTGTGATGCAGTAGCTCCCATCATGACCAATCCTTCCCCCCCACCAAGCACACTGCCACACATTTCACAGCTAGGTTCTTACTATGGCTAAAACAACTGAGGTTTAATACAGAAATAATGAGATATATTTAAACTCTTCTGTGACAAGGACTTTTTCTATTAAAAATTATTAGGTGGTTGTTATCTAACTGCAGCTCAGTTCTGCCATGCACGTCAGCTGGGTGGGAAAGCCTACCAGTGGCAGCAAGAGAGAAAGGGGGAGGTTTTCAAAGGCAAAAATGTAAGGTAAGCACCCAAGATGCACTGACAGTCAATGACAGGTCACAGCTTAATCCTCTTTGACCATATCCTTCCTCATTACATTAGTGGCCTGTATGACATATTCAGGGTCATCTCCATCACACTGAGGCATCCTCTTTCCAGCCAGAAACACAGGACAGTGGCCTAATTTTCAGCACTTTTTATCAGGAGATGCACAAAGCTCTGGAGTCAGAGGCGATATCTTGTATCGCCTTTGGCCCAAGAGCTTTGCGTATGTCTTTCTCAGACCAACACGGCTACAGCATAGATCCTTTCTTCATCAGGAAGCAGTCCAAAGGAATTTACATACCCCTGCTATGGAAGGATTTTTGGAAACGACACTGAATTACAGTGGGGGAAAGGGAATTGAAGTGCTAGAGCAAACCCTGAGAGATGGTAACTGATGTCATCACTTTGCTGAAAGGCTTTTAAAGACTTCTGAAAGCCCTGCACACACAAAGGTGCTGAAAGGCTGGATCAGACCTATACAGACTTGAACTTATGGTTCTAAAAATACTGAAGTATTATAAATGTTCTGCCACCAAACCCTATCCTACAATGATATAGGGAGAAAGCAGATTGCTATCTGTTCTTGCAATGTATATCTTACAGGAAAGGGTTAAAAGTACTGGCCTTATATGGTGTATACAGAAACTGGAAAGAAGAAAGTGAAATGTGCCAAGAAAGCAAGGGTTTTTTTTGGTTTATAGTTTCTACCAACAGCTATTCCTCTGTTGTTACAGTTCTACTGGCTTCCAGAAGTTAAGCTGTGCACAAAAGGTATAAAGAATGGTCTTTTCACCTCTGACTACATTAGACCTCGTAGTCAAGATCTTACAGGAAATAAATTTGGTGTCTCCTTCACCCTACATACCCTTCTAATAAGAGATTTCTTTGCTTGTTTTAAACGTATGTAAGAATATAATTTATTGTGAGATAGAGCAGCTGCTCTAGTAGCAGCAGTAATGTGAAATATGAATTTGTAAAGCATTTTTTTTTTCAGAATATGCATTTGCAGTAATTCACCAGGGGCCAGATTCTGCCAACCTGCTTCCAACTGAATAGGAGCAGAGTCCTGGCAGTCTTGCTGAGCTCCACAGGCCCATGCACACCAGATGAAGTACTGCTCACTGTGAGTAAAGGAGGAAATCCAGCCCTTAGTAATTAACCATAACATTTCTAAATGCTGAAAGCAGTTCCAGTGAATGCACAGTAATCCACATCAGAAACATCAGCAGAGTAAGCTAAGAGTAAGACAAGAGAAGGTGAAGCTGAATTAGATTTTGCCCCAAGGAGAGAAGCAGTTTCTGAAGTTTAGGGTCATCCCTTCTCCAACCTCTCTGCCTCCCCTGGGCAGCAGCATAGGCAGCATGCTGGCATTTAGCAGCTGGTGCTCCAGATTAGCAGCCCCCATGGGGTTTAAACACTGGCCTGCAGACAGATAAACTGGTAGAGCCACCACACTGCTCTGTCTGTCAGAGAAAAACACATGTGACAGTCACATGGTCTTTTTTAATATAATAAATAACTCTGAACTAACCATGTTCTACTACAACAGGCTCTCCGAGGTTACTAGCACCAACTCCCAATATTTAAATAGACTATTAATATTACCATTATTACTGTAGTAACTAAAGGCCTGCATGTTACACAAAGTTTCATGTGAATGCCTAAGATCTAGTTTCCAACACACTGTCATGTCTTGCTATGGGCATTTGCAGAGTTTATTTGGTGAAGGCCATTTAGGAGATTTTACTTCTATGCAGAAGCCTTACACTCAACTTAAAGGCAAGTCACTTAATGTCCTCACTGGGAACTGGAATGGGCCCAATGTTTTTGCTAGTCTAATCATTTACATGACCTATTAAAAGGAGCTTTCTGCTGGAGACATTTTGCAGATATATTGGCAAACGCTCTAGAAAATAAAGATAGTATACTTGTTTAAAAGGCTGCGAGCTTGTTTGTTGTGAACATTAAGCAATGGGCTAGTTGTTTATGTACTAGGCTGAGATTCTGGCCAGTTCAGTCCAGTTCCTGGCTTAGACACAGATTTGCCATTTGCCTTTGGGTAAATCATTAAATAGGGTGCTGTGTCTCAGATTATCATCTGTAAAATGGAACAATACTTCCCTATCTTGCAGGTGTTAGAGATGAATCCACTAATGACTGAGAGGTGCTCAGCCAGTACAGGGATAAGGACTAGCGAATACCTAGAATAAATACTCCGTATTTTTCTTTAAAGAGCTTTTTCTCCTTTTTTAGCTCTGCTTTTACCTGTCGTTGTTCACGTAGTGATCACAAAAGACATGGGAGTTGCATTGTGGGGTTGCAAATGTGGGATCATTAGGACTTCCATTATATTCTTAAGAAGAAGGATATGAGCTGTGTGGGGAATAAGCACTTATCCCGATAGAAAAAATGGAATACTAAAGGAAATACAGAAAATGACCTGTCAAGTGCATTTCTTCTGTACTATTTAAGGTGCTCAATTTCATTTCTGCTTTAATTCATCTTTTTATATTTACTATATTTTACAGATTTTGTATTAGGCCTTGAAGGGCAGAGAGTCTTGTTAGGTCAGATTAAAAGCCAGCTTGTTAAAATCTCTAAGGAAACGGTCTGAAAAGTCCCTAATACTGTTCTTTCAAGTGATGTTCCTAGAAGCTGAAAAAAGTCCAATTAATATTTGCAAGATGCTGCTGATTGGCAGCCTTTTAGCCTCAAGAGTCATGAACTATGCTTTATTCACAGCTGTCAGGCACATCATGGAAGAATCATTCCCAGGGAAGCATGCTTTAATATAATGAAATAGCAAAAACTACACATGAAAAACTATTAAGGACAGGGATATTGAGTCAGCAAGGACAATCCAGATTCTGATCACAGTGTTACATTTCAGCAGAACACAAGAATGTTTCATATTTTGGTGATGATCACATAATTCAGATCTGGAAAAATGCCATCAAGAAGGTTCTCCACAATCAAACCAAGCTAATGATCACTCTGGTTTACATCATTTTTATTCTTCCCCCATATGATGCATATAAGAGGTATGTCTAAAGAACACTCCCCCCAGCCTAGCTCTAAACAAATGGCAGTGCAAGGAAACAGTATTGTGTAAAATAAATATTTAAATTGAACAGTACACAATACTAACAGCTCTAAAAAGAGCAGAGATACAGGACTGCATTAAAGCTTCCAATACCTAAGCTAGCTTGAGAATGAGCTGAAATAGTTCTGCTGCACCACAGCATAAAGCATAGACCTATTCATGCATATGCTGCAGTCTCTCAGAGCCCCTAGATGTCTCATATGCAACTTGTAAACTCTTTAGCTCTCCACAGACATCTTCTACAACAATGCTCGTGTGTTGTGGGACTACTTGCATGAGCAAAGGTACTTTGGTGGACAAAGTGTTTGCTAGATCAGGTATTTAATGTTAAACAATTGACTTTACCACGCGAGAAAAGGCCACGATTGAGAAGTGTGTAGTTTCACTTGCCTCCTCTCTGACCATTCTTGTTGAGGTTGCACCAACAATAACAACTAACAAATAACTAAGTAACTGAGACAAATTTTCATAGTGAAGATCCAGCACAGAGATGAGATGAATAAATACTCTATTGCCATGTTGTGTCTAACAACCTTTGAGAGCCACCTCTCTCCCCTTCTGCTGCTTTTTGTCCTTTTAGGCAATTCTGAAGAAAATGGCAAAAGTGAAAAACAACCATGGTATCTAAATAAAAAGCACTTCAGTGAGCCTAAGGGACAGAAGCCTAGCCTCCTGGTCCACAGATGGGCCATGCAGACTCTCACTTTTAAGGGGATTCCTTGTTGGAAAATAGTGTAGAAGAACCACAAGTGACCATAAAGGGCCCTGTAGGATGAAAATGGGCTCCCTTCAGGGGTGGCACAGGGGATGGGGGGTACACTGGTCCAGTTGCATCCCCTTTTGATTCCTGATCCACCCAAAGTTTAAAACCAACTGCTTGGCAATGACAGCACCATTTCTGGTTCTGAGGAAGTCAACTGACTTCATGGCTTATTATGATCGACCCCATCCCTTCTAAACTCTTCATTCCCCAGGTGTTAATGGCCCTCTCCTTTCTAATGGACATGGCGTTCCACTAATCAAGCTTTGTTCTGCAATTCTGCTGCCTGTTACATTGCTCCTGGTAACAGAGCTCTTATTTCACAGCCCTGCAGATTGTTTTGAACTCATTACAGTGAAGTTATATTTCTTTTTGCTTCACTCTTAAACTGAATAATACAGCTATAAGCCCCTAGCATATTAGTAAAGCTTCTAGTTTATTCTTAACTGGAGGAAAATACCTTTTGTTTTATATGTGATGATGCAGCTCACCATCTGCACACTCCCCCCCCCCGCCCATGGTCACAGTCATACAATTGGTCTGGTGACACAGTGGTAGCTGGCACACTCCCCCCCCCCCCGTTTTCACAATTCGAGATCTGCCCACGGCTCTCTTTGTGCTTCACTGTGCATTGCCTTCAATGCGAACGAAACAAAAACACTTGTAAACAATGTTTGGAACAAAACAACATTAACTGAAGGTAACAAATAGAAACTGGACAGATTTCACCAATTCTGATTTGCATGTATGCAGGTGCCGCAGTTCTGTTACTGGCTGGGAGGGTCACCTGACACCATCTCATAACAGAAAAACCTCAACAGAGAAGAAGGGAAGCTGCAGGACTTTGCAGGAAAATAAGATCTCTACGGTTAATAAGGAAGCTAATATATTCAGACTGGTGCTTTCACTGAAAGCCTATTACTAGACTGAGGTGAATGAAGTGGATTTCACTGCGTGCATCTGGGGATGAGGTAGGAATAAAAAGTTGAACCTATGGTCCATGGTCACTTTTTCAACCCAGAGCCCAGTAATTTTTACTCAAATTCTGTTATTAACACCCAAATCACCTAGGTATGTAAACAAAAAAATGCTTATACATTTTTAAATCAGTATTCAGCTATACTCTCTTTAAAAAGTAGCAGACAAAGTAAAAACATGCACATAGAGAAAAGAACATTTAAGCAGTGTTGTGGCAGGAAGTAGGTAAGATATTCAGAAATTTCAGACACACAATATTTACTACTAAATATGTTATCATATACACAATTATTTTGCATTACCATTAAAATGTAGATGTATGTTGCATATATAAATGTAACAATTTCCTGAGTTTATTGTCATGCATCTCAAGGGACATTCAAGTTATCTAGGAATGCTCAATCTGCATATCCCATGTACAATGCAGAAAAAATGTCTTAAATTACAACAATTTCAACAGTCTTGTACAGCTTGCGATTCAGTATTGGCATGTCAATTTTTAAGCCAACATCCTTTGTCACTGCAGAAAAATTACTAACTTGAGAGATACATTTTTGTTGATTCTGCATCGACTACTTGAGCAAACTATTATGCACAGGCTACTGACAGCATGAAAATGCAGAAGCCAGTAATCTGTACCTGGATATAAATGGGTGCAAATTTAAGGACAAATCCCTATTTCCAGGAGAGGGAGGGAAGGAAAGAATGACAGAGCTATACAGCTTTGGACAACTGTGTTTCATTTTACAATGGGATGCTCCTAGTGATATCCCTTGATGCTGATGATGCTCAGCTTCTTAAAGAAATGCAGCCTTAATACTGCATATTAAGTAGGAGATAGAGTATTATGAAACATCCCATAATACAACCCCTACAAGGAAGTTTGAGGACACAGATGCATATAACTCTTAAGTTCTGACCATTGCTGCATTACATATACCACATGCATAAGAACAGAATCTGATAATGACAGGGATAAGTGAAAGTTATAGATTGGGCACTATAGCCCACCTTAGATTTTCCATGGTATATTTGCTCTCACACAATACTGAGCAATCCCTGACTTCTAGTAATGGTGCCAGAAACTGTTGGCTAGTGCATTTACAATTGCTGAATAATAGAATCATAGACTGACGGGAAACCAGGGTTGGAAGGGACCTCAGGAGGTCATCTAGCCTAGCCCACCCCCATGCTCAAAGCAAGACCATTCCTAACTAGACCATTCCAGCCATGGCTTTGTCAAGCCGGGCCTTAAAAATGTCCAAGAATGGAGATTCCACCACCTCTGTAGGTCACTTGTTCCAGTGCTTCACTGCCCTGCTAGTGAAAAAGCGCTTTTCCTACTATCTAACCTAAACTTCCCTGGCTGCAACTTGTGACGGTTGCTCCTTGTTCTGTCATCTGCCACCACTGAGAAAAGCCCAGCTCCATCCTCGTTGGAACCACCCCCCTTCAGGTAGTTAAAGGCTGCTATTAAATCCTCCCTTGGTCTTTTCTGCAAACTAAATGGTTGCTGGCAGATGTGGGAAAAACAAACAATCCAAAAATGGTGTTTTACTTTAAACTTAGCGCACTCCTGTGCCATGCTCAGTGCACATCCAGAAAAGGCAATGTATTAGTTGGACCTGGTTCACCTGAAGTCTATAGACTGGGTGCTTTAGTGGTTGGGGTTTTTTTGGCATTTTTATCTAATAGCCGATTAAAAGAGCTATTAGATAAAAATGGAAAAAAGCCCTGTTGAAGCACCTGATCTATACAGACTCACCACAACGAGGTCGAACTAACGCGCTGTTTCTTCCAGTAAAGCGTGTTTTCCCTCTCCCCGCCCCCCTATGAGTCAGGAGCCCAGTTCCTACAGACTCTCCACATAAGTCATGTGCCCCAGCACCCTAACCCTTTTCACTGCCCTCTGTTGGACTCTTTCCAACTTGTCCACATCCTTTCTGTAGTGGGACAAACGACACAGGACTCCAGATGTAGCCTCACAAGTGCAGAATAGAGGGGAATAATTACTTCCCTCCATCTGCTGGCAATGCTCCTACTAATGCAGCCCAGCGGGCACGTCTAAAGCAGGCACTAAATGTGCAGTAGATTAATTCTACGGTGCATTAGCGCATCATGATGAAAACTGTGCTATTGTGCTAATGCACAGCAGAATTAGTCTACTGAGCATTAGCGTCGCTAAAAAGGCATGTACCAGCGCTATTGCACAGTAGTGCCAGTTACTGCGCTTTTAGCTAGTACATGCTATTACAGGTACTAAACTTAATGAGCAGGAACCACGGTGCATTAATACATGTATAGATATTCCCACTAACATTGCTAATCTTCTTAGCAACAAGGGCGCATTGTTGGCTCATACTCAGCTTACTGTCCACTGTAACCCCCAGGTCTTTTTTCTGCAGAGCTGCTGCTTAGCCAGTTGGTCCAAGCCTGGAGCAGTGCATGGGATTCTTCTGTCGTAAGTGCAGGACTTTGTACTTGTCCTTGCTGAACCTCATGACAGTCCTTTTGGCCCAATCCTCCAATTTCTCTAGGTCCCTCTTAATCCTAGCTCTACCCTCCAGCATATCTACTATTCCCCCCACCAACTTGGTCTTATCCACAGATTTCCTGAGGGTGCGCTCCATCCCACCTTCCGTTAATGAATGTATTGAACAAAACCAGCCCCAGGAGCAACCCCTGGGGTACTCCTCCACTTGATACTGGCTGCCAACTCAACATTGAGCCATTGATTACTATCCATTGAGCTCAATGAACCAGCCAGCTTTCTGTCCACCTTACAGTCCATTCTAACCCATACTTCCTCAGCTTGTTTACAAGAATGCTGTGGGAGACTGTATCAAAAGCCTTGCTAAAGTCAAGGTAAATCACATCCACTGTTTTCCCTGCATCCACAGAGCCAGTCACCTCATCATAGAAGGCAATAAGGTTGGTCAGGCATGACTTGCTTTTGGTGAATCCATGCTGATTATTCCTGATCACTTTCTTCTCCTCCAAGTGCTTAGAAATGGATTCTTTTAGGACTAGCTCCATGATTTTTCTGGGGGACTGAGGTGAGGCTGACTGGTCTATAGTTCCCTGGATCCTCCTTCTTCTCATCTTCTTGTCCCTCTCCAATTGTTCATGACCTTCCCTGATCACCAAGAGTTTTCACAGGTAATGGCCAGTGGCTCTACAATCATATCAGCCAGTTCCCTCGGATGTAGTGTATCCAGCCCCATGGATACACTACATCCATGTATGCATCCATGTATCAAGTATTACACGGGCAGAAGGCTAACATGCTCAGTTAATCACACTTCTGGAAATCCCCCTGTGTGTCTTAATTTGCTCAGGGAAATCCTAGAGTTACTTGGAGCCCCCTACTGGAATTTGCGTATGCACATTAATTAGACACAAAAGGGGCACAGCAGCAGCTGGTCCACCTGGAACGTTCACATTGCAAAAGGTACATTTATTTTATCCTGATTTTATGTTGCAAGTAGGCTTGCTAGCAGTACTGCCTCTTCTAGTTACTTCCCAGACTGAACTGAGTAAAATTTGCTGTAATTCTGGACAAATTCTTTAATAGAATTTAGCCACAATAAAACAGAATTGGTTCAACTATAAAAGTCACAGTATAATTGTTTCAGTTGTTTGGTAATTACACTTTAGTGCCATAATATATGTTGGATCTTAAACAGCCAGAAGAATACCATCTGATCAAATTAAACACTTCTCTTGAAATGTATCTATAGGTTGACTGCCTGAGATCAACTGCAAAAAAGTAGTTCTTCACTTGGCATTTGCCTTATTTTCCAAACATTTGCTCAGTTGCTTCTTGAATGGATAGAGCACCATTTCTATGCCTGACTTTTTCACTTTTTATATTCTAACCTACCCTTTGTGTGAAGAAATGCTTCCAAATTCCTTATATGCTCGTCTCTTCCTCAGCTTAAGTCCATGACCCCTTGTTTTCAAATTAGTTACTACCTCAAGCTGCTTACTGACATCAATACATTCCTTTCACGATCTTCTAAAGCTCTGTGCAGACCCCCCCCTCGTGTTCCTTTTCCCAAGAAATAGTCCACGTCTGATCAAGCTTTCTTCACAATTCATGTGCCCCAAATTGAATAATTAGGATTGCTTTCTACCATATTTTCAGTCCCAGCACCACCTAATAAAATCACCAGAAAGGCAAAGAATCTTCAAAAAATAGTGTCTTCTCAGAACTTTTGAAAATCTATACTCTTCCAGTCACTTTCTCTCTCTATTTTTAAAGGCGTGTGGGGGAAGGAAGACATCACATCAATAATTTGTTTGCTTTTTGTTTATAACCTCTATACATCATGAAAGAAACCATCTGCAAAATCAGCCCACAATATATGCTTGAGGTATTTTATCAAGCAACAATACTTTTCAGTAGGCTCTAATTCATTTTAGAATAGATACTTGCTGAAATGTTCAAGCTTTCCATGGACTTGTGTTTTAATTTTTACTAATTGATTGCTCTGCTATGCTAATCAGCTACTAAAAGTGTTTATATATGTAGTTCTACTCATCAGAACCTGATGTTGAAAAGGAAGAATTTAAACAATCAAAATGTGCTTTTAAGTAGTTATTTCTAAATAGTAAAAGTTCCCCATTATTGCAGGCCCTACCATTAAAATTTTGACCTAAATGTCCACTATGGACTTTTGCTTGTGGCTTGGGGCACAGCTCCTGTTGTGGTCAATTATCTGGTGGGAATATCTGCAACAACAAGTAATATTGTTTAATTGCGTTTCCTGGGTAACTCATTACCAGTTATATTACATAAAAGCTACTCACTTGCAGGACTGCCGTTGTTAATGTATAATATGTTTACATGGATCCAAGGAACTGTCATCATAAAAGGCTGCAGAAACATGCCCACCATTACATTGACTGCTATTATTACCAACAATTTAGGACTGGCTGGTAGAGAATACAGAAATGAAAAGGAAAATGCAGCCTCTTGCTTTAGTGACTATATTTCCCCGCTTCCCTCCTTGCTAATCCATTCAAGAAGCACAATTGCTAATTTAAATCTGATACAAACCTCAAAGCTTACCAACGTAATGACTGCAAACCTACAAGATAAAAACAGCAATGTTTTTCCCTAGGAATTCCATTCCTTTCTAATCCCACTTCATACCCATGAAATACTAAATAAGGCAGGCAGTCAAACTAGCAGCCTGTGAGCTGGTGACCCTGGGCTCTCACCCAGCCGCTGCCCCTGGGTTCCCACCTAGCCACCATGCTCTACAGAGATATATTTACAATGAAACCTGGCTCTTAGAACCATATGTTCTTTCATTTACCTGGAAACAAATCCAGAAAATGTTTACTGATGCCCACCTTTACAGAAGTGTAGCTGGAAAACAGAATTTGGGGTAATGATTATACAAGGACACAAAATGTCTGGGGGAGAGAGGGCAGATTCCACTGATGTACACAAATCCTCTGGCCAAGATGACCCAAGGGAGGACTTTCAAGTAGGGGATATCCAGATGAGTACCAGCGCCCTGAGGCACTTGAAGTGGGACAGTAAACCTGAGGCAATTTGGGGTGAACTCAGGTGTCTTTATTGGAACACCAGAAGCCTGGGCAACAAACAGGATGAACTGGCACTCCTTCAGAAAGATGAGGAATTTGACCTCATTGGGCTGACAGAGACCTGGTGGGATGATACATGACTGGGCAGTAGATGTTGAGGGCTATAGCCTCTATATCGGGTTGGGAAGAAGGGAGGAGGTGTGGCCCTCTATGTGAAAGAGCAGTACCCCTCCCTGCAGGTCATGTTTGATTGCAGAGAGAGTTCCCTTGAGACCCACTGGGTCAAGATACAAGGGGGTTCAGGAGAGGGAGACCTGATGGTAGGATTATACTATAGAGCACCCTACCAAGAAAGGGAGAGCAATCAGGCATTCTCTAGAGAACTGACTGAAGCTGCCAGGATTAAAGACCTGATTGTCGTGCATGACTCAACTAGCCTGACATCTGTTGGGAAGACCATTCAGCAAGCTCCAGCAGATCAACCAACTTCCTGGCAGCTATCAATGACCTGTTCTTGACACAGGCTGTGGAAGGACTAACTAGGGGTAAAGCAGCTCTGGACTTAGTGTTGATCCAAGGGGAAGACAAGGTAGGTGACCTGAAGATTGGAGGTAGTCTGGACAACAGTGACCACAACCTAATTAGGTCTACCATCCCCCAAATGCTGGGAATTCAGCCAGTAGAACAGAAGTCCTAGACTTCAGAAGGGCAAACTTTGGTAAATGCAGGAATCTAGTTAGAAGTGCCCTCTGTGACCAGCAATTGGATGATTTGGGAGCTCAGGGTTGGTGGAGCTTCCTTAAGGGGGTAATTCTCACTGATCAAAGAGAAGCCATCCCCACATGGTTAAAAAGTGGGAAGGGGGCCATGAGACCCACTTGACTCAAAAGGGGTATAAAGGAACTTTTGAAAAATTAAAAAGAAGCATATAAGCAATGGAAAAATGGTTCAGCATCCAGAGAGGAGTACAATCATGTGGCCAAGGTCTGCAGGTATGAGACGTGGAAAGCCAAGGCAGGCATGGAGATCAAGCTGGCAATCGAAATAAGGGGCAACAAAACCATGAGTGGTGGCCCACTGGCTGGCACTGCATCTGCAAGGGACCTGGGGGTGACAATCAACCAGGGGATGAATATGAGCCAACAGTGCGGTGAAGTTGCCAACAGGGCAAACAGAGCTCTGGTGTGTATCAGCTGATGTGTTGCGAACAGATCCAGAGAGGTGCTCTTCCCCCTCTACTCGGCATTGGTGAGGCCTCAGCTGGAGCACTGCGTCCAGTTCTGGGCACCACACTTCAGGAAGATATGGATAAGCTCAAAAGGGTACAGAGAAGGGCCACCCATATGATTAGGGGCCTGGAGGATAGGCCCTATGAGGACAGACTCCAGGAACAGGGTTTATTCAGTCTGAGCAAGAGAAGACAGAGGGGATGTGACAGTCACCGACAAGTATGTCAAAGGTGAACACCAAGATTTAGGAGAGCAACTCTTCAGAAAGGCACCCCCAGGGAGGATGAGAACCAATGGGCACAAGTTAATTGAGGAAAAAATTAGGTTGGACATTAGGAAAAACTTATTTTCTGTAAGGGTATCTAGAATCGGGAACACCCTCCCAGCAGAGGGGGTGCAGTCACCATCCTTGGAGGTGTTCAAGAGAAGGCTGGACAGGCACCTTGTTGAGCTCATTTGAGCCCAGTAACATCCAGCCCATGGCAGGGGACCGGACTTGATGATCTTACAGGTCTCTTCTGGTTCTTTGATTCTGTGATTCTAAGAATTAGCAGATTATGTCTTTTTTTAAGCAGAAAAAACACAAGTATTTTCTTTTATTAGGTCTTCTAATTTAATGGAGGTGACCCATCTATTTTATTTTATTCTTCTTCTTCAGAACCACGTGCCAAATAAGCAATAGGACCTAGTAAAAAGGGATCCTATTAGCTAACATATTACTGTAGTGATGAAACCAGAAAGAACTATAGAACCTTTTACATCACAAAGAAGATTCACTCAGTTTGGCATTGCTGTACTCACTCTATTTACTGGATTCTCAAATTCTGAAATCTAGAACGTATTCCAAAAGAATTTAAAAGCCCATAATTGTCCTAATAAATTCCTTTCAATTTCAACTGATTCAATACACAAGATAACTAATGCTAAGGGAACTCCCGATCACCAGCTGGATTACCCGCTACACTTCCCAACAGTATAACTAGGGTGGGGAAGCTGGAACAGCAACCTTAGGTGCTGACTTTGTGGGGCAAAGACTATCAGCTGCTACTGCAGCCATGCAGCTGTGCCAGTGACAGCAGTATCTGGAAGCTGCTGCTGCCCCCATGCATTCCACCACCTTGCTGCCTGGCTGCTTTGTTACCTCTCTGTACCAGCCATGCTCAAATGTTTGGCCCTTCTGGGCCAGATAAGTGGCACAGGGCCAGTCCATGGGCCAGATCCAGCCTTGCATGCCAGGACTTGGCCCTGCCCCCTCCCCACCCTGCATGCCCAGATTGGGCCCCAGGAAGTCAGTGCTGCTCCCTCCTGCCCCTGTGGCTCAGGATTGGATCCCGAGGGCAGCACTGGAATTGGGTTCTGGGGGCCTGGCACCGCCTCTGCCCATTTATATTGGGCACCTGATCCAGTGCACATAGCCTGAGGGTGGGGGGCGGTGTCTGGGAATTTGGCAGTAGGGGAACAGTGCTACTGCTCCCCCATCGGCAAATTTCCAGACCTGTGGAGCCCTGTGGGCTGGACCTGGCTTGCGGGTTGGGCATCTCTGCTCTATACAGTTCAAATAATTATCCATGCCATCCCTACCTTCCAGTTCTAGAGAGCAAAATGCAAAGTTTCATAACAGAATCTTTTTACTTGCTTCTTTTTGCTGTGCCAGAAATGCTCCAATAATAGTTCAGAAGTAAGGGCTGGTGCTAACTACAAGAAACAGGAAATCCTTAGCAAACTACTTTATCTAAATAAATTACTGGTACCCAGCCCTGTGAAAAGAACTCAACAAATTCTCACTCAGGTTGTTAGTGTCAGTATATGAATGAGGAATGTTAACATTCATGCAAGGTGATGGCTTCCAAAATGCATCCTTAGTTAAAAAAAAATTGTAACAAGCAATTGCTAATTTGCAAAAAAAAAAAAAAAAAATGACATATTTTCTACTCTTTTTCAAACACTGAAAGTGCACTAAGGTTTCAAAAGGGACCTCTAATCTTTTCACTCAAGACCAAAGTTTGCACTGAACTATGCATCAGGGAAATATGAAAATATTAAAATGATTCCATGCCTTCTATAATAACCTTAAAAATCCAGCCTTCACGGAAATGGAATGTCCTTATTTAGAAGTGACAAGCCTTATAGCTTTCTTTAAGAACAGGTCCTATATCATGGGAATTTTACTCTCTGCTTCAATGGATGCAGGATCTGGCCTTTGTTATGACACTGCTTTGCATAAGGAATATATTTTAATAAACAATTATAGCAGTGAACTGGCAAATAACAGCCCTAACGTTGCTGAAGCAATTAAATATAAATAAGTACACTCTAAATTTAACCTTTTCACTGACTCCATGGTACAGGATTCACTCGCATATTTAGCTGCAATTGGTTTGTAACTGTAGAGCATAAAACCACAAGGAAGAAATCACTTGTGTTGAAAATCTGGTGTGGAACAGATATACCTTCATCATCTATCTTAACTCATCCAAATTTATATCATTAGATTATTTAACATAGTTAATGCCTCTTACATTACACAGATACAGACACTATAGTTCTTAAAAGAGGATATAGTAATTCATTAAGAGCCCAACCCAACAGGAAATCCTTGATGATGCACAAAGCCAAAGGGACTCCAAAATGCATTCTGAAGTTGTTTGAATAACAATGGCAAGTGAGGGACTGGAAAACGTTTATTCAGCATTGTGCTTCTAACTGCATCATAAAGTCTTTTCATATGCCCTCTCTTCCACTCAAACACAAAATGCAGGAGGGAAACCTTAAGTTGTATGACCAAAATATTTTGCTATAAAATTATTAACTTTAATACTTTTGCAACTTTTGCTATGATAAATATTAAGCCTGTGGCCAGAACTGAAACACGATAGAATACGGTTGAGAATTTTTAGATGTGAGATGGGCTAGATTGACTTACCTAGCTAAATGCTAACTTTGTATCATTTATTCAGGGAATGCAAATTTCTCGCCAAATTGTTTCTTCTGGAAAAGGCAGGCTCGAACAACTGAATTCTCACCTGTTTATCCATTTTAAGAATATCAAATAAAATAGGTCAGGCTATAATAGTTCAAAATATGAATTTATAATATATATGTGTATAAAGAATAAGTCTTAGGCGTGATTTCCAATAAAAAAAATTAGGAGACAACTGTTAGCTGACTGAAGTATTTCCAGTTAACTCCGTAAGAGAATGCAGAAAAATAAATCATTACAGGAAAAAGCAGTTCCCTTTCTCAGTCTCCCCTATTAGGACACCTCCTAAAGAACCAACGCATTTTATTGATCGTTTTCCACTTTCCCACTGCTGAGACTAAGTAGTCCTCTGTTTACTTTGATTTAAAAATGCATTATTGTCTACTTTCTAATAAACCAGACAGTGGAACAAGAACTCAAATTATTCTAAGTTTATTCTTAAGTTTTTTTGTTGTTTTTTTTTTTTTGAAAGACTGAAGGCCTTAATCCTTAAAAGCCTTTTTGAAAGAAATGTTAGTAGATGCTGGCCTTGCAGCTGGGCCCAGATTGAAAGTGCACTTACATTTTTATGTTTAGAACTGAAGGACTCTAAAGTTAGTCCTAGCACTCCACATAAAAGCTTTGGAAATGGCATTCTTTGGTACTCGTGCAATTCATTCTTTAAGAAAAGGAAATGGAAAGAAAGATTTCATGTCCAGGGCTTCAGCCCTTTGATCATTCGATGAACATTGGATCCTCAACCTGGGCCTCAAACTTCTCAGGCCAGACAAAGAAGGCCCAGGCCTCACAGACTGGGCCTCGATTCCCGTCAGAACAAAACCTTTGGCTGCCTCACAGTGTGACAGCCTGGGAAAGGCCCACCTCAGCAGGGTTGAGATGCCCGCTTTGCCCTTTGATCTTTCATTTAAGCTACAGCCAAAGCACCAGGTCAGAGGATTTCAAATTGCACACCCCCAATGGCAGAGGGGAGCAGGTCAAGAACAAAATGGGGGTGACCAATCTAAAAAAGCCCAGCAACGCCTTTCTTTGGCCAGTTTCACATGACTTGTCTCGTATTGTGCAACCCTAAGCCCACACTTAAAATGGAATTTGACATTACATGGTACAATGGAGTCAATAAATGGCATTCTTTAGTGCTCTTACAACAAAGTCAACCCTTCCTTAAGTGGTTGAAAGCCTGAAGCTAGAAAATACTTCTCATTTACTTCTTTATGCAAGTAAATGGCATATATTTTAAATCTACTTTTCATTACAGCCTTTCAGAGCTGAAAACTGAAATAAGCCTAACAAATATTTAACAGAGGTGTACACCCATTTTACCATGTACCCCTGCTTTTACTTTCAGAGATCAAGTTGCCACTTGAATTATAAATGTGTCAAGTGTTTGAAATTTCTGCGTTTTCTTTCACAAAATGCAAATGCACTTTCCAATGAGGGTGAAAAAACAATCTCATTCTCCTGGAGAAAAGTTTCAGTCTGGTGCATGGCAGAAGGGAAGCACGCTTCTTTTTACAGCAATACTCAGATCTACATACCCCTTTATGTCTGACGAAACAGAGCCAGGAGAGAAGAAATGCCAAATTCCTTTATCTACCTATAGGAACGGAATATTATTATTTCTGCAGAGACCTGGGTCTCAGGGTTTCAGCAGCAACTGACAACAAGGCATGGATCATGTCGTATAGGAAGATAATGAAGAAAAAAAATGTTTATGTACAGTGCTTAGAAGATAGGATTATATATTATTTCTACATGTAATATATTTTGCATTAATCACTATTAACTATTATTTTTAAATGCAAGTGCATTTAAAGAAAGGGCAGTAGCAGCATAAAAGGGAATGGAGAAAGATGGCAATGAAACGACAAGAGACTATTTTTTAATTTTTTCCAGTAGTAACAGGTGCCATATGAATAGGACTATTCTCCAAACTTTACACAATGAAGGCATAAAAACAGAAATACAGGATGGGCAGAAGAAGTGGGGGGGTCCTATCATACAGGGAGGGCATTTCAAAAATATTTAGTAATCCCCTGACTGAACTCAAAATGGCCAATGCTGAGTGCTTCCAAAACTGCCACAAATACTGTTTTGGCAGTACAGGTTATTTACTGTGTTTTACTGTTTGCTGTTAAGATAAAAAGACAACCTCAAACTATTCCAAACAGTTCTTACAACAAATGTTAATTGGTAGAATAAGAAGGGAGAGTATATTTTACCCAAGGGGAATCCACAGATTTTTTAACTAGGAATAACATATAAAAAACAATGCAGAGTAGTTATGACTTTAAGTGTACAGCTAAAAGGTTTTAAAAGTTGTACTTCATGAGTAGGAAAAGAGAGACATTAAGTGACTTGTCCAAGGTCGACCAAACACACAGTAGCAGAGCTTGGAATACGGTCCAGAGTAACCAGGCTCTGCCCCATGAAAGGTTATGCTTCCTTGAAAGGTATGTGCTTGAACACCCACTTACTACAAGGGGCTTTTGCTCCATGATCCGGTCTCTGCTACAGCAGCAACAAAAGGTGGGTAAATGTGTTTAAACTCTGCTGCTGGGTAGATGAATATTAAGCATGCAACACACTTGAAAGAGGCACATTTATTTATTTAGGCAAACACTAATTTACTATCTACTAGATAGTTCAGAGCCATGTCTTAGCCACAGTCACTATTTTAGGTTACAGAGTTAATAATACAAATCCTGCCTTGTCCAGAAGCACATGTGTACACTCCATTCATAAAGCCTTTTTTTTTTTTTAAAATCAGCATGAGCTTGAAAATCAAACTTAGGGATGTCCAGGAAAGAGTACAATTTGCCTCTAATTTATTCTACTGCTTTCTGTGAATATTACACCCTGCGTTACCATGGCAACACCAACACATCTTTCAGTGCCGAGAAAAAAAACAAAAACAAGCCTTTTGATTCTCACCTTTGGCCATTTTATTGAGAACCATGTCAATTAGAATGTAGGTTCCACTTCTCCCTGCACCATCACTGGCAACAGAAAGGGAGAGAGAAAAAACACTATCAATGTGTATCTAGATTCAGTACAAAGGTATTCACCATTACTTTTATATTGCGTTATACCAGGAAGGGAGGGTAGATGGGGAGGGAAAGGAGGTTGAGGGGGGAGGGAAAGGGAAAGAAAGCTTGCAGTGATTTTAATTAACACATGCTGTTTGTGTAGGATTAACTATTGTTCTTCATGGATAGCAGGGTTTTGTTTTGTTTAAAGCCAAAGACTTGTTTATTTAATAGACAAACATTTTACACAATAGTGAAAAAGTCAGTAATTCAAGAATGGGCAGCCATTTCTGTGCATAGAATATACACATAATGAGCTTACAGACTGTCGCCTCTGAGATCAAGCACAACAGTGAGTCACGTGAGAGCTGAAGAACTCCATGGCTAGAATCATCCCGAAAAACTATTGGCTCTATTTGCACTTGAGTCTAGAGGTCAGACTGCATGCGCACAGAGCAATCTATTTCCCCTGAAGTCATACTCCACACCCCTTGACCCCCAATCCAAGAACTTAAAATACTGCATTACTTATGGACTGTAAGTTATCAACCCAGAAGTGGGATGCCAAGCATCTGGACCTGAAAAGATGCATCTCAACTCACCTTCCCCCTTGTCTTTTCCCTTGCTTTAATTCTACCTCAGATGCAACGAGTGGGGAAACATCTTACCATGTATTTCCTGAAAGCTCTCTCTAATCCCAGGGTATTATCAAGGCCTTCCTTGGAAAAGTGTGATCAAGCCTTGTGACGCACCAAGCCTTGTTAACCTTTGGGAAGGTTCCCTAATCTGAATGCATCTTGCAGGCCTGGTATGGAGTAGCTTGCAATAGGCAGTGTGATGTTTTATAGCTGCTGTTAGCAAACATAATTAAGACTTTAAGTAGTACACTTGTTTTCATTTCCTTCCTCCAAATTCTAAGAAGGTGCATGTGTGATCAATTAGTCATCTATTTTTATTAACTGACCCATTATTTTTGGTGATAACTAACTTTGTGTTCAGCATTAATAAGAAGAAGGCATTGATACAATGATGTGATGGGCTTTCATAGGCAGGCTGTGAAACTGCATTTTTGATAAACCTTTATAGATGGGAGCAGTTTGTTCTGTATCATTTCCTAGAAAGGCAGCTGAAGGGAACAAGGAAACAGGGCCCTATTAGTTAATCCAAATAGTGAGTGGCACTGTAGTGGTCAGACCTAATAAAACAAAAAACTACTGAACTAGATGTTAGACATTTTCATCCATCATACTAAGAAAATACCTGCAACAAATTCAAAGGACTGTTCAGTTTACTCTGCATCATCTCTTTTTCTTTTTTCAGACCTCTTCAATGAAACAAACACAGGCTTGCTCCATATTGTGTATTTTCTTCAAGTACTTCACCATTCTGTGTTATATGACTCTGTCCCTCCACATAGAGCTCAGCAGGCTTGTGACATGCTCCCCTCCCTTACTGGAACCACTCACTAAACTGAAGGTGCACATTTTAAATGACATAGGGCGCTTATACATGTGATGGAGCTCTCCTCCAACAAGTGCTTAGTAGCATGCATTGCAGCAGACTCAATTGACGTGAGTTTGCTGGAGCATGCTAACTGGCACACTCCAGCAGCCTACGTGTCACATGTATTCATTGTCTCCGCATTTCAAAATGGGGGCAGGGGTGCTTAAATTAAGCTTGTTGAATGAGCTTTAGTTAAAGTGCCTCTGCTACCATTTTGAAACACGTGATGCTGAATATACGTGACACTGCAGGCACTTTAATTAAAGCACCCTCCTCCTCCCCCAACCCAAGAGCATGTGTATAGATGCCCATAGTTTTTCCTCCCACACTTATAATTTTCCCCATCTTTGATAAAAAGGAATGGGCATTATCCTTACAGAATAGACATTACAACTACAAAACTAAATATTTACATTATTACATCAAGTTTTATAGTGAGCCATCAAACAGCTCTCATTTACATTCACCAGACGGGCAGGCCTAAAAGCAATCTGTGCTTGCAGGTTTGTGCTTACTCACCCAACCAGTGGGCAGCTTTCCCCTCCCATTCCCCAAGACTGCTCTGCTACCATCATGATCATTGAAAACAAACAAAGAAGAACTAAAAAACACTGTTGAAACATTAATAAAAACGCAAAACAGTTGTCTAAATTGGGAATGCATCACTATGCTGTAATGTTAGAGCAGCTTTCTAAAATCAAAGGGCTGTTAGTGAATTTTAGGTATAGGAATCAAATTTAACTTGTAAAATTGCACCTGAAAGATCATATTAAAAGGACAATTTTGTTACAAAATTGGACCTTCAGCATTCACTAGCATAAAAAAAAATTAAACAAAATGTAATATCTTGGACCTGGTTCAGAAGGAACCATCTTATGTATTTAGTGATTCATCTAAACCTGTAATTTGCCCATTTGGTTCTATTCATGTTAATTTCTTACAGCAC
Organism: Crocodylus porosus; assembly: GCF_001723895.1. Lineage (NCBI taxonomy): Eukaryota > Metazoa > Chordata > Crocodylia > Crocodylidae > Crocodylus > Crocodylus porosus. The sequence goes on from NW_017728886.1 coordinate 15,894,296, forward strand.
AAAACCCTCTCTACAGCTATTTTTAAAATTGTACTTGCCTGCAGTGAACAATTACAGGACAAGAACGACCCCTGTAGCACTTGTTTACTTTTCTGCAATAAAACAGACACAAAAATTAATAAATATATTTTGCACTGTTTCCTTAGCCAACTGTCAGAAGCAAAAGCAATAAAGAAAAACAAATACTCATCACCACCCTTTAAGTAATAATATCAGCTAATCAACCTCAATATAACAAATAGCTAAGTTATATACACAGCTCTGTTTAGTTTCCCAGTGCAGCAAATAAAATGAAATGCAACTTTCCATAATACTCATAAATGTGGGTTAGCTAAATACATAAATATATACATTCTATTCCCAAATTATTTGCTTGTCAGCTCCCATCAATGTTTATCATGAGATGCTTTGATTTTCGGTGTGAGCCTTGAGTTCATGAGCTTGGTCCCAGAAATAATTAAGTGCATTATTTGGAAGCCATAATTAAAAGAGGATATACAGTTAGCAGCATAATGTGAGCTTGTATGGAAAACAGATTATCTCCAGAACAGCAGTGAGCAAACACTCTGAAAATCTTCTCTCAAACTTAACATTTAATTACTCATGTACAGACTACAATTCTAGGAAGCTATACAGCCATAGTTCCAATATAAAAGTTTTATATACTTAATATTTATAAATAGCTCTACTTTCCAGATTTCTAACCAATCTACATTATTTGAAAATATATCTACAGCTGAACAATAAAAACAATAGTGCAAAACTGACCTGGTATACAGTAATTTTCTACTGGGGTTTAATACCTATGCTTGAATTAATGAGGAAATTAAGCAAAACTGAAGCAAACCGAGGTACTCCTTGTAAAATGCTGAATACAGCCCACAGAAGGATTAAGTCTGGTTACATTCATTTCAGTGTTACTGCTCTAGAGCTGCATTTTAATTGTGAAATGTTTTCCTCATAGAAAAATGTCAAAGTGGGTGTGTTAACAAAGGAAACTGAACAAAGGATAAAATGAGAAAGCGTCCTTTCTAAGAAATCAAATCCCCTCACTTTCCTTGATTAGGTGTTTTAATTTACTAGAAGGTACACTATAAAACCATGTCATAGGACAGCTGCCAGAGGAGGTCTAAGGTCTAGATGCACCAAGCTGATAATTGTAAGAGCAAATATTTCAGAACGTTAACTGCTGAGAAATCTGATAAAATGTGCTGCTGGAATCTGGCAACTATGCATTATGGTATTAGTAATTTTAAAGCATCACTAATCTACTGAATCATTTAGTTCTTGGCTGTTCATCTATTCTGTAACATCTGTGCTGTGCAAATATGCATATATCTTTAAATACGCTTAGAGTGTAGCCTGAAGATACTTAAAGATGTATATCTGAAAGACAGCCTTTTCAAATGCCAGTAACTTGACTCAGACATGTTACCAAGGTGATAGTCATGTTCCAAAAGATAATGTTTTTTACAATCAGCTTCTGGTCATTAAGAATCTGACCAGATTTAGTAAATATCTATAATAACGATAGGGTCACATATAAAATATAAACATTCACAAATCTTTACAATGCATTGGTGAGGAAAGTAACTAACTCCCATTTTAATGATGTGGAAACTGAGGTAGAGATCTTTAGTAAATTTAGTTCCTCAAGGCTTCAGAGCACGTAAACAACAGAACTGAGGTCACAATTCGGGACTTCTCCATTCTCAGCCTTTGGCTGGTTTCTGTGGTTCCCCCATCTATCCATAAATTTGCTGTATTAGCAATGAATAGGGCAGAGTGGTTTATTTTCTCTGAAATAGGTCCACTGCTCAACCACTGAACAGCAGCTGACACTGGAAGCTAAAACACACACAACGGTAATTTATCAGGTACTGAAAACAAGGTAATTTATTACCAAGCAAAACTTATACCTTTCCTCTTCCCTCCAGCCCCAAGTTTTACATGGCTTTTAACTGAAGGGTTAGATTATTCTGTATGGATGAATCTGTTAATTATTGGTGTCAGTGTCACTACCTTACTAATGTATACAGGAGCCTTACAAACCTGCAGAGGATGGTTCATATTTTGGAATCAACTCCTTCAATACAACATTAAACTGGAATAGTATATATATATTTGCAAACTAAATTTCAAATGTCTGTTATACAGTATGACACAATATCAGCACATTCCCCGATATGCTGATGGCCATTCTCTGCCCTCCATCACATACACACTATTTGAAAGGAGTTTTGGCATTTAAAGTGTCATAAAAAGCTCATAAGCAGACAGAAGTATTTATCATTTCTTTCTGCACTTGTACGGCTCCATTGTTCATTGAATGGCACTTCTAATATGATACTGAGTTTGTTTTGACTAGCCAGCTAGGGAAGTTTTGGTAAATTTTCAATAACAAATAAAACCACACTAACCCTATTTGTAATTCAAACAGCCAGAGACACATGTTGGGGAAAGACACCTTATGTTTGTCATTTTTACTGACTGAGTTTCCAACACGTTTATCATCACACATTTCAGAAAACATATTAAAATAAAGCTTTCGATCCAGCTGATTCATAGCTTAGTCTGAAAAGAGATTTAAGAAATGCAACAATATCCCATTGCACTCTAGGTTCTTTCTAAATAGAGCAAATGGAAAATTCATCAGTAAGCAAAGGTCTTGAATGTTTAAGAAAAAAAATATCAATATACAGGAAGAATCAACTTAGAGAGAATGATTAGTAATACAAACCAACCCTTGGCTCATTGAGTGAAAAAGAAATCATCATGCAAACCATCAGCAAGCAAAGGTCAGAGGTCGTTAGAGGCTCAGAAAAGGGGTTTCCCACATTGTCCCTGCAGCAGAGTCACAGTTTCCAATGATCACTTTTGTGACTATGCAACTGGGCTCATATTACTAGCTGCAACATCACAAAAATGACACTGGCAACCGCTAATTAGCTGGCAAAATAAGAATTTGTCCATTTTTAAAGTGAGCAGTGTTAGTAAATGCCATTGCACACAGCAAGAAGTGATAGCATAATATATATATATATATATTTATTTTTTTTAAGCAAAGCCCTCACATGTGATGCTAATTATCTTTTAGCTTAGCAGTCTCTCTTTAAAGTGTAAATGTGCTCCCTCTGGGCTCAAGAAATATTTAATTACACATCAGTGCATGACTAACAAGCTAGTCCAAAGCGGTAATGATTGGTCTATTGTTCACAATGAATTTAGGACTCTAGAAGCATTTAAAACTGACCAGTGGTTTTCTGCAGCAGTCTCACCTTTCAAGCACTGTATGTTGTATGGAATTTTAAAAAATACAAAATAATCTCCTTTTGGTCATTTAGACCTAAAAGCACTATGTTCTTAAAGCACAGTTGGGGCTTTCCCCCTGCTCCTCCCTAGCTTTGATTCGTATGCTAAATGCAACATCATCTAAAACACTGTCCGATACATAAGAAAGAAAGAAAGAAAGAAAGAAAGAAAGAAAGAAAGGTAAGCTTTCAGTTTTCAAAGAGGCTTGCAAAATTTACTTCAATAAAAAAAAATAGGGTCCACATTTCCACCGACTCTGGGCAAGGTAATTTTGGGAATCCAATTTTTCTTGGTGATGAATTATAAAAAATAGAGGGTTGGTTATGTATATGTTTAACTTCATATATGTATGTGAATATATAAATATACACACATGCCCATATATATATATATACACACGTATAAATACATTGAATGCATAAAAAAATTGATATTAAAATGAATGAGAGTAGCACTTGCACGTATCACCTTAAGCAAGGGGTATGTATATAATGTATCGGACAGTTTTTGAGGATTTATCAATTCCAATAATTTACCAGAGGTGAAACTTTAAGTAGGGAGCTTTCGAAGCACAATTTATTCAATTAAATCACTGTAAAATGAATTATTTTAGCAATAGCTTTTTTAATGACTTTTTGTCATTAAAAGAACCAGCTTGGCCAAGAAACTGAGATTCATAAAAGCATCTATTGTGCACGCAGATTCCTTTTCAATGGAATTTTACTATGCATTCAATATTATGGGTTCATAATACAAAACCTACACTCAAGGACATAGTTACTGGTTACAGTGCCCTACACTACACTAAGAATATGCATAATAAACAAACTCTCAAAATTCAATCATATTTTAACAGGTTCATCCTATCCACCTCAAATAGGAAGTATGCCACCTGAACTACTTTCCCTTCCACTTTTAATTTTGTATTTAAATACTGTGATTATTTATTCCCTGCAGACCTTCAGTAAAAGACTGCACAGTTTTTGAGATGCAGCCTCTGCCACACTGTAGGCTTGATCCTGCAGTTTTCAGATGAACTCAACTCCTACTTCGGTAAGTAGGAATCGAGGGCACACGGCACTTCAGAAGCGCTAGCCTTCTGGGCCCAGTCCTGCTCACACTGCAACCAACAGGACTTCCAGGCCAAGTCAGATCCTTGGACTTGATCAGTACCATGGACTTTTACAGAGTGACAGAAGTGATTTCTATTCATAATAAAAAAGTAAAGTTGAAATTCAGCATTTCAATTTGCACAATGCAAAGCTTGGAGCCAATTCAGGACTTCCGCTTTGGGAATTCACTGCTGCCAAGCTCCACAGTACCATAAGAAAGAGACTTTGAACTATAAAAACAACATTAAAGTGATACTAAGAGTTTGGACTTGAATCCAAGGCAAAAATCCCTGAAAAAACAAACTATGGATCCAAATCCACCTTTAGGTAAGTGCTCCTTTCTCCATTGTGTTGTACATACAGAATCCTGCTACTCTAACCCAATCAAAACCCACAATAAGTGAGACTAAACATTATTTAAAGACCCCAAATAAAAATGTAGGAGCAGTGCGATGTATAGAGAATGGCATTTTACCCTTAAATCTATGAGTAATTTTTTTCCCCCAACAGCCAAGTGCGCTAAATTTCCACCAACTTCAGTTGAAGATGGGATCAGTATCTCCCTTCCGGTGCACAAACACAACTTTCACTAGCTTCATTTATTGGAGGGCAACATTTGGCCCTACATTTTTTTGTTTATACATTTTGCTGAAACCTTTAACATTATTTCAGCAGTTGGCACATTAGGATTACAGTAAAGAGAAAAAAAATGCATTGACACGTAAGCACCTTCCGGGATTCTCAATCAACTCCCCAACTTTCTGAGCTTCTTTTCATTTAGCTTTGACGGTATGTCTGTGAAGTATCTGGTACAAGTTAACATCTACACAGAATGCATTAAGCATGGTTTGCAGTCAGAAGGAGATTATTTCACTGTGACGTTTATCGTTCATAGCTTTAATTTTCGAATTAAAGTTTAGAGAAACATTAAATATTAGAAAAACCTGGTACTTTAGTAGAAAGAGAGCAGAGGTTAACATTTTTGCCCGTGTATTATTAGTATAAAAATACTATTAACAACTCCTATATTTTAAAGCAGCATCTGCTTCTTTAAAATTCTTGAGAGGGCATTACTTGGCCAAAATTTGCGCCTGTTTCCCCACTCTTCCACCCTCCTTCAACCAAATGAACTTATGGACCTGACCCTTCGGTCCTTACAGGAATGCATTTTGCACTGGAATGTCTTTGCTGACTTAAAACTCAAAGGGGTTTTAGCATGCACATACTGCACAGTGATTTATTTGTAAGATTCTGGCAGGGAGGGTCAGAGGGGAGGCACACAAAAGGACTTGAAGCTGCAGGCCCAGGTAAATGCTTATAAAACAGAGAAATACCAATAACACAGGAAAAATATACAGAGGAAATAAATGCATTCATTCCCTGGGTGAGAAGCAAGTGAGTTTTTAGAGCCAGGACACAGAGAGCTTGTGGGACAGCAGTGAAAATCACTGGGGTATGAAAGAACAGGTGCCCAAATTTATACACAGACACATAGTTATGGCATCACAAACTGGAGGATATTTCTCCAGTAAAAAAAAAAAAAAAAAGCAACCTTTGGAGGGTAGGTAATTAAAAGTATTACTGCTTATAGAAATACTTCCGCAAATTTTCATTGCCTCCAATAGATCATTACATAGGTATTGTACCTGCGAAAATCTAGAAGTGATCTTGTGGAAGCAGGCGCTTTCTGGTCGTTCCAGCTCAGGAAATGGAACTGCGTCACGGTTCGTGTCTCATTGGTTTGGAGGTTTTTCAGGTAGAAGCTCCTCACAAGGAAATCCTCACACCAGATGTGCTCAGAGACCAGATTTACCTACAGCACATTGAAAGGGGAATATAACAATTGTGGATTCAAGCTGAGAGATGATATTTAAAATAGCTCCGCCGCAATCGTGGCACTTCACGAAAGCGCTATCTTTCGAATGAAAGGAACAACATAAGGCTTTTGTTATTACTAATAAATTTGGCACCAGCCAGATACATGATTCGTTATTTAGCAGTTATTGCAGCCATTTTGCTTTTCTGAAATATTTTTAATCATTCTTATATATTTTGTTGAAATTTAAAATAAATCTCCAATTTAAAAGTTATGGGTTTTGCATGTTGAAGAGATGCTGCCTGATAACAGGTTTTAAATGCATCCCATCATGACTCACTGAGAGACACCCACAGTGCACTGCTTTTCTGGAAACGGCAGGATATAATTTGAGTAGTTTTAAAATATATATACATAACATGAATCTAGCTCACATGAAAACTTTCAGTCAATTTACTTTGTTCAGCAGAAAACAAAGCATAATATGAAGCTGGAATGATATTTAGAAAATATATCTTTTTACAAGGGAATTCTAATAACTATTGTTCCTCACCATCATTTATCACTTATTCTTTACATTTTGCCTATTATGGTATTATTTGCTTAATCTAATCAAATGTAAGACCAAAAAAAATACTGAGACTCAAAAGTCACTGTATATGGTAACAAGGTACAATAATGGATACTTGTGCTAGATCTATCAAGGAAAAAGTAGGGATTTTTTTTCTTTCACATAAGAGGGCAGCTTAACACACAAAGTGGTAATAATTACCAACTATTACACATAAGCTTTTGTCTGTAAACCCAGACATAATTCTAAGGTGCAATATGATATTTTCCTATAAACACGAAGTGACATTATTTTCATATTTAACCATTAAGGGAAGTCACTTTTAAGGAAAAAGACCCTTCCATTCTTTATTGCACTGATGTAGATGTATGGTCCATCATTTACGAGACTTTATGTCATCTACATTTTTTATAAAAAATATGCATAATTTACCATGATCTTAAAACAAACCAAAGGACATTGGCACTGTATGGGATACCTCAGCGCAATTTAACAGGTCAATTTGATTAAACAATCTTTTGCTTTGTATGAAATCAATCCACACACTTACTGTCAAGTTTACAGTGAGATATTTTGTTTAAGTACCTCATATATGTGGTAGAGATTTGACCCTTCATCTGGCCAATAGTGGTAGCACTGCTTGACTCCATTTTCAGTAAGGGGTGTCAGCATGACAATAACGACACAGCCGTTCTCCCAGACCATCTGCAGACAAAGAAAGACACCGTGGCCACACTGTGACTGCCTAATTACTGCGTGACATGTATAATTACTGCACTCAGACACACAATCAAAATTTATTCCATTCACAGGAAATTTATTTCATTTTCATTAGACACTTTTACTCTGCAGCTGCTTTCAAAACCCTGAATATATGGCAGCATATTTTACATGCTTCCATGAAATATTAAAGAATTTCCAATGCTTTAAAAAAACACACATGCACACAATCCCCCCCCAAACAAACCTCCCCATTCCTAGTACTGCACTCAGCTGCTTTTCTTTCAGAACTTACAGATCCACAAAAAACTGCATTATGCTTTCAAAAACAACAACTGTTTAGCATTTGATGTTTTATGCTAAAGCAGCATGGAGACATATAATTAACAATATATTGACCTGCTAAGGTAATGCAAAATGAAATGTGCTTGTATGCTCAGATTTGTTTCTTCTTGCTGTTTGTCACGTACAAAAGCTGCTGAATTACTATATTAATGAAACAGTCATAAAAGTTGCATCCAACCAAGCTTAAGAGGAAAAGCAAAAACAAAAACCTTTAATCAAGAAATCTTTCATACAGAAAAATGTTCTTTTCAAAACCATAGTGCCTAAAAAAAGACTTTTGCAGACATGTACATTTTTAATTTAAGTTTTATGCAGGATATAAAATGAAACAGTGCAATCCATACTCCAGGCTATCCACTCCCAAAACATACGTAGAGAGGGAACAGAAGAGAACAGTGAATCTTAGCTAACAGCGTGACTACTTAATAATTTAGAATAGCTACATTGTAGAATATAAGACTCTAAGACATCCTCAACTAAAGGGTTTCTGGATGTTTTCACACAAACAACAAAATGAGCAAAGATGGTCTGGCATATCTGTGTTCCAAACACAGCTCATGGCTGAACAAAAACACTCCTGTGAATTAATAACAAGCAGCATAGTCACTAAAAACCATTATTATTGTGCTGTACATTGATGTTATATTTGCATACAACTTTCATTGTGTTTTTATTAGCATATAAAATTACTGAGTGAAAAGAAAACTGCTCTTTTTGTGAAGGGTTACATTTATTTCACAGAAATATTTATAAGCAACTGTATTGAAATGTAAATTTTGTAAACAAAAAAGGCCTTTGTCTAAACTGCGCAATGATGATACATTCAATTAAAAGATTTTTTAATGGCATACCATACAGTGAATATAAAAGCTTTTCCATTTATACTTAATAGTATAAAGTCTCCTTTTTTAAAGGTACCTTTTATAAGTGCAAAAATATTTCTTTTTTTGCATAAGGTTTTTTTCCTTATACAATTTAACAACTAAAATTCTTAAAACAGTTTTCAAGCCACAGCTTAATGGTACTTAGTTGAAATATATTTAAGGTTTCTATAGTTTGGAGCTATTTGTGATAGTGGAGAGGAAACGGGGAGAAAGAAATTGATGTCAATTTTTTTAAAGAGAAAAAATATTTTCTCTCTCCTGCTCCTCCTCCTCCCTTCCTGCAAAAAAGAATGGCCTTCTCTGAACAGGATCTTTGAAGGGTATCAGACTCTTCTCCACCAATACTCAGCACTACACAATAATAAATAAAGGTTAACTTAATAGTTTATAATTTATAATTTATTTTATATAACTATACATATACATATATAATGTCTCTCTCTCTCTCTCTCTCTATATATATATATTTCTCATTAGTGGTTGCATCGCTTTTAAGTTTGCCAATTTTACCGGTAGTTTATGCGTGCTTACGGAAAATAATACAAATTTCAATTGGTCCCACATACTTTCATATTTCTATAGTCCTAAATCAGACTAAGCTAAGAATTTTTAAAAAAAAGTAACTTACTTTAAAACTAGCCTCACTAAAATCGCTACTTTCCTCACATAACAATTTAATGTGCCTTTAGAAGGTATAGAAGCTCATTGAAGCCATTACGAAAATGAGGAGAAACACAGTTTTTATGAGTGTAATAAAAATACAATGATCTAGACCATAAACTAATCATCTAGCACTCTGGTTGTGCCACCCAAGTGTAACATTATAAAAGCCCACTCGTTTAGAGAGGAATCCTTACAGTTTGGCAACCCTGTTCATTGGTTCAAAGATATAACATTTCATTACAGAGGAGCTGTCTGAATCTCTGAAGATTTCATTAAGCATAAATCCAAATGAAAGTTAATTTAAACAAACAATTTCAAAGTTACTCTGGGGTATAATATTTCTTTTAGGTCATTGTGTGAAAACAGAGAAGTCAAATATACTAAATCAAGCAGGCAATGCAATCTAGTGCTATCATCATCATTGTTACAAGGCAGTCATGACCGCATCTCCCGTGCTTACCATTTGTAAGAGATATTTACTAAGACTCATTGACTGTGACTTGCAGACTGTAATATTTACTCTGTTTCTTTAATAGTATTATACTGAGCCATGAAGCAGTTATCTGGATTTCCTTTTGAATAAAGTACTAGAGGGATGGGTCAAATATAGTCCACAGAGCTTTAACAGTGCCCTATGGATGACCTCATATTTTAAAACTGGAGATGTGACCTCCTGAAACTACAGCGCCATGCATGTAATACTTTAGTGTGTTCAGTGTGGCCAGACAAGGCTGATCCAAATAGAGCACTGCATACTGCAACATAGTCTCCATGGGTTGTGTCTCTGTATTAAAGAAAAAACAAAAGATTTGCTCTGTGCTTCGCAGTAGGGGTGTGTGAAGCAGGCGCTATTCGGTTCAGATTCAGCCTGATTCAGGGGACAGTGATTCGATTTGTTGACTCGGATCACTGTCCCAATTCGATTTGGCTGAATCTGAAGATTCAATGCTGATTCAGACAATCAGGGATTCGGCCATAGACACAGCGTTAAATGTTTTTTCTACATACCTCGAGGTACCAGGTGTGGCTCATGAATGCTGAGATGGTGGGGTGGATGGAGTGTCCCACAGGATGGGGTGGGAGGAGGGCATGTTGGGCAGTGGACCAGAAGTAGACTTAATGGTCCACTTCCGTGTCTGAGGCCAAGCACGCTAGGAATCCCCCCACGTTCCCATTGAATCGATTCAGAGGGTTCCGATTCGATTCAGAAAGATTAAAGGGTCTCCTGATTTGATTCAGATTCGGAGATTCAGCCACCGAATCGGGCCTAATCTCCACTGAATCGAATCAGCAACCAAAGCTTTGCACAGCCCTACTCTGCAGAGAAGTTGTGGCCTCATTTCTTTCAGGTTGTCAATGCAACCTTCACATGGAAACTTTGGGAACAGAAGATATGCTTCAATTAGATTCAAAATGATTTGATCAACTGAAAATTCTGAATTTTGAAAAGTAAGCAAATTATGTGATAAAAGAATGAAGAAACATATATGATAAGAGAATGAAGAGGTTGCAAGCACTTTTGGAGTGGGGCTGTTTTTGTATTTGTACAGGGCTTAGTATGATGATGCCTTTGACTGTAATGCTGCAATATTATGAATAATAATATTGCCAAACAATATATACTTTGTTCACTTAGCACATGCATTTCCATGTTAATAATTTATTATAATACTTCCAATATATTATGAAATTTTGAATGCAAGTATATTGAGTAAAAGTAACAAAGTATTTGCTATGCAATATATACTAAGAAATAAGTAGAGTACCCTTCTATGAGTCTTCTATGTGCAGTCTATGTGAATATGGGATTAACAAAACTCACTTTAATGAGCTTCTGCTCTAAGCTTTATCCTCAAAACCTCTCTCACCAAAATGAATTTCTCATTTCTTTTTCATTCATTGCAAATTAAAGGTTGAATCCTACAACCCTAAGACGAATAGTATATTTGCCATCAGAGGGATGACTTGTGGCTGTAATTCACCGTATTTAAAGAACATGAATAAGGGCCATGTGTCATGTTTGTCCCATATAAGTGGTGACTGCTGAGGTCCTCTGCAGGGATTAATTTTGCTCTGGGCAAATTAATTTTATAACATTGTAGGACTGATTTCTGAAAAAGTATAAAAAAGAATTTGTAAACAGAAGAACTGCTCTCAGCATTATCATGAGCTGAAAACCTTTAAAAGAGTATTTTTATAAAGTTCTCCTTGGGCATGTTTACACAAGACACTACTACACAGTCGCTCGCTACTGCGCATTTATTACTTGTATTAGCAAGCAATAAATAAATGCACAGTAGCGCCAGTGAGCATCTTTTAAGTGATGCTAGTACGCAGAAGCGCCTTGTTTACTAACTTTTAAATAAATACTTAATTAAGTATTTAGATTTTCAAGTGTTCTTACGAGGGAAGAGGGATTTTTTTAAAAAGTTGTTTTTCAAAATGATAATTGGGAAGACCACTAATTCTCTTCTTTATGTTAATGACTAGGAAAATGAACATGCCTGTATTCCAACTAGAAACATCCTACTTCTTCAGTAAGGAATAGGTGGACATATTTTAAGAATGCATGGATTTAAGTGTAGAAAACACATATGGTCATAGGTTAAATTCAGAGTGTGTTCATTAAAAATAATGAGCGGATCATTCAGTAATCATTAATATGTTAATGGAATTTTTAGCAGTCACATCTTGGATATTTTAAGACAGACACCAAAATAGCTGCACAAAAGATAACTTAAAGAAAGGTAATACAGCTTAGTATTACTGTACAAAGTTCTAGAAAAATGTATACAATAATGGTACATACAATTTAGACAAGGAAAGCCTCATTATCAATAAAGAAAGGTTCTTAAAAATGACACACTAAAATCCTTACAGAATCATGGTTTATCTGTCACAATTCATGAAGTTAATTACTTCCCCAAAAAGTGATTTATTTTTAAGTTTTTCATTTGGAAAGTAGCCTGCCTACCTGAAAGAGCCAATCAGGAAGTTATTTCCCTCTCCCCTCCTCCCCCAGATAATTTTTTTTGATGAAATAGTAAAATTTTAAATGTAAATATATTTTGTCTTTTTATTGAAATAACAAGCATTTAAGACAAATCTTGTTTGAATCTTTAGGTTGCTGGTTTTTAACTAAAGAAACATCCATACAAATAGTTATTCTCCATTAAAACATATGATCACTAAGAAACCTAATTCTGTGTCAAAGCATGATACACCAGTTCAAAATAGGTCAAGTCATGGCTTAGCTAGTTAGCCCAGAAAATCAGTACTTTGACAAATGAAAGCCAATAACAGTAAGTCCACATTGTATTTGAGGGCAAGATTAAAGCATACACATGCACACTTGACCTAGTTAAAACTAACTAGCTCAGGAAACAACAGCAGTGAAGTTGGAGTCAGTGTAGACTGGGCTTCAGTGTAGACTAGACTACTCCACCCAGTACACCAAGTACTTACTCACTTGGCTAGCCAATGCTGTTGCCTTTTCAGTGCTACTGATATGCAAGTTAATAAGGTTAAAGTTAACTTAAGCAGGTATGCCTACACATGCTGCAGACAGGCTAAAGGAGACAAACTGTTCCCACTCATCTCAGTAGGGTGTTAACTGAAACTTAATCATGGTAATTTAAACATCAACACTCAACTATTTTGCTACTTATAAATGCACACACACAAAAGAGGGGCAATTGTATTATGAAAATGAGCACAATATACTATGGAGCAGCTCATCCTGGTGTCGATACAGGAGAGTTTGGCCAATGGGTAGAAATGGGAAGAGTCCCACTACTATGCCCCCTTTCAATCTGAGCTGCAATTTAAGATTACTAGGGTAAGCATGGACTGCTTTACTGAATGGCTATGCAATTACTTATGATGTATTTATTTCACATAGGTTGACATGCTATTTGGGCTCTAGGGAATAGAGTTATGTACCCATCTCTCCCTTGCCATCTTTCATTTATCAAATTAAATATGCATATTTTACACATCAGATCATCATGACTCTTTTTAGCTGCTCTTATTTTTAAAGGTGTGAACTGATTCGGGACACAGCAGGCTCAGTTCCATGCAAGGAAAATAAACTCATGAATCAGGACAACTTGAAAGCAATGTATTCTGTATGTCTTTCTTCATAGTGCACATGTGGGGGAAAAAAAAGCAAATAATCATTTATTTTTAAATTTTGTTTTTAGAGTTTGCATTTTGTGCTGGATTGAGCGAACTAGGGACTGAAGTCATATTTATCCACAGCTAGGACCGGGACACTGCAGGTGCCCCCCACAACCCTGTCAATGCATCTGGAACATGCACTTAGTACCTGGCCTGAGAGATCATGTGAGCATGCTACTTGATATGGTAGCTTTGGTAACAACCACAGTAACATAACAAAGCAAAGGTGTGTGTGGGGGGGTGCAAATAAAACACATTACTCACACACGACATGCACCTTTGCCCCCAAAATCAGCCCTCCAAAATTGGAAAGCATGTCTTCAGCAGGGAAGCTGATTTTTCTTCACCGGAATAGAAGCATGGAGACACTGTGTTCTAATTGCTGCCAAGACGGCCCTTGCAAGCACAAGAGGCAGAATCCTGCGTTAATTCTCTGGCAGCTGCTTTTGGCTGAGCACAGTAGCTTGTGCCTGAAGCAGCACTAAGTTGGCTCAGAGCAAATAAGTGCTGCATGCAGTCTTTGTATATCTTGATGATGCTTTTGGAAACAACACTACAGGAACTCATACAAAGAATTACTTTACTGTAAAGAAATAACTACTACTTATAAGCTACTGCTGTTGCCTTTAAAAGGGTCTGGGGCCCAGTCTTGTTGCTGTCCTGCTACACCAGAAAGTTTCTATGGCTTCCCCCTAAGGGTTTCCTGGGATGCCACAGTTTCTGGATACACTGGGGCAAATTGTCCAGGGTGGGCTAGGGGAGGCTGGGGTCCTGGGGGCTTCCCAGGGCAGCAGCAGTAGTGGTCTGGCCACCCGGAGCCTGGCTGGAAGCCAGAGCATTGCTCTGGCTGCCCAGGCTCTGTTTCTAGCAGCACACACTGCTGTTGCATGTGCCACACTGCTTCTTGCAGTGTTTTTTTAACTGGAATCTCTAGGTGTCAAATTCTGGTACTGCACTGCAAATCTGCAGCACAGCGAATGGGTGCAAATGCACTGTGTGTGATCTGCAGTGCCTCAAATGGGTTTGAGGCACCATAAACCACATGTGTGTGCTCGTCAAGACGTGCCCCCTGAGTGCATATACATGTGCAATTAATGCACAGCAATTACCTCTGGAGCAGTTTGAGCCGGAGTAGACTGCTCCCAGGTGCGGTATCTACATGTGTGCCAAGGATAGAAGCAATTTGAGCCAGAGTGAAGTAGGCCGCTGGCTGGTTGGGCTCGCTGGGTACAATTTACGCTCCCAATTCATGTCTACATGTGTGTTTCAGTGCAATTACCCTGCTGTAACATAGTGCCATCCCCAACAGTAGTATCTTAAGGCAGTTAATTAATTCACTGCATCCTAATGCTGGTGCACGTGTAGATGGTGACACTTTACTGTAGAGCTAATTAGTCAACTCTTTAGTAAAGCAAATGGTTAAGTGCACCCACTGTTTCCAGAAGGCGTACTCTATGTGCCACAGTCTGCCACAATTCTTAAAAAAATCCCCTTTTCTACATTCTGCTTTCCACAAAAAAGGTGCATGTCTTATTTGGGGCCATATGGTATGTGGGAAAATGATGTAGCAGCAGCTGTATTGCTGGTAGCACAGATACTGACACTGTACCATGTGCCACTGTCACCGGGTTTACTCAAGTGTACAGTTATACGTGCCCACTGGAAACTACATGTGGAGACTGCCAACTCATGCTACAGAGGAAGCCATTAGCTAACAATATTATTGTTTCCTTTTCTAAATTCCAAAACCAAGTCAAAGATTGAAGAGTAAGTGCTTCCACAACAAAGCACAAAATGCATATAAACTAAAGCAGTATATTCTGAAGTTATTGGATTTCACCAGCTTCCCAATTCAATAATCCAAGTCCTAAGGTAGTTTTTGCAGATTTGGAGGAAAGCAATATTTAATATTTTAACTAATTCTGATCATATTCAATTAGCTCCTGGCATAAGAAAATCAATCAGAATCTACCTGCTTTGGCATTCCAGTGACCCCAAAGAGCTGTTCCTGCTTTCCACCACAACTTGCTCGTCTCACCAGCCTATTATGTCTAGTCTTTTTTTAGACTGTAAATTATGTCAAGTGAAAATTGTCATTTCCATGTTGGTACTGCACCATATATACCAGGCCCCAATTCAATTAACCTCTACGTTTGAATGGAAATATGATCTTGGGGGAGAGAAAGGCTGTTTCCTGCTTTGCCACGTTTTTTCTTACATATGTCTACACCACACCCTTGGGGGCTACCAGGGGTGCCTGATCTCCAGCACACCCTGCCTTCACATATGTGAAGTATGTATAAAATAGTATTTTATGTTATTATATAATGCACATTATAATAAATATATGAATAGTTACAATACACATGCTTAATAATTATGCATATAATTTGCAGTCTTCTCTCTCAGGAGAACTGAGATGCAGCACACTCAACCCCAGGAACAGGAACATCCTCCCTATCCAAACCTTTCATGGAAAAAATAAGGGAAGTGGTGTCGGGCTGGTTCAGCCAAAAGTTGGTGGAGGAGACAAAGACGCAAGTGAATGGAATGTCAAAAACAGGACAAAGTATTGGGAATTTAAGTTTTCAACAAGATCATCAAGAGGAACTGAGCGTCTTAAAAGGAGGGGGACATAAGCCTCCTACAGAAAATTAACTTCTATTTGGAACTGGCATACATTTATAAGGCAGATACAATTAAAATATTATTTCTCTCTATGCAAGAATAAGCTCTAAATATCCTAGTACCTACTAGCACTTTTTATGTAATACGATCAGAAGTCTCCTGAAGATACTTCACAAGTTAAGTGAAGCCTACATAAGTCAAATAACCTCCCTTCAGTTCATGAAATTATACATCCTGTTCAACCACAAAATAACATTTTTTGCTTTCAAAATTACTCCCAACATGAAACTCCAGCTGCACCAACTGACTGTAGATCTGAAGTGTTCTCCTACTTTGTTCTTCTGAATTGCGTTCCAGTCGAGTTAGATTTGAATATTGTTAAGTAGTAAAGTCTGGTGAAATCTCACAGAAGCTGATGGACCTAGCTGTCATACTTCATTCAAGATGAATATCAGAAATAAACTTCTTTATGGAATCAGAAAGTAGAAACAATGGGTTGTCGCTATGCAAAACGCATAGGTCCATGATGAACCATGTGGGACAAATCGTTTCTTTGGAGACTAATAAAGCAAACACTGGAGGTGTGAGAAAGAAGCAGCTGGAACACAAAAGACACAGAGGAGAAGTAAAGACACCACAACCACAGCAGTCCTGCTAATGTGACACTGGGGGAAGGGTGGGAGGGGGAGGAGAGGGGAAAAAAGAGAGTTTTTGGATAAAAAGTTGGCTGAAATAGGCTCAAAATGGCAAGGAAAAAAATTACCTCCTATTGATTTGGCTCTACTATTTCCTGGGAAATAGGATTTTGTATATTCACTGTAAATAAAACATGATTGCATTAAAGAAATACATGGGCTTCATTATCGATTTCTCCCTGTAATTGAAAAAAAATCTGCAGGCCTAAAAACTTGCTTGGCCACTTAAGAAGCAAAAAGAAACATGACTCGCGGTCTGACGAGTTGGACCCCTTTTCCAAGGAGGAAAAAAAATTGCGAGATGGAATTAACATTGAACCAAAACGGCACTAATAACGGAGGGGGTCTGAGAAATCCAAAATGGCCAAAAGGAATGAAAACAAAATGAGAGGAAATTTTACAAACAACCTAAAGCAACTGTAGGCTTTACAAAAAGGAATTAAAGCAGCATTTGGAGGTTTCCCAGAAGGGGCTGAGAGATGAACTCTCTATTTGAGCAGCATAGACAAGTGCAAAGACAGATTATGAAGCATGGGTACAACATACCTGATGTGGGAAGGCAAAGCAGGTCAGTCAAGTACTGACCCCCAGTCTTTCCTGGAACCAACAAAGGCTCAAGGAGCCAGTTCCACCAAAATTAAATACTCACAAACGTAAATGTAGATCAATAGTAACAGCAAATTTAATAATGAAGTAATACAGATGAGCTGTTAATGACTAAACAGTACAGATAAAGCCTATCAAGCAAATGATTAACATTTATAAAATTGCTATGTCTTTAGGTGAAAGCACATCTTGTTAACATTTGAAAGGATTTAAAATTAATTTCTTTCAATCCTTAAAAAGTCTTAAAAAGCCTCTAACAGACGGCCAACCTGCAAGGGGAAAAGACTTCTCACATAGGTTTCAAATTAAGTTTTAAAAGGGCACCTTGCTTTAAAAGGGCATCTGTAAGAATGATAGCTTAAGGCTGAAGAGCAAAGATTTTGAGGTGCTCTACTCGATTGCCTGGTTTAGTATAAAAAACTTGCTAAACAAGGCCAATTTAAAAAAAAAATATTCCTAATAGGTTCTACTTTAATTAATATTCATATGACTATTTTATCCCCTATTTAAATCCATTTTGCCCTACAACTTCTAAATGCACTCTAAGCAACCTTTGGCCTATTTCTTTTAACTTGTCTTGCTCTCAGTGAAACCAGTTTGAGTGGGGAAAGTGAAAATGGCCTGAATGGGGAGAACAAACCAAACTCAAACTAAATAGCTGACCTTGTCAAATTGTCATTTTGGTGACTTTCTTTTCTTTTTGTTGAAATGAGCCTGAGCAACCATTTTGGACCCCATTAGGGTACTTACAGAAGCGAGAAAGGCATGAGTAGGGAGAACTTCAAGGGGGTCTTAACTGACATCCTTCATTCAAGACAAGCATGGACACAAACTCCTTTATGGGACCAGATGGCAAAAAAAAGAAGAAAAAAAGAAAAAGGAACTGGGACCCCAAACAGCCAAGCTTGGTTAGGAAGAGAGTCGTGAGACTTCAAAGACCTGCTCTGCAGGCTGAGGTAGCAAACACAGGAACTAGGATGCTACCTGAAGGAGATGTATGTTAGAGAAGCAGCAAAAACACACAGGAGGGACACAGAAGAAAGAAAAGAAGCCTGAGCAAGAAAAGCCCTTTTACCTTAAACCTGAAGGGAAAAAAGGTTGAGAGAGTAAGATTTTTTGGGGTAAAGAGTTACCTGGAAGAGGCCTGGAACCGTGAGCAACGAGAAAAGAAAGAAAACTGAAGCCCATCTCCTCTTTTTTGATTCCTCTTGTGTTCGGGAAAACAGGACTTTGTATCTCACTGCTTCATTGATTTCTCCTCCTAAGTGGAACAGGGCTCCCCAAATTGGCTAACTGCTCTAATTGAAGAGGCTGAGTATTTGAATTTAGCCCCCACTATATCTTATTGTGATTGACTCCAACTTGTCCTGCTTGTATTAAGGCCAATATTTCATACACAAACTCCATTCCTTAAGCATCTAATTTAACAAATGCATATGTGCGCGCATCATTTCACTTCTGATTTTTGCAAGTGAATATGAAAAATTGAGAATTTTGCATTTGCAAAGGGCTAGTTAGAAGTCCAATGGACTACCTACATATATAAATACTTGATAACTACATACACACATTTTTAAAAGTCAGGATTTTAATGCATTTGCTTTGTGGAATCATGGAAAGTTCACTCTGGCCAAAATTACTTTTAGGAGCCTCTTCAAAGAGATGATATAAAAAAAGATTTTGGCCCTATTCAGCAAACCTAACATTATCCCCCGCCAAACAATTGCCACACAATGGTTATTTAGCTCAAAACAATGATAGAGGGCGCACAAACATTCCTATCATTCCACAAAACAAACAGCCCGATATGGGGAATATGTCTCCTCTACCCTAGAGAAGCACATGAAAGTTGTATCTCCTTGGGTGGCCATTCCACTAAGGGTATTAAATAGAGCTCAGAGCCACCAGGTCTAAGGATCTCATCACTCAAAAAACACAGGGAAATTAGGGAAGTCCTTCTTTGCAGTCTGACAGAATCCCCCTACCTTAATGACTCTAGGGATCTTTTGTTTTAATTAATTAGTGCAAGCCCCTAGTAACTCCTAAAAAAAAAAAAATAATACATGGCAACAGAGCTGGGTCTATGGACTTGATGAAAGAGAACAGTGGTTGGGAAAAAAAGAATGAGAACAAGTGCTGGGCAGGGAGGGAGAGAGGACGTGTACAGAATGGCCGGTGACTCACTTTTCCAAAAATTCTCTCCATCGCAGGCTCAGAGGTGGGTTTTGGAGTTTGTATTGGTGCACCAGACCATGGACACAGCACTTAGGTCTGAACATGGTTTTTAGTCGCTACTGATATCTGAAAAAGGTTATGCCTACATGACAAAACGAAGGTGCGAGTTAAGCACATATAGGTGTGCCTACTTGTGCTAACATTGATGTAGCTAATGCTGGTAACACTGAGCAGAGGTGAAGATGCGATGGCACGGGCTTCAGAACAAACAAGCACCCGGAGTACAGAGCCAGGGTCATTTGACCGCTTGTATTCTGTTCGACAGCAACATGCTGCTATCCGTGCCACTGTGCCTTACCTGACATCATTACCAATAAATGTAGTGTAGGTATGCCTAATCTTTTTGGGATTGGACCATCATTTTTCTTTGTAAAAACACGTCAAAGTTCTGTAAAGACCCTTCTCCTTTAATAAGGCCAAATGAGTCTTCTGATTTTGAATGTTCAATTTAAGAAAAAAAAGGTCTAATATTTTTATACGAGAAACTCTTGATTAAGATATGTCAAGTTGGATGTCCTTAAAGGGCTGTGACTGTCAGAAACTGCAGATTGCAAATTGCTTCAGTGCTGTTACTCCTAAGGAAAAAAAAAAAAAAAAAAAAAAAAAAACACACCAA